>NC_033803.1:52978231-53033034 GCF_001876935.1 Asparagus officinalis | reverse complement strand
AATTGAAGGAAAAATCAAAGAAAAATCCAAAAAATTCCCAAAAGTTACTGTTCACCGGCGATTTTTCAGCTACTGTTCATCCGAAAAAAATACTTTACTGTTCATCCGAAAAAATTTTCGTTACTGTTCATCCGAACAAAAAAAATTTGCTGTTCATCCGAACCCAAAAAATTTACTGTTCATCCGAACCCAAAAATTGAATCTTTAACCAAAGATTTAAGATCAAAAAACCCAATAAAACTTAAATCCCTAAGAATTAATCAAGGTGGCTCTGATACCACTTGTTAGATCTACATCAAAACTTGAGATCTAAAACCATATAGCCATGATTAATTCAAAGAGATTAACAAGGATCTAAAAGAGCGGAAGCTTATACCTGAATCCATTGCTTGATCTTGATTTTGGGTGTTGGATCTTCTAACCTTAGGGTTCTCTCTAAAACCGAATTTCTCTAGCTAGATGGGGGTGTAGAGAATTAGAGAATGTAACCCTAGGTTAGGGACCATAACCCCTTATTTATAGATGTTGTACTTTTGTAATTTAGCCCCTCAATAAATTACAATTACAACCTGGTATCTGCACATATGACCCCATGATCATTTAAATACCAAATTAACCCAACTTAATTGATCACTTTAGTGGGTTATCCTGAAAGATAGCAATACACATTGTTTAATCATATGTGCCCACAAATAGATTTATTAGATTAAATCCAACAATTTTCCCTAAATTTTAACTTTGGTACGGCCAAAAGTAGCATGTTTCTGAAAATCCAAATATTTACGAGCATTAAAGTATCAGTTATAGCCCTCTTAAGCCATGCACCAGAAGTCATAACAATAGCGTCGACACGGTGATCTTAGTCCAAATCTTGATCTAGAAGAACATATCTGTTCGGTTTCTTAAAGATAGATTGGTAGATTATGACTTGTCTTGAACTTTGATTCTTAGTATTAGTCTACATATGGATACGTTAGCTTATGACTTCGCTTGCATCGTTCAGCTTCACCTACGCCACTTTTCAAGACATCTTCATAGTCTAGTGCCCTCTCCTATATGTACTAATGAAGATTCTTGTGGTGTACTAGTTAATATACCAACTAAATCTAGTGGAGCGAGAGAGAGGCAAGTATGACAGAATTTAGCCTCTATGTTTTGCCTCAAGAAATATGTGAGGGATTGGAAGATAAATATAACTTCCTGAACCTTCACCATAAATGTCATACACAATAAAAGGGACAGATTATTGTTATTCTATATCACATCAAAATATATTTATTTTAGGTTCTGACTTTTTAGAAAACTAGTGTAGATATCCCAGATTTTTATATAGAAAATTATTTTTATTATTCTTCGTTATCACCAATGTTCAAAATCCATTGATTCGCTTTTTAGAAATTTTACAGAACTTGACCCAATAAAATGTTCTGGTCTTTCTGAAAGTTTGAAGAGGATTGAGTAATTGAAAGAAGTTTTCGAGAACAAGTCGCTAATCTAACATAGGTATTATACTATATACTGGACAAATATTTAGAAGTTATATGCTGTATCTAATTCCTACTATTTTTAATAATGGCAAATTGTTTAATCTGTATTATTAATTTTTTATTTTAATTATATGCTGTTGTTTAATTATGGTAAAATATCAATCATTAGGGCGGGCAAAGTTAATGGACCTACTTTACCTTTTATACCACTTGCAAAGTTATTGTTCGTATTGCCTAAGTTAGCATACCATGATCAGGAGCAATGAACTTAATTGCTTAAATAAATTTATCAGGATCTTATGGTAAGAATATTTCTTTTCATAATTTGATTTGATTTTATGGTTTAGACTAAAAAGTTATGTCTCTAATTTTATACCAGAGAATAGAGTTACCTGCTAAGAAAGGCCAACTAGCATGCAAATACGTACGTTGCACGTGATGCATGTTAATAGACTACATGAAATGAAGCGTTTAATGGCCAATTAATATATCACACATCCAGCTTATCATTATACTATTTAGTAGGCACATACTTCACATAGAGTAGAGGCTAAACTACACTTTGCTTTATGCTTTGAATTTTTTGCTTGGTCTTGAGGAGGGTTTGTGTTCATCAAAGACTCAGAAGAAGCAGCAAATATGTAAGCATTATTGCAACATATGATTGAAAGTCATGAATCATCTCATAGCCTTAAATGCTTCAACTCTTACAAGTTAACTTCATGAACGTATGGTCTAGAGACAATAATAGATATGAGCGTGGGGTAGCTAGTAATCAATGCTAGTGTAGGTAAGAACTAACAAGAGGGTAATCAATGCTAGTGTAGGAAGGAAATAAACAAGGGAGAGAAGCGATAAATCTTGGGAAAATGGAATATATGAAGAAAAATACTAGGTAACGAATTCTGTAATTTACAAAATATTTGGACTTAAACTACTAACTTTTCCTTTAAAAAAATATCAAATACCAGAGATAACATGTGCGCCCATAGACACACATACAACGAGAGAATAATATGTATATGTACACTATTTCTTGGCAACTCATTTAGCGAAATGAGCTAATAGTCTATATGCTAAATAAAACTCAGAAGCAAAATAAGCTATGTAATTTGACAGGTGCGACGTTTTTGTTCTATCACTTATTTAACAAAACTGTAAGAAGCGAACAAGAGGCACGTATATCAACCATCAATATACCCTACCATCATTTATCTGTTCGTTGAATTATCCAACATAGTCATACTGATAATTATATAATACTTTAATTGAGTTCCAAGTCAAAACATTAACAGACTACCACAATAATACATTAACAGAATACAAGAGTAGCACATGACATTTTCGAAAACCATAAACATACGCGAAATCAAATTGAACCGGGCCATCTCCTCCGTAGTGATTTGTAAAAGAACCAAAAATATTGAGCTCAACCATTTATGACGTATAAAAGTGTTTGACAGTATAGTATAAAAGAATGAACAAACCACATACACACCAAAGTAACATAAACCCATTTAATATTTGATAACTAGAAAATAAAATAAAATAGTAATAACAAACATCATTAACGTACGTATATATTATATATGTATTACACCAGTAATCATAAAAGATAAAACTAAGAAAGAACTATGTCCACATATATATATACGAGACTATATATCTTTAAGTGACAAGACAATAAGTTACAACCCAAATACATTATCATTATGTAAACTTATAGAACTTGAGTGGATAAAACAACAATCAAATTTCTGTGAGCAACAGCCATAAGAGAAACAGTCAGAAAATAATACCCTATGTTACCTATTCATGATATTAGTTTTTACTCTAAAAATACATGTAGTAAAGATGTCAGTAATGCAACCCAAACCCCAGCCACAAGTTACATTAGTAGACCACACGTAAATGTACCAGACAATAACAAAATACCTCCAAGAAACAAACAATAACAAAAGCACTAATGAAATAGAGACTCCTCAAGATCAAAGCATATTAATATTTTGGCATTTTTGCATATCTTAGATCAAAGCAAAGAGTCATTTGCCAGTTAGTTCTCTTTAAATCCAATTCTTTATGAAATAATGATATGGCTCAAACATTTCATTGTCAGTCTTCCAACTTCTTAGGATGAGAAAAAAGTAAAAGATGGAAAATGGAAGAGACAAAAAAAATCGAACTACTATATAATAGCCTTATTTTTTGCCTATAAAGACCTTTTTTTTATCAAAAAACAGGGGCTAAACTCCGTTCATTAAAAACCAAAAATCCAAAAGAATGTTTAATTACAAAAGCTTAGACACGAACTGTGTCTAAAATGTTAGAATATAGAAAATAAAATTTCTACTAGTAGTGATGTATAACTTTCTTCTTCTAAAGATCCGTGAAGATGAAGAGAGGGCCTTACCGTCATTCACCGTTGACACAGATTTTTGGAAGAACCAAAGCCAGCCATACATATGCATAGTAGAAATTAGACTTTCTATAATCAACATAAGAAGTATAGCTGAACAGATATATACACAACAAAATAAACTATAAACTTGATGATCCAAAAAAGTCCACCGTCTTCAGATACTTGCTAGAGATAGAGGAAATTTTTCAAGCCTAGCAGAGAGATCCCTTGCTGCAACACCTCTTCCATTATCTGACCAATCATACAAGCCATAAATCGTATGATTAACAATCTTCTTGTAAGAAAAACTAGCTTTATCAAATATAGCTTTTTTCCTACTAATCCAAATATTCCAGCAGATATATGATAAAAAGCAACGCCAAATATGTCCAGCGCTTCCATGAAGCTTATTAACAATTAGAAGTAGATCTTTAAAAGATGATGGCCATGTGAAAGGGAGAAAATAATTTCTGAAATGTGCCAAAACTTTTGCAGATAATGAACAGGAGAAATACAATGATCTCTGGTTTCCTGTTGAGAGTTACAAAAGATAAAAACTGGATCTCCTACCCAACCTTTTAGCAAGAGGTTATCCTTTGTGTGAAGTTTATTGTTACATAAAAACCAGATAAAGAAACTGATTTTAGATGGGATTGCATTCTTCTGGATAACTTTGAAATAGGGTGATAGAAAACCTCTCTGGTTGAGGAACTGATAGAAGGACTTCACTGTAAAAGTACCAGATCTAGTAAGCAACCATTCAGGATTATCAGATTGAGAAGAAATTTGGAAGTTCCTTAAAAAATTCAAGAGATCAGCTTTATCAGATTGAGAGGAAGGTGAGATGCATCTCCGCAACAGAGGTCGCCAATGCCAAGTGGAGTCTCTCAAAAATCCTTGAGTGCAAATAGGAACATTTGAAGAAAAAGCTAGGTTATATAAAGAAGGATAGAGACTTGCCAATGAGTTAGACCCTATCCACTTGTCTTCCCAAAAGCGAATCTTATTACCTGCACCAAGAGACCACGAAATGTTATGTATAAACACATCCTTAAAAGATATGATTGCATTCCAGAAGGATGAGTTTGATAATCTTGTATGAATCATTTGAATTGATGGACCGCTGTTGCAATATAGTTGGCAAAGAAAGTTTCCAGTATTTGAATTTTGATCAAGACACTTCCAAAGCCATTTTGACAACAAAGCATTGTTAAAAACACGTATGTCCTTTACTCCTAAGCCGCCCTGTAATTTGCTTAAACAGACTTTTCTCCAGTTAACTAGGCACTTGAAGCTACTTACTTTATCAGCTCCTGTCCATAGGAATTCTTTTGTAATTTTGTCAATGTTTTTGATGACCCAATTAGGTAATTTGTAGAAGGACATGTAGTATAATGGAATTGAAGTTAGCACTGATTTTAAAAGGACTAATTTCCCTCCATATGACAGGAAATTCCTCTTCCAAGATGCAAGCTTCTTGTGGAGATTGTCAAAGATACGTTGCCAATCAGATTTTGTCAGCTTTCTATATTTTAGAGGCATACCTAGATATTTAATAGGAAGAGAGTCTGTTTTGCAACCAAGGGAATTAGATAGAAGCTTATTTTTTATAGCAATATTTCCAAAGTAAACAAGTGAAGATTTAGAATAATTAACGGCCAAACCTGAGACTTCCTTGAAGAAATAAAGAATAGTTTTCAGCACAGAAATGTCCTTAGAAGAACTCTTGACAAAGAGGAGCGTATCATCTGCAAATTGTAGGATTCTCAACTAATTGAGAGGTGGCTTAATACCAAGATTAGACAAGATTCCATCTTCAACATTATTATGTATCATCTTGTGTAAAACATCAACTACTATATTGAAAAACATTGGAGATAATGGATCTCCTTGCTTAAGACCCCTCTTGCAGGAAAAGAACTTTGAATGCGAACCATTTACTTTGATGGAACATTGCAAAGAAGAGATAATATGATATATCCATATGCACCACTTACTTCCAAAACCTCTAGCTTTGAGCAAACTAATTAGAAAATTCCAGTTGATGGAATCAAAAGCTTTGGTGAAATCAAGCTTTAGCATAGCAACTTCATTCCTCCTCTTAGAACAAAAGTGAATCATCTCATTAGCCATGACAATAGAATCAAGTGTTGATTTCCCTGGCTGAAAGGCTGATTGGGTAGATGAAACCAAATTAGGAATAAAAGGAGCCAATCTGTTAGAAACCACCTTAGAAATTTTTTTGAATATGTAGTTTATAAGACTGATTGGTCTGAAATCCTTAAATAGAACACTGTCTTTGATTTTTGGAATAAGGGTGATGAAGACTTTGTTCATCCTACATAAGCTAGATGGATTGAGCTAGAGAAAAGTCATCAAATTTATCAAATCATATTTGATAACATCCCAAAAAGTCTGGTAAGATGCCATAGAGAACCCATCATGCCCAGGAGCTTTGTTAGCGTTCATGCCAAATGCTGCTTTTTTGATTTCATCTTCTGAAAAGATATCTTCTAAGGAGGTAAGATTTAAATCATCATGAGGATATAGCTGAGGCCAATTCATACTAATGTTTGGCTTAGAATCCTGACCAAAAATGGATAAGAAGTATTCGCAAAAAGCATTTGAGATATCTTTTTCAATTGACAGGTCTTTTCCTTGATGATTTATAGATGCAATGAAATTTGCATTCCTATGGAAAGTAGCAGTCTTATGGAAAAAAGCTGTATTGGCATCTCCCTCCTTTAACCATTGGATTCTAGACCTCTGATGCTAATAAATTTCTTCTTCTTGGATAATAGAAGAGAAGGAGGATTGAAGGGATTTCCTATCATAGAATTCTACCTCAGATAGAGGCCTTTGTTCCTCCAACCGATCAAAGGAGTTGATTTTTGAAAGAAGCTCCTCTTTCCTAGAAGCAATTGAACCAAGACAATTCTTTTTCCACCATTTAATTCTTCTTTTAGTAAGATTGAGCTTTAATATGAAAACATCAACAGGACTTCCTTGACAGCGGAAAGAATTCCAGCAGCTGGTAATATAAGGAATGAAATCAGGATTCAGCAACCAACTTCTTTCCAATCTAAAGATAGGAGGGACAGGATGAAGACCTGAACTGTCTAGAACAATAGGGGAATGATCTGAGCCCGAAGCAGGAGGAGAAAATTAAAGTGAGGAGGGAAATTTTTTATCCCATTCAGAGCTAACAAGAAATCTGACCAGTCTTAATAAAGAAGGAGATAAACGCTTATTTGACCAGGTATAGGATCTACCTGATAGGGGAAGGTCTATAAGAGCTAAACTGTTAATGAGATCTCTGAAGGAGTTAATATCTCTATATGAACCTGTAGGTGTAAATTTTGATCTCCCGAAATGGGGATTTCGTTTGTATTTATAAGAATATCTTATTACAAACTAAATGAATCAAGATTATAACAGAAGCGGAGGGAAGGCCCTCCTTGTTTAACGTGGGGACTTTGGCAGCGATAGGACGCCTCGCTCGGTTCTCACACCGAGTTTGTTTCCCTTGGACGATTCAATCAAAGTTGTGGTTGGAGCTTCAGTACACAGTAGAAGCTCCTGAGGTTGAGTTTGAGTCTACCCAAGGCCAAACCAGTGCTCGTGCTTATTGGCTGACTGCTTGGAGAGTGCTACCATGTAAGAGCTTACAAAGAACCTAAGAGCCTCAAGTCTGAGAGTTCATACGAGTCTCTTCAAATGAGGGATCCTTTAGCAAATGAGGCAAGGTTCAACCTTTGGAAGATTAGCCAACCAATCCAGCAGCAGCTAATCAACCCCTTTCACATTGGCTGAAAGTGGCTTTAAATAGGCAAGGGATGGCATGGGTCATCCCTTGATTTGTTGGATTTGACCACTAGTAGGGGTGAGGGAGCCAGCCATCCTAGCTGTGGGATGTGACCACTTAGGGGGTCCTATCAGCCGTCCTATTCTTGCTAGGTGAGGAGAACCATGCTTTCTCCCTTGATTCATGGGATTTGACCATTAACGTGACTGTTACCATACTCAAAGTGGGTAGCTGACAATGCTAGTGGGTTTCTAGTTGTTAGGCGAGCTTAGTCCGCGTAGGGGAGGTGCAGGCTGTCAGGCGAGCTTGGCCTTCAGGCGAGCTCGAACCTTCGTGCTGGCGAGTCAGCTAAACAGGCGAGCTTCGAGCTATCGGGCGAGCAAGGCCTGCAGGCGAGCCTGGGTCAAGCAGGCGAGTTTCAGTCTTCAGGCGAGCTTTAAGTCTTTAGGCGAGCTTTAAGCCTTCAGGCGAGCTTGGTTCAATGTGCAGGTGAGGCTGTGCAGGCGAAGCTATGCAGGCGAGCTGTGCAGGCGAATCTCATTCAGGAGAGCTTCAATGCTGTTAGGCGAGCTCTATCCTTACAGATGGACTTCCTTGCAGGCGAGCTTCAGCCTTTATAGGCAAGCTTGGTTCAATGTGCAGGCGAGGCTGTGCATGCGAAGCTGTGCAGGTGAGGCTGTACAGGCGAAGCTGTGTAGGCGAGCTGTGTAGGTGAATCTCATTCAGGCAAGCTTCAATACTATTTAGGCGAGCTCTATCCTTACAGACGGACTTCCTTACAGGCGAGCTTCAGCCTTTACAGGCGAGCTTTAGCCTTTAGGCGAGCTACTAAACATGCTTTGAAGAATAGGCCATAACTTTCAAACCGTAAGTCGGAATTTGACGACTTATATATGAAAATCGAATATCTCGATGAGACGGGGCCAACCAAACCTCCAAATGGGGTTTTCCGCCTCTGTTTTCCCAAATTCCTTACGGTTTGAGAGATATCAGCGTTTCCCCCTTTTTGCTCTTTCGGATGAGGCTTTAGCAGCCTTGTCCTGAACTTCTCTGATAGGGATAAAGACAATTTTTATTGTCTACAGAACACCCTCCAAAGTTTTTAGACCTGAATCAGGCCACATGGGATCTAGAACACTTTGAATATGAAGACCTATAAAGTGATCACTGCTCAGGTGGAGCGAAGCACCTTCCAATCGAACTCGGCGAGATTATATTAAGATTTTTAGCAAACCCTCAGCTATCAACGGACTTGGTTTATCTTTACCAACTGCCGTTTGAGTTGGACTAGCCATGCTCTTGCCCTTAGCATGGTAAGTTGTCGAGAAGCTTCTCTTAGGCTCAATGCTAAGATTTCTCCTCTATCCTTAGTCATTTGAGGCGTTTGGACGTAAGGAGTAGTTTAACCTCGTGTACCAGTCGGAGGAAAGAGCAGTTTAGCCTCGTGCACCGGTTGGAGGATAGGGACAGTTTAGACTCTTGTACCAATGGGAGTATAAAAGGGCAATTTAACCTCGTGCACCGGATGGAGGAAAGGGAACAGTTTAGCCTCGTGCACCGGTTGAAGGAAAGGGGACAGTTTAGACTCTTGCACCAGTGGGAGTATAAGAGGGCAGTTTAACATCGTGCACTAGTTAGAGGAAAAGGAAAAGTTTGGCCTCGTGCACCGGTTGGAGGAAAGGGGGCAGTTTCGCCTCGTGCACTGGTTGGAGGAAAGGGAACAGTTTAGCCTCATATACTAGTTGGAGGTAAGGGGGCAGTAGTTTATACTCGTATACTTATCGGAGTAAAGGGAGCAGTTTAGCTTCGTGCATCGGTTGGAGGTAAGGAGTAGTTTAGCCTCGTGCACCGGTTGGAGGAAAGGGTACAATTTAGCCTCATATACCAGTTGGAGGTTAGGAGCAGTAGTTTATACTCATATACTTATCGGAGTAAAGGGAACAGTTTAGCCTCGTGCATCGGTTGGAGGTAAGGAGAAGTTTAGCCTCGTGCACCGGTTGGAGGAAAGGGAACAGTTTAGCCTCGTATACCAGTTGGAGGTTTGAGAAACAGTTTATACTCATA
This sequence comes from Asparagus officinalis, assembly GCF_001876935.1. Lineage (NCBI taxonomy): Eukaryota > Viridiplantae > Streptophyta > Magnoliopsida > Asparagales > Asparagaceae > Asparagus > Asparagus officinalis. Next base: position 53,023,280 of record NC_033803.1, on the reverse strand, counting down.
TACCCGTTGGAGTCCAGGGGAGAAGCTTGTCTTCTCTTAGGGCAAATATGAACCCTGATTTGTCTTCTCTTGGGGCAAAGACGAACCCTGATTTGTCTTTTCTTGGGGTAAAGATGAACCCTGATTTGTCTTCTCTTGGGGTAAAGACGAACCCTGAAATAGCGGCACATCGCATGGTAGGTCACTATCAAACAACAACGCCTTTTACGGGAAGGACGATGCTGGGGGAATCAAATCGTTTAGGGACGTATGGGTGTGACGATTGATTGTTATAGGAGCCATCGCATGGTAGGTTACTACCCATCGATTGTTCTAAGAATATTAGAATGCTCGGAAAGGATCAGTCCGTTCAGGGACGTATGAGTATGATGACTAATCGGACAACGTTATTTGCAGGCATGACGATGTCGGCTATTAGAGGTAATCGTTAACGTGATAGGAATTGCCACAATCGGAGCAACTTTGTGGACCTACCGCTCCATTGAAGAGAGTCGGTAAGTAGATTCTGGTGAGAAGTGTGATGTTAACATGACAGAGATTGTCGTGATCGAAACAACTTTGAGGACCTACCATCCTTTTGAAGAGGATTGATAAGGTTATTTTGTCAGAGGTGTAGTGTTAACATAATAGTGGGAGTTTGTTGCGATTTGAGCAACTCTATGGATTTACCATCCTATTGAAGAGGACTGGTAAGTTGATTTGTCAGAGGTGACTGTTAACATGATAGTGGGAGTGGTCCCATCGTCCTATTGGAGAGGATCAACTGGGGAAATTTAGAGGAGACTATCAGAGGTAACAGATAACTTGATAGTTTTAATAGATCCATCGTCCAGTTGAATGAGACTGATGAAGAGATGACTATCAGAGGTAACAGTTAACTTGATAGTTTTAATAGATCCATCATCCAGTTGAATAAGATTGATGGAGAAATGACTATCAAAGGTAACAATTAACTTGATAGTTCTGAGGACCCATCGTCTTATTAGAAAGGATCGACGAGGGAATTCGGCTTTGGTCCTAACTGTAGAAAGATTTAACCAAGTGGAAGATTTGGGATGCACCAGACTGTGAGAAGGGCTGCTCATCCAGAAAGCGGACCTCTCATTCTTGGAAGGCATCGAGAGGGGAAGTGGTTTCCACTACCAAAGTGAAATTGCTTTGGTCATCATCTCCTTCAAATCCACATGGCTCTTCAGCATCCATACGCTTGAACATTCTCTCGACTTGTTCTCCTTGGAGGATTAAGCCTTTCCACGAGCGAGCTACGACAGTGCCCATGTTGGACAGGATATCGATGGAGAGATTGTTCCGACACATCTCAATGAGAGTGGCCTCAGAAACCTGATCACGTGTATGTAGTGATCGGTTCCTGAACCTCTTGACAAAGTTGCTTACAGACTCTGTGTTCTTCTGCTTTGCAGCTAGTAGGGTGGTCACAGATACTTTGTTGTCCTCGTCGAAGAATCTGGCCATGAAGAGCTTTTCCATGTCCTTCCAGCAGGTGATGGATCCAGGCTCTAATCTGCGGAACCATTCAAAAACGACCCCCTTGAAGGTGCTAATGAACAGTCGAGTCATAATGGGATCATTCCCCATTATGTGTCCGGTTTGCGCCTGGAAGTAGTAGATGTGCTGGGTAGGAGAACCGTTGCCATCGAACTGCTGGAGGTCCAGTGGCTAAAACTTCGTCGGGTAGGAGACTATATCCCATTTGATTGGATACGGTCTGACAACCCCAAGCTTGTCCATATACTTCTGGATCTTTAAGGTGTCGAGTTGACTTTGGAATTCGTCGAGCCTTTTGTCCCTTGGATTATGACCCAAAGATGACACTCTTCCAGATGACTCAGATGAGGAGTGAGAAGGAGTAGGCATCCTCTCTTTGTGCTTCGAGGATTTATGCGAAGCCCACGAAGTCCTCTCTCTCTTCTTCTTCTTATCACTCAGAAGATGTTCCAACATCTCCTTCAGGGAATCGATGGTTGCTTGTTGCTCGTCGGGTCTCCTGGATATCTCATCAGGAATGTTGATCATGTGCACATTTGCGTGCTCACCCTGAACTGAGCTTGAGGTTTGCGATGTCGCCACTGTCGAACAATCATCGTCGTCATCATCAGAGACGGGTCCTAGGCACGTGTAGTCAAAAGGAATGGCTACCCCCATTCGGGCGCGAGTGCGCTGGTGGATACCCTCACGCTTAATAGCCTTGGATTTTCCCATCACATTGACAGTTGCGACGGGGAGCTCCAAATCATCGGAAGCTCGTCTCCTCTGATGATTACGTCTTTGGTGGAGAGGTCTCGTCTCCAATAGTTGCTGAAAGAGCCTTTCAAACACTAATGGTTTAGACGTTTCAGCACACTGGCCGTGCTCGAGCAGCGCCACAATGAGCCTCTCGCAATGGCGCTGAGGAATTGCCTCATAGAGTGTGCATTTGCAAGTCAAACGTCCTCAGAGATCCCATGTAGGTTGATAGTGATGACCCCCAGCATCAGAAAGACCTAACAAGTGCTTACAAGAAGAGGGCTTTAAAGAGCACTTGGGAGAACACTTGGGAAAATCTCCAAGTGTTGAAATCTAGCGAGCTCGCCCTGATAAGCGAGCTTGGGCCCGTTGGTGAGGTTCAGGCTGGTGAGGCTCGCCTGTTGAGCGAGTTTGGTGCATTGTACCTGTCTGGCGAGCTGCTGCTTTGCCTTTCTGGCGAATGTCGGCTTGCTGACAAAGTTGGTCCGTCAGGCGAGCTTGGTGAAATCCACTTGTTTTATGAAGTCTGCCTGAACTGCGGAGTTCACCATACTTACAAAGTTTGCCAGATTTGGAAACCTCACCTGAAGAGCGGAGTCCGCCTAAGTAGGTAGGCTTGCCTGATTTGAGCGGTTCGCTAAAATTAGGAACCTTGCTCCTGGAGCGAAGCTCGTGGGGCTCGCCTGAACTGTTAGGCTTGCCGAGAACACCAAGTTCGCTAGTTTTGGGCTGTTCGCCTAATTTAAGAACTTTGCTAATGGAGCTAAGCCCGCCTAAGTAAGTGACCTCGCCTGATTTGGTGGGCTCGCCTGATTCGAGTGGTTCGTCAGAATTGGAAACCTTGCTCATAAAGCAAAGCTCACCTAGACTGTCAGGCGCGCTTAGGACACCGAGTTCACCAGATTTGGAAACTCTGCCAATGGAGCGAAGCCTGTCTGAGTAAGTGGGCTCGCCTGATTGACGCAGTTCGCTAGAATTAGGAACTTAGCGTTCGTCCTTGGCATCAATCGCCTTGGGGGGAATGGAACCCCCAGCGATTACTCCGGTAAGGCTCTCGATTTGCTTGGGCAGACTTACACGCACAACCTTTCGGTTCTTGTGTGACATTTTGTCGCAAGAGGAAGTCGAAGACTAGTATTCCTCATACTTTGTTTGATCAAACTCGATGAAGAGGGACTCGATGATAGTCCCTTCCGCAACTTCATCAAACTGCGCCACCACCAATTCATCTGAATGAACGGTTTCTCCCACTGTGGTCGTCATCTTCTTTAGGTGTAAATTTTGATCTCCCAAAACAGGGATTTCGTTTGTATTTATAAGAATAGCTTATTACAAACTAAATGAATCAAGATTACAACAGAAGCGGAGGGAAGGCCCTCCTTGTTTAATGTGGGGACTTTGGTAGCGATAGGACGCCTCGCTTGGTTCTCATACTGAGTTTGCTTCCCTTGGACGATTCGATCAAAGTTGTGGTTGGAGCTTCAGTACACAGTAGAAGCTCCTGAGGTTGAGTTCGAGTCTACCCAAGGCCAAACCAGTGCTCGTGCTTGTGGGCTAACTGCTTGGAGAGTGCTACCATGCAAGATCTTGCAAAGAGCCTAAGAGCCTCAAGTCTGAGAGTTCAGACGAGTCTCTTCAAATGAGGGAGCCTTTAGCAAATGAGCCAAGGTTCAACCTTTAGAAGATTAGCCAGCCAATCCAGCAGCAGCTAATCAACCCCTTTCACATTGGCTGAAAGTGGCTTTAAATAGGCAAGGGATGGCATGAGTCATCTCTTGATTTGTGGGATTTGACCACTAGTAGGGGTGAGGGAGCCAGCCGTCCTAGCTGTGGGATGTGACCACTTAAGGGGTCCTATCAGCCGCCCTATTCTTGCTAGGTGAGGAGCACCATGCTTTCTCCCTTGATTCATGGGATTTGACCATTGACGTGACTATTACCATACTCCAAGTAGGCAGCTGACAATGCTGGCGGGTTTCTAGTTGTTAGGCGGGCTTAGTCCGCGCAGGCGAGGTGCAGGTTGTCAGGCGTGCTTGGCCTTCAGGCAAGCTCGAACCTTCGTACTGGCGAGTCGGCCAAACAGGCGAGCTTCGAGCTATCGGGCGAGCTAGGCCTTCAGGCGAGCCTGGGTCAAGCAGGCGAGTTTTAGTCTTCAGGCGAGCTTTAAGCCTTCAGGCGAGCTTGGTTCAATGATTCTTAACTTTAGCTTTAAAAGCTTTGAATATGTCCAAGGACTCATATTTCTCATGTATGAGATATAATTACTCATAAAGTGAGTAATCGTCTATGAATGATATAAAATATTATTGACCGTTCCAAGATGCCGTAGGGAATAACCCACAAATATCTATATGTATCAATTCTATGACTTCTGAAGATCTATTGATACCTAATCTCTTAACTTTGATCTGTTTTCTCTTGATACATTCAACACATATGTCAAAATCTAAAAAATCAAGGCAATCCAAAATGCCGTCAGACACAAGACGTTCAACTCTATCTTTTAAGATATGACCCAAGCGCTTATGTCATAATGTCACTACTGGATTTTTTTATTTAATTTGTGCTTAGTACCACGTGATTCCACATGCAAGGATTCATTATAAGAAGAAATTGTATCAAGCAAATATAGGTTATCATAATACTCAAGTAACCACTTCCACAACATTTGAATTAAAAGATAAACTAAATTGATTGTTTCCAAATGAACAAGAATAACCTGATTTGTTCAATACAGAAATAGAAATCAAATTCCATCTAAAAGACGATATTACAGGTACTACAAAAGTATCTTTTAAATCTAATATGAATCAGTTCCTAATAGCAACCTAAAATGCTCAACTGCTTCAACATCTACCGATTGACCATCGCCCACAAAAATTTGTCTTTCAACATCACTTGGCATTCGGTAGCTTAGGCAGCCCTACACAGAAACACTTATGTGAATAGTAGCACCAGAGTCTAACCACCAAGTGTTTCTAGGTACTGAAGTTAAATTAACTTCAGAACAGACCAAAGTAAGGAATATACCCTTCTTAGCACACCAATCGTGATATTTGGTACAATCCTTCTTTATGTGTCTAGATTTGTTGTAAAAAAACAACACTGATCATCCTTATGTTGTTTCTTCTGAACTAGAGGCTTAGCAGCTTCATTATCATTCTTTCTTTTCTTGCCTTTATCCTTAGATGCATAAGCCAAATGAGCACTTTCAGTCTTATCTTGCTTCAACCTATCTTCTTCTTGCACACTGTATGAAATGATCTCATTTAGAGTCCATTTCTTCTTTTGATAGTTGTAACTGACCTTGAAATTATTAAACTGTGTAGGAAGAAACAACAGAATCAGATGCACCAATAACTCATCACAAAGATCGAGTTTAAGTGCCTTAAGTTTTGAAGCAATAGGAGACATTTCCATAATGTACTCCTTGATATTTCCTTTCCCCTTATACTTCATCGAAATCAAGCGAACTAAAAGAGTGCTTGTTTCTATATTATCGTTTTTAGTAAAACGTTTCTCAATTTTAGCAAGAAAATCTTTAGCTTTAGTAATCCCTTCGGATTCTATGCCCCTAAAGGCTTCCGAAACGTCGCGCTTAAGGATCATTAGACTCATGCGATATAAACGCTCCCACTTCTCATACTCCTTCTTGTTAGCCTTCTTATTTTGATGATGTTTAACAAATAATTTACGACTAATGTTGTTTATCTAGTGTTTATGGTTTTTTATTTATTATAGACAAACAACATTGTTGGAGGATGGATGGAATCAAGCATTCACGATCATATCAAATGGAGGTTGGCGGAATTGTGGAGTAAAGCCTACACAAATTCAAGTTGAAGATCCAAGTTCAAGCTTCATCCGCAAGTGTACCAAGTTAAGCTCATTGAAGACCTTCATCAAACTTGGGTAATTTAGTTTAGGAGTTTATATTATGTGTGTTAGTATCTTAAGCTCAATATAACATGCACACATATTTTATTGGTTTCTTTATATATATATATCTTGTTTCATACTTACATGCATATATATGATTTCATCAATATCAATTTTATTTAGTTTAATGAAATCATATTTTCTTTTGAAATGTTTACAAAATATGCAATTTTATGAAAATATTGTTTTCTTGGTTTATGGACTTAGTAACAATCATATACATCTTTCATTAAGTCTATATAATTATTTTGTATTGTTTCAAAACATAGTTTAGCCAAAATATCAAAATTTATATGTTTATATTTTTATGTTTTGGACTATTTTACAAAATAATGATATTTTTTATTTGGGAAGTCCTTTTTAAAAACTAGTTTTTGTAGCATGTGTATTATCATGTCTATAATTATTTCCCAAAGTTTTATATTTTTCCGAATTTATTTGATATTTTTAAATAGGGTTTTAAAATTAGAAAATCAATTTTCAAACTGTTCTGTTCATGTATCAGTTTGTAGTCGACCGCCACGGTCGACCACACCTGAGCTTTTACTTGCGGAGTCAAATAGAAACTTTCACGGTCGACCGCCATGGTCGACCGTCAGCTCGAATTTTCCCACGGCGCCAAAGTCTCTGGAAAATTCTCAGCTTCGAAAGTGGCTCGCGGTCGACCGCGAGATTTTCACAGTCGACCGCCATTCACTCCAACGACTAGTTTTGGTACAAAATCAGATTTCTAATTCTTGGGTTTTTTGGTCTTTTCCTTTGGGGTTTTGGCTGAGATTTTGGGAGGCTATAAATACCCCCTTATACCTCAGTTTTCAGTAAGAAAATCCAAGAGGTTTAAAAAGGTTTTAATCAAGGGTTTAAGTTTGTTTAAAGTGTGTTTATAAGCTTTTAAGCATTTGAGTGTTTTGGTTTTGTGAATCAATTCCACAAGAGCTTGAGCAGATCATCTATTGAAGTTTGAGCTTCCAACTATTCTCCATCCACCTCTTGATCTATTGAGCAGTTTTCTAAACTCAATCTAGCTTTATATTTTATATTGTTTGATTATCATTTTATTAAGCTAGTATTCATATTGAGTTTAGTTGATTTTATTTTCTCTTTGTTCACACACACACAACCATTGAGCTTATTGTATTTACATTCATAGTATAATTGGGTTGTGGGATTGTGTAACTTAGAGAGTGAGCTTATAATTCGTTCTCATCCATTATAGAGAAAAAACACTTTGTATTGTTCTTAATTGTGAGATCATTTTGGAATACACTAAGTGTATGGCGAGAGTCGGGGATCATCCCAAGAGGAGTGGCGTCGGTTGACGAACCTAGGGAGAGGTTATATCCGAGCACTTGAGGGAGACACGTCTAGTTCAACACTTGAGAGGGTGTAGAGTGGGATTACAAGAGTGTGTTAGTTGTAGAGTTTTCGGTAAACTAGAAAATCGTGTTGTGTGGTGTAAACGTTATTCGGGTGAACGTAGAAAACCTGGTTGTGATAGTAGAGATCTCCTCGAGGTGAGGAGCGGAGACGTAGGTTAAGTGGTTAGACCGAACTCCGTAATAATATCGTTTTGTTTGTGATTGTATTGGCGTTCTTATTCTTGTATTCATATCTTATATTGCCTTTGTGTATTACACTTCATATTGCCCTATCACTTTGGTAGATTGTTTATTTCACCATTGTGTTAGTTTGTATATCCTTGCATATAATTCATAGTATAATTGTGTTAGTTTGTATATCCTTGCATATAATTCATAGTATATCTCATTGCTAGGATATACCCCTTAGTTGATATTGCTCGTCCTAGCTCATATATATTGTTATATTTCATACTTGCTAGGATAACTTGTTAATTAATTTTAATTGGCATAAAATCGAATTAGATTAGCTTAAGACCCTAATCACCCTCCCTCTAGGGTCTAACACTTCTTTGCATCAGGAGTGCTATCCGTATTGAGAGGTTAAGAATGTTTAGTCCTTAATGTAAGGTCTAGATCCATATAGCCAAGAACAATTAGAATGTTCTCTTTCCAAACCTTGAAATTTATCCCATTGAGCATGAGAATTGAATTGATGTTAGCAGAAATTATTACAGCAGATGCATTAGCTAAAATAAATAAAAGATTTTCACATTATTAACCATAATTAGTAATTAATGAAATTTAAATAATAACAAATCTCATCTTAAGATATCTAGCACAACATTAATATCAAGTCTTTAGACTTTAATATTAATTATAAGTGATATCTTATTACAATGATCAAACACTGATAATAACTCATGTCAAACAATGAAATTATATTTGGATCGATTCATTATTCATATTTAAACCTTATAATTAGCACACGTTTATCATCGTAGATTTGTATGCAGTCTAAATAAATATTAACCTTCCTTTGGGTCGATTAAATATTTACACGAGAACATACACACAACCATCTATCATCCACCATGAACAATTTTCACAAGAGAGGTTACTTTGGCAACTTCTTGTTTTAATTAATCATTTAGAATGAGAGACAAAAATTGATACCTTAGTGTCATAATATTTGAATTAAATACCAAATTTAATTCAAATTAAACAATTTAAATTAAATAAAATTCTAAAATTTACTTGAGCAATTAAAATAGATTTCTCTATTTCAATTTAAGCATAGAAAGGCTCTTAAAAATAAAGGCCTTACAATTTAAAATTTATTTGATTAATAATTAAATAATCCATAGCTTAATAGGGGTCCATAATAAATTAAGGCCCAGAACTTTGAAATTAATTGATGAATTCAATTAATCCTTAATTTAAATGGTTACAGGCCTAACTACAGGCCCAACTACAGGCCCATATCCAAATAAATTTCTTAAGTGGGCTTCTGTTCCCTAACACCACCGAAATTTCACCCGCAACCTTCATTTGGCCAACGGAAGTTCTTAAGCTCGCCTTCAAGAATTTGAAAGCTCACCTAAAATTGAGGGTTTTGAGCTCGCCTGTAAGAGAGGTTTGAAATCTCGCCTGAATTGAGCATCGATCTCGTCTAAGACCAAAGCTTGCCTAAATCAGTCATCGAGCTCGCCTGAAATAAGACTCGAGACCTCGCTTGAATTGAGCCGAATCTCGCCTAAATTGAGACCAAGAGCTCGCCTGTAATCGAGTTCGAGCTCGCCTCAAATTTTTGCTGACAAGCTCGCCTACTGACGTAGTCGACGAAGCTCGCTTGTAACAGATCGATGCTCACCTGATTTAGGGCTTGAGCTCGCCTGAATAGGCTCGAGCTTGCCTGAAGGTGTTGATGACAAGCCGCCTGAAGGTGTTGCTGACAAGCTCGCCTGCTAACATAGCCGATGAAGGTCGCCTGCAACAGATCGAAGCTCGCCTAAAATCAGTTAAGATCCTTAGCCCTAATACCCACACGATCTTTTCACCCCTTAGGGTTTCAAAAAACGAATCGCTTCCGCTTAGGCTCCTGCACGAACACCCCTTAGGGTCTGAATCGCCACCGTCGCTTAGGATCCTGCACCCTAGGGTTTTGAAAACCTTAGGGTTCCTGATTGCCATAACCACTATCTTCATTTGACAGTAGGGCCACTAGCGAACATCACCGGTGAGGAGTTAAGCAACCGACGGCATACCAAAAGGTTCTTTTGCTATCGATTTGAACTTAATTGAACACGATCTTGATCAATGATTGATCTAGATCAACAAAACATGAATTTGAACAAAGTCTGGATTAAGAATTTGATCCAGATTAACAAATGATTGAGGGAAAACAAAGAACATGCATGCTATAGTGTAGCAACAGTTCTGAATCCAAGTTTGTTACTGTTCATGTGTGCAACAGTTCTCAAAATCACAGATTAAGATAAAAAAATACTAATTTTAATCCCAAATTTCTAAGAACTAATCACAGTGGCTTTGATACCACTTGTTGAAGTTTTAACCATGATTAATTCAAAGAGATTAATAAGAGCAAGAGCGGAAGCATACCTGAATCCATGACGAATTTGCACGGATCTGAATTAGGGTTTGATCTTCTAATCTTGAGGGTTTTTCTTTTAGATTTCACTGATGTAACATATGTGCCCACAAATAGATTTAATTAGATTTTAAATTCAACAACGTCCTCCTCTTTCTTTCCCACGATGTCCTTGGATTCTATACCTCAAAATTAACACAAAAAATGATCAAAAGTCAAAGAATCTAGGATCTTAAAAGAACTACATAAGAAATAGGAAATGAGAATTTAAAAAATTAAGAGAATGAATTTAATACTTATACCTGCAACGAAGAAAATCATTCCCTTTGCTCCATCAAAATTCAGCCAAAATTAAATTTGTAGAACTATCAAACCTACTAAATTTAATACTTCATCTTTTTGGAGTTGAGAGAGGTGGGAAACCGAAAAGTTATTTTAAATTGTAGCAATTGTATATATTGACTAAGTAGTGGATTAAGAGATGTCAAGGAGGATGTATTTTGAGGGACGTTGCAAGAGGGCATTTGATCAGATTGTTTGAGAGAGTCCAGATTTTTATTGAGAAAATAATTTAGAGAGAGAGAGAGAGAGAGAGAGAGAGAGAGAGAGAGAGAGAGAGAGAGAGAGAGAGAGAGAGAAAGAGATTTAGGGGGTGGGGGTTGAGAGAGAGAACGAGGGTTTATACTTAATTTTTATTAAAATGGGTAAAAAATTAAAATCAAGAATTATCTACATTAAGAATGAAAATTAAAAGGGGGTAAAATAGTTATTCAAAAATTTTGACACCCATTCTCTTATTTACAAGTAGTATAGATAGTTGGGTCGACTCTTGCTTGCGGCTATTAGGCTCCATAATGGCAAGGTAAAATGTTAAATATGTGAAGGTGTTCTTTTTCTCAAATTCTCTATGTATAAAAATTTAAAAAATGATTTAAAACAAGTTTTCTCTTAGCCCATTCAAAAAGGCCCACTCAAAAAATAAAATTTGGTTGTGGTCCAGCCCACACCTAAGATATAGTTTTTTGTGGGCTACGGCCCAACCCATAAGGAAAAAAACTATTAACTCTCATATGGTTGGCTCAAAGAAATTTTCATTAAAGAGAGGATTTATGGAGGATCTCAACTTACAAATTGCAACAATCTTGCACTCACATTGACCCAATTCAAGGTATAAAACAGAAACCCTAGCTTTCTATTTTTTTGTGAATTTTCTCGATTTTTGGTATAAACTATGGTGCGAATTTAGAATGAATTATAACAACTTTATAAAAAAATATGCATGAAAAATTCACCAATCGGCTCGCCTCAGCAACTAACCAATCGGTTAGCGAATTGATTGGTGGCAGAAAACATGAGAAATTACATTTTGGACCCTAAAACTTAGAAATTCTTGCAAATTTAAACTCTTATTGCCTAAATTAACATCTTCTCTTGTAATTCAAGATAATGGCTTCTAGAAAACATCAACTAAGTGTAGAATCCTCTCTATCTTTTGCTAATCTACTAATCAACTTTCAGAGAGGATTCAACCTAGATAACATTTTTGAATTCCAACCCATTTTTGAGATATTCACAACAGCCGGGATCAGTTCTATAATGACTAGAAATCCAAGTTGGCCAATTCGACACTTATTTGAGAATTTTATGCTGGTTTGGGTTAATGAGGATGGCGATCAGTTTGGTGATGAGCAGTGAGGGACGTTTTCATTTCATATCACCCCGTACTTGACTTTTATTTTGGCATGTACTTATTTTATATACAATGATATTTATGTTTTTGATGTAATTGCTAGTATTTTCCTTGAGGAAAATACAAAGTCTAGGTGTGAGTGTAGGAATTGATTAGCTATTCTCTTTTATTTTGCTTTACTTCTTCATTTTATTAGTATTTTCCTTTTTCTTTCTTAGTTTTTAGTTAGTACAAAAATATTGCCAATATGATCGAGTTAATAAATAATTGACCTACTTAATAAACTTTAAAATTTTTAATTCTTAGTTATTTTTATACTCAAGTTTACCTTTTATGATAACTCTAAATAAGTTTATTAAGAAATTATTTTCAAAGTGGTATACTTGTACTATAGTCCAACTTAGACTTGAAATTAAAATAATGACAATTTTGAATGCCTAGCTTAGAGTAGAAAATAGTGTTTGAAGTTCTCTTAATCTACACACACAAACACACACACATACATATATATAGTTAGTTAAATAAATTCTCTTAAAATCTAATATAGTTCTATCATACTAAGCCTAAGTTGACAGAATAATTAAGCTCAATGAGTATTTATATACTTAATGACTAAGCTCAATTATGTTGAGATCCATTAGCCCAAAACTCCTTATATGGTCACTTAGAAAGCTCGATAAAGTATAACAAAATCACCAAGGAATAAAGGGTGTATGTATGTATGTATGTATGTATGTATATATATATATATATATATACATATTTGAAAAATATTTTGATCAAGAAACTTAAAATTTTATTTGAAACAAAATGTTAGCATGTTCTTTTCAAAACTTTTTATTGAATTTCTAAGTTTGATTTGGTTTTGTATAACTATATTAAAAAGATTTTCTAAGAGATTTACTTTGGAGTTATACATAAAGATGTTTTGTTAAATAAAAACTAGCTATATTGGATTGTTTAAAGGCATCAAGTAAATTATTTATTCACTGACTTTTTAAATTTATAAATTGATAAACTTTTGTGGGTATATTTACAGTGAACTCTCACAATACTACAACTCACCCTCCAGGGTAACCTAGAAGTTTAAAAATTTATTTCATGTGCTAAACACTACCGCGATTCCTGTAAAAGTTAGTTAGGATTTTTCTTTCTTTTCTTTTAATTTTTTCTTTGCTGGAGGGCTAGCAAAAGTTTAAGTATTGGGGTATTTGATAATCATATTTTATTATATTTTTATACCATTATTATATATCTTATTTGAAACAATATATCTCTAATAACATGTTTTATATTAATTTATAAGCTAATGAAAAGTTAATGAATAAAAGCCCAAAAATAATTAAAATTTCTTATTTTCTATCATTTATTGAAGACCAATAAGAAGATAAAAGAAGGTCTAAAAAAACTTAAGGATCCATAACAAAATCGGGTTAAGAAATTAATAAAAACTAAAATTCAATTACAAACCAATCGGTTAGCCAACTGATTGATCAACCAATTGGTTTGTTATAGAATTGGTTTTTGCCTAAGAGATTGTGGAGGGTTTGGGGGTGAAAATATTTTGTAAGACCTCTATTTGGAGAGGATGATTACTCTTAATTGAGAAGACCTTTCAAAATTATAAACTTTACGTATAATTAATAATAAAATTTTTTACCTCTTTATATTTTTTCTCCTCTTTTTTGGTTAATGAAAGTAAAGATGAATATGAAGATGAGGATGAAGACAAAGATGGAGATTTGCCTTCAAGAGGCTAGAACTCTCTTACAGTGTAAGTTTTCCTTTTTCTCTTTTATTTTTACTTGGATATTCATATTTTAGGATTTATTTTATTTTGGTAAATCAGGTTTATTTTGATGCCTTATAGAGTGGATTTATTTTTTTGTTCTTTATGTTTGTTGCATTTTCTTGCATTTTTATTTGGTAGTATGTATTTACTTTTTTGTATTTTTATTTTTATAGTCTAGAATTATTTTTATGTTCATAATATAGATCTTTCTTTCTTTTTTCTTATTTTTCTCTTTATAGCCAATTTTTATTTTTATTAATTTTCTTTTATTCCCTTTAGCCTATATTTTTTTTGTATTTTTAATTTCTAAAATGTGGAATAAAAATCTTATAGGAATTCTAGAATTAATATCTAGTCATTATTCTTTTTATTAATATTAATTTTATTTGAATGATAATTCACTACAAGAAAACTTAGCATTACTTTATTTTTGGTAAATGAAAGAATATTATTCATCACTAATATGGAACTTTGTACACATCAAGAATCTCATGTACATGTATGATATAACTATATAAACCTGTAACTAAAGCTCCAAAAAAAAAAAAAAACAGATATGCATAGAGCCTAATAGTATAAATGCTGATATCCAACAAACCCAGTAAGACAGCAGCAAACAATCTATCATGCTTCCCTCATATCTCCCATCTTTTGAAGACCTTCCTCTTAATCACCAGCAGCAAAAATGGGCATGAAACTACCCATCATCTTCCGTTTTTCTCAATGCATACTGGAACAAACCAGCAGAGCAGAGAAAGAACTCCCACCCTCAATTATTTACAAGGATAGTATCCATTCCTTGCATTCTTCCTGAAAGGAGCCATTGAGGATAGTAGACAATATGTTAATCTTAATCTCTTTCAAAATCTGTTCAGTAGTCTTAGTTTTTTGATTGAATATTCTAACATTTCTCTCAATCCAAATGTTATAATTTGTAGAAACAAGAGCTATTCTCTTAATTCTTTGCTTGAATCCCCTTTCTCCCAGTTTGGAATAATACCAGTTTATGATTTGCCTCCAATCACAAGATCTCCACCTGAAATGCAACCATTCCATGACCATAATCTAGATATCTCTCGAGAAAGCACACTCAAAGAAAAGATGATCTCTGCTCTCAGTGCCAGTGCATAAGCAGCAGCAATTATTTGTCACAACCCCTCATTTGATAAGTCTATCTTGAGTGAGCAATCGATTTTGGACAGCTAACCAGCAGATAAAAGAATGTCCGGGAAGTCTCCCAAATAGTGCTGAACCAAGGCACTGCAGAAAAAACATGGGAGAACTTGTTATATAAAGCTGATATTTTAACTTTAGAACCCTCATGCACGACTGAATGAGAAGTTTAAGACAACCTGCTCCACCATATGAATCCAAAGCCTTATCTCTTACTTTCAAAATTTGTTTTCACATCCAAGAATCCCTATTCTTAGCTTGAATCTGCCATAAGTCAGTATTATGCTTCAAGTATGTACCATGAATCCATTTTATCCATAAATTTTCCTTTTTTACATGGATATTCCAAAGGATATTTAGAATAGAAGCCATATTCCAAGTTGCAGCTGAAAAAATGCCTAGACCACCATTTCTTTTATTTAAACAAACCTTGTCCCACGAAACAAGAGGATTTTAATGAGCCTGTTCAAATTTGCCCTATAAGAAGTCCCTACACATATCATCAATTTTTTGTAGCACTTTCACTGGCAAGAGATAGTTAGATGTCCAATAGATTTGAATACCAAGAGTAACACTCTTGATAATCTCCAGCCTACCTGCATATGATAGCCCTCTATTCTTCAAAAAAGACTGAAATTGCCTAGAGATTTTATCAGAAGGGGAGAACAATCCATGAAAGAAAGCCTTTTGCAAATCATGAGAAC
This sequence comes from Asparagus officinalis, assembly GCF_001876935.1. Classification (NCBI taxonomy): domain Eukaryota; kingdom Viridiplantae; phylum Streptophyta; class Magnoliopsida; order Asparagales; family Asparagaceae; genus Asparagus; species Asparagus officinalis. The sequence continues at coordinate 53,007,769 of NC_033803.1, read as the reverse complement.
TCCAAGATATTTAATTGGCAGAGTACCCTCAGAAAATCCTAGGCATGCATTAACTATGCTTTTAAAATCTCCATCCACTCCACCATAGAAAATTTTACTCTTTTCCTAATTTGCTTCAAGTCTAGAAACATCACTGAAGTTTTCAAAACATTTGAATAGCTTCCTCACTGAAAGCAAATCACCCTTTGAAAGAAGAAGAAGATCATCTGCAAAGATTAGGTGGGTGATCTTAAGCTCACTACACCTTGGATGATATTTAAAAGAACTGTCCTCTTGAAGCATATCCAAACTCCTGGAAAGATATTCCATCCCCAAAATAAATAGGTAAGGTGAGAGAGGATCACCTTGCCTTAAACCACTTTTCCCCTTGAAATATCCATGCAATGAACCATTTAAGGAAATAGAGAACTTTGGAGAAGAAATACATACCATAATCAGTTTATCATCCTTTCAGGAAACCCCAGGCCATTTAACATTTCATTTAGAAAATTCCAATTTATAGTATCAAAGGCTTTTTTAATGTTAATACTTAGCTTAATCCTAGGAGAGATATGCTTTCTGTTATAGTTTTTCACTAACTCATGAGCCAGCAAAATATTGCTTTAGATTTTCCTACCCCTCACAAATGCACTCTGAGCTTCATTTACCAGATAACCCATTACAGGCTTTATCCTGTCAGCTAAGATTTTCGATATCATCTTGTATAGGCAATTGCAGCAAATAACCCATTACAGGCTTTATCCTGTCAGCTAAGATTTTCGATATCATCTTGTATAGGCAATTGCAGCAAACTATCGACCTAAAATTAGCTGAGGATTTGGGACAAGATACTTTAGGTATCAATGTGATAGCAGTGGAGTTAATTGCTACTAGGAGCTTCCCATTCTTGAAAAAATCTTCAATAGCCAAAGATATCTCTCAACCAATGACACTCCAGGCTGATTTATAAAAAGACATGCTATATCCATCAGGACCTGGTGCTTTGTCCTCTGACATAGAGAATACAACATTTTTTATTTCATTCTTGGATACTGGAGATGAGAGATTTCTAACCTGCACTTCATTTAAGCATGGACCATTTCTAATGATATTCATGTCAGTCTTTGATGTAGCTATAGTTGTACCCAAATGGTTCTCATAATAAGAAGTTAATTCTTTAATGATATCATCTCCCTCAGTAATTAAGAGCATATTTATCCTATTTAGATGCCTTTTTGTTTTGATAGCAGAGTGAAAGAAACTAGTACATCTATCTCCATTCATGCTCCACCGAATTATGGATTTCTATTGATAAAAGGATAGCTCACATTCCAGAAGTTTATTGAAGGAAGCAATGCATACTTTTTCCTGGTTGATCAGATCAGGATTAAGAGGGTCATCTTGCAAACAGCCTAGGGCATTTTCTAGATTTTTTCTAGCTCTGATTACTTGCTCACTGATATTGTAAAAATTTCTTTTATTTAGATCTTTCAGAGAATTTTTCAGAGTCTTCAGCTTGCTTACAACAGAAAACATAGCACATCCAGGAACAGAAGTTTGCCAGACAGCAGATACTAAAGGCAAGTAACTGTTATGCTTAGTCCACATCTTAAAGAACTTGAAGGCCTTTTTGCCTTGAACACAATTTTCAAAAACTAATACCAATGCAGGAGAATGATCAGAGCAATTAGGAAGAAGGAATTCTGCATGACTGGAATTATAGTTGTTAATCCAATTGTCATTTACCATGGCTCTATCAAGCCTACTCCAAACTCTGGTATTTGAATCCTGTTTATTGTTCCATGTAAAGAAGCATCCATCAGGTTTCATGTGAGCTAAATGGCAATCCTCTATAATTTTCTTGAAATCAAAAGTTTCAACCTATGACACCTCAACCCCTCCTAGTTTTTCTTCACTGCCAATTATAGCATTAAAATCTCCACAGAGCATCCATGGCATATTACCAACATTTTGATGAATTTGATGCATGTCATGCCAAAGAGATTTCCTATCTTCCAAATGATTATGACCATATATGGATGAAATTAGTAATCTAGTTTGCCATCCAAAGATTTAATTCCACAGGTAATGTGTTGAGATGATTGACTGACAACACTAATCTCCAGAGAGTTGGGATCCCATAAAATCAAAATCCTTGCTCTACCAGCATTATTTGCATTTGAATACCATTTCTAGTTACCAACTATCTTTTTTGTTATGACGGGTAACCTACTATCTTTTATTTTTGTTTCAATGAGAGCTAAAAAAGAAAGATGGTATTGAGAAATATGAAGCCTAACCAAATGTTGCTTTGAGGACTTATTTAGTCCTCTAATATTCCAAAAGGAGAGATTCATACAAGATTTTCCTCCCCCTATCCACTGTTGAGGGATCTAATTCAACTCTGTTAAGTAGAGCAAAAGGGTTACTAGGAGATGAACTGCCCTTCTTTCAAGATTTTTGCCAAGGCTTGAATGCTTGATAGTTTTTTTCCCTTTTTGAATGCTCTGATCCTATGTCCTGAATATGCACAACATGTACATAATTATTTCTTGAGACATTTCTAGATAATGAGTTTTCCCCCATGCTGATTTCTCTGAAAAATGATCCTGAACATGTACAACATGCACAACATTGACAGTTTTACTGTTCTCATCAGGTGCTTGAGGTTTTTGAGCTCCTTTTCCTTGAATATTATCACCAGATAAAAAATCCATCACCCTGGATCCATCTACCACCTGAGTCTGAGCATGCTCAATAAGACTTGATTCAATTAGCATAGTTTGATTTTCCACATTACCATTTCCAGCTTGATTCACAACTTCATTTTGTTTTAGAACCGATCTCTGAGTCCTGGGGTATCTTTTGCAATAAATTGATTCATGGCTAATAGTTTTGCATCTATCACACCATTTGGGCTTTAACTCATAAACCTTATTTTGCTTTATAATTTTTCCATTTGGGCCATGGATAAAGATTGAGTCAGGGAGAGGAGCTGGCATATTTACTTCCACTAAAACTCTTACATATGCTAGTCTTTGTTTGCTTGCAGTAAGTTTGTCTGTTACAATAGGTTTCCCAATTTGACTAGCAATTTTGCTAATAGCAATAGGGCTCCACAAGTTTAGGGGGTGTTTGGTTCAATTTCTAGAAATTATAGGAAATGTTTTCCACCTAAAATATGATTTCCTTGTAGTTCTTAAAAAAATTATAGGAAAAGTTTTGAGAAATAAAAAAGTACCAATTTTCTTATTTTTTGTACTTTGCTTGTTTGGTTCAAAACAAGAAAATAGCTCATAACTTTATAGAAAATAACAAGATTTGGTAGGTTTTTAATTAAATATGGTATGTGTCAGATTTCTGGTGATTTCCTCTCATTTTGAGAGGAAATTGCTTTTTGTAAAATTTGGTAGGTTTTGATATTTTATAGAAAATATTTCTGTAAATTTTTTGTTGAACCAAACACAATTTACAGAAATCTCTGAAAAAATTTTAATTACAAATTTGTCATTATCAGATGTTTTGAGAAAAGTTTTCTCAAAAAGTGTGCAACCAAACAGCCCCTTAGTCTTAAGCCATGCAATTGAATCCAAACAGGATAAATTTTATTTATCTTCTCCAAATCTTCGTCATTTGTCCAGATTTTTAACAAGAGGGGTCTGGAACCAAAAAACCAGGGCCCATTTTCAAGGATATCCTACATTTCCTCTTTATTTTTGAATTTAAACAAAAATAAGCCAGGTTTGAGTAAGCATACATCAGGAATAGACCATTTAGCCTAAACTTTATGCACATAGCTTTCCATGGCTTTAAACTTAGCATTTAGCCCTAAGACTTGCCCAACCAAGGAAAATTTCCAATCTGAAGTTCCCTCATTCCATTCTTCTTCATTAAAAACCACAAAATCTTTATTTTCAGAATTCACAAACTTCAAGTTCATTCCACAACCCGTTTTCCTATTATCAGCAAAGACTAGCCCAGCTTTTCTTAGCATCAAGATTTTCTTTAATATCTCCTTTGCCCTTTTCAGCATGAGAAAAAGCATTCTTCTTATGTAAAACCAAAGGAACAGTAATAGGTTCAAGAAGAGCATTCAGATTTTGTAAGTTTGCATCAAAAGAACTAGCTGAATTCAAATTTTGTTGTCGATGAGATGAATCGACAACAAAATCAACTTCATCTGCCCAAGAGACCTTACCAGATTTACCAGAACTTGAAAGAGAGGGAGAAGCATTTAATTGCCTGATCTTCTGAACACCAAGCGAAGAAGAATCACCACTGATCTTCTAAGAATCACAGCATAAATCACCAACAATATTAGATCGAACAACACCAGGTAAAGAGGTATCACTAAGCTGACGACTTCCAATCTCCAGAGGAGCACTAATTGGAGAGGATACGCTGAGCTGATGAACTTCAAACTCCTTAGCACAATTCTAGCAAGATCTTGAGTTTGGATCATTCAAAATTTCATCCATCAGTCTCTTTTTCTTTTCTCCCTTTGGCCCCGTAGATCCCATTTTATTCAAGAATTCATCCTCCTTTTCAATCGATCCAGTATCTTGATCAATCGAAGAAGAAGAATTCAGATTTGAAACACTAAATCCAAACTTCAGCAATTTTTTCCCTTGATTTTTCCTAGTTCTTGCTATCTCAATCTCAGCGGGAGTGCAAGTTAGCAAAAACGAAATCGCCTGCTAACAAGCGCTGAAGAACCGCTCATTTTTTTTAACTTAGCATTACTCATACAGTAATTCCTGGGTATTAGTTGTAAATTGGTGGGAAGCCAATAGTATACCTAGAACGTACGTGGGTATTCCACAAAATAGCTTTTTTAGTTCGTGAATTAATGTTAATCCGTGGTCCAAGTCTCTATCTACAATGTATGTTTATCCCTTGGAAAAAGTCTACATCTATAGCACATGAATGTTCCTGAGGAAAGCTCTATTACCTCAGCAAATATTTGTCACTGAGTAAAAGTCTATACCCATGATAGTCATAGGCCACCAAATGTAGCAATTTATTTTTGAGACAAATCAATAACCACAAATCATCTCCATAGGTAAATATCATGCATTATTTTTACAGACTTATGACCTTGAACTTGTTGGGGATTTTATGGAGATTAATCTGTGGAATTAAACACAAAACAAATAATGTCACCAATGAAAAATACAATAAGCAAGCAAACGCCAAGATTTAACATGGTTCGAAAAATTGTGCCTACGTCCACGGGGCAATCCAGAGAGAAATATTTTACTATTAATCAAAAGTATAATCCCTCCAAGTTACACATGAACTTGAGCATTAAATCACAAGAGAAAGATACAGTATTATCTCTAGAGCACTAAAACCTGTCTCACTAAGAATCTCTAACTCCCGTAGAGAAATCAGCATCGTACCCTCGATGGCGTCGTCGTTCTGAAGATAACGGTTTTTGAATCACTGCAATTAGACACCCGAACTATCCACAATCTGAACCTTTCTCTATCTTTTCTCTCTCCTCGTGGCACTGTAGCAAACCCGCGATTACTATAGCACTGAAGTACTATTTACCAAAAAACTATTCATATAAATATTGATCTCAAGGCTCTTTTATATAGAATTCTTCAAACCTATTCCTATTTCTAATAGATCATCTAAATACTCTTCTACATAGAATCCTAATTCATGTAGACTTCTTATAGATAGAATTCTAATTCATGTAGACCTCCTCGTATAGGCCTTATCTTAGGCTGAACCCATAACAATCTCCCCTCCAGCCCAACGAGGGTGTATGTCAATCTGTAACTCCTCAACAGGAGTTTCTGCCGTGCAATCGCCGACACAACTCGGTCTTCGCTCTGGAAAACGGTCTTCGTTAAAAAATCTACTGGATTTTCATCTGTATGAATCTTCTGTAACTTCAGGTCTTCTTTCTCAACAGCTTCTCTTAGCCAATGATATCTCATATCAATGTGTTTCATCCTGGAATGGAATGTAGAATTCTTGCTCAAATCAAGAGCACTTTGACTATCAATGAAGATTTGATAATTATTCTGTTGTAAGCCTAACTCCTACAGAAATCTTCTCAACCAAATCATCCCTTTATCGGCTTCTGTAGTTGCAATATATTATGCCTCTGTTGTTGATAAAGCAACACACTTTTGTAACCTGGACTACCAAGATACTGCTCCCCTACAAAAGTGAATAACCAACCTGAGGTAGACTTTCTGTGATCGAGATCACCTATCATATTCGCATCTGCAAAATCATGTAATATTGCCTTCGAACCTCCAAAACTCAAACACAATCTGGAACTACCTTTTAAATATTTTATGATCTACTTTATACCTTCCCAATGAAGTTTCCCTGGATTAGAAAGAAACCTGCTCACAACGCCAACTGCATGAGCTATATCTGGCCGAGTGCAAACCATGACATACATCAAACTCCCTACAGCTGAAGAGTAAGGAATATTTTCCATCTCACTCTTTTTCTCATTTGTAGTTGGGCAAAATTTCTTGCTAAGCTTCAAATAACCTGCAAGAGGAGTACTGTTTGACTTGACATCTTTCATGTTGAATCTATCAAGTAACTGTTCAATATATTTCTCCTGTGATAACCACAACTTCCTGGATTTCCTGTCACGAGCAATATCTATTCCAATAATTCGTTGTGCCGAGCCCAAATCGTTTATGTTAAAAGATTTAAATAACTTCTTCTTCAGCCTACCGATTATTTGACTATAATCACCAACAATCAACATATCGTCTACATAAAGCAAAAGGATAATGAAACTAAAATTTGAATTTCTCCTAAACTATACACACAAATCTGTAACTGTCCTCTAATAGCCATGACTCAACATAAAAGAATTAAATTTCTTATACCACTGCCTGGGTGTCTGCTTCAAACCATAAATGCTCTTCTTCAACCTGCAAACCATGTGCTCTTTTCCCTTCACTTCAAAACCCTCTGGCTGCTCCATGTAGATCTCCTCCTCCAAATCACCATGAAGAAATGCAGTCTTCACATCAATATGCTTAATCTCGAGGTCTAAACTAGCTGCTAACCCCAAGATAACTCTAATGGACATCATCTTCACAACCAGTGAAAAAATCTCATCAAAATCAATGCCCTTTTTCTTACCAAAGCCTTTCATCACTAATATGGCTTTGTATTTCGGAATCTCTTTGTAGCCATCATTCTTTAACTTGAACACCCACTTATTCTTCAAAGCTTTTCTGTCCTTCGGCAAATCCAACAACTCATAAGTATCATTCTTCTCAAGAGACTTCATTTCTTCCTTCATAGCCTGTAACCATTTGTCCTTGTCTTTATGAGTATGTGCTTCCTGAAAGCTTTTTGGCTCCCCCTCTTCTATTAATAAAGAATACTCTGAAAGAGGATATCTCGCGGATGGTCGATGCTCTCTAGGTGATCTCCTAAGTTATGGCTCTGCAAATTTCTGCTACTAGTGACGCTCCCCTACTGAGGAGCCTCCTGCTGATGATCCTGATCACCATCTACCTGCTCTGGTGTCTGGTCATCATCATCAACATCATCATCATGCACCTTCTCTATATCTATAGGATGCAACTATGCTAGAGATGAAATGGGTATCATATTTGGAATCTCACTAGCAACACTCTCTGACTGCTCTGCTCTCCTGAAATCTACAAAAATAGGCTGATCCTCCTGAAAAATCACATTTGCTCATCTGATAATTTGTCTCTTTTCTGGATCCCATAGTTTGTAGCCAAACTCATCTTCTCCATAACCAAGAAAGATACAAGGAGCTGCTCTATCATCAAGCTTCTGTCTCTTGTCCTTCGGAATGTGTAGAAACGCCTTGCAACCAAACACCTTCAGATTGAAATAAGAAATATCTTTTTCAAACCAAACTCTCTCTGGAATATCTAAGCCCAAAGGAACTGAAGGAGACCTATTGATTATGTAGCATGCAGTGTGAACAGCTTCAGCCCAAAAGCTCTTAGATAACTTTGTCATCTTCAACATGCATCTGACTTTCTCCACAATAGTCCTGTTGTACCTCTCTGCAACTCTATTATGCTGCGGTGTGCCTGGCTCTGTCCTCTGATGCCGAATACCATCCTTGGAGTAATAATCTCTAAACTCAATGGAAGTGTACTCTCCTTCATTATCAGTGCGCAAACACTTCAACTTCTTTCCTATCTGCCTCTCCACAACGGCATGAAACTACTAGAAGACTAAAAACACTTGATCCTTTGTCCTCAACAAGAAGACCCACATCTTCCGTGATGCATCATTAATAAATATAATAAAATACTTATTGTCACCTAAGGACTCCACCTCAATAGGACCACAAATATCAGAATAAATCAAATCCAGAATATTATCTTTTCTTTTAGAAGGCTTACTAAAAGAAACTCTATGTTGTTTGCCAAATAAGCAATAATCACAAGGGATGAGTGACGAACCTTTGGCAAAGGGAATAAGAGACTTCTTTGCCAATATCTGTAACCCCTTCTCACTTATGTTCCCGAGCCTCCTATGCCACAAACTGAGAGTGTCACCGTCTTGAGCCACGCTCAAAGAATCATATGAAGCCTTCGCTTGAGTCTTGTATAAATTGTAACATACACTTCCTCTAGCCACCACAAGAGAGCCTTTGGTGATTTTACATTTTCCTCCACCAAATTAAATTTTATATCTCATTCGGTCCAAAGCAAGACCTAAAATTAAGTTGATCCGCAAATTGAGAATATGCCGCACATTCTTTAAGATCAATGTGCATCCAGTATCTGTCTATAAGTGTATATCACAAAGTCCCACAATCTTTGAGTAGTTGGTATTGCCCATCTTCACATTGCCAAAGTCACCTACTTTTTTACATCGTGAAAAGGTCTTGATTGGAGGTAGCATGACATGTAGCTCCTGTATCCACTATCCACTCGGAATTCTGACTTGCAACATGCATACAATCTTCTTCCCTACAAATGAGAATAATATGTGACGCCCCAGTGTTCACACAAGGCTGTAGTCCAAGGTAAAACCCGGATTGTCAAACCTGCCAAGCACCAACTCTATGCTACGACATGGTTCACCATCACAATCACTATCTCTCTAGTGGAAACAATAAATAGATGAAGGTACAGACATGTAAATAATCAAATTCGAACAACACAGAAAATATACACAGAAGAAGCATAAGAAATATTAATAATAAGCCTAACTGGAATGAAGTAGATATTTCACTGAGTCTGAACTGAATCTCAAATACAATGAGTCAAATAAACCAAGTCTCACAATAGCTCTTAACTCTATGAAATAAAATACCAATCTAGAGTCTGAAAATAATCAACTACATGTGGAGTTCTGCAATAACTACAAAATATAATAAATAGCTAAACAGACAACTAAGATGTCCCATCAACCTGCGACTCTCCATGTGCCTGACACGCTGCCTGAAAGAGGGGAAACAACGAACGTCAAAGTGCTAGTGAGATCATCACTACCTCTCTCCATAGGAAGGGGTAGGAGTATATAGAAAATAGAGTCAGTACATACATATATCAAATCATTCATATAACTCTCTATGAATAAAAAACAAATAACAAATGATAAAAACCCCAATCTCCAACATAAAGAATAATCATCTCATCTCGAACTACGTTTGAATGATCTGCTCTAACATAAGAGGATATCAACAATTACTAAAATAAAAATATCTACCGTTCATAACGGGTATATTAAAATCTCAAAGGAAATACACTACTCGCGGGCAATCATCATGAAAGTAAAGCTTACAACTGATTAATTATCTATGTGTGCATCATCTTGTGCTATAACGATACTCTTGTAATGCACTCAATCGCTCTGCGGCAATAGGTTTTATTATCTCCCTATTCCGGATATGTGTAACAACGATATTTTTGTAATACTCTTACTCAATCGTTCTGCGGCAAATAGGTTTCATCTCCTTATTTCCGGATACGTATAGAACAACATTATTCATATGTGTTTATCAAATTAACTCATGTCAAAAGTGTGTCAATCTAACACAATCTAGTATATATGCACCAAATCTTGGTGTGCGTGACCACATGTGAAGTTCACCATCATTCTAGGTGTTTAACATTCATTAACATCATAGTATATCATCATAAGGTCGAGAGATTTGCTCGACAAACCAATTCTAACCCTTATAAACATGCACAGCCAAAATAGACTGGTGGTCGACCGTGGCAGTCGACCGTGATGGGCTCTAGAGACTACCCAGGTCTCTATCCTGCACGCGATCGATCGTGGCGGTCGACCGTGAACCCTGAATCCAGATTCTTAATTTTTTTATGTATGTCATGTTCACGTCGTGTTTTTGTGATTCAAACATGATTAAATCTTCATGAAACTTGTATGCAAACATGTCACAGCAGATATGGACATTTGGAAACAACTCAACAATTATAAACATGGTTTTATGCATTAGATTTGTATTTAAAACCCTAAAAACATGCATAATAGCTCAAAACAACGAATCAAACTTCTTTCTTTAGATTAACCATGTTTTAAAATCATCTTCAGGTCTAAAATACTGCTATAAAAATCATTCACAACCTTTTTAGTATAGAAAGACCTAGTCTCTTTACATATAATACAAAAGAAGTTGACTTTATTCATAAACTAGTCATTTAGGCTCTACAAAACATATTTAAAACTCTTAAAAAACGTTTTGAATACTAGAAGGGGGATTAGTAGAGATGATACTCGCTTAGGGTTGTAAGAAAACGTGTTAGAAGCAATATCGAAGGAGATCTCCACTCCAAAAGCCAAAAATCAACAAAAACCCAACTTGAAAGCCTCCAATCTTCTCCAAGAAATCAAACTAGGGTTTGGGAGGTTTTGGTGGCTATTAGGGTTCTTAGGAAAACAAAAAAAATGTGATAAACTCATATATATATCAGGGGAAAAAAGATATAGATTTAGAAATCCGAAACCAACTTAAAACAGGAGAAAAACAGACTGTAGGTATCGCAGTCGACCGTGGCGGTCGACAGGGCTACGGTCGACCATGGCGGTCGACCGGACCGGACATTTCTAGTTTCCATATGTTTGGCCATTTGTGCATGTTTCAACTCTTTTCTCTCTCATGTATGAACTTGTTCATACTCAAATCACATTTTATTATACTCATATACCATTAAATGATATTTATCATACTAAATATCCACATATCATAATTTATCACACATTAATTATATTATTCATAAATTATCGGGGTTTTATAGTCACTCCTCCCCTAAGAGGATTTCATTCTCAAAATTCCACAGTCGCATCTCAAAGCTTAATAACTGCGAAAACACATTAAGAAGGTGTAATTCATATTAAGAATTCCTTCTATATACATCACATAGTATTAGCACAATGATATTTAAAGTTAACAACCTAGAATGCAAACATTCTTACCTAAATCCTTAACTAAACAAAATTGGTACGTCGAGCAAAATAATCTAAACAAGGAAACCCTCATGTATATACCATATACTTCAATTGATTGAGGATCAGGTAAAAATATCCTCATTCTAGAGTTAAAGATAAATATAAATATGGCTAAACAATCACAGATAATGATAACTATCAAGTCATATAAGCATATTAACATCATACCTGTCCAAACAGGTGCGGGTAGTCGTGATGAACATCCTCCTCGCGCTCCTAAGAAATCTCTTCAGCTCCTTGCCGGTTCCACTACACCTTCACTAATGGAATGACTTTATTTCTAAGCTTTTTATTCTCCCTAGCAAGTATGCATACCGATACCTCTATGGTAGTCAAATCATCCTGAATCTCAATCTCTGGTGACTCAATCACTCTCTACTGTTCATTATCTCGCAGATGCTTCTTAAGCATAGAGACATTGAAGACATCGTGTACACTCGACATCGTTGTTGGAAGATCTAATCTATAAGAAACAACTCCAATGCGCTCGATGATCCTGAAAGGACCCACATATCTTGGGGCAAGCTTCCCCCGTCTACCGAATCGCTGAACGCTCTTCATCGGTGATACTTTCAACTTGACCGAGTCTCCGACCTGGAACTCTAAAGGTCATCTCCACTGATCTGCATAGCTCTTCTGCCGACTCTGCATCATAAGAATGCGCTCTCGAATCAAGGCCACCTTCTCTATGGTCTGTCTAACTAACTCTGGACTAATCAATAGACTATCCTCTGGCTCTGCCTAGCATATAGGCGATCTGCAAGGTCTCCCGTACAAAGCTTCATACGGTGCCATCCCGATGATAGCTTGATAACTGTTATTGTATGCAAATTCGATCAGTGGAATGTGATCCTCCCAGCTACCCTAAAAATCTATAATGCACGCTCTCAGCATGTCCTCTAAAATCTAATTCACCCTCTCAGTCTGTCCATCTGTCTGGGGGTGGAAAACACTGCTAAATAACAATTAACTACCAAAAGCATCCTGAAAACTCTTCTAAAAATGAGATGTGAAGACTGAGCCCTGATCTAATACAATCGTCTCCGAAACTCCATGCAATCTAACAATCTTCCGAATGAAAATTCTCGCATACATATCTGCTGTATGAGTCATCCTCACTGGTAAGAAATGTGCGGACTTAGTCAATCTGTCCACTATAACCCAAATAGAATCATTTCCTTTCTTTGCCTTGGGCAACCCTACTATGAAATCCGTGGAAATATCTGCCCACTTCCACTCGGGAATGGGTAAAGGCTGTAGGGTTCCTGCAGGTCTCTGATGTTCTACCTTAACTTGTTGGTAGGTGTAACACTTAGCCACATAATCTGTAATCTCTCTGCGCATACCACTCCACCAAAAATACCTCTTCAGACCCTTGTACATTTTCGTCGTGCCTGGGTGCATTGTATATCTGCTACGATGAGCTTCATCAAATAGTTCCCTCTTCAGCTGTAGATTGTTCGGCATAACGATCCTGCCCTTCATCCTAAGGCCTACATCTACTCCAATAGTCTAATCATCCTTGGGTTCTTTGGAGATCTCCCCCTTGCGGGTTTGAATCTAAGAATCCTCTAACTGAGCCCCGACTACTCTATCTCTCCAAGATGGCTGTATAGATAACGCTCCTAAGAACACACGGCTCCCGCCATTCTCTAGCTTGAAATAAAAATGGCTGAGGGTTGTTCGCGGGAAAAATTGTTTTCTTCATTGAGTTCATTGTTCTCTCAAGTAACTGTTTTTCGATTACAAAAGATCCAGTCTTTTTATAAGATCCGGTTACAACAAAATCAAAGATTACAAAAGATCCGGTCTTTTTATAAGATCCGGTTACAACAAAATCAAAGAAAAAATAAAAAGATTACAACTTTCCTTTTTCGAACGAATCACGAGCTTCTGTTTTGCGGTCACTCGCTTTTGTGGGTTCTTCGCCTACGCCGGGGTTAATCCGTGGACCACCGCGCGATCTAGATCCGGTCGGATCTACACGATGTAACGGGTATTATCTCACGAAGGAAATAACAGCCGGGGGGTACTATTTCACCAAGGAAATAGTAGCCTTCTCGGGATCAAAGGCCAAGCTTTGATCCGGAGTATAATCGCGTAGATCTCAGATCCGATCCCTCTCGAACTCCTGCCTTATTTGACGTGGACGATCGCCGAGCACCGGATCTGAAAGAGCAAGTCTTCAAAGCCTCAAATCTCTAAGGTTCAGATCTTAATTCAGCAGAGCTTCGCCATCAAAAATTCCAACCCTTCACAAATGAGCCCCCTGAGCCTATTTATAGGCACTCAAACCTGTGCCTTGGCCACAGTGGCCGCGCTACCCATGGGTGGCCTCGGCCACCGAAGCCACCATGGGGTGGCTTCGGCCACCCATGGGGTGGTCGGCGGTTGGCCGAGCCACCTTGGTGGCCGCCGAGCCACCTAGAGGTGGCTCGGCCACCCGAGGCCACCTAGAGGTGGCTCGGCCACCGAGCCACCTCAAGGTGGCCGGTGAGCACCAAAGGTGTCAGAGTGTTGCCTGAGCACCACTGGTGGCCTCGACCGCGAGCCACCATTTGGTGGCTCGGCTCACCGAGCCTCCTAGATGGCTTAGTGCCGAGCTCTTTCCCCAGGTTTTCGCCGTGTCGTCCGTTGTCCGGTTTTATGGTTTCGCAGTTCATCTGAGTTTTATTATTGATCTGAACTCTGATTTGGCAGTCCGAATCCTGATTTGGCAGTAAATCCGCTTCGGTGTTCGAGTTCAAATCCGTTCTATGGTTGGATGACTCGTTGACTCACCGAACTGTTAGCTTGATTCCGCATGCGAGTGGATGTATTCCATTGTTTGTGTGCGGTTCGTTAGCCTCGTCGCCTCGTTAATCTGCTTCGTTGCGTGTCCCTTGGCTTCGGCGTTGTGGACTGACGCTCGTGTTTGGATATGTCGCCCGATGGTTCGTTGGTTTGTTGAATCACCGTGCCGAGCTGTGTTAAGGGACCTATAAGCAGTTTTATACGCCTACAGATACCCCCTCCAAAGTATTTCAGCCTCGTTCTTTTATAGAAGAGTCTGGAATGCTTTGGATATGATTGCCCTAACCTTCAATCGGTATGACGGGACTTTGGAATGGCTTCTATTCTTGATTCCTTCAATCCTCCTGGCTATTCGGTGCTTTGTCGAATGTCTGTAAGGGTTCCGGTGCTGCATTTATTGTCTGACCGTTGTTGGAATTTTGAACTTGAAGTCGATTCCTGATTTTCTGATCTTTAGCTCGTGTTTGCTGGTTCAACATAGAGCTGATTGTTGGCGTTGAGTCTTTATTCGCGATGCGTTGTCCGGCGTAGTGTTGTTAAGTTATCCTTAAGAATATTTTTAGAAAAATATTCTCCAGAAACTTCTCAACCAAAAATAGGGAATAGTTTATACTCGTATACCTTATTGGAGTATTTTCATGTCTGAATGAGCCGAACCGGCCTAATAATGACCCAAAAAAGGCAGTAATTAGGCTCAAAAAATCTTCCGACCCTTCCGAATATATGGGAGAGGAAAGAATAAACAAAGGACTGAACCCTCGGTCGATTTGAAGTTGTTTCGATACTCGGTTCAGCTTCAATTTGAATTTTGGTTCAAATCTGGTTCAACCTGGTTCAACCTGGTTCAACCTGGTTCAAGACTGGTTCAACCTGGTTCAAGGGTGGTTCAGGACTGGTCCAAGACTGGTTCAGACTGGTCCATCCTGGTCTGCTCTGGTTCAGTCTGGTTTGGCCTGTTTTGGTCTGGTTCAGCCTCTTTTAAACTGATTTGGACTGGTCTGGTCTGGTTCAACCTGGTCCGGTCTGGTTCAGGGCTGGTTCACCTATAAAAGCCTCTCTTTTCCTCCTCTCTAGTCCCCCCCCTTGTCCAATTTTCTTGATTTCTCTTCCCTCGTGCATCCTTTCTCCCTCAAATCCTCATATTTGTCTTAGATCTAGCCTTCCTTTGGATCTTAGACTGAAAAATCCCTCAAAAATCTCCATATAAAAATTTCTCTCAGGCCCCTCGAGCACGTGGTTCGAGCCTCTTTCAAGATTTGATTTTTGTCGGATCCACGAGCTTTTCCTCAGGTAAATCCTCCACAATTTTGGCTTATCTCATTTTTAATTCAGTATATGAATTTGTGGGATTGCATATGAGGGTTAGGATTATGATTTGGCGCGTCGAGCTCCTCTTTCAGGGGGGTAGAATTGCAATAAAAAGGGAAATTTTTTCTGGATCTGATCCCCTAATTTATTTTGCAGATCATTATGTCGCGTGTCCCGAGAGGTCGCTCCCCTGCTGCACCGGCTGATGGCGTGCTTCCTTCGTATGCTGGTGAGCTATTTTTGGCATATTTGGAAATTTACAAATTAGTCCTCTTTTTCCTGGAAATTTGCAAATTAGTCCTTTTTCCCCACGTTGTTCTCCTTGGTGAGGCAATCGGGAAGAGCCTTGATTCTCCTTGGTGAGGATCGACGCTTTAAAGATAGGTTTTGCTTGGTCAAAACCATATCTCAAAATAAAGGGGGCGTTTTGACGCTACATTGTGCCTTATAAGGCAGGCATATATTGTCGATATACCCTATCTTATGAATGCATAATGTGGCCAAATCGTCTCACCCTTTATAAGGCAATGACTCTATCTTACCCATTTGTAGGATGAGTTCAATTTCCTTTTATAACTGGAATTAACAAACGTTTAATTGCTTGTTTTCAGTGGAGTATCCTTCCGGAGCATTTTCATCTCATGCGGTGAACGGACGTCGTGACTAGTATTATTCGACGTCCGATGATTTTTCACCCATTCCACTTACTCCTCAGTTTGTTCCGGGCACGTCGACAGAGGTTGCCCAAGTGGTGAAGGAAGGTGGACATCGAGCTCTTCGACAGTTGATTACAGATGCGCCTTTCGTGAAGGATGCCAGTTCTGTTCAGTCTCTCAGGAAGACTGACTTTTTATTTGGCGATTCTGTCAGAGATCCGGATGCAGTGTTTATTGACGCCGAGCAGTGGCTTCATAGGAATAGCGGTGGTTTTATATATTTGCCGAAGATTCCTCGACACCGTTCGTTGACTGAGCTCAGGCGTCAGGCTGCTAAACGGGAGATGTCGCGGCGCTTGACAGAGGAGCATGAGAGCGTTCACTGCGGCTACATTACTCATCAGGCAGTTCCTGGTTCGGTTGGGTCCATTCTTTGGACAGGTTTTGGTGGGCTCGTATGACGAAGTACGTCTTGAGCCGATGGAGCGAGGAGTTGCACGCTTGTGGTCTATATGAAGCTTTTCGTTCCACCATGTATGGCTTACCCGTCAGCGCTAAGCATTTCTTTGCTTTGTGCGAGCTCTATAACCTGGATTCGAACACTTTTCTGACTAGGCACGGAGAGTTGGGCTTGGCTCTCCATGAGATGCACAAGATTTCTGGTTTGCCCATGGGTCAGATGTTATATCAGGAGTATTTTCCTTCCAACCATGAATTGAGTCAGCTGAAGGACCGTATGCCCGACCGCTATGAGACTTTATAGGATCTCACATGTCACTATCATATTGCTTTGGCGCAGTCTGAGCCCTTAGCGAAGAGGACTAAATCAAATGTGAGCCTGAAGCAGTTCACGTCTTATCTGTTCAGAAATCTAGAGAGCAATTCTGGCGAGGCTATTTGTGAGCTGGCACCACTCACTCCTTCAGGGGTTAATAGTCTACTGAAGAAGATTGACGCTCATTCCTATACCATTAGCAGTCCTGAGAGTGGCTTTCCTGTAGGGACCAAGTTTAAATCATTCTTATGGCATGCGACCGCACCGATTCGGCCGATGACCCTTCTCGCCGGTTACCTCGCCATCTGGTTAAAGAAATGCGTGGTCCCGTATCAGTCCGGTGACGCTTTGCCATTGGAAGTGCTCTACCCAACGGTTCAACTTGCCTACAAAAAGGAACTTTCGCATCTTCCGGTGATGGTGGCTAACATTCATCGAGGGCTTTGACAGATTTCTAGTGCTTTTACACGGAAAGAAAGTGAATCGCCGACTCAGATTCCTACCATTAAGGTGGAGCTTCCGTATACTTATTTGATGGCTTGGTTCGTCCTTCATCATTCTGATATGATGTCGGTACCGTACACCACAGACCACTCTGTCCCCCTACTACAGTTGCTTGAGAAAGGCAAGTGGGAGGGCCGAGGATTCCCTGACATCAGAAGGCAGCTACAGGTCCACAAGTTCTAGGCATTCTCCACTTGCTTTTCGCAGTTCTCCAGCCGATATGGCGAGTGTTTGATTGATGAGGAGAAGCCGAGGGAGTATCAAACTTATTTAGATATCGGCTGCTTTCTGCTTTAATTGGCTAGTGAACATTCAGCCGGGCTATCTAACCTTCCGGGTGGGGAATCAGTGTTTTATAGAGCCATATCTACCCTGCCGATTCGCCCGCCAGTTTGGTTATGATCAGCTTTATGTCGGGAATCCGCGTCAGCAGCTTCGGACTCATGGAGGTTTGGTGGACAGTCTTCGTGCATGGTTGTGGACCATGACGGGCTGCACTGGTGCTAAGTTCAGTCTTTCGAGTGCTGAGCGGCAGTTGAATCTCACCTTCTTAAGCTGCAGGTGGTTGTTAGCAGCTAATAAAACTATCCCCGTGAAGCCGATTGAAGAGCTAGTGGCCGAGGAAGCTTCTCAGGTTGATTCTCGTGTGATTCGGGACGGTGCTCGGTCACAGAGGGCGCGGGGCAAGACCCGCCGAATTGACGCAGAAGGAAATAAGGCCTTCAGTTCTGTTGGAGAGGCCTCAGGCGGAGATCCTGAAGACTGCGAGGAAGATTTCGAGCGAGGTTAGTCACCTATCTTCTCCCTCTGCATTTCAGAATTGTTAGTCCTGACCGCTATCTGATGTTTCAGGGACAGCGACCACCAGTGAAGAAGAATTCCGTCCTTTTACTCGAGCAAGACCTTCAACTGTTGCTCCAGCTGCTAGGCGGAAGAAACTAGTCCGCAAGCCGCGTGCAGATCCGCGAGCATCTGACATGGATTTGGCTAGTGACGATTCTGCTAGAGATGGAGGTAACATCTACTCTATAGACCATTCTCTTGATCGTTTAGAATTTCAGGCTCATGCTTTTCCATTCTATGCAGGAGAGCCCGAGGAAGGCGAGATGAGTCTCGATCCCGGTCCTCATGATTTTGTATCTTCTGGTGAGCCTAACTCACCGTACCAGGTAGAAAAGCCTACAGAAGCTGCCAATGTTAGGGAGGCTATCAATGTAGGACCCGATTCAGCGAATCCAGGTACATCTACCATTGACAATATATCTTTTAGATGGCACACGAAGAAGTTGAACGATCCAAAATTCGTGCATTCCCTAATTGTCTCTATGCTTCTTGCTCTTTTAGATAAATTGCAGGAGGCAAACATGGACTTTGGGAGTGAAGAGGCTGACGCACCCGTAGGAGGTAAGTCATTTCCTTGGTCATAGTCTCTTCGTTGTTTTTTCGCCGCGTTTATATTTTCTTGTGTCAGATTTCCCGACCGAAGATTTCGACGGGGAAGGTTTGTTTGTGGACACTCCTATGCTCCACTTCATGTATGACTCTCCTCGGATTGATGACCAGATGCCTGAGGATATGTTTCCTGAGTCTACACTCCCTAAGAATCCCGAGGATGGTTCTTTTGAAGGTACATAGTTGATTCTAGGATAAGCTCAATAAGGGATGCAGGATACCCAGATCTGGCGAAGGCTATAGTTGATGACCAAACTAAATATAGGACTAGCCAATTCTTTGACTAATGCAATTATAATATGATGTTTCTGTTTTGTGCCTAACAGGAGCTTTCGCTGAGACTGACCTTGTGGAGCCGGCTGTGAGCCCAACTCCACCAGTCGATGCATCTACAGCCGTTACACCTCCACTACCCCCAGTGACTTGAGGGGAAGGAGGTATAAATTAAGCAACTGAGAAATGTCATTTATTTCCTCATTAAGGCTTTTGACGAATTTCTCCGGATTTTCTCTTCGCCAGTTTAAACCCTACCTTGATTCCAAGGTAAATTTAATAAGGGACATGGGATACCCGGACCTAGCGACGGCTATGGTTGATGACCTTGATCGCTTAGAGCGTGAGCTTCAGATGTTTCATGAGCTCCGGGATACAGGTGCCTCTTCATTCGTTGCTGCCGAGTTGGATGCTCGTTTACAGACATGGCGTAGTACTCGGATGGTTGCTGAGCTCGAGGTCCAGGTGCAGCGGGGCCGAATAGATCGAGTTGAGGCTGACCTTGCCACTAGATCATCTTCACTAGATGAGCTTGATTCTCAGATAGATCAGCTCCGGCGAGAACTCCGTGAGAAGGAGGACGCGAAGATACAGGATCAGCAAGCACACACTGCTTTATCTGATGAGCTGAAGTCCTTGAAGCAGAAGCTGGTCGAGACAGAGGAGGTCGCTGTGAAGACTTTAGCCGCGACTGAAGAGTCCATTAGAGCCGAGTTGCAGGATGAGCTTAGGCAAGCTTATGATGAGAAGCTGTCTAAGTTTAGTCAGCAGATTTTTAGTCATGGGCTTGATGTATGATTTAGCCATGGGCTTGATGTATGATTTTATTTGCTGAAAACCTTGACATTTGATTCTCTTTAGTGGACCTGATTTTTGTCTTTATCTTTATTATGATTCCTCATTCCGTTTGAAATGATTGACCATAATACTCATAGGATTTTTGGCAAACCCTCAGCCTTCAACGGGTTTGATAAGCCTTTACCGACTACCGTTTGAGTCGGGCTAGCATGCGGATTGTCTAAATCCGTTCCGCATGTAACGTTGTGCTAAGAGAGTGAATTCTCCTAAACTCGGTGCTACGACTTCGAATACGTAGACGTGTTAGGTGTTGACTTTAGGATTTTTGGCTAACCCCCAGCCTTCAACGGGTTTGATTAGCCTTTACCGACTACCGTTTGAGTCGGGCTAGCATGCGGATTGTCTAAATCCGTTCCGCATGTAACGTTGTGCTAAGAGAGTGAATTCTCTTAGACTCAGCGCTACGACTTCGAATACGTAGACTTCGCCCTTGTTACGGGAATAGGCTACCCGACAACGTGTATTAGATGCTAACTTATCCCTACTTAGGCTTCGGGATAAAATACCCTAGAATCGAACTCTGATGTCTTTTTCTACGGAAAAAGACTAAACCGGCGACGCGTGTTAGGCGTCGGCATTTCCTTTCTTAGGATTCAGGATGAAATTCCCCATGCGTGTAAGGCATGGATTTTGGTGTTATTAATAACAACCTGATACCCCAGACTGGTCTTCTGGTGTCTTTTTCTACGGCGAAAGACTAAACCGGCGACGCGTGTTAGGCGTCGGCATATCCTTTCTTAGGATTCAGGATGAAATTCCCCATGCGTGTAAGGCATGGATTTTGGTGTTATTAATAACGACCTGCCACAATGTTGAATATGTGGACGGGTGTTCTTTTTAACGGTTAAGAACTAACCGGCAGCGCGTGTTAGGCGCAGACTTATCCTTACTTAGGTTTTAGGATAGAATACCCCAGAATCGAACTCTGGTGTCTTTTTGTGCGGAAAAAGACTAAACCGGCAGCGCGTGTTAGGCGCAGACTTATCCCTGCTTAGGATTCGGGATAAACTTCCTAGGATGAATCCTAGATTGATAGATTCTTAGAAAAGGTTGGTGCGGGAAAGGAAGAATTTTATATTCTATTTCCCGGTCTTCTTTTAGGGTGAAGGCGAACCCGAAAACAAGGAAGGAAGAATTTTATATTCTATTCCCTGATTCTGGAAAGGAAGAATTTTATATTCTATTTCCAGCGAAGAAGAAACTAGAAGTGGGGTGTCCACTCCGAGAATCTGGAAAATTTAGATAAACTTGCCTTTTATAGGATGGGTTATCTAAACTGAAAATGGGTTCTTCGTTTATCGAAGTGGAATTTCAACTTTGGCTATAACCATGGGAAGGCTTGACCAAAGAGAAAGAGAAGGGAGTTCTTTCGTTTATCGAAAGGGGACTCTGAACTGAAAGTGGACCTCTTGTTCATGGAAAGAGTCAAGAGGGCCAGAAAGACATTTTTGGTGGACTCGCTGTCAATTGAAATTGATCAGTGAGGGATTTTGGTGGTGACAATGATTTTGGGTTATCCTCTAGAATATTAAGTGTAATATTCTTCAAGGAACTTCCCGGTAAATGGGTTATCCTGAATGTACTAGGGATAGTACTTTTTCAGGAACTTCCCATTTATTGGCATTAATTGCCTGGCGCCCTCTTGAGTAATCAGGCGATATGCACCGTTTGAGTAGACTGTGTCTATCACAAACGGTCCTTCCCATTTGGGTTCAAATTTACCTTTCTTCTTGGAGGTTAGGATTATCGGTCGACGAGCAGCGAGGACCAGATCTCCTTCTTTGAAGCTTCTCTGTCGGACTCTTTTGTTAAAATCCCTAGATATTCTGGCTTGATAAAACTCAATGTGTTGTTGAGTTTCCAAGCGCTTTTCATCCAACCTTTCAAGTTCTTCGAGATGTTTCTGATGTTGTTCTTCTGTCGTCATCTCAGTCGCGAGAGCGATCCGAAGGGATGGGATTTGAATCTCTAATGGTAGCACAGCTTCACATCCGTATACCAATGAATATGGGGTGGCCCCTGTGGGTGTGCGTATGGTGGTGCGATAAGCCCAGAGTGCTTCACCGAGTTTATCGTCCCAGTCTCGTTTATTGGTCTTCACGAGCTTTGACAGGATCTTAATGATCGTCTTGTTAAACACCTCAGCTAATCCATTCACAGCGGGATAGTAAGCTGTTGACGAAATATCTTCAATTTTGAACTTGTCACAAAACCTGACGAAGGCGTTGCTTATGAACTGTGGACCGTTGTCATGAATGATCCGTCTTGGCACGCCGTGTCGGTATATGATATGATGCTTGATGAAATTGATGACGTTGTTCGTCTTTACTTCTCTAAGCGGAATCGCTTCGGCCCACTTTGAAAAGTAATCCGTGATTGCGAGAATGAATCGATCACCTTTGACTGAAGGGGGAAAACTAGGACCGACAATGTCCATACCCCATGTCTCGAACGGCCATGACGTGGTTGACGTGTGCAACTGCTCTGGTGGTTGGTGCATGTAATTTGCATGTATTTGACAAGCATGACACTCTCGGGCGTATTCGATTGCGTCACGAACCATTGTTGGCCAAAAATATCCCATTCTCCTGATGCGATCATACAGTTTGGGACCGGGCTGATGCGCACCGCATTCTCCTTCGTGTGCTTCCTTAAGAACTTCTTCTGCTTCTTTGTTCGAAAGGCATCGGAGTAACAAACCATCGTACCCTCTACGGTATAATGTATGGGTCTTGGTATTATAGAAGAATCTTGGTGCTCTTCGGCGGATTGATTCCCTTTCTTTTACATCCTCTGGCAAAATACCATATTGAACGTAGTCAATGATAGGAAAGCGCCAATCTCGGGACCCAGACCCAATTTGGGTTAAATTCACCTCCTTGGCGTTTATGTTTCCGTCATCATCTTCTTCAATATCCATACTGTATATGGGTACGCAGAGTTGATGCGTCCTTACTGTGACTAACAGCTCAGCTTCGGGAGGCTGCGCAAGTGATACCGCTAGTGCTGCCAGTGCATCTGCATAAGCGTTCTGGAGACGAGGGATATATTCAATAAATAATTCTTCAAAAGAGTCTGCCATTTTGATGGCCTCCTGGTGGTACGGGATCAGGTCTTGGTTCCTGACTTCATACTCTCCACGGACTTGGTTGACTATCAATTGAGAATCCCCAAAAGCTTCGAGATATTCGACCCCCAGCTCCTTGGCGAAACTGAGTCCAATGAGAAGCGCGTTGTACTCGGCTACGTTATTGGAACACGGACTAGTCAGTGAATATGCCCGAGGCATCACATGCTTCCCTGGAGAAATTAAGACAACTCCAACTCCGGAAGAGACTGTAGAACATCCGGGGGTTATTGCCCTATTAATCGCCCTCGAAGCACCATCGAAGTATAATTGCCATACTTGTTGGTGCGACGTAGTGTTAACCTCATGGGTTTCATCCGGCAAGTCATCATATACTTTTGCCGTATCCGTTGTCGGGTTTGCCGCCAAAAGATCGCAAATCGCTTGTCCTTTGATCGACTTCTGTTGTTTGAAGTGCAAATCATACTGGGACAAGAGAAGAGCCCATTTCGCTAACCGCCAATTCATAGAGGCTGGTTGCGTCATAAATACCCGTACTGGATTAACGTTAGAAATGACGTAAAAGGTAATGCCGTATCTTTTGCATTGCGAATACCAATGCGAGGCATTCTTTCTCAATCATCGGATACCGAGACTCGGCGCCTATCAAGGTCCGACTTAGGTAATAGACTGCCTGTTCGTGACCATTATCATCGTCTTGTGCTAGTAAAGCACTTATCGAGTGGTTCATCGCCTTGATGTAAATCAAGAACGGTTTACCCGATTTCGGTGCAACGAGAACAGGAGGATTCGCCAGATACGTTTTGATATCTTCGAATGCTTTTTGGCAGGCGTCGTCCCAAATAAATGACACCCCTTTCTTGTTTAGTTTAGAGAATGGTTGGCACTTCCCAGAAAGATTTAAGATGAACCACCGGATGTAAGCTAGCCGCCCTTGCAATCCTCTGAGCTCTCTCAGATTTCTAGGGGGTTGCAGTTCATGTATCGCCTTCACCTTATCGGGATCGATATGTATACCTTTAGTGGTGACGACGAATCCAAGGAATTTTCCGCTAGACATCCCAAGGAAGGATTTAGTAGGGTTCATCTTCAATTAATGACTCCGCATGAGATCGAACATCGTCTTCAAGTCCTTGATGTGATCTTCTTTGTTGCGGCTTTTTACAACCAAATCATCAACGTAGCACTCGACTGTTTTCCTAAGATGTTCTTGGAAAATCTTAGTCATTGCTCGCTGGTACGTGGCGCCTGCATTCTTTAGACCGAAAGGCATCACCGTGTAGCAAAAGACACCAAGGGGCGTTCTGAACGCTGTATGCTTCTCGTCATCTGGGTGCATCTTGATTTGGTTATATCCTGAGAAACCATCCATAAAAGACATTCTCTCAAACCCGCACGTATTGTCAATAATGACATCTGTGATTGGAAGAGGAAAGTCGTCTTTTGGACATGCCGTGTTCAGGTCCCTGAAGTCGATGCAAATCCTGATTTTACCGTTCTTCTTCATGACTGGAACGATATTGGCTAGCCAGTCTGGATGTTGTTCCTCTCGGATAAATCCTGATTCGATCAATTTTTTAACCTCTGCCTCAATGGCTTCCATAATCTGCGGACGAAACTGTCTTTGCTGTTGTTTGATAGGTTTGGCATCCGACTTGATATCGAGGCGGTGCATTGCCACATTGGGGTCGAGCCCGGGCATATCTTCATAGTTCCACGCGAAGACGTCAATATATTCCCTGATGAGAGCAATTAATTCCTCCTTCTCATCTGGGGGAAGACTATCGCTGATGAATATAGGCTTTGGGTTGGCCTCGTCACCCATGTTAACTTGGACTATTTTATCTTCTGTGGGGGGTTCCCTCTGTTCGAACCTATCACCATACTGCATGTTCAGGTGATGAACCCACGGGTCTTCCCATGTTGGCATTTGATCGTCGTCTTCCATTGTGGACGGATCAGCTGTAGCCATGTTCGCCATTAGGGCTTTGAAAGCTTCCCCCAGACTTGTATCGGAATCCCATTCCGAGGCATCTGACGAATTTCCATCTTTTTATTGCTTAGATGATTGGTTATTGATTAACCAGCAGCATTCGTCTTTTGAAGAAGATTCATACCCTAACCCTCGTCCGTATTTATAATAATCGTCCGGTTTCCCTCCGCTTTGGCTGGAGTACGAGGACCTCGATCGAAGTATAGACCTTCTCCGAGTGTGAAATCATACCCCTGCTTTTCCATGAGCTTGCGCGCTTCCGGACTATACTTAGATAAATGCCGACCAGGTTTGTCATCATCCTCATGTTCCCTTAAGAAATGATCTGGTAATGGAGAGATTTTTCCTTTACCATAAATCACTTCTTTTGCACCTCTTATTTTGTTCGGGACGACCAGGGTTGTTCCGAAAGAATGCTGGAGACGTTCCTTTGTTACATAGAACGATCGAAGCGGCATATACAAATCAGGATTATCATACAACTCTTTTATCACATCATCAAGAGACAGGGAGTACTCTAAACCGTTATTTATTTCATTATTGGCAAGTTGCCAGTTACAACTGGCCTCTGACGATTGTTCATCGTCAAGATTGATTACAAAGGGTACAATGTCATTTAAAACAAAACCACCATCGTAATCGAATCCGGCTTCAGAATCAGCTTCTTCTCCGCTGTCTGTGCCCTGGGCCGATGGTTCAGTATCGGATTCGTTACCATAAAGGAGAGAATCAGTGAAATAATTCTCAAACCCTTTAAATGGTTGTTTATCCGCGACCACCGTCTTGACCCTTCCATCAGTGTCGACATATTTCAGACACTGATATAGGGTGGAGGGAACTATAACATTACTATGGATCCAAGGCCGACCCAATAGTAAGTTATATGAAGTCTCGGCATCAATCACATAACATGTGACTTCCGTCTTCAAATCACCCATTTGACATTTTATCCGGATCTTACCCAAGGGTCTTGACCCACTAGCCGTAGATAACAGTGCCTGTGGACGCCAACTTGCTAACTGGAATGTCGAGAAAATGCATCAAGCGAAGCGGCATAATACTCACAGCAGAACCCGGATCCACTTGGATTCGGTTGACTTTGCTGGAGCCAATGTACCCGATGAAATATAGCGGTCGATCGTGGTTCAAGTTCTTCGTCAGCATATCCTCTTTGGTAAAAGTAATGCAGCGGTTCTGGCTCTTCAGGCACCGGCTTAATTTGAGTCAGAAATACCTCTGAATTGGCCAAAGCTTCTTGCAAGGCCTCCCTGGTTTCCTTGGACAACCGCAGCAACTCATACAGCGTTATCCGTGCTGGAATGTTGGCTAGTTGAGCCATTATATCGAAGACTTGCGGAGTTTTCGAGCTTTCCGGTTTGTCTCTTCCAATCGGGCGACTGAAACGAGACTGCTTCGGATTCTGAACCTCCTGGGGATTCTTCTCCTTCGGTTTATTCACTGGCTGTTGTCGAGCCTCTGCGCCCGGTGTAGGACTCGTAATCACCCCCATCTCCATAAGTAACTGATCACTAGGTGATGGATAGTTGAAGTGATACTGATTTCCGCTTCTAGTGGCAAAGACTTCTTGTTCTTCTTCGGAGAGCGGGAAAGTAGGAGCTTCATTGCCATCCTCCTCGAAGATTGCAGATGTAGCATTGCAGGACTTGCCTTTGCCTTTTCTTCTCGAGGAAGTCGCCCATTGCTCATCTTCAATTAGATCGGGATGAACCCAGAGGATTTCGCCGTTTGGGGCTGTGTGTGGCACAAGTCCTTTTTGGCGCTGTCCATGTGGGTCGTCGTTCACTGTCTTCATTCCTACTTTGGTGATGCGCTCTGGTTTGAACCATGTTGTGGGCACCGATCCAAAGCTGATTTACACCGCATTTGTTCCAACATTCTTGGACGGCTTTGGGGTTATGACGCCTACATCAATTAGCGCCTGGATCTTGTCCTTGAGGTGGTAGCACGACTTGGTAGGGTGATGGACCGCTCTATGGTATACGCAATACTTCGGATCCGTCACTTTGCTAGCCCCTTCTTGATCCACGATTGCTAGCAGCTGGATTTTGTTATTCTCCAACAGGTACTTAAAGATGCCGGGAACTTCGTCATCTTTGAAGGAGTACACTTTAGGAAACCTCGGCTCTGAAGATTTCTGCTTCTGAGGCCGTTGTTGCCATTGCCCCCGAGATTGTTGTGGTGCTTGTTGCTGCGGCTGGTGCTGAGGGTGCAATTGAAAAGTTTGATTAGCATCAAATGCATTAGCATGTGCCTTACCTTTCCCTCGTGGGACGAAATTCTGCTGTGGAGCATTCGTCGCCTGTTGGCTTCTCTCCGTCTTCTTCCTTCTAATGAATCGCTCAGCCTGCTCTCCTCGGACCTTCAAATCCTTCCAGGTTTTGGACGGTGCTGTCCCTATTGCTTCCAATAAGTCCAACACGAGGTTGTTGTGGCAAGTCTGGAAAATGAATTCCTCGGTGATCGGGTCCCGACAGTTCATCGCCTTGTTCCGGAACCTCTTGACAAAGGTGTCAACCAATTCCCCGTCTTTCTGTTTCTCGTCAAGCAACGACCCGATGGATATCTCTGTGTCGTCATCAAAGAAATTAGCGAGGAATTTAGTCTCCATGTCGTCCCAGCTATTCACGCTTCCTGGCTTGAGGCGACGATACCAATCGAAGGCGGCTCCACGAAGAGTGCCAACGAAGGACCGTACCATTAGAGGCTCATTACCAGAGATAACCCCCAGGTACGATTTGAAGTAAATCAAATGCTGAGTGGGTGAACCCATCCCATTAAATGGCGTGAAGTTAATTAGATTGAACTTTGCCGGATATGGGATCGATTCCCATTCTCTTGGGTATGGACAATGAATGCCTGTTTTCTTCGTCTCTTGAGTGGAAATCAATGTATTGATTTTGCTCTCGAGGTTTTTGATCTTCAAGCTTTCACCTGTGTTTTCACTAGCATTCTCGTTACCACCCCCTGCATTGACGGGAGGATTATGAGTCTCATTCGCATTTGTGTCCTCATCTTCCAGATTAACCTGGTTACGACGACTTGGCTCGCCTTGCTGGTTCGTCAATGCTTGGATTTGTTAGTCATGCATTTCTCTTATGTTCTGCATGGCCATCTGCATTTCGAACCTGAAGGTCTCCTGTAGTTTAGCCAAGGCCTCTTCAAGCATCTTGGCCACTTGTTCCGCACTTATCATAAGTGCCTCGCGGGGTTATCCCTCGCTGGATACCGTATTATCTGATACGACCGTGGAGCCGGCATTAGATTCTTCATCTTCTGAAGGTAGTCTTGTCCGAACCCTACCATAAGTTGCTCGTTTGATGGTTCCGGACTGCAGACGGGTTATACGTCGGGGCGCTTTCAGAATCGACTCGAGATTATCCTGTGCCGATGTCCCCTTGCTGGTCATATTGGTGGTGACCTTCGGAAATTCTCCATCTTCAACCACCGTTCTTCTTCGTCGGAAACGCCTAGGCCTTAGTTTTGGCGTTTCGGTACTGAGCCTTTCGAAAACCGAAACTCTTTCAGGGACCGCCTTGATGCAGTTGCACTCAGACAATACTGCCCGAATGAGTTTGGAACAGGGGCATTGAGTTTCCAGTCCTCGGGGACAATTCGTCTGCTTGACCTATCGTGTGTTGGCACGACTTCTCAGGTATAACATTATCGTCATCAGATGATAATGTTTCCTTCTGAGGGTGAACTGCCTTCTTTGGGCCTTCAAGAGTCACGCGCCTTGAAACATGCCTTTTTAGGTGTGAATTCTCAGCGGGCTCCTGGACTTCGATGCGCAAATTAGCACGCGCAGCTACCGTGAACTCCTTGTCATGTTGAAGGCGGTGGCGACCCCCAGCATGTTGAGTCGTTCGGGGCTTCTTCATCGGGCCCAAACGCTCTTGAACTGGAGCTTTGCCTCGTTCATCGGGAATTGGACCGAGGCGCTCCAAGACTGACTTTCTCCTTCGGGATGATTCCGCGGGATCTCCCGGAGAAGCTATTGGAATTACCGGCGACTTTGGTCGGCTCGCCGGAGGTTGAACCTGCTTCGAAGGCTGCACTGATTGTGCCTTAGTCTGAATCGCCGCTTCAGACTTCGGCTTCCAGACTTGGCGGGTTGGTGGCGGCTTCTTCGCCACCTCCTTCTGTAGCCTTCTACGGTCTTCCTGGATTTGAGCCCGTGCTTGCGCTGATAGTGCGCGGCGCTTGCGAATGCGCTCCTCAAGTGTCGAACGGTTCCGTTTGACACGGACTCATTCGTTCGTTGGCGGCTTGGAGGAGTCCCCATTCATCGGCCGTTGAGGCTGTTTGCCTCTCCTGTTCTTCAGATCCGCGTGATAGCAGACTCCGTCGGTGGACTCCATCGCCTTTGCGAGTTGCC
>NC_033803.1:52958454-52978002 GCF_001876935.1 Asparagus officinalis | reverse complement strand
GAGAGAGTCACAACACCCTCAACAGTAGAAGCGTTGACAAGAATAGGTTTGACCTCGTTGGAGGTCGGCGGAACTTCACCTGACGCAACTTTGGCGTCAGCTGGGGTGAGAGCTTCGTTGGCGTTCTGAACTTCTTCAAACCAACGAACTTTTCTCCTGGAGGAGAACTTCTTGGACTTGCGGGGGGAGGTAGATCCGGACTAGGATGAAAGATACTCCTTGAACTTTTGCTGGTCGAACTCATACTCGACCTCCTCCTCGACCGGGATTGAGATCCGCGGCTACGACGCGACGATCTCGGCAGCGAGATCGGTGGATCCCACTGTGATCGCCAGATTGTTCGCGGGAAAAATTGTTTTCTTCATTGAGTTCATTGTTCTCTCAAGTAACTGTTTTTTTATTACAAAAGATCTGGTCTTTTTATAAGATTCGGTTATAACAAAATCAAAGAAAAAATAAAAAGATTACAACTTTCCTTTTTCGAACGAATCACGAGCTCCTATTTTGCGGTCACTCGCTTTTGTGGGTTCTTCGCCTGCGTCGGGGTTAATCCGTGGACCACCGCGTGATCTAGATCCGGTCGGATCTACACGATGTAACGGGTGTTATCTCATGAAGGAAATAACAGCCGGGGGTACTATTTCACCAAGGAAATAGTAGCCTTCTCGGGATCAAAGGCCAAGCTTTGATCCGGAGTATAATCGCGTAGATCTCAGATCCGATCCCTCTCGAACTCCTGCCTTATTTGACGTGGACGATCGACGAGCACCAGAACTGAAAGAGTAAGTCTTCAAAGCTTCAAATCTCCAAGGTTCAGATCTCAATTCAGCAGAGCTTCGCCGTCAAAAATTCCAACCCTTCAAAATGAGCCATGCCTAGCCTATTTATAGGCACTCGAACCTGTGCCTTGGCACAGGTGGCCGGCCACCCATGGGTGGCTCGGCCACCGAGCCACCTCTTGGTGGCTCGGTTTTGGCCGAGTCCTCGCCTCGGTGTTTGAGTTCAAATCTGTTCTATGGTTGGATGACTCGTTGACTCACCTAACTGTTAGCTTGATTCCGCATGCGAGTGGATGTATTCCATTGTTTGTGTGCGGTTCGTTAGCCTCGTCGCCTCGTTAATCCGCTTCGTTGCGTGTCCCTTAGCTTCGGCGTTGTGGACTGATGCTCGTGTTTGGATATGTCGCCCGATGGTTCGTTGGTTTGTTGAATCATCGGCGTTGTGGACTGATGCTCGTGTTTGGATATGTCGCCCGATGGTTCGTTGGTTTGTTGAATCAACATGCCGAGCTGTGTTAAGGGACCTATAAGCAGTTTTATACGCCTACAAGGGTATAAAGATCCTGATATAGTGAATACCTCAAAGCTGCTAGTTCGTGATGACGCTTCCTGCTCAACGCGTCTGCTACCATGTTCGCCTTTCCCGGATGGTACTGAATAGTAAATTCATAATCCTTAATAAATTCTACCTATCGTCATTGCCTCTGGTTGAGTTCTTTCTGTGAGAAGAGGTACTTTAAACTCTGGTAATTTGTGAATAACTCAAACTGCACTCCGTATAAATAATATCTCCACGCCTTCAGTGCAAAGACCACTTCTGGTAGCTCCAAATCGTGTGTGGGATAATTCTGCTCATGAGTCCTCAGCTGCCTCAAAATATAGGCTACGACTCTCTGGGTCTGTATGAATACACCGCCAAGACTCGATAAGGATGCATCAGTGTAGATAACAAAAGTCTTATCACTGCTAGGAATAACCAAAACTGGTGCTAAAGTTAACTTAGTCTTTAATGTCTCAAATGCCTTCTGGCACTTTATGCTCCAAATGAATTGTACACCCTTCTTAGTAAAGCGTGTAAGTGGTGTGGCAATCCTCGAGAAGTCCTGAATGAATTTTATGTAATAGTCTGCCAGGCCTAAGAAACTATGAATCTCGATAACTGTCTTTGGTGGTTCCCAATCAAGTACGGCTTCTACCTTAGCCGGATCTACTGCAATGCCCTCCTGGCTAATAACATGGCCTAAGAATCTGATCTCTGATAACCAGAATTCACACTTGCTAAACTTAGCATACAACTGGTGCTCTCTTAATATCTGCAATGCTAACCTCAAATGCTGCTCGTGCTCTACCTCCGACCTCGAGTAGGTAAGAATATCGTCGATGAAGACGATCACAAACTGGTCTAAGTACGGATGAAAAACCTGATTCATCAAATCTATGAATACTGCGGGTGCATTGGTCAGCCCAAATGACATGATAAGAAACTCGAAAGACCTATATCGAGTCAAGAAAGCGGTCTTGGGAATATCCATCTCCCGAACTCATAACTAATGATAACCGGAACGAAGATCTATCTTCGAGAAACACTGCGCTCTCTGCAACTGGTCGAACAAGTCGTCGATCCGTGGTAATGGGTACCTGTTACGGATAGTGACCTTGTTCAACTCGTGATAATCTATACATAATCGCATACTCCCGTCCTTCTTCTTTACAAAGAGGACCGATGCTCCCCACGGAGAATGACTCTATCGAATGAAGCCCTGAGACAATAACTCATCGATCTGGATCTATAGCTCCATCATCTCAGCAGACGCCATATGGTAAGGAGCTCGAGAAATCGGTGTGGTGCCTGGCTGCAACTCTATGCAAAACTCAACCTCTCTCACTGGAGGTAATCCTGGTATGTCCTGAAAGACATCCTGGAAATCTGAGACTACTCGCATCTCACTCAAATCTATGCTCTGATCCCCGTAATATTGCCTCCTCTACGTACGCCAGAAATAACTTCGCAAACTGGTTGCCTCTGGAGGTAGCTACCACTAACTCTGATCCATCATATGCCCTCAAACTGACTGTTTTCGCAAAACAGTCGATACTCACATGGTAGGAAGATACCCAATCCATACCAAGAATCACAACGAATCCAAACATATGCAACACGATCAAATCAATCGCGAACTCAGAATCGTCCAAGCTGACGATGCATCTCCTATAAACACTCTCTAACAAAGACATCTCTCCTAACGGAGTAGATACAGATAATAGGAAATCTAACGGCTGAGCTACAAGCTGAAGTCTAATCGAAAAATCATAGGAGATAAAAGAATGTGAAGCGCCAGAATTAAAAAGAATACATGTTGGAAAGGAATTCACACGGAATGTACCTTCCACCACTGCTCCACTCACGCCATGATCATGAGGAACAACTGTATACACCCTACCGGTCTGCTGCTCTGCATCACCTAGAGTGAATGGTGTCATCTTCCTCTGCTGGGTCTCCTGGACTGCTCGAACCTGTCCCTTAATCCTCGGGACTGCTGGAGGTGCCTTTATCCTCAGCTACTGGTCTTGACCGCATCCCTGAGTGCTGTTCTGCTGCTGTTGTGTCCTACCCTGCTGGCCTGCTACGGGTGCGCTACGGCACTCGGCCGTTCGGTGTCCAATATTGTTACAATTATAACAAGCTCCCTGAAATCGGCGCCGCTGCTACGCTCTCTGGTCCTGCTGATGGCCCTTCTTATGGGAACCCTACTGATGTGGACCCTTACCCTACTGGTGGGGTCCTCCTGAGCCTCCAAATGATCTCTTACCCTTTCCTTTGTTCTCGGACTGCCCTGACTTACCGTTGTCCTTGTCCTTGATGAATAAGGCAATATCTCTCTCCTGAGCCATGGCAGCATCTGTCACCTCCCGTACTGAACGAAACCGCCAAGATACTATGTACCAGTATAACCCCGGATGAAGTCCCATCAAGAACATCTGAGCCTGATGCTTCTCTGTGTGCCACATATCGGTGAACCTAAGCAATGACATGAACTTACTCTCAAAGTCTATGACGGACATATCTCCCTGCTCTAAACGAACCAGCTCTAACTCTTTTCCGACTTTTGCTGTAGCCAAAACATACTGCTCATCAAAAAGATATATAAAGGTCTCCCATGAAACCGTCATCCTCTGCTCTGGGGTGAAACAGAGCCTATACCATCCTCGTGCATCGCCTTTGAGGCTGAAAGCTATTAGCCTCTGCTTCTGCACAGTGTTGACATTCAGCATGTCCAAGATGTTGCTCACATCCTCTTTCCACTTGTGTGCAGTAATAGAATCC
The DNA here is from genome assembly GCF_001876935.1 of Asparagus officinalis. Classification (NCBI taxonomy): domain Eukaryota; kingdom Viridiplantae; phylum Streptophyta; class Magnoliopsida; order Asparagales; family Asparagaceae; genus Asparagus; species Asparagus officinalis. Next base: position 52,973,898 of record NC_033803.1, on the reverse strand, counting down.
ATCAAACTATGGAACTCGGGTGCTTTTAACTTCTGATACCTCTCAACTAAATGAAGCCAAGCCTCTTGATCAGCTGCTCCGTCCTCAACTGGTAATGTCGGTAGGACCACTGGTGCCCTCTCTAGTATTTCCTCCCGATAGATGACTCCTGAACGGGTACCTCTTAATGAACAGAAGGCTTTTGATGAACCTGGGCTGCTAACTGCTCCTCAATAGCAGCCATACGAGCTGCTAATAGTGCTATGAGATCCACTAGGTACTACGGAGCCTGCTATGGCTCCGGCCCCCTATCTTCCTGCTCAACTCCCTGAGCACGAGAAACTCGGCGTCCACGACCTCTTCCTGATACCTATAATTCCAAAATAGAGCTTATTACGCAGTAAATTGGATCTCAAGAATGAAGGATATAACATATACCAGTAAGTAAATCGTATCACATATATCTCATATCATGCTTTATTATTCAAAGCAAATAGATCATCATAAAAAAAATTATTACATTTTCCGCGTACATATATAGTACGTCCTCACTCATGCTAAGGAATCCTAGCGGACTGTATACATGATCCCTAGGAAACTCTATCCTAAACTCCACAATATGACACACGAATGATCCTAAGAATATTAGAACTAGAGCTCTGATACCAACTGTGATGCCCTAGGGTTCACACAAGGCTACAGTCCAAGGTAAAACCCGGATTGTCAAACCTGCCAAGCACCAACTCTATGCTACGACATGTTTCACCATCACAATCACTATCTCTCTAGTAGAAACAATAAATAGATGAATGTACATACAGGTAAATAATCAAAATCGAACAACACAGAAAATATACACAGAAGAAGCATAAGAAATATTAATAATGAGCCCAACTGGAATGAAGTAGATATTTCACTGAGTCTGAACTGAATCTCAAATACAATGAGTCAAATAAACCAAGTCTCACAATAGCTCTCAACCCTATGAAATAAAATACCAATCTAGAGTCTGAAAATAATCAACTACATGTGGAGTTTTACAATAACTATAAAATATAATAAATAGCTAAACGGACAACTAAGATGTCCCATCAATCTGCGACTCTCCGTGCGCCGGACTCGCTGCCTGAAAGAGGGGAAACAACGAGCGTCAAAGCGCTAGCGAGATCATCACTACCTCATATATATATCAAGTTCTCTTCTAAATATAATGAAAATATCTTCTTTTAAAGGTTTTATAAACTTTTTCGCAATTTGTTTATAAAATCTAAACAAATATCACTTTTTAAAAATATGAAAAAAATGAAAACGCTATAAACTTGTTTTAAAATCAAACGTGTTTTGGCACCCAAACACTTTTGATGTCGGATAGTTTAGAAACATGACACCTATCAATATAATCTAATGCCATCGGGTTATGATCCTATTTGGGCGCATTTAGTGCACGGATCCGGTCATACATAAATCATGTAAATAACTCATCCTATTGCAATAAGTATAATGGAATGGATGCACTTATTTTTGTTCACCACTTAATTGTGCACGAAAAACATTTTTAAACAAAGGTGGAATTGTTGAAACATTTTACGATTTTTAAACTTTTCACAAATTAAAACAAGATTTTGTCAAATGACGAAATTACCACAAGCCTCAAAAGAGGATTTTCCAAGAAATGAGCTCTCATTGTTTTTGTCAGCAATTCATTAGAGCAAGACTATCGGAATGTGACTACTCCAAGTGAGAAGTTATTCCGCAAAGAGTCTCAATGTTCCAGAAGCTTTTCACCAAAAAGTTAAAGCCCAAGCCGAGACATTTTCATAAGAGAAGATCAGTTGTCTAAGATGATGAATTCCTTGAAGTCACCATCAACATGGCTGATAAAGAAAAATCTAAGCGGCATTCAAGTGAATCAAATCCTGATTTTTCCTCGGGAGGAAAAGTTAATCCAAGAATTGCTCAACGGATGTCTCGACTCTAATTAGGAGTCATCAGATGTAGGGATTACAAGAGAATGCATGAAGGAATGTCCTTGTAGGATGAACTTTTGAACACTTATTCTGTGATTACTTCTGATGATACAATGTCTAGCACTGGGCAATCCAAAGAAGTGTTCACAATCACTCCTGATCAGTTTGCTCAAATGTTTCAAGAAGCTCTTGCCAAGCAACGTGAAGATATTAGAGCTGAGATGAAGGCGAAAATAGAGTTGGCTATCCAACAAATGAGAGAATTACAAGCTCAACGGCTTCAACCTCCTGAGTCCAGTCAGCGAGCTAAATCTAGCCGCCACACTCAGAATATCGTAGATGACAGTGATCCAGAAATAAACAAAGTCATTATGGCTGATACACTTCCTAATAACAATAACGTTGGGGGTGGTTTAACGGATCCTCTTAACAATAATATTGGGGGTGGTTCAATTGCACCACTCAAAAACACCGGGGGTGACCTAATTGCTTCTTCTCAACATCGCTTGAAGAGAGATGAAGGCGACAATGAGATGATGAAAGAGCAGGAGAATAAGGTAAATGCATTGATATCCGCTCAGGAAGTAAAGAAGATGGGTATTCCATGTCCCTATCAAAGAGAATGAGATTCAATCCCATACCCGGTAAAATTCAATCTGATTAACTTCACATTGTTTGATGGGAATAGCTCACCTACTTAGTACTTGATTTATTTTAAGTCTCATTTGGACATGATCTCTGGAAACGAGGCTTTGATGGTCTGGTCATTCGTTAGCACCCTTCGTGGGGCCGCCTTTGATTGGTACTGATGTCTCAAACCTAGGAGCGTCAACTACTATGATAACATGGAAATTTTGTTCCTCAACAATTTCTTTAATAATGACACCGAAGTGGCAATCGGAACCATTCTGGATGAGAAGCAAAAAGATGGAGAGTCAATCGATAATTTTGTCAAGCGCTTTTGTAACAAAGTAATAAATTATAGAGATCCTGTGATGCGGCATAATTATGTACCAAAATTACAAGTACACAATTGATCAAGTTATAGTATAAAAAATATCTATCCGACGAGGAAGGTGATTTTAAGAAATTATTAGAATTGGTTCTTATGTTTTGTGCGTGACAATTAGAAAAAAAGAATAAGTGTGATTATGGAGAGAGATGTGATGAGTGATTTTTTTGAATATATGCAAGAGAGAATAAATTGAATTTTAGAGAAGAAAGAATCAAAGAATAAATGAAATCACAAGGCAAGAAAGAAGAATGAATAAAATCAAGAAATAAAACCAAGAATGAAAAGAAAATTTAAGAAAGTTAAGATGGAGGATTCAAAAGAGGTAAGAAATCTAGAATGTAATCCACTAGCTAATTTTAATTACAAAATACAAACTATTCTCTTTTTATCATAATTCAACTTAGATTTATTAAGCATAGACTATCAAACCATTTAAGGAAAGTATAACCTATCAAATTATCATCTAAGTTAAAATTACTATTCATGATAAGAACAACAATAAGATAATAATCCTAGAATTCATAAGCATAACCTATCAAACCATTTAAGATAAGTATAGATTATCAAATTCTTCTTCTACCGATTAGTTCTCTAGTTGATTATCCTAAACATGAACATTTTAAGTGAAAGAGAATAATTCATATAATATAAAGGAAATTAGACTAGTTTTATACAATTCCAAGATTCCTACAAGAATTAATTTCACATCTTAAGAAATAAAATTAAGAAGAAAAAAAGAACTAATTACAAAAATAAAAAGAAAAGAAAAATCTAAACTATGAACAAGAAATAAATCTAACTACAAAGAATAAAAATCTAAACTAAAAAATAAATTGTAGAAATTAAATGCAAGAAAATAAATCTACTCTACAAATTAAAGTGCAAAAAGAAATAAAAAAGACAAGAAAATAAATCTACACTACAAGCATGAATGTAAATCTAACTAATAAGCAATAATAAAGAAATTACAAAAAAGAAATAAAAGAGAAAAATAAAAGAAATGCAAACCTTCAAATTGCTCTTTATCTCCATCCTCATCATTCAATAAAGAGGAGAAAAGAAAATTTAAAGTGGAAAAGAATTATTATTATTAATTGCAACTAAAGTTATAATTTTTTGGAAGGCCTTCTCAATTAAGAGTAGCCCTCCTCTCCAAATGGAGTTACAAAATTTTTCACACCTCTAACCCCTCACTTTCTACCCCTATTTATAGTAAACATCAGTGAATGAGAGCCATTGGATTGAAATATTATCCAAAAACAATAAAAATCAGCCATAGATTCGTAACAAAATGCGCAGGGTATCGATGCCAGCATCGATAGGGGTATCGATGCTGGCATCGATACGGGCATCATACAGGCATCGATGCGAGCATCGATGCCCCCATCGATGCAGGCATCGATGCCTGCCTCTCTCTGGTTGCTGTCCAAACTTGTTTCTTCTTGTGGGCTTTGGGCTTGGACAAATCTTTGATTTCTTCATTTATTTGATTTGGGCTTTAGCATTTCTTGGGCTTTACTTCTTCTTCTTAGCTTGGGCTTTTGCATAATTTGGAAATTGATTTTCCAATGGGCTTCTTTGCTTCATTTCTTCATTTAATCAACGGGTTTTTGTTGAGAGATTGGAGTTTGAGATTTATTCTTCATTAACCTGCAATTAAAAGATAAAATCAATTATTAGTGGTATATTTATTCATATAAAATAGGTAATAAGGGTATAAAATTATAATAAAATATGATTATCAAATACCCCCACACCTAAACTCTTGCTAGTCCTCTAGCAAAGAAAATAAAAAGAAAATTCTAACTCACTTTCGTAGGAATCGCGGTTGTATTTAGTGCATACAACAAGCCTTTAAACCCCTAGGTTACCCTAGTGGACGAATTTAATTAAAAAGTTTTGAAAAGAACATGCTAACTCTTTGTTTTAAATAACTTTCAAGTCTCTTGATCAAAATTTTTTTTCAAGACCATATATACAAAACAACAATATATATAAAAAATGGTTAGTGTTATAGATATATATGTATAATTAAATTTTTTTTTCACTCTCTAATTCTTGGTGATTGTTTTCTACTTTAACAGGCTTTCTAAGTGACCATTTAATGAGTTTTGGGCCAATGAATCCCAACCCAATTGGGCTTAGGTCATTAAGTATAAAAATGCTCCTTGGGCTTAATTACTCAGTCAACTTAGGCTTTATAAGATAGAATCACCTTGAATTTAAGAGTTCTTTTTTTTTTCTTTTTGGTGCCTATTTTTCGCACTCTTCTTTTATAAGGTTAGTTTTTTTTTTAAATATATATATATATAAGTATATATAGTTTGAAAAAAATGTGTAAATCAAGATAACTTGAAAAAAATTATTTTCAACTCTAAGTTAAGCATGCAAAAATTTCATTATTAAAAGTCTAAGGTAAGACTTAAGTAAGGTATACTACTTGAAAAATCATTTCTTAAGAATTTTATTTGGAGTTATCATAAAAGGTGAACTTGAGTATGCCACTAACTAGGAATTAGAAAATTTAAAATCTATCAATTAGATCATGAATCTTTTTTTTTTTTTTACTAACAAAAGATAAATGCTGAGAGAGAGAAAAGAAAAAAAAATACTAAAACAAAATACTAACTAGCAAAACAAAAGCTTAACTAGCTTACACCCCCATACCCAGACTTTGCAATGTCCTCAATGCACATAATATCCAAAATATCACAGTTTAATAAGTACATGCCAAAAAAAATCAAAGACTGGGTAAAGTAGAAAGAACATCCCTCACTGCTCATCTCCTGATATATCGTCATCCACATCATCAGCGACAGCTGCTGAACTCGGTCCCGCCTCATCCTCTCCTGGGAAATCATCTGGCTGAAATGGTGTGATATAACTATGAAGCTCAGGTGGAGGTCCATCTGTATCTCCATGTTCTCTCTGCCATCCTCTCGCCAAATATGCCAGGGTATCGGTGGAGTAGCTCATCTGACCATGTATCTCGTGTATATGCCGCTGCATCTTGTGCATCTGTATCTGCATCCTGTCCATGCGACTCCGCATTCTGCCCATCTCCTCTCGAGTGGGGTCATGTGTAGCTGGCTGGTGCTGAGGAGGCTCTCTACCTGAAGGACCGGACTGATCTCGCCCTGAAATGCTCCTCCTCACAGTCTGATCATTTAGTAACCCCCTCCCTGCTTCTAACCTATCCTCTGCGAATACTAGAACATGAAATCTATGGCAGAGTCTAGTGATAAAATAGGGGTAAATGAGCTGAGTACGTGATGCAGACTGTGTCCTGACCCAATCCAACACATTCTCCACTGATGAGCGCATCCATACAAAAATAATCCTCGCTATATCGAATCGCTGACCAGTGGCTATCAAAAAGAGAAGGAGAATATCGTGTGGGATAATGACAGAGTATGCAGTGGTGGGTTTCAAATCAAAGTTCAGGAAAAGATTAAGTAATCTATATTCTGGTTTGAGATTTCCTGAACCGAAACTAGATGTAAAGATCCTCCCACATAAGGTTGCAGACATGTTATTGTATTCTGGTATACCAGGCTGTAAAGTGGAGGCTAAATGGAAGTAATCTGGTACATGCAGACATGTTATTGTATTCTGGTATACCAGGCTGTAAAGTGGAGGCTAAATGGAAGTAATCTGGTACATCAGTGGGTGGTCCCATCAATATTATATAAATATGTATATAATATTTAAAAATGTACCAGTTAATCTAATACGATAGCTGATACACAATAATTAAAATAATACAATAATTTACATAAATAATATGTAATTAATAATTCAACATAATACACGAAATAATACGTAATAGTAACAATAATACAACGTATTGTTTAAAATAATACGTAATAGTATTATATATATATAATATTAGTTAGGGTTTGGTATTTAAAACAAAAATAATTAAAATAAATAATTATGGGTATTTAAAAATCAAAATATTACGGAATAATTACCTACAAATAAAAATGTACATGTTGTGCTAATGCAACAGTTGATAAGAAATAGTTAAAATATACACATATTATACAATTAAACGAGAATAATTTATATTAAAAATATATTTACTTACATTTAAAATTAGATAATATGGGATAATTATATACACAAAAAATGTACCAGTTATACTAATACGACAGCTGATACATAATAATTAAAATAATACAATAATTTACACAAATAATATGTAATTAATAATTCAATATAATACACGAAATAATACGTAATAGTAACAATAATACAAAAATAATATTAGTAAGGGTTTGGTATTTAAAACAAAAATAATATGTTACTATTACGTATTATTTCGTGTATTATGTTGAATTATTAATTACATATTATTTTTGTTTTAAATACCAAACTCTAACTAATATTATATATATATAAATAAATAAATATATATAAATAAATATATATATATATATATATATATATATATATATTATATTATAATATATATATATTATATAGTTTATTCTATATATATATATATTATATATATATATATCTATATCTTATATATATATATATATATATATATATATATATATTATATATTATATATATATATATAACCCCATCTCTCTCTCTCTCTCTGGCTTCCATCTCCTTCTCTGCCGCCTCTCTCTTTCGTCTCGTTCTCTCCGTCTCTCTCTATCGCAACCCACCCTCTTCCTCCTCCGGTGCCCGCTCACCACCAAGGCCCGACTCAGCCCTCACCGTCTGCCTTCGTCAGTGCCCACCGCTTCCTACCTACTCCTCTCTCCCATTGGCTCACCCCTCTCCCCTGCCGACGAGCCAAAGCGTTCGCCTAAGGACCTCGTACGCCCCTCCTCACAGGCCCTCGCCCTCCTCCTCGCTCGAACCTAACTCCCTGCCACCTATCGCACGAAAGCCCCATTGTCAATCCTCCTCAAACCCCCATCTGCCCACCGCCCGGCCATGCTCCTTGACGCCGTCTCTCTTCCCCCGGTCGGCTTCCCCTCTACCCTCCACCCGAGCTCGCTCGCTCCCCCTCGGACGACCAGCAACCCTCGCCGCCATCTCCAGCCACCTCTTGTCCGCAGCCTTCAAAGCCGCTTACGCCGACCCACCCCGTCAGCCCTGCCGAAAACCCCGTCGTACCAACCTCCCACTGCCCGAACCCCGACCTGCCCTTCCCCTGCAGCGATGACCAGCCCCTCTCTTCCTCCATTGAACTACACCAGATCTGATCCCCTTGTAACCACCACCGTCGCGAGCTCCCTCTCTGTCGCCGACGCTTCGATTAACCCGTTGCCTCCAACAACCTGCTGTGCCGTTACCCCATCGTCAACGCTGACCCACTAAGCTAGATTTGTCGCCCCTTCAGCATCGACGTGCCGTACCACCACAGTCAATTCGTTCGATAATATCCGGAGGTAAGATCCCGCTTTCCTTGACTTGTATTTCCATTATTTATATCTGTTATAAATTGATCGAATAGAATATATTGCGATATGTTATAACCTGTGTAGGATTATCGACGAACGATACTGTTAGACCCTAGAGGGGGGGAGTGTGATTAGGGTCTTAAGGTAATAGTTGTGCAATAAAATTAAGACAATGCAATACACTACAAAATGAAAAGCCAAAGTAAAAGAGAGAAGTATAAAATTTATTATCCAAGTGACGCGCGATGTGTTCATGAGGTTCGGTCCTCTGACCTACGTCCCCGCTCCCCATTCTCAAGGAAGATTTCACTACACAATACGGTTTGGAAGCCAAAACTTATTCTGCACAACGATCTCCATGAGATCTCACAACCACACAATTGATCTCCACAAGATCAAGCTCACAGCAGTAGTAAATGATGTATATTCTCTCTCATTACAGTAACCCTATGGCAAGGATAAAGATTACACTTGAAGCTTAGGATGTGAACGTAGAAACCGTAAGAAATGAGAATGAAAGTGTTAAGCTCCTTTGAAAACACAAAACACACAACTGATTTTGCAATAAGCTTGGTTAATTCTGGTGGTTGGGATATAAGGGTTTATATAAGGAAAGGAAATAGCAGCCAAAACCCCAACCAAATCTCCTAAAATCCAGTGAATCAGTTTTTTTGATTCTGTACAAAAATAACCGTTGAGTGATCAGCGGTCGACTGTGAGAATTTCATGATCGACCACACAGGTTTTCAAAACAGGAAAAAAGTTTCTGTTTTGTCTACGGTCGACCGCGATGGTCGACCGTGTGCAACTCAGAAGTTTCTGTAATCAGTTCGGTGGAACATGACGGTCGACCGTAGGAAGTCCAGAGCTCTCTGTAATTGAGTCGGTCGACCGCCACGGTCGACCTTACTATATATCTGCTAGCTCTAGAACTGAAACCCTAGCGCGGTCGACCGTGGACCGTGAACTGATACATGCTGATATATGGTAAAAAAATAGATTTTGACACTTTGGAAAATTTGTAAAAAACTCTCAAAAGATTTCTAAGATTTGTAGAACTTTGTAAAATGTTTTTAATCATAGAACCAAAGTGTTTTGAAAAGGAATTTGCAAATAGATCCTTATATTTGTGAAAATACATGTTTTGACAAAATCATCAAGAATATGAAAATGTGCGTGTGATATCCCAATAGCTTCAAATGAAATCTACAACTACTTGCCTACATTTTAGCACTAGAGAGAAAATAAAAATAGCAAATATCTCTCAAATAGAAATACATTTCTTGAGTCTTGATATTTCTTTTGAGTTGATGAAGATTCTCATTGCATATAGTGTTCTTGATAAACATTGCTTCATCACTTTGCCTCCGCCTCCTTTAGATATCTTCGTTATAGCTCATATTCCATCCAATCCTCCATATATGGTACTAACAAGCTTGATATTTATATTATCTACAATATCACTCAATAAGTAATTAGTACCGATAATGGTGGTTGTAAATCATCATCAAAACATAAGATCTAGCAATCTCCTCCTTTTTGACGATGACAAACAACCATTATATTAGAGTAAAACAAATATAGCTTATAGGTAGTTGCTTCCCCTATCTATGAGCTCCCCCTAACTATGTGCACAAATGAGGAGATTTCTCTCCCCCTTTGTCACCATCAAAATGGGGTATATGAAATAAGAAACATACAAAATATACAAAATCTACCTTAAGTGTTGGCCTCCCCGTGTCACATTCCTCAAGTGTTTGGAATTACGACCCCTCCTAGGCATTACTACCAACTCACTCCTCTTGGAATTGAACCCAGTTCTCCCACACACTCCTCTTGGTAATTTTATGTGTTTAGGCATGTTGTGAAAATGAATGCATATGAAGTTCAACTAACCAAACATACAAAAAAAACTTTTACATAATGCATAAACCTAAATCATTTCTTATGCGACAAAAATCTTCTTCACTAAGAGGCTTGGTAAAGATGTCCCCTATTTGAGATTTAGTATCAATATAAATAAGGGATACATCTTTCCTCTCTATATGATCACGTAAGAAATGATGGCGTACATCAATATGCTTGGTTCTGGAGTGCGAAACGGAATTTTTTGAAATATTAATGGCACTAGTATTATCACAAAAAAATTTTGTGTTTTAAAAAATACAAATCGTAGTCAACTAAACTTTGTTTTATCCATAAAAGTTAGGCATAACATAAGTCCACGGTAATGTATTCCGCTTTCGTAGTGGACAAGGCAACGCAATTTTATTTCTTAGAAGCCCAAGAGACAAGAGAGTTACCCAAAAATTGACATGTACCACTCGTACTCTTGTGTTCTACCTTACATCCGAAAAAGTCGCCATCACAAAAACTATAAAGATCAAAAGATATTTTTTTTGGATAAAATAAACCAAGATCAATTGTACCATTAACATATTTAATAATTTTTTTAACTGTAATTAAATGGGACGTTTTTGGAGAAGCTTGAAAACGTGCACATGCACACACACCAAACATGATATCGTGTCTGCTAGCGATAAGGTAAAGAAGACTACCTATTATACCTCGGTAAACATGATTAGAAAATGAATGATAGGCGAGCATACCAAAATCATACAAAAACCAAAATTATTTTTAAGAAGAAAACTAGATATGCGAGCATACTAAGATCTAGGAGCTTGTTTTAACCCATATAAAGCTTTTTAAACCCAGTAAACATAATTAGGAAATGAATGATCCATAAAACCGGGGTGTTGCTTAGCATATACTTACTCTTCTATAAAACCATTTAAAAAAGCACTTTTCACATCTATTTGAAACAATGTAAAGTCTTTAAAACTTGCAAATACTAAGAACATTCTAATAGATTTCAACCTTACAACCGGTGCAAAGGTTTCATCATAGTCTATGCCCTCCTCTATATTGTATCCTTGGGCAACTAAACGAGCTTTATTTCTCGTCACAATACCATGTTCATCAAGTTTATTTCTAAAAACCCATTTAGTTCTAATAGCATGAACATTGTTAGGTCTAGGAACTAATTTCTAAACATTATTTTTATGAAAATTGTTTAGTTCATCATGCATTGCTAAAACCCAAAACTCATGTTTGTGGGAAAATTTGTAGTAAAAAGACAATGAAAGAAAAATTGATTTGTATTCTCTTAAAATCGATTATAATTTGGATTTCCTGATTACAAAAGAGAGGAGAATGAATTTGATTCTCCCCTTTGTTTAATTCTGGGTTCTTCACGGTGGCGATGAGATGCCTCCCTCGAATGCTCGCGTCGAGTTTGCTTCTCGTTGACGATCCGACGTCTTATTTCACTGGAACATGATCTTCTCCTCACGATTTGACGTTGTGGAGAACTTGCGTGGCAAGTTTGAAACTCTGGACGAGTTGATAATTCTGAATGAGTTGGAAACTCTTGAAAAAGAGTTGATTTGAACCGAGAATCGGTTCTCAAGCTAAGGATGAAGAAGCTCTTGTTGCAGATCTCCCAAGCTCCAGAAATGCTCTAAGGATCCTGTTGACCAGCCAAGAAGTTCCAACCGACCCCACCCTTGAACCGAATTGATTTTCAGTTATTTATAGGGGATTAAGGGGTGTAACCACCTCCTTAATTCGCTCTTAAGTGGGGCTAATGGGATGTAACCGCCCCTTAAATCACTCCTGAGTGGAGTTGTGATCCCCTCAGATCGTGGGAAACGGTTTTGGAACCGTTCAGCTCGTGTTTGAACGAGTCAAACGCAAAATCCATGTTCTGATGCGAATTCTGCGTTCAAACGCAATGCCTAAAAGCTTGAACGCAGCATCTGGAAGCTCGGACGCAGCGTTTGGAAGCTCATTTGCAGCGATTTAAGAGCTGCGTTTGGCAGCGGATCTGAGCTGCGTTTACAGCAATTTGGAAGCTGCGTTTGTATGATTTAAGAGCTGTGTTTGGCAGCAGATCTGAGCTACGTTTGGAGCTGGATGTGACCTGCATTTATAGCGTCTGAAGGTTGCGTTTACAGCGATTTGGAAGCTGCGTTGGCGGCCGAATCTGAGCTGCGTTTGTAACTTTTGGAGCTGCGTTTGCAACTTTTGGAGCTGCATTTGAGCTGCGTTCGTGGCTATGAACGCGGCGCATCTTGATGCTGGTACGCGGGGAGGACTTCCACGTCTTGATTTGAAGAGACCGTCGATTTGTAGTCTCTTTCTATCGAAGTTTTGCAAAGATCGCCATTTTGTAATCTTTACTTTAGCTCTTTGATATGCAAGAGTCGTTAGATTGTAACTCTCGATGTTGATTGTGAAGGCTGTTAAACTAGATCTCTCATCGGTTGTCGTGAAGGTCGTCAGATTGTAACATTCAGCGATCTACGTGAAAATCTTCAAATTGTAGCCTTCTGGAAGTCGTCAGATTGTAACTTCCATCATCGGTGTTTGATGGGGATCAGCTATCTATTATGATTTTTAGACAGCCTACAGAACCCCCTCCAAAGTTTTCGAAAGTTCGCGGTTGAATGAGACGAATTTTCGGAATACTTTGGATCTCAACTCTGATCTTGGAGTTGTTGATTCTTTGTGGTAAAGGATTTTTTCTCTGCACTTGCTTCGAAGGCATCATGGTTGAAGGGATTTGCCACGTAGGACCTGTGTGAAGGTATGCGCCATAATCCTGCTTCTAGAATGTGGGAGTGGACCCTGCATGTTGAATTTGGAACACGGGTGTGACCTCGGCGTTCGGTTTTTGCATCGCGGGTCTGACCTCAACATTTTGACTTGAGACATGGAAGTGGCTTCCGTGCATTTTTGACTAAGTCTTTGAGACTTGTCTTTGGCTCATCTGTTTTAAATCTCGGCTCACATCCATTAAGCTGATGGACCTACAAACGTGCATAGGATTTTTGGCAAACCCTCAGCCATCAACGGATTTGATAAGCCTTTACCGACTACCGTTTGAGTCGGGCTAGCATGTGGATTGTCTAAGTCCGTTCCACATGTACCGTTGTGCTAAGAGAATGAATCCTCCTAGACTTGATGCCATGATTTTGAATACATAGACTTTATCATTTTTACGGAAAAAGACTAACCGACAACGCGTGTTAGGCGTAGGCTTATCTCTAATTAAGGATCAAGATAAAATCCCCCATGCGTGTAAGACATGGATTTTTGGTGCTACGATGTTGAATACGTAGACTTTGCCACTGTTTCTTCCTGTGTTATATTTTCACTTGAAACACTGAAAGAAAATTAGAAGTGCTAGAGGTGTAGTATTAACTTGGCGTGAATTTTCACTTAGAGTGAAATTCAGAAACTTTCTTTATTATCACTGGGATAATTTCAGAAAATCTCTAATCCACTGGGGATTTTATAATGAAAACTTGCTATTCTTGTTGAAAAAGGATTAACAAGTTCATTGAGGGGTTTTACTGTTAGAGGTGTGATGTTAACCTAACAGTATTTTATGGACCTATCGCTCTATTGAAGAGAGTCGATAAGTGAAAAGTGTTGCGATCGGAGCAACTTTGAGGACCTATCGCTCTATTGACGAGAGTCGATAAGTTGATTTTGTCAGAGGTGTTTGATATTAACGTGACAAGATTGTGTTGCGATTGGAGCAACTGAGAATGTTGCGATCGGAGCAACTTTGAGGACTTATCGCTCTATTGACGAGAGTCGATAAGTTGATTTTGTCAGAGGTGTTTGATATTAACGTGATAAGATTTGTGTTGCGATTGGAGCAACTTTGAGGACCTATCGCTCTATTGACGAGAGTCGATAAGTTGATTTTGTCAGAGGTGTTTGATATTAACGTGATAAGATTTGTGTTATGATTGGAGCAACTTTGAGGACTTATCATCCTATCGAAGAGGATTGATAAGTTAATTTGTCAGAGGTTTAGTGTTAACATGACAGGACTTTTTGTGTTGCGATCGGAGCAACTTTGTGGACTTATCATCCTATTGACGAGGATTGATAAGTGGGTTGTCAGAGGTATGGTGTTAACGTGACAGGAATGTGTTACGATTGGAGCAACTTTGTGAGATTGCGATTTGAGCAATTTTGAGGACTTATAATCCTATTGTCAATGATTGATAAGTTGATTGTTGTCAGAGGTATATTGTTAACGTGAGAAATTGGGAGTGATGCAAGTTGAATGCATACACTGTGGGGGTGATGATCATCAAAAGTGTAATGTTCACTTGACGATGTGAAAGTTTCGTTACTCTTAATCCAATGGATTCCAAGTAACCAACCCCCAGTCTTGATTAAGACTTAGCAGGGGAATAAAAAGAGGTAGACAAGGCACATCACCTAGTGAGGCACTATCCATGAAGTCGGAATAGAGGCACATCACCTGGTAGGCCGTTATCTGATGAGTTTGACTATCAGAGGTAACTGTTAACGTGATAGTTTTGTGGACCCACCATCCTACTTGAAGAGGATTGGTGGGGGAATTTGGAGGAAAAGGACTATCAGAGGTGACGGTTAATGTGATAGTTTTGGTGGACCCGCCAACCTACTTGAAGAGGATTGGTGGGGGAATTTGGAGGAAAATGACTATCAGAGGTGACGGTTAACGTGATAGTTTTGGTGAACCCGCCATCCTATTAAAGAGGATTGGTGGGGGAATTTGGAAAAAGTAGACTATCAGAGGTGATCATTAACGTGATAGTTTTAGTGGACCCGCCATCCTATTGAAGAGGATTGGTGGGGGAATTTGGAGAAAGTAGGCTATCAGAGGTGATCATTAACGTGATAGTTTTAGTGGATCCGCCATCCTACTGAAGAGGACTGGCAGGAGAATTTTGAGAAAATGGACTATCAGAGGTAACTGTTAACGTGATAGTTTTGGTGGATTTCGTGGTTGACGGAGGTGTTCTATTGAACATGACAACTCAGAAAATTTATTGCTCATAATCGAATGAACTACAAATAAACCAACCCCCAGTCTTGAACAAGTGCAAGGGGAGAAAAGGGTAGACATGACACATCGCCTAGTGGACCATTGTTTGTGGAAAAATTTGTAGTAAAAAGACAGTGAAAGAAAATTAACTTGTATTCT
>NC_033803.1:52919090-52958195 GCF_001876935.1 Asparagus officinalis | reverse complement strand
CAAAGATTTTTTGAGCCTGTTCTCCTTGAGAGATTAGTTGTCTCCAAGAATGACATTCTGCAACTCCGATTCGGGCTAGGAGGTCGGTCTGCAAGTTGTGTCGACAGGTCTCTACTAAGGTAGACTGTGTCATACCTGACGAACACCGGAGAGCCATGGTTTGGAACCTTTTGACGAAGGCTTTGACGGACTCCCTCTTCTTCTGCTTAGTGGCGAGAAGGGTATGGATGGAGACTTCTATATCATCTTCAAAGAATCTTGATAGGAAGAGTCTCTCTAGATCCGTCCACTTTTGGATACATCCCACAGGAAGTTTCCTGAACCATTCAAAGGCAACTCCCTTGAGGGTGCCAATGAATAATCGAGCAAGTATGGCGTCGTTTGATATCACATTCCCAGTCTGTGACTTGAAGTGATAGATATGTTGGTTCGGTGAACCCGTGCCGTCAAAAGTTTGTAACGTCGGGACATCAAACTTGGGAGAATAAGGGGTTGTATCCCATTCGACAGGATAGGGTCTGATAACTCCCTCGTCTTGGAGCTCGCTTCTATTGGCAATGACATTGAGGCGGGCTTCTAATTCTTCCATTTTGGCAGACTGGAGATTATGCTCGTTCTCCGTCTCTCTTCCTTCATCAGAGGAAGATTCCATGTTATGGGCTTCTTGGTCAGAAGCAGCACCATCAACCACTTTTTCCTTCCCTTTGCTTGTGTGAAGTCGGGATGAAGACGTTTTTCCTCTCCGGGAAGATTCTTGCCTAGGTGGCAAATCTGTCTTCTGAGATTTGGCCTTGCCTGCGACGAGTTGAGTCAACAGGTCTAGGAGTTCATTGAGGGTCTTGTGCTGTGATTTGAGCATGACGTCTTGCTCAGCAACCCTCTTTGAAACATCTTCAGAATGTTCTGCCATGTGGGTGAAGCTCTCATGCCCAATGAAAGAGCTTGATGATTGAGACTCCACAATGGCTGAGTGTTCATCATCAGAATTAGTTCCTCTGGCTAACCTCCGATAGTTGACAGGGAGAATGGCTCCTGTTCGCGTTCGAGTATGTTGGTAGATTCCTTCAAACTCGTTGGCAATTTCTCTGACGGTCGGTGAACGACTCGTCTCAGAGTCATCTGAACTAGGACCTGAGGCTTTCCCTCTGCCGATCACATTGATAGTGACCTCAGGATATTCAGTCTCTGGAGACTTCTTCCTGTGAGAACGTCGTCATTGGTTGGGCAAAGCAACGTTCGTAAATTGGTCGAACACTAACAGTTTGGCCGCATATGAGCAGCATTGACATCCCGAGAGGACCGTAGGAATCAGCCGTTCACATTGGAATGAACGAATGATTTGTTGCATCGGTCTTTCTCTCAATATGAACTCTCTCAAATCTATTGTGAAGATTCGAGGAGAATTGCTCACTAATTGTGAGGTTTGAATTGGATCCCCCAGTCTATGATTGGATAGGACTGGCTCTTGGTGAACATGGATCTACCCCCCGGCGGGGTTCGGGGCAGCGCCCCGAAGCTCCACGGTATACACCAGGTTCTGTATTAGATTTCATCACTCGAACGCATGCTTGAGAGTTGCGTTCAGTTAATGAAACGCACTCCTGAAGACTGCATTTTGACTGTACAATGCACCACTGAGGGCTGCGTTCAGTCTTATTCACACAGAGCCTATGTTTGGGCTCATAGACGCAAGGCTTGTGTTCTGAAGCAGAAACGCAGAGCACATGGTCGCGTTTAGCCTCACAAACACGAAGCTCGTGCTGACTTGAAGATCGGCATTCACAGAGATGTGCTCGTCGTAGGGATCTCATCCTTCGTCAAGCGACATTCTTCTTAGCCTGCTTTAAGGCTTTGGCAGCAACACCTTCAACTCGGTGGACGAGTTTGGCCGAAGCTGAGCCCACTCCTTCAGAGGAGGGGCTATTCAAGCAATCTAATCCAAAGGGGAGCACTTCCTTCGGCGATTCGGTAGAGATTGGAGCTTTAGTCTTCTTGGAGATCTTACGGAACTTGCGCATAGCCTTGGGGCTAAGGGATCCGGAGGAAAGGGCTTCCTCATACTTGGCTTGATCGAACTCAATGATCAGAGTTTCAACGGTCGTTCCAGTGAGATGAACATCGGATTGCGCCACCACTTCTTCGTCAGAGGTTCCAGTGAGATGAACATCGGATTGCGCCACCACTTCTTCGTCAGAGAAGCTTGTCCCCAGCAGAGTCACCATCTTTTGTTTGTGGGAAAATTTGCAGTAAAAAGACAATGAAAGAAAAATTGACTTGTATTCTCTCAAAATCGATTACAATTTGGATTTCCTGATTACAAAAGAGAGGAGAATGAATTTGATTCTCCCCTTTGTTTAATTCTGGGTTCTTCACGGTGGCGATGAGATGCCTCCCTCGAATGCTCGCGTCGAGTTTGCTTCTCGTTGACGATCCGATGTCTTGTTTCACTGGAACGTGGTCTTCTTCTCACGATTTGACGTTGTGGAGAACTTGCGTGGCAAGTTTGAAACTCTGGACGAGTTGATAATTCTGAATGAGTTGGAAACTCTTGAAAAAGAGTTGATTTGAACCGAGAATCGGTTCTCAAGCCAAGGATGAAGAAGCTCTTGTTGCAGATCTCCCAAGCTCCAGAAATGCTCTAAGGATCCTGTTGACCAGCCAAGAAGTTCCAACTGACCCCACCCTTGAACTGAATTGATTTTCAGTTATTTATAGGGGATTAAGGGGTGTAACCACCTCCTTAATTAGCTTGAACGCAGCATCTGGAAGCTCGGACGCAGCGTTTGGAAGCTCATTTGCAGCGATTTAAGAGCTGCGTTTGGCAGCGGATCTGAGCTGCGTTTACAGCAATTTGGAAGCTGCGTTTGTACGATTTAAGAGCTGCGTTTGGCAGCGGATCTGAGCTGCGTTTACAGCAATTTGGAAGCTGCGTTTGTACGATTTAAGAGCTGCATTTGGCAGCGGATCTGAGCTGCGTTTACAGCAATTTGGAAGCTGCGTTTGTACGATTTAAGAGCTGCATTTGGCAGCGGATCTGAGCTACGTTTGGAGCTGGATGTGACCTGCATTTACAGCGTTTGAAGGCTGCGTTTACAGCGATTTGGAAGCTGCGTTGGCGGCCGAATCTGAGCTGCGTTTGTAACTTTTGGAGCTGCGTTTGCAACTTTTGGAGCTGCATTTAAGTTACGTTCGTGGCTATGAACGCGGCGCATCTTGATGTTGGTACGCGGGGAGGACTTCCACATCTTGATTTGAAGAGACCGTCGATTTGTAGTCTCTTTCTATCGAAGTTTTGCAAAGATCGCCATTTTGTAATCTTTACTTTAGCTCTTTGATATGCAAGAGTCGTCATATTGTAACTCTCGATGTTGATTGTGAAGGCTGTTAAACTAGAGCTCTCATCGGTTGTCGTGAAGGACGTCAGATTGTAACATTCAGCGATCTACGTGAAAATCTTCAAATTGTAGCCTTCTGGAAGTCGTCAGATTGTAACTTTCATCATCGGTGTTTGATGGGGATCAGCTATCTATTATGATTTTTAGACAGCCTACAACTCATCCTTTAAAGCATCATTAATCTTTTTAGGTTCTATTTAAGATAAGAAAGCTACATTACCACACTCACTCAAAGCTTTTGAGCGAGGTAGAACCCCTTGTGAAGGACTCCCAATAATTTACTCCTTTGGATGATTTGGTGTGAATTTCCATGATTTAGGGAGTTCTTCTTAACTTTTTATGTTGTTTCTCTCCTCATCCTTTTGTGCATCTATCGAGGGTGTTTTATTTAATTGCAAGCATTCCAATCCTCCCTCAATTTTATCATCATCATTTCTAGGCAAACCATCTTGTAAACTAATATTAGTTTTATCAAAAGTAACGTCTATAGACTCTTCAACAATAAGTGTTCGTTTGTTAAAGACCCTATAAGCCTTACTAACCCTATAAGCCTTACTTCTAGGTGCATATCCTAAGAAAATACCAACATCAATTTTTAAATCAAATTTATCATGGTGATCTTTGATGTTCAAAATAAAATATTTACAACCAAAAATACGAAAGTATCCAATAAATAAGGTGTTGCCATAAAATAGTTCATAAGGAGTTTTCTTAAGCTTTGGTCTAATCAAAACATGATTCAAAACATGACAAGCCTGTTTGAGGATAAAGTCGATTTGTTCATTACTATGTTCATTACAACTATAAATGTTACAATGAAAACAAAAAGATTAGTCTTTTTATAAGACCTTTACACAATGAAAACAAAAAAAGTACAACTCTCGTTAAACAGCGCAACGGTTGTTTATCGTCTGCTGCTTGCATGCGATCTTAGCCAGTGACAGGGACGTTAGTGTCCGTAGACCACCAAACGATCAGATCAGATCCAAAGTTCTATTGATTTGCGAAGGAATCAAGAAACTAAAGCAATTATCTCAGTAATAGCGAGATAATCACTCTTCTCGAGATCACCACAATGGAGCAATCTCAAGGCAAAGAACCAGGCTGCAGATCTAACGAACTCCTCTTCTTTATACTAAAGAATTCACTCAAGTCTCCTCCTCCTCTCTAAAATTTGTGGCTTTTTAGTCCTCAATTCAGCAGGGCTTTACTGACGCTCGAGAATTCCAGATCTTCTAAAAAAATAAAGGCCCTGGGGCTATATTTATAGGCTTTGGGACATCTGTTTTCAGATAAGTACGATCGATTCACTCTTATCTTCGGTTGTAACCACTTTATCATGTTCTTGGATAGATTCAGATCAGTTAGAACAAATCCAGGTGGTTAACGTCAAAAAATAGCTTAAAACTACCAAAAATTAGTTTTTGGGGCTTCAGACACCCGTGGGTGTCTCGGTCAACCTTAGGCCGAGACACTCCTTGGTGTCTCGGCCAAGATTTGGCCGAGACACCTATGGGTGTCTCAGCCAAGCCTTGACCGAGACACTCTTAGGTGTCTCAGCCAAGCCTTGGCTAAGACACTCATTTGTGTCTCGGCGAAGTCTTGGCCAAGACACGTCTTGGTGTCTCGTCGAGGCTTGGTGCGTTATTCCACGCATTGTGTCTGTTTCCGTTGTAACTTCATCGTCCAATGTCGGAATTACGCGGTTCGAGATGCGTTGGAAAGCTAACGAGGAGATATACAAGCTCCCATGGTTGAGTCACATATGAAGTAGATGGGACACAAGAGACGCTTCATCTTTTGTAAGTGACGTGCAGCTCTCGGTCCATTTGTGTTTCCGTTATTCTGAAATTCCGTTGCGTCGCATACTCCGTCGACTCATTTCATGCATTTGTCATTGTTAAATGAGCTTCTATGACTTGAATAGTAATGTTCATCATCTTCTCTCTGCCTTGAGTCATATGCGGGGATTTATGGGTAATTTTTTATGTTTATAGATACCCCTCCAAAGTGTTTCAGTCTCGTTTCTTTTATAAATGAGCCTGAAATACTTTGGATATGATCGGTCCAACCTTCAGTTGGTGTAAAGGACCTGTAGTTAGCTTCAATTCTTAAATCCTTTGATTTTCAGTGTGTTCGATATTTTGATGAATAACCGAGACTACTCCAGCGCTGCGTTTATCGTCTGGCTGTCGCCGAAGTCTCAAATCAAAACTGGTGAGTTGATTTTGGCTCATATCATCGAGTTGACTTTGAATGAACCCTCTCCATCACAATATAGTGACTTGAGTTGACTTTCATCATAACGTATTGAATGGCGTTGACCTAGAGTTACGCGTTGACCGGCGTTGACCTAGGGTTTCGGATCGTCCGATGTTAACTTTTCATCACAACGCGTTGATTGACATTGATCTAGGGTAACGCATTGACCATCGTTGACCTTAGGGTTTTAGATCGCCCGACGTTGACTTTTCATCACAATGTGTTGACTGGTGTTGACCTAGGGTTACGCATTGATCGGCGTTGACCTTAGGGTTTCGTATCGCCTAACGTTTACTTTCATCATAACGCGTTGACTGGCGTTGACCTTAGGGTTTCATATTGCTCGGCGTTGGAGTGTAACGATTCCAAACACCGGGTTGCAGGACCAACTATTAAAGTTATTTCATCTTTAGGTATGGATCTTATCCTAAAGTTGTCGGATGCAAAAGTCACGAGACTAACTAGTGAAGCTGGTGCATAAATGACTCTTATATATATATATAGGATTTTTGGAAAACCCTCAGCCATCAACAAGTTTGATGAGCCTTTACCAACTACTGTTTGAGTCGGGCTAGCATGCAGATTGTCTAAGTCTGTTCCGCATGTAACGTTATGCTAAAAGAGTTAACTCTCTTAGACTTAGTGCTATGATATTGAATACATAGACTTTATCCTTCTTACGGGAATAGACTATCCGACAACACGTGTTAGGCGTTGACTTATCCCTACTTAGGCTTCGGGATAAAAATCCCCAAACTTGGATTCTGGTGTCTTTTTCAATAACACTCCGAAAAGTATAAGGATAACTCAATAACACTCCGAAAAGTATAAGAGTATAAACTACTTCTCAAGACTCCAGCAGACGTCGCCACGCTCTAATTCCTTAAGAGCTTAAACTGTGTAGACTCCAGCAGACGTACGAGTATAAACTGTGTCTAACGCCGGACAACGCGTCACAATGAAGCTCAAACGCCGGACAACGTGTTGCAAATGAAGACTCAACGCCAACAATCGATGGTCGGTTCTATAGACGTACGAGTATAAACTGTGTCAAACGCCGGACAACGCGTTGCAAATGAAGACTCAACGCTAACAATCGATGGTCAGTTCTATGTTGAAACAGCAAACACGAGCTAAAGATCAGAAAATCAGGAATTGACTTCAAGTTTAAAATTCCGACAACGGTCAGATAATAAATGCAGCACCGGAACCCTTGCAGACATTCGACAAAGCACCGAATAGCCTGGAGGATTAAAAGAATCAAGAATAGAAGCCATTCCAAGGTCTCGTTACACCGACTGAAGGTTGGGACAATTATATCCAAAGTATTCCAGACTCTTCTATAAAAGAATGAGGCTGAAATACTTTAGAGGGGGTATCTGTAGGCGTATAAAACTGCTTATAGGTCCCTTAACACAGCTCGGCACGGTGATTCGACAAACCAACGAACCATCGGGCGATATGTCCAAGCATGATCATTAGACCATAACACCAAAGCGGATTTACTGCCAAACCAGGATCCGGACTGCCAAATCAGAGTCCAGATCAACAAATCGAGTTCAAATGAAGCGCAAGACTGGAAAACGGCAAAACCAAACACCTGGAGGACTCGGCCAAAGTCGAGCCACCTAGGTGGCTCACCAAGCCACCTAGGTGGCTCGGTGGCCGAGCCACTGATGCGGCATAATTATGTACCAAAAATTGCAAGTGCACAATTTGGCCGAGCCATCTCTAGGTGGCTCGGTGAGCCACCAAGGTGGCTCGGTAGCCGAGCCACCTAGGTGGCCGGCCGAGCCACCTTTTGGGTGGCTCGGTGGCCGAGCCACCTGGCCGAGTAACCCAGATCTGGGCCCAGATCTGAGCCCAGATCTAGATTGAAATGCCTATAAATAGAGAAGGATGGCTTATTTTTAAGGGGTTGGATTTTTGATGGAACTTTAGAGGCGAAACTCTGCTGGATCAAGAACTAAACTTCAGAGTTTTGGAGCTTTGAAGACCCGAACTTTCCAGATCTGGTTCTTGGCGATCATCCACGCCAAATAAGGCAGGAGTTCGAGAGAGATCAGATCTAAGATCCACACGGTGAGAAAAGTCTCGATTTCGCTTGGTCGATTTCGATTACTTAGGGCTATTATTTCCTTGGTGAAATAATCCCCTCGGCTGTTATTTCCTTCGTGAAATAACACCCGTCATACCGTGTAGATCCGACCGGATCAAGATCGCGCGGTGGTCCACGAATTAACCCCGGCGCAGGCGAAGAACCCACACAAGCAAGAGACCGCAAAACAGGATCTTGTGATTTGTTCCGAAAGAAGGAAAGTTGTAATCTTTTAAGATTTTCTTTTTTTTGATTTTTTTGTAACCGGATCTTATAAAAATACCGGATCTTTTGTAATCGATAAACTGTTGCACAAGAAAATAATGACATCAACAAAAACAATTTTCCCCGCGAACACTTATCACAATGTCGAATATGTGGGCTTTCGCCCTTTTTACGATCAAAGACTAACCGATAACGCGTGTTAGGCGGTGACTTATCCTTACTTAGGCTTCGAGATAAACATTCTAGACTTGGATTCTGGTGTCTTCTTCAATCGGTGAAAGACTAAACCGGCAACGCGTGTTAGGCATTGACTTATCCCTTCTTAGGATTCAGGATAAAGTTCCCCGTGCGTGTGAAGCACGGACTTTGGATTTGAAGGATGGTGTCTTCTCTTGGGGTAAAGACGAACTAAAAATAGGAGAGGAAGCACGGACTTTGGATTTGAAGGATGGTGTCTTCTCTTGGGGTAAAGACGAACTAAAAATAGGAGAGGAAAAATTTTATATTCTATCTCCTAAAACCGAAGAGAAAGAATTTTATATTCTATCTCCAGTTGTAAAGGAGACTCGAAGTGGGATCTCCACCTTAAGAATCTAAAGAGTAAAACTAAGACTGGGATCTCCACTCCGAGAATCGAAAATATTTAGATAATCCTAATTGTCGGAAGTTTTGATTACCGAACTAAAGGTAAATTTCTTATTTATCGAGAGTGAATTGTGGTTTTGGCCCTAACTGTAGGAAGGTTTGACCAAACAGGAGTTTGAGGTGACCCTAACTGTAGGAAGGTTTGATCATTCGATTTGAAAGTGGATCTCTCGTTCATGGAAGGAATCGAGAGGAGATTTTGGCGTTGGTTGTGGTCCTAACTATAGGAATATTTGACTAAATAAACAGTGAGAGTGGGAGTACAAATTACAATGGGAGTGTTGATTTGTACAAATCACTCGAAGAGAGTCCCTAGTGTTAAGTGACAAATACTTAACACGAAGGGGTTTGCCAATTGTCAATGATCAGGAGATTAAAATTCTGAGT
Organism: Asparagus officinalis; assembly: GCF_001876935.1. Taxonomy (NCBI): domain Eukaryota; kingdom Viridiplantae; phylum Streptophyta; class Magnoliopsida; order Asparagales; family Asparagaceae; genus Asparagus; species Asparagus officinalis. The sequence goes on along the minus strand of NC_033803.1, from coordinate 52,949,183 downwards.
ACTATGTCCGGACTCTAAAAATAGGGGTGTTGAGTGCACCGACATAGCGGGAGTTTCAGGCTAAGGAACAATCATTACAGCCTTCAACGCAAGTTCAACCTCCGGCGAACCAACCTGAATCACCGGTAATTCCAGTAGCTACTCCGGGAGATCTCGTAGAATCATCCCGAAGAAGGAGGTCAGTTCTGGAGCGCCTTGGTCCACTTCCCGATAAGGGATGCAAAGCTCCAGTTCAAGAACGTTTGGGCCCGATAAAGAAGCCCCGAACGACTCAACATGCTAGGAGTCGCCGCCACCTTCAACATGACAAGGAGTTCATGGCAGCTACGCGCACCAATTTGCGCATTGAAGTACAGGAGCCAGCTGAGAACTCACGCCCACAAAGGCATGTTTCGAGACGCGTGACTCTTGAAAGCCCAAAGAAGGCAGTTCGCCCTCAGAAGGAAACATTGTTGTCTGATATGAAGGCCCAAAGAAGGCAGTTCACCCTCAGAAGGAAACATTATCATCTGATGACGATAATGTTATACCTGAGAAGTCGTGCCAACACACGATAGGTTACTCCGACCTTCAAGCAGACGAGTTGTACTATCGTGTTGGGAGTACGAGTAAAACTAGGAAAAGGAGTCCTCAAGAACTAGAAACTCAATGCCCCTGTTCCAAACTCATTCGGGCAGTATTGTCTGAGTGCAACTGCATCAAAACAGTCCCCGAGAGAATTTCGGTTTTCGAAAGGCTCAGTACCGAAACGCCAAAACCAAGGCCTAGGCATTTCCGACAAAGAAGAACGGTAGTTGAAGATGGAGAATTTCCGAGGGTCACCACTAATATGACCAGCAAAGGGAAATCGACACGGGATAATCAAGAGATGAAGAAGACGGGCATTCCTTGTCCATACCCACGAGAATGGGAATCAATCCCCTATCCGGCGAAGTTCAGTCTGATTAACTTCACGCCGTTTGATGGGAAGGGTTCATCCACTCAGCATTTGATTTACTTCAAATCACACCTGGGGGTTATCTCTGGTAATGAGCCTCTGATGGTACGGTCCTTCGTTGGCACTCTTCGTGGAGCCGCCTTCGATTGGTATCGCCGCCTCAAGCCAGGAAGTGTGAATAGCTGGGACGACATGGAGACTAAATTTCTCGCTAACTTCTTCGATGACGACACCGAGATATCCATCGGGTCGTTGTTTGACGATAAACAAAAAGACGGGGAATTGGTTGATACCTTCGTCAAAAGGTTCCGGAACAAGGCGATGAACTGTCGGGACCCGATCACTGAGGAGTTCATTCTCCAGACTTGCCACAACAACCTCGCATTGGACGTGTTGGAAGCAATAGGGACAGCACCGTCCAAAACATGGAAGGATTTGAAGGTCCGAGGAGAGCAAGCTGAGCGATTCCTCAGAAGGAAGAAGGCGGAAAGAGGCCAACAGGCGACGAATGCTCCAAAACAAAATTTCGTCCCACGAGGGAAAGGTAAGGCACATGCTAATGCAGTTGATGCTAATCAAACTTTTTAATTGCAACCGCAACAACAGCCGCAGCAACGAGCACCACAACAATCGCAGTCGCAATGGCAACAACGGCCTCAGAAGCAGAAATCTTCGGAGCCGAGATTTCCTAAAGTGTACTCCTTCAAAGATGACAAAGTTCCCGGCATCTTCAAGTACCTGTTGGAGTATAACAAAATCTAGCTGTCGTCGATCGTGGATCAAGAAGGGGCTAGCAAAGTGACGGATCCGAAGTATTGTGCATACCATAGAGCGGTCCATCACCCTACAAAGTCATGCTACCATCTCAAGGATAAAATCCATGCGTTAATTGATGCAGGCGTCATAACCCTGAAGTCGCCCAAGAATGTCGGAGCAAATGCAGTATCAATTAGCTTTGGATCAGTGCCCACAGCATGGTTTGAACCAGAACGCATCACCAAAGTAGGAATGAAGATAGTGAATGACAACCCATATGGGCAACGCCAAAAAGGACTTGTGCCACACACAGCCCCAAACGGCGAAATCCTCTGGGTTCATCCCGATCTAATTGAAGACGATCAGTGGGCGATTTCCTCGATCAAAAAGGGTAAAGGCAAGTCCTGCAATGCTACCTTCGTGATCTTCGAAGAGGATGGTAATGAAGCTCCTACCTTCCCGCTCTCCGAAGAAGAACAAGAAGTCTTTGCCACTAGAAGCGGAAATCAGTATCACTTCAACTATCCATCACCTAGTGATCAGTTAGCTGAGCAGGGGGTGACTAAGCTGGGACCAGCCAGAACTCTCATAGAACTGGGTGTGATTACGACTCCTAGACCAGTTGAAGAAGCTCGATGATAGCCAGTTAATAAACAGAAAGAAAAGAAGCCCCAGGAGATTCAGAATCCGAAGCAGTCTCGTTTCAATCGTCTGATTGGAAAAGATAAACCGGAAAGCTCGAACACTCCGCACGTCTTCGATATTATGGCTCAACTAGCTAACATTCCAGCACGGATAACATTGTATGAGTTGCTACGGTTGTCTAAAGAAACCAGGGAAGCCTTGCAACAAGCCTTGACAAATTCAGAAGTGTTCCTTACTCAGATCAAGCCGGCACCTGAAGAGACAGAACCGTTAATTCAACACTGCAATATAGCGGCTAAAAACCTTTCCTGCATTACCTTCACCAAAGAGGATATGCAGACGAAGAATTCGAACCATGATCGACCCCTATATTTCATTGGGTACATTGGCTCTAGCGAAGTCAATCGAATCCAAGTGGATCCGGGTTCCGCTGTGAGTATTATGCCGCTTCGCTTGATGCATAGCCTCGGCATTCCAGTCAGTAAGTTGGCGTCCACAGGCACTGTTATCTATGGATTCAATACTAGCGGGTCAAGACCCTTAGGTAAGATCCGGATAAAATGTCAAATGGGTGATTTGAAGACGGAAGTCACATGTTATGTGATTGATGTCGAGACTTCATATAACTTACTATTGGGTCGACCTTGGATCCATAGTAACGTTATAATCCCCTCCACTTTCCATCAGTGTTTGAAATATGTCGACACTGATAATAAGGTTAGGACGGTGGTCGCGGATAAGCAACCATTCAAAGGGTATGAGAATTATTTCACCGATTCTCTCCTTTATGGTAACGAATCCGATACTGAATCATCGGCCCATGGCACGGACAGCGGAGAAGAAGCTGATACCGAAGCCGGACTTGATTATAATGGAGGTTTTGTTTTAAACGACATTGTACCCTTGGTAATCAACCTTGACGATGAACAATCGTCAGATGACAGTTGTAACTGGCAACTTGCCAATAATGAAATAAATGATGATTTAGAGTACTCACTGTCTCTTGATGATGTATTAAAAGAATTGTATGATAATCCCGATTTATATGCGCCGCTTCGATCGTCCTATATAACAAAGAAACGCCTCCAGCATTCTTTCGGAATAACCCTGGTCATCCCGGCCAAGATAGGAGGCGAAAAAGAAGTGATTTACGGTAAAGGAAAAAACTCTCCATTACCAGACCATTTCTTAAGGGAAGATGAGAATGATGACAAACCTGGTCTGCATTTATCTAAGTATAGTCCGGAAGCGCGCAAGCTCATGGAAAAACTGGGATATGATTTCACACTCGGAGAAGGTCTATACTTCGATCGAGGTCCTCGTATTCCAGCTAAAGCGGCATATGTACCAAAAGGGAAACCGGATGATTATTATAAATACAGACGAGGATTAGGGTATGTCTCTTCTTCAGAAGACGAATGTTGCTGGTTAATCAATAACCAATCATCTGAGCAATACAAAGATGGGTACCCGTCAGATTCCTCGAAATGGGATTCCGATACAAGTCTGGGAGAAGTATTCAAATCCCTAATGACGAACATGGCTACAGCTGATCCGTCCACAATGGAGAACGACGATCAAATGCCAACATGGGAAGACCCATGGGTTCATCACTTGAACATGCAGTATGGTGATAGGTTTGAACAGAGAGAACCCCCCACTAAAGATAAAATAGTCCAAATTAACATGGGCGACGAGGCCAACCCAAAGCCTATATTCATAAGCGATAGTCTTCCCTCAAATGAGAAGGAGGAATTAATTTCTCTCATCAGGGAATATATTGACGTCTTCGCTTGGAACTATGAAGACATGCCAGGGCTCGACCCTAATGTGGCAATGCACTGCCTCGATATCAAGTCGGATGCCAAACCTGTCAAACAACAGCAAAGACGATTTCGTCCACAGATTATGAAAGCCATTGAGGCAGAGGTTAAGAAATTGATCAGATCAGGATTTATCCGAGAGGAGCAACATCCAGACTGGCTAGCCAACATTGTTCCAGTCATGAAGAAGAACGGTAAAATCAAGATTTGCATCGACTTCAGGGACCTGAATACGTCATGTCCACAAGATGACTTTACTCTCCCAATCACGGATGTCATTATCGACAATACGTGCGGATTTGAGAGAATGTCTTTTATGGATGGCTTTTCAGGATATAACCAAATCAAGATGCATTCAGATGACGAGAAGCATACAGCGTTCAGAACGCCCCTCGGTGTCTTTTGCTACACGGTGATGCCTTTCGGTCTAAAGAATGCAGGCGTCACGTACCAGCGAGCAATGACTAAGATTTTCCAAGAACATCTCAGGAAAACAGTCGAGTGCTACGTTGATGATTTGGTTGTAAAAAGCCGCAACAAAGAAGATCACATCAAGGACTTGAAGACGATGTTCGATCTCATGGGGAGTCATCAATTGAAGATGAACCCCACTAAATCCTTCCTTGGGATGTCCAGCGGAAAATTCCTTGGATTCGTCGTCACCACTAAAGGTATACATATCGATCCTGATAAGGTGAAGGCGATACATGAACTGCAACCCCCTAGAAATCTAAGAGAGCTCAGAGGATTGCAAGGGCGTTTAGCTTACATCTGGCGGTTCATCTCGAATCTTTCTGGGAAATTCCAACCATTCTCTAAGCTAAACAAGAAAGGTGTGTCATTTATTTGGGACGACGCCTGCCAAAAAGCACTCGAAGATATCAAAACATATCTGACGAATCCTCCTGTTCTCGTTGCACCAAAATCAGGTAAACCGTTCTTGATTTACCTCAAGGCGATGAGCCACTCGATAAGTGCTTTACTAGCACAAGACGATGATATCGGTCACGAACAGGCAATCTATTACCTAAGTCGGACCTTGGTAGGCGCTGAGTCTCGATATCCGATGATTGAGAAAGAATGCCTCGCATTAATATTCGCAATGCAAAAGATGCGGCATTACTTGGTTGGACAGACGATTTACGTCATTTCTAACGTTAATCCAGTACGGGTATTTATGACGCAACCGGCCTCTATGAATTGGCGGTTAGCGAAGTGGGCCCTTCTCTTGTCCCAATATGACTTGCACTTCAAACAACAGAAGTCGATCAAAGGACAAGCAATTTGCGATCTTTTGGCGGCAAACCCGACCACAGATACGGCAGAAGTATATGATGACTTGCCGGATGAAACCCACGAGGTTAACACTACATCGCACCAACAAGTATGGCAATTATACTTCGATGGTGCCTCAAGGGCAGTTAATAGAGTAATAACCCCGGGATGTCCTACAGTTTCCTCTGGAGTTGGAGTCGTCTTAATCTCCCCCGGAAAGCACGTGATGCCTCGGGCTTATTCGTTGACTAGTCCGTGCTCCAATAATGTTGCCGAATACAACGCGCTTCTCATTGGACTCAGTTTCGCCAAAGAGCTGGGGGTCGAATATCTCGAAGCTTTTGGAGATTCGCAATTGATAGTCAACCAAGTTCGCGGTGAGTATGAAGTCAGGAATCAAGACCTGATCCCGTACCACCAGGAAGCCATCAAAATGGCAGAATCTTTCGAAGAATTCTTTATTGAATACATCCCTCGTCTCCAGAACGCTTATGCAGACGCACTGGCGGCACTAGCAGTATCACTGGCACAGCCTCCCGAAGCTGAGCTGTTAGTCACAGTACGGACGCATCAACTCTGCGTACCCATATACAGTACGGAGATTGAAGAAGAAGAGGATAGAAACGTGAACGCCAAAGAGGTGAATTCAACTCAAATTGGGTCTGAGTCCCGAGATTGGCGTTTTCCTATCATCGACTACGTCCAATATGGTATCTTGCCAGAGGATGTAAAAGAAAAGGAATCAATCCGCCGAAGAGCTCCAAGATTCTTCTATAATACTGAAACCCATACATTATACCGTAGAGGGTACGACGGTCTTTTACTCCGATGCCTTTCGAACAGAGAAGCAAAGGAAGTTCTTAAGGAAGCACACGAAGGAGAATGTGGTGCGCATCAGCCCGGTCCTAAACTGTATGATCGCATCAGGAGGATGGGATATTTCTGGCCAACGATGGTTCGTGACGCAATCGAATACGCACGAGAATGCCACGCTTGCCAGATACATGCGAATTATATGCATCAACCGCCAGAGCAGTTGCACACGTCAACCACGTCTTGGCCGTTCGAGACTTGGGGCATGGACATAGTCGGTCCTATTTTTCCCCCTTCAGTCAAAGGTGATCGGTTCATCCTCGCGATCACAGATTATTTCTCAAAGTGGGCTGAAGCGATTCCGCTTAGAGAAGTGAAGACGAACAACGTCATCAATTTCATCAAGCATCATGTCATTTACCGACACGGCGTGCCAAGAAGGATCATTCATGACAACGGTCCACAGTTCATAAGCAATGCCTTCGTCAGATTCTGCGACAAGTTCAAAATCGAAGATGTTTCGTCGACAGCTTACTACCCCGCCGCGAATGGATTAGCGGAGGCGTTTAACAAGACGATCATCAAGATCTTGTCAAAGCTCGTGAAGACCAATAAACGAGACTGGGACGATAAACTCGGTGAAGCACTCTGGGCTTATCGCACCACCATACGCACGCCTACGGGAGCTACCCCGTATTCGCTGGTATACGGATGTGAAGCTGTGCTACCGCTGGAAATTCAGATTCCGTCCCTTCGGATCGCCCTCGCAACGGAGATGACGACGGAGGAACAACATCAGAAGCGTCTCGAAGAGCTCGAGAGGCTGGATGAAAAGCGTTTGGAGGCTCAACAACACATCGAGTTTTACCAAGCCAGGATGTCAAGGGCTTTTAACAAAAGAGTCCGACAGAGAAGCTTCAAGGAAGGAGATCTGGTCCTCGCTGCTCGCCGACCAATAATTCTCACCTCCAAGAAGAAAGGTAAATTCGAACCCAAATGGGAAGGACCGTTTGTAATAGACACAGTCTATTCAAAATGAACAAGAGGTCCACTTTCAGTTCAGAGTCCCCTTTCGATAAACGAAAGAACTCCCTTCTTTTTCTCGTTGGTTAAGCCTTTTCATGGTTATAACCGAAGTTAAAATTTCACTTCGATAAACGAGAAACTCATCTTCAGATTAGATAACCAATCCTATAAAAGGTAAGTTTATCTAGATCTTCCAGATTCTCGGAGTGGACACCCCACTTCTAGTTTCTTCTTCGCTGGAAATAGAATATAAAATTCTTCCTTTCCAGAATCAGGGAATAGAATATAAAATTCTTCCTTCCTTGTATTTGGGTTTGCCTTCACCCTAAAAGAAGACCGGGAAATAGAATATAAAATTCTTCCTTTCCCACACCAACCTTTTCTAAGAATTTATTAATTTAGGATCCATCCTAGGAAGTTTATCCCGAATCCTAAGCAGGGATAAGTCTGCGCCTAACACGCGCTGCCAATTTAGTCTTTCTCCTTTAGTCTTTTTCCGTACAAAAAGACACCAGGGTTCGATTCTGGGGTATTCTATCCTGAAACCTAAGCAAGGATAAGTCTGCGCTTAACCCGCGCTGCCGGTTAGTTCTTAACCGTTAAAAAGAACACCCGCCTACATATTCAATATTGTGGTAGGTTGTTATTAATAACACCAAAATCCATGCCTTACACGCATGGGAAATTTCATCCTGAATCCTAAGAAAGGATATGCCGACGCCTAACACGCGTCGCCGGGTTAGTCTTTTACTGGCAAAGAAGACACCAGAATCTGATTCTGGGGACTTTTATCCCGAAGCCTAAGTAGGGATAAGTCAGCATCTAATACACATTGCCGGGTAGCCTATTCCCGTAACAATGGTGAAGTCTACGTATTCGAAGTCGTAGCAGCGAGTCTCAGAGAATTCACTCTCTTAGCACAACGTTACATGCGGAACGGATTTAGACAATCCGCATGCTAACCCGACTCAAACGGTAGTCGGTAAAGGTTAATCAAATCCGTGGTGGCTAAAGTCTTCACAGCAATCTCCTCATAAGCTTGCCTAAGCTCATCCTGCAATTCAGCTCTGATGAACTCTTCAGTGGTGGCTAAAGTCTTCACAGCAATCTCCTCCGTCTCGACCAGCTTCTGCTTTAAGGATTTCAACTCCTCAGATAAGGCAGTGTGGGCTTGCTGATCCTGTACCTTCGTCATCTGAAGGATACTCAAAGTCTCTTCTTCTTCACGAAGTCCTCTTCTGAACTGTTCTATCTTGGTCTCGCAAGAGGCAATAGAAAAGTCAAGATCGTTAAGTGAAAATGATCTAACAGCAAGGTTAGCCTCAACTCGGTCTACCCGATCCCGCTGCACCTGAATCTCGAACTCAGCAAAAACTCGAGTATTGCGCCATGTCTGTAAGCGAGTATCCAAATTGGTAGCAATGAATGAAGAGGCACCTGCATCCCGGAGCTCACGTAACATATGAAGCTCGTGCTCCAGGCAATCAAGGTCATCAATTATAGCATTCGCCAGATCCGGATATCCTGCATCCCTTATTGAATTTATTCTGGGATCAAGGAAAGGCTTAAATTAGTGAAGGAAAAGTCCACCGTGGAAGAGTTTGCCAATCATAGTATTCACGAAGGAGAAGAAGGAACAGACTTCTATACAGATGACGATCTTCTCAGGATCGTTGTCTGATAATAACTCCTTCACGAGGACATGAAGCCGAGAAGAAAGCCCTACACAAAAAAAGGGGAAATCCGTCAAAAGCCTTAATGAGGAAATAAATGACATTTCTCAGTTGATTAATTTATACCTCCTTCCCCTTGAGTCACTGGGGGCAGTGGAGGTGTAACCGCTATTGATGTATCAGCTGATGTAGTTGGTCTCACAGCCGGCTCAACAGGATCAGTCTCGACAAAAGCTTCTGTCAAACACAAAACGAAATTCTCAGATTCATCACATTATAGCTCCATTAGTCAAAAAATGGCTAGTCCTATAATTAACCTGAGAAGAGTCACGTACCTTCAAAAGGACCATCCTCGGGATTCTTAGGGAGTGTAGACTCAGGAAACATATCTTCAGACATTTGGTCATCAATCTGAGGAGAGCCATACATGAAATGGAGCATAGGAGTGTCCACAAGCAAACCTTCCTCGTCAAAATCATCAGTCGAAAAATCTGACACAAGAAAATATAAATACGAAAGAAGAATAAAGAGACTACGACCAATGGAAATGAGTTACCTCCTACGGATGTGTTAGCCTCTCTACTCCCAAGGTCCACGTTTGCCCCCTGCAATTTATCTAAAAAAGCAAGAAGCATAGAGACAATTAAGGGAGGCACGAATTCTGAATCGTTCAACTCCTTTGTTTGCCATCTAAAGGGTATATTGTCAATGGTAGATGTACCTGGATTCGCTGAATCGGGTCCTACATTGATAGTCTCCCTAACGTCGGCAGCTTCTGCAGGCTTTTCTACCTGGTGTGGTAAGTCAGGCTCACCAGAAAATACAAAATCATGAGGAGCAGGATCGGGACTCATCTCGCTTTCTCCACGCTCTCCTATATAGAGATGGAAAAGCATGAGTTTGAAGTTCTGAATGATCAAGAGGATGGTCTATAGGGTAGATATTACCTCCGTCGCTAGCAGGATCATCACCAGCCAAATCCATCTCAGATGCTTGCGGATCTGCACGCGGCTTGTGGACTAGTCTCTTCAGCCTAGCAGCTGGGACAACAATCGAAGGTCTCGCCTGAGTAAAAGGACGGAATTCTTCTTCCCTGTTAGCCACTGTCCCTGAAACATCAAACAGTTGTCAAGATTAATAACTCTGGAAGACAGAGGGAAAAGATAGGTGATTAACCTCGCTCGAAATATTCCTCGTAATCTTCAGGATCTCCGCCTGAGGCCTCGTCAGCAGAATTGAAGGTCTTTTTTTTCCTTCTTCGTCAATTCGACGAGTCTTGCTCCGCGTCCTCTGTGACCGAGCATCTTCCCGAATCACATGAGAATCAGCCTGAGAAGCCTCCTCAGCCACTAACTTTGCAATCGGCTTCACAGGGATGATTTTGTTAGCTGCTAACAACCACCTGCAGCTTAAGAATGTGATCTTTAACTGACGCTCAGCACTCGGGAGACTGAACTTAGCACCAGTACAGCTCGTCACGGTCCGAAGCTGCTGACGTGGATTCCCGACATAAAGCTGATCATAACCAAACTGGTGGGCAAATCGGCAGGGTAGATATGGCTCTATGAAACACTGGTTCCTCACCCGGAAGGTCAGATAACCCGGCCTAATGTTCACTAGCTAATTAAAGCAGCCGATATCTAAATGAGTTTGATTCCCCCTCGGCCTCTCCTCATCGGTCAAACAATCACCATATTGGCTGAAGAACTGCGGGAAGCAAGTGGAAAATACCCAACACTTGTGGACCTGTAGCTGCTTCCTGACTTCAAGGAATCCTCGTCCCTCCCACCTGCCATTCTCAAACAACTGTAGTAGGGGAACAGAGCGGTCTGTGGTGTTAGGTACCGACATCATATCAGAACGATGATGGACGAACCAAGCCATCAAATAAGTGTATGGGAGCTCCACCTTAGTAAGAGGAATCCGAGCCGACGGTACACCTTCTTTCTGTGTGAAAGCACTAGAAATCTGTCGAAGCCCTCGATGAATGTTAGCCACCATCACCGGAAGAAGCGAAAGTTCTTTTTTGTAGGCAAGCTGAACCGCTGGGTAGAGCACTTCCAATGGCAAAATGTCACTGGACTGATACGGGACCACGCATTTCTTTAACCAGATAGCGAGGTAACCGGCGAGAAGGGTCATCGGCTGAATCGATGTGGTCGTATGCCATAAGAATGATTTAAACTTGGTCCTTGCAGGAAGGCCACTCTCGGGACTGCTAATGGTATAGGAGTGAGCGTCAATCTTCTTCAGCAGACCATTAACCTCTAAAGGAGTAAGCGTTGCCATCTCACAAATAGCCTCGCCAGAATTGCTCTCTAGATTTCTGAACAAATAACCCGCGAATTGCTTCAGGCTCACATGTGACTTAGTCCTCTTCGCTAAAGGCTTAGACTGCGCCAAAGCAATATGGTAGTGACATGTGAGATCCCATAAAGTCTCATAGCGGTCGGGCATGCGGTCCTTCAGCTGATTCAATTCATGGTTGGAGGGAAAGTACTCCTGATATAGCATCTGACCCATGGGCAAACCAGAAATCTTGTGCATCTCATGGAGAGCCAAGCCCAACTCTCCGTGCCTAGTCAGAAAAGTGTTCGAATCTGAGTTATAGAGCTCACACAAAGCGAAGAAATGTTTAGCGCTGACGGGTAAACCATACATGGTGGAACGAATAGCTGCATATAGACCACAAGCGTGCAACTCCTCGCTCCATCGGCTTAAGACGTACTTCGTCATAGGAGCCCACCAAAGCTTGTCTAAATAATAGACCCAGCCATAGAATCTATGGCGCGTCGCAGGCATCTCCCATCCTAAGTCGGCGAGACGATTCTTCAAAGTAGAAGCAGAAGCAAGAAATTCGTTACGCGACGGTGTATGCATCTCCCGTCCTAAGTCAGCGAGGCGATTCTTCAAAGTAGAAGCAGAAGCAAGAAACTCGTTACGCGGTGGTGTATCCAGTCCCAATACTCCAGGACGCAATCCAATGATATGACTCCTGCTCGAACCAGGAGCTGCCTGATGAGTAATATAGCCACAGTGAATGCTCTCATGCTCCTCCGTCAAGCGCCACGACATCTCCCGTGTCACGGCCTGACGCCTGAGCTTAGTCAATAAGCGGTGTCGAGGAATCTTAGGCAAATATAGAAAACCACCGTCATCTTTATGAAGCCACTGCTCGGCATCAATAAACACTGCATCAGGATCTCTAACAGAGTCACCGAATAAAAAGTCAGTCTTTCTGAGAGGCTGAACAGAGCTGGTATCCTTCACGAAAGGCGCATCAGTAATAAGCTGTCGAAGAACTCGATGTCCACCTTCCTTCACCACTTGGGCAACCTCTGTCAACGTGCCTGAAGCAAACTGAGGAGTAAGTGGAATAGGTAAAAAATCATCGAAGGTTGAATAATACTCGTCACGACGCCCGTACACTGCATGAGATGAGAACGCTCCAGAGGGATATCCCACTGGAAACAAGCAATTAAGCGTTTGTTAGTCTCAGTTATAAAAGGAAGTTGAACTCATCTTACGAATGAGTAAGATAGAGTCACTGCTTTATAAAGGGTGAGACGATTTGGCTACATTGTGCATTCATAAAATAGGGTATATCAACAATATATCCCTGCCTTATAATGCACAATGCAGCTTCAAAGCGCCCCCTTTATTTACTTTGAGATATGGTTTTGACCAAGCAAAACCTATCTTTTAAAGCGTCAATCCTCACCAAGGAGAATCAAGGCTCTTCCCAATTGCCTCGCCAAGGAGAACAAAATGGGGGAAAATGATGCAATCCCACAAATTCATATACTGAATTAAACATGAAATATGCCGAAATTATGGAGGATTTACCTGAGGAAAAACGCGAGAATCCAACAAAAATCAGATCTTGAAGGAGGCTCGAACCACGTGCTCGAGGGGCCTGAGAGAAACTTTATATATGGAGATTTTGAAGGATTTTTCAGTCTAAGATCAAAAGGAAAGGTAGATCTTAGACGAATTTTAGGGTTTGAAGGAGAAAGGATGCACGAGGGAAGAGAAAAATCCAAAAAGAGGGAGAGGGGGGGCCGGCCCTAAAGAGGAGAAAAGAAACTCTTTTATAGTGTTGAACCAGCCTTGAACCGGACCAGACCAGGTTGAACCAGACCAGACCAGGCTAAGTCAGTTCAAATGAGGCTTGAACCAGGTTGAACCAGTTCTGAACCAGTTTGAACCAGATTTGAACCAAAATTCAAATTGGAGCTGAACCGAGTATCGAAACGACTTCAAATCGACCGACGGTTCAACAAATGAAGACTCAACGCCAACAATCGATGGTCGGTTCTATGTTGAAACAGCAAACACGAGCTAAAGATCAGAAAATCAGGAATTGACTTCAAGTTCAAAATTCCGACAACGGTCAGACAATAAATGCAGCACCGGAACCCTTGCGGACATTCGACAAAGCACCGAATAGCCTGGAGGATTAAAAGAATCAAAAATAGAAGCCATTCCAAGGTCCCGTTACACCGATTGAAGGTCGGGACAATCATATCCAAAGTATTTCAGACTCTTCTATAAAAGAATGAGGCTGAAATACTTTGGAGGGGGTATCTGTAGGCGTATAAAACTGCTTATAGGTCCCTTAACACAGCTCGGCACGGTGATTCGACAAACCAACGAACCATCGGGCGATATATACAAGCATGATCGTTAAACAGAGGCTAACGAACCGCACGCAAACAACGGAATAAATCCACTCGCGTCCGGAATCAAGCTAACGGATCGGTGAGTCAATGAGTCATCCAACTGTGGAACGGATTCGAACTCGAACACCGAGGCGGATTTACTGCCAAATCAGGATCCGAACTGTCAAATCAGGATCCGGACTGCCAAATAAGAGTTCAGATCAACAACGAAGATTGGATAAACCGCGAAACCGAAAAACGGGCGCGAAACCAAACACCTAGAGGACTCGGCCGAAACCGAGCCACCAAGAGGTGGCTCGGTGGCCGAGCCACCTAGGTGGCCAAGCCACCTAGGTGGTCGTGCCACCCAGATCTGGGCCCAGATCTGAGCCTAGATCTGGATTGAAATGCCTATAAATAGAGAAGGAGGGCTTATTTTTAAGGGGTTGGATTTTTGGTGGAACTTTGGAGGCGAAACTTTGCTGGATCAAGAGCTAAACTTCGGAGTTTTGGAGCTTTGAAGTCCCGAACTTTCCAGATCTGGTTCTTGGCGATCATTCACGCCAAATAAGGCAGGAATTCGAGAGAGATCAGATCTGAGATCCACACGGTGAGAAAAGTCTCGATTTCGCTTGGTCGATTTCGATTACTTAGGGCTATTATTTCCTTGGTGAAATAATCCCCTCGGCTGTTATTTTCTTCGTGAAATAACACACGTCATACCGTGTAGATCTGACCGGATCAAGATCGCGCGGTGGTCCACGGATTAACCCCGGCGCAAGCGAAGAACCCACACAAGCAAGAGACCGCAAAACAGGATCTTGTGATTTGTTCCGAAAGAAGGAAAGTTGTAATCTTTTAATATTTTCTTTATTTTGATTTTGTTGTAACCGGATCTTATAAAAAGACCGGATCTTTTGTAACCGATAAACTGTTGCACAAGAAAACAATGACATCAACAAAAATGATTTTCCCCGCGAACACCTGTCACAATGTCGAATATGTGGGCTTTCGTCCTTTTTACGGTCAAAGACTAACCGATAACGCGTGTTAGGCGGTGACTTATCCTTACTTAGGCTTCGAGATAAACATTCCAGACTTGGATTCTGGTGTCTTCTTCAATCGGTGAAAGACTAAACCGGCAACGCGTGTTAGGCGTTGACTTATCCCTTCTTAGGATTCAGGATAAAGTTCCCCGTGCGTGTGAAGCACGGACTTTGGATTTGAAGGATGGTGTCTTCTCTTGGGGTAAAGACGAACTAAAAATAGGAGAGGAAGAATTTTATATTCTATCTCCTAAAACCGAAGAGGAAGAATTTTATATTCTATCTCCAGTTGTAAAGGAGACTCGAAGTGGGATCTCCACCTTAAGAATCTAAAGAGTAAAACTAAGACTGGGATCTCCACTCCGAGAATCGAAAATATTTAGATAATCCTAATTGTCGGAAGTTTTGATTACCGAACTAAAGGTAAATTTCTTATTTATCGAGAGTGAATTGTGGTTTTGGCCCTAACTGTAGGAAGGTTTGATCAAACAGGAGTTTGAGGTGACCCTAACTGTAGGAAGGTTTGATCATTCGATTTGAAAGTGGATCTCTCGTTCATAGAAGGAATCGAGAGGAGATTTTGGCGTTGGTTGTGGTCCTAACTATAGGAATATTTGACTAAATAAACAGTGAGAGTGGGAGTACAAATTACAATGGGAGTGTTGATTTGTACAAATCACTCGAAGAGAGTCCCTAGTGTTAAGTGACAAATACATAACACGAAAGGGTTTGCCAATTGTCAATGATCAGGAGATTAAAATTCTGAGTACTATGTCCGGACTCTAAAAATAGGGGTGTTGAGTGCACCGACATAGCGGGAGTTTGTGTGAGAGTTTCTTATTCATCACCTTCTTGTAGTGACCGGGTTATCCCTAAGAATATTACATGTAACATTCTTCCGGGAACTTCCCATTATATCCACCCCTAGCTTTCTTTGTGAAACTGGGTCTAACATTGTACTCAGCTGAATGGTCGGGTTATCCTTAAGAATATCACATACAATATTCTTCTAGGAACTTCCCGCGAAAGAAAGGAAACAGTTTAGACTCCTATACCTGTTGGAGTATTGAGAAGCAGTTTATACTCGTATACTCTTCGGAGTGTCGGAAGGAGCAGTTTATACTCTTATACTTGTCGGAGTCTCGGATGGAGCAGTTTATACTCTTATACTTGTCGGAGTCTCGTAAGGAGCAGTTTATACTCTTATACTTGTCGGATTATTCATTCAACTTAATTGAGTATTATGACGCCGGCTTCAACCAAGGTTTGGATGCTATTCTTGAGAGCGAAGCAAGCCTTGGTAGGATGAAGGATCCTCCTGTAGTACGCATAGTAGTTCGGATCCGCAGTATTATCAGCTTCCTCCTGATCTGCGATAAGTGGTAACTTGATCTTGTTATTTTCAAGGAGAGACTCGAAAATGGCTGGAACGTCTTCGTCCTTGAAGGAGTACTCCCTTTGGAGTCTCGGATCCGAAGTCTTTTGCTGTCTCTGGGATTGCTGTTGTGATGTCTGATTAGCATCAACAGCAGCTGCAGGGGCCTTCCCTTTACCACGAGAGACGAAGCTTGAATTTGGATGGTTAGCCGTTGGTTAGCTTTTCTCGGATTTATTCCTTCTGAGGAAGCGCTCGACCTGCTCTCCATGCACTTTCAACTCTTTCTAGGTGCTAAACGGTGCTACTCCCATAACTTCCAACACGTCCAAAGAGAGGTTGTTATGACAGGTTTGGAGGATGAAGTCCTCTGTGATCGGATCTCGACAGTTGATCGTCTTATTCCGAAAGCACTTGACGAAGTCGTCGATCGTCTTGTCGTATTTCTGTTTCTCATCAAAGAGTGTCCTGATTGACACCTCAGCGTCATCATCAAAAAGTGAGTGAGGAACAAGTTCTCCAGGTCGTCCCAGCTGTTAATGCTTTTAGGTTTGAGATGGCGGTACCAATCGAAGGCAGTCCCGGGAAGGGTGCCGACGAATGACCGGACCATCAAGGATTCATTCCCAAAAATCACACCCATGTGAGACTTGAAGTAGATTAGATGCTAAGTAGGGGAACCCTTTCCGTCAAATGGCGTGAAGTTGATCAGGTTGAACTTCATCGGATACGGTATCGAATCCCACTTTCTTGGGTAAGGACACCGAATACCGGTCTTCTTCACCTCTCGAGTAGACATCAGAGCGTTGACTTTGCTCTCGAGGTCTTTTATCTTTTCATCCTCGCTCGTATCCTTCCTTGGTCAATTTTGAGGAGGAATAATAAGGCCACTCCCAGTGTTGTCATTATTGGCAGGACCACCCCCGACGTTGTTATTCTCAGTGGGGCCACTCCCAGCGTTTTGGTCAATGGGAGGGTTATCTGCATCGATGTGTTCATCTATATATGAATCGCTAGCTTCTTGACTAACATTGTTACGATGACTGGATTCACCTATCTGATTCGACAAGGCTCGGATCTGTTGATCATGCTCTTCCCTCATTTGCAGCATAGCCATTTCCATTTTGAACTTGAAGTTCTCTTTTTGCTTAGCCAAGGCATCCTCGATGATTTTGGCCATTTGCTCGGTATTGACCATAAACTCCTCGCGGGATTGTCCTATACTGGATAGTATATTATCAGAAGTGATGGCAGAGTTCGCATCTAATGCTTCATCTTCCGAGGATAATCCGCTATTCATCCTCTAATAGTCCCTACGCCTAGTAATTCCCACGCGTAACAGAGTTATGCATTGGGATATGTCTGAAAAATGTCGGGGATTGAAACTTTGCGTTGACTTTTCCTTATCGACCATATTGATGGTGACCTTTGGGAGTTCATCATCTTACGCAGCTAATCTTTTTCTATAGAAACGCCTTGGCTTGGACTTGGATATTCTGGTAGAGATCCTTTCAAATACCGAGACCCTCTATGGAGCAGTCTTGGGATAGCTACACACTGATAATACTGTCCTGATAAGTTCGGTACACGGACAGTGAAAGTCCGCTTCCCGAGTACTTCTCTTTCAAGATTTATTTGTACCCGCAGCCCGATAGTACAACTCATTGACGTTGTGGTCAGAGTAACCTATCGGCTATTGGTTTGATTCCTCAGGTGTACCACTGTTGTTTGTTCGACGCGTCTTTTTCTGAATAGGTAGTGCTTTATTGGCTTTAGCAGGAGTCACACGTTTGGAATCATACCTGTATGAGGATGAAATTTTACCAGGCACCTGGTTTTGTGCAGGCACCCCCACGTGGATAGTTATGGGAATCAACTTGTTAGGAGGTCGCGTGTGACCCCCAGTGCGGATGGTTACTCGAGGTTCCTTCAACGGTCCCAAGCATTCCTTAACAAGCGCTTTGCCTTGATCTTCGTGTAAAGGACCCAGGCGATCCTTCAACGGAATTCTAAATTTGGAGAGATCCACATTGTCGTTGGGCTTCACCAAAGGAGCGGGAGCAATAGGAGTGGGATCTGAAGTTGACGAAGGCTGGGGAACAGCCTCGGATCTGGAATCAATCAAGGGACACATTTGGAATCTCTTGTTGTGTAGAGGTGCTGTTTTGGCCTTCAGCACCCAAACCTGGTTAGCTCTTGGTGGTTTATTGACCACCTCCTTCTGGTGCAATTTCTGAGCTTCTTGTGAGAGAATGCATGCGTGCACAAGTAGTACGCGAAGTTTCTGGATACGCTCCTTGAGAGTAGAACGGGTTCGTTTGTCACAAACCCATTTGTTAATAGACAATTAGGAGGAGGACCCTGATGCTTGTTGTAGCGACGGCTTAGCCACTTGGCATTTTCTGAACTCTAGATCCGCTTGGTAGTGACGTCCGTCCACTTGCTCCAAAGCCTTGGCGAACTAACGAGCAAGACGTTGACGATACCTTTGATGAGCCCTCTTCGACAAATTTGGCACGCCATTAACAGTCGACTCCTTGATTAAGGAGGAGTTTAGATCTGCAGATATAGCTTCATTAGATGCCAGTGGATCATTGCGAGGTGCACCTGCAGCAGCGATAGCAGGGAGATCACCTTCTTGAGTCCTCAGATGTGAAGACCAGCAGATCTTCCGAAAGGAGGAGACCTTCTTGTGCCTGTGAGGAGAGGCAGATTTGGAGGAGGAGGAGGAGACGTACTCCTCGAACTTCTGCTGGTCGAATTCATATTTGACCTTTTCATTCACTGGGATCTTGATCATTGGTTGTATCACGACAGCTTCGGTAGTGAAGCTGTTGGCTCCCACTGCGGTCGCCTGCTTATTTGGAGAGAAAGTCAATTTGTGCATTACTATGTTCATTACAACTTCAAATGTTACAATGAAAACAAAAAGATTAGTCTTTTTATAAGACTTGTACACAATAAAAACCAAAAAAAGTACAACTCTCGTCAAATAGCACAATGGGTGTTTATCGCCTGCTGCTTGCATGGGACTTGACCTGTGACAGAGATATTAGTATCCGTGGACCACCAAACGATCAGATTAGATCCGGAGTTTTATTGATTCGTAAAGGAATCAAGAAATCGAAGCAATTATCTCGACAACAGCGAGATAATCACTCTTCTCGAGATCACCGTAATAGGGCAATCTCAAGGCAAAGAACCGGGCTGCAGATCTGACGAACACCTCTTCTTTATGCTGAAAAATTCAATGAAGTCTCCTCCTCCTCTCTAAAATTCTTGGCTCTTTAGTCCTTAAATCAGCAGGGCTTCACCGACGCTCGAGAATTCCAGATCTCCTAAAAAATGAAGGTCTTGGGGCTATATTTATAGGCTTTGGGACCTCTGTTTTCGGATAAGAATGATCGATTCATTTTTATCTTTGGTTGTAATCACTTTATCATGTTCTTAGATAGATTCAGATCAGTTAGAACAAATCTAGGTGGTTAACGTCGAAAAACAACTTAAAACTGCCAAAAATTGGTTTTTGGGGCTTCGGACACCTGTGGGTGTCTCGGCCAACCTTGGGCCGAGACACTCCTTGGTGTCTAGGCCAAGATTTGGCCGAGAAACCTATGGATGTCTCCTCATTGGTGTCTTGACCAAGTCTTGGCTGAGACACCTCTTGGTGTGTCTCGCCGAGGCTTGGTGCGTTATTCCGCGCGTTGTGTCCATTTCCATCGTAACTTCATCGTCCATCTCAGAATTACACGGTTCAAGATGTATTGAAAAGCTAACGAGAAGATCTACAAGCTCCCATGGTGGAATCACATGTGAAGTAGACACGACACAAGGGACACGTCGTCTTTTGTAAGCAACGTGCAACTGCCGGTCCATTCGTGTTTTCGTTATTCCAAAATTTTGTTGCTTTGCATGGTCCGTCGACTCACTTCATGCATTTGTCATTGTTAAATAAGCTTCTGTGACTCGAATAGCAATGTTCATTATCTTTTCTCTGCCTCGAGCCGCGTGCAGGGACTTATGGGCAATTTTTGACGCCTACAAAGCCGTATTGATGGCTTCCGCCCAAAAATATTTTGGTAGATCAAAAACATTTATCATTGTTCATGTCATCTCTTGTATGGTGTGATTTTTCCGTTTAATAATACCATTTTGTTGTGGTATTCTTGGAGCGGAAAATACATGAGTTATACCACGATGTGCATAAAAATCATTGAAATTTTTATTTTGAAATTCACCACCATGATCACTTCTAATTTTAACAACTTTCAACTCTTTTTTATTTTCAATTCTTTTGACAAAATTAGAAAGTTCTTCAAAACATTCATCTTTACTAGCAAGAAAGATTATTCACGTAAAACGAGAGAAATTATCAATGATAACAAAAATATAGTGTTTACCTCCTAGAGAGGTAACACGCATAGGACCAAAGAGATCAAGATGTAGTAATTGCAAGGGTTTAGAAATTAATAACTCATTAATGGATTTAAAGATAGACTTGGTTTGTTTACCTTTAGTACAATCTTCACAAACGGTATCTTTGATGAAATGTAAGTTTGGTAACCCTTTTACAAGATTTTTTTTTGGATAGCTTGGATATCAACTCCATGTTGGCATGACCAAGCCTCTTATACTAAATCCAAGGATTTTCATCAACCGTCGCAAGGCATTTAACATCTTGATCTACTAGTTCATTCATCTAAAAAATATATACATTAGATTTTCTATTAGCAACAAAAATAATTTTATCATTTATGCTAACAATGTAGTTATCTGGTTTAAAAGAAATATCAAAACCTTTATCACTTAATTGGCTAATACTAAGAAGGTTATGATTTAAGCCTCTAACCAAATAAACATCCTCTATTACGGGAGAATGTGTCGTACCAATACTTTCAATACCTATAATTTTACCTTTCTCACCGCCACCGAAGGAGACGTTACCTACTTCAATCCTTGATAGGGTTGCGAATAACTCTTTGTTGCCCGTCATATGATATGAGCAACCACTATCAAGGTACCACATCTATTTATGCCGTGTTCGTGATGTTTGCTACATAAGATGAAGACGTAGAAACTTTAGGTACCCAAATCTTCGGTCCTTGGCTGTTAGTATACTTGGTACCTTTGGGTACCTATATCATTCCATAATAAATCATTATTATTTTTAATCCTACAATGAGTGGAGATATGTCCATGTTTCTTGCAATATGTGCACACAAAATGATTCTTGTGTGTAGAAGCATAAGACCTATGAAACCTATTTCTTTAAAAATGATGATGACTAGAATATGCATGAGTGGGTTTAATTCTACCATTTCTAATTTCTAACCTTTCAATTTTAGATCTCAATTGTTTATTTTCAAAATCGAGATCCCCTAACAATTCATCTTTTAGTGCAAGTGATTATTATAGTTGCTCAAGTTTTGAATCACAAGAAGCATGTAATTTTTTAAAGGAAGAGTATTCTTTTGTCATTCTTTTAAACTCAAAGTTTAGCTCTTCTAATGCGGTTGCTAGATCATATTGCATATAGAAAGACTCACTTTCGGTATCAGATATTACCTTATCTTCGTGAGCCATAAAGTAAATATTAGGATCATGAAGAGCAATATTTGCCCCTTCTTCCTCACCATCTGAATCGCTTGGTTCAGATTCCTCCCATCCAGCATATATGGCTTTCTTCTTCTTGTATTTAAAATATTTCTCTTTGAGCTTAGGGTAATCTTTGGCAAGATGACCCGGTTCGTTGCATTCAAAGCATTTTTCTATACATGAAGAAAACTTGTTGTTAGATCAGCTATTAAAATTCTTATTTATTTTTATTAGTCTTGATATTCTTCTAGAGAGGTGAGCCA
Organism: Asparagus officinalis; assembly: GCF_001876935.1. Lineage (NCBI taxonomy): Eukaryota > Viridiplantae > Streptophyta > Magnoliopsida > Asparagales > Asparagaceae > Asparagus > Asparagus officinalis. The sequence goes on along the minus strand of NC_033803.1, from coordinate 52,927,295 downwards.
CTTCTCTAGAAATGTCGACTTCACTATCCGAAGAGGAGGAGTCATCAATAGCTCCTTTGAGAGCAATGGTCTTCATCTATTGGGATGGCTCCTTAACTTCTCGTGTGGGCTCTTCCTCCTCCTCCTTTCCTTTAAGCTTCTTATCATGAACTTTAAGCTTGCCGATGAGGCCATTGATAGGTAGAGTAATAAGATCGTAAGCTTCCTCTATGGTCATAGCTTTGGGCTCCCACACCGGAGTCAATGAGTGAAGGATCTTGTTGTTCATCTCCTGGGTAGTCAATTTCTTATCAAGACCATGCAATTCATTGATAATATTAGTAAAGCAAGAAAACATAGTATCAATGGATTCATTAGGAAACATTTTAAATAACTCATAGTCATGCATAAGCCCACTAATTTTGGACTCCTTAACTTGGGGGGTTCATTCATGTGTAATACATAATTTCTCCCGAATTTCGTGTGCGGTTGCACAGGTGGAGACCTATTGTACTCATTGGGGGTAAGACCACAAATTAAGGCATTCATGGCCTTCACATTGAGATTAGCTTGGAATCTTTCTCTATTGGTCATGGTACTACTCTTGGGCTTTTCTACATATTTCTTCTCTATAATATCTAAGATGTCAAGATCAATACAACGAATGTAAATCCTCATTCTAGCTTTCCAATAGGTAAAATTGCTACCGGTGAAAAGCGGGGGTCTAGTGGTGGATTGTCCCTTAAGCATATGCACATTCAATAAAGCCTCCATTTGATCTTTCCTCTAAGGTGGTTAGACCAAAAACACTAAGCTCTGATACCAATTGTTGGACCCTGAAGGGGGGGTGATTAGGGTCTTAAGGTAATAATTATGCAATAAAATTAAGATAACACCACAAAATAAAAATCCAAAGTAAAAGAGAGAAGTTTAGAAATCATTATCCAAGTGACGCACGATGTGTTCACGAGGTTCGGTCCTCTGATCTACGTCCCTGTTCCCCACTCTCGAGGAGAATTCACTATACAACCTGGTTTGGAAGCCGAAACTTCTTGTACACAACGATCTCCATGAGATCTCACAACTACACAATTGATCTCCACAAGATCAAGCTCACAACAGTAGTAAATGATGTAAATTCTCTCTTTACAGTAACCCTATGACAAGGAGAAAGATTACACTTGAAGCTTGGGATCTGAACTTAGAAACAGTAAGAAATGAGAATGAAAGTTTTAAGCTCTTTTGAAAACACAAAACTAAACACAAGGGATTTTGCAATAAGCTTGGTTAATTTTGGTGGTTTGGATATGAGGATTTATATAGGGAAAGGAAACAGCAGCCAAAACCCTAATCAAATCTCCCAAAATCAAGTGAATCAGATTTTCTAATTCTATACAAAAAGAACCGTTGGGCGATGGCGATTGATTATGAGAATTTTGCGGTCGACCGTGCAGGTTTTCAAAACAGGCGAAAAGTTTCTGTTTTGTCTATGGTCGACCGCGGTGGTCGACCATGGCCAACTTAGAAGTTTGTGTAATCAGTTCAGTCGTCCATGACGGTCGACCGCAGGAAGTCCAGAGCTCTCTGTAATTAAGTCGGTCAACCTCTACGGTCGACCGCACTATATATCTGCTTGCTCTAGAACTGAAACCCTAGCGTGGTCGACCGTGGCGGTCGACTACGAACTGATACATGCTGATTTATGATAAAAATAGATTTTGACACTTTGGAAAATTTATAAAAAAACTCTCAAAAGATTTCTAAGATTTGTAGAACTTTGTAAAATGTTTTTAATCATAGAACCAAAGTGTTTTGAAGAGGAATTTGCAAATAGATCCTCATATTTGTGAAAATACATATTTTGACAAAATCATCAAGAATATGAAAATGTGTGTGTGATATCCCAATAGCTTCAAATGAAATCTATAACTACTTGCCTACATTTTAGCACTAGAGAGAAAATAAAAATAGTAAATATCTCTCACATAAAAATACATTTCTTGAGTCTTGATATTGCTTTTGAGATGATGAAGCTTCTCATTGCATATAGTGTTCTTGACAAATATTGCTTCATCACTTTGCCTCTGCCTCCTTTAGATATCGTCGTTATAGCTCATATTCCATCCAATTCTCCATATATGGTACTAACAAGCTTGATATGTATATTATCTATAATATCACTCAACAAGTAATTAATACCGATAATGGTGGTTGTAAATCATCATCAAAACATAAGGGCTAACAGATACTATATGATATTGATTACGGTTGTAGTGATATTCGTGAAGAGGAGTATGATAGGTATTTTGAGCCGTATGTGATGAAAGGATATTTTGACAATTAGATTTTGATTAATTATGATATGTTTTTAGAAGAAAGAATATTTCTAAGGATTATTTTGAATCATTATAGTAATTGATACGGGTGTATCTTCTCTTTGAAACTTAGTGATCCTCATGAGAGCTTGAGGATAGATGATTCTCATGGTAACTTGAGAATAGAGGTGTAAAACAACACAGTGGAATGAGGTTGAATAGTAGAATAAGACGACGAATCGAAGAATGGAAGCATCTAGTTTTCAGCCCGTGAGTCGACTCATACATGTACATGAGTCGACTCATCAGGTTGAGTTGACTCTTGCCTGTCATGAGTTTGACTCACGAAACTCAGCCGTTTTGTCGGAAGTTTCTGACAAGTCGACTCACCTCATCATGAGTCAACTTACTTGGTATAAGTCGACTCATGCATGTTTATGAGTCGACTCATCGACGGTTTCCTAGTTCGTTTGGGTTTTTGTTTGCACGAATTCCTATGGGGTTTGGGATTGGTTATTTATCATTTTGTCATCCACGTTATTACACATATATAAGGGATTGTTTTAGGATTTTAAAGAAAAAAAAGGAGAAAGCAATCAAGAGAGATTAGATTGTATTTGAGAATTGAGAGAGTTTGCTCTTCAATTCTAGTGAGATTGTGAGAGATTGTAAATTATTTTATTCTCAAAATCTAGAGAAGGTATTTTTCTTCGCCACCACTAAATTGTTCTTGTGTTATTATTATTTTCTTCTTAACAAATCTTTGATAATTCCACGATCAAAGGTGTTCATACAGCGACTTATATCAAGTTGGTATCAGAGCGATTAGATCCTGTGAAGAGGGCATCCTATGTATGGTCCTGACTCGATCGCGATAAAAGAAGCTAGACGAGATCCTTATTTCATTAAAATGAGTCCAAAAATTAAGGAAGAAGAAGATAAATGAAGGATATAGTTCAGCGAGGCTAGATGCATTGGAGAAACAGATGGAGACAATGAGTTCGACTCTCACACAGCTCGTCAATATTGATACGCGTTGCCGTGCGAGCACATTTGATCGCGGAATTATCAAATGTGGGTTTGAGGAGAAAATAATAAGAATACAAGAGTAACTCAGATTTTGGGCGAAGGAAAATACCTTCTCTAGATTATGAGTATGCAATTTACAATCTCTCACAATCTCACTCTAGAATTAAAGAACAAGCTCTCCAAATCTCAATTACAAGTCAATCTCCCTTGATTTAACTCTCTGATTGTTTAGAAACCCTAAAACAATCCCTTATATAGGTGTACAAACGTAGATGGCAATTTGGTAAATAACCAGACCCAAAACCAACAGGAATTCGTGTGAACAGAATCCGCAACGAACCAGGAAACCCTCGATGAGTCGACTCATGACTGAGATGAGTCGACTCGTCAGAAACTGGACAAAACTTAACAACCAGCGATGAGTCGACTCATGACAGTCATGAGTCGACTCAACCTGATGAGTCGACTCATGACTGTAATGAGTCGACTCACAGGCTGAAAACTGGATACTTCGATTCTTCTGGTCATCGTCTCATTCCACGCTTTCTCCTGTGTTCCCTTATACTGTTTGACACCTCTATTCTCATGCTAGCATGAAAATCATCTATCCTCAAGCTCCCATGAGGATCGTTAAGTTTCGAAGAGAAGATACACCCGTATCATGTGTCCCCTCTTTAAGAACTTGAAGTCTCGTTCAAGTTAGAACTTCAGCTGAGGAAACTCGCGATCCCCTCCTTCCTTATTGAACCACTTAGCCTTGCTAGGAACTTGACCTTGACGTCCAATGAGAAACCCTCCTTCCTTATTGAACCACTTAGCCTTGCTAGGAACTTGACCTTGACGTCCAATGAGAAACGACTCATTCATTCCCCTTCTTGTCGTGGTTGTCTTTCGCTCCAAAATGCAGTCTTCCTTCAGCGGCTCCTCTCTATCAAACCATAAGTCATCAACATGCGGTAAGATCACCTTGTCATCACCTTCATCATCCAGTAACGGAGGCTCAAACAACTTCAAGTACTCAGCATTGATCACCGAATACATGCCTAAGTAAGGCGGCAAATCCAGCCTAAAAGCGTTGTCGCCAATCTGATCGAGAATCCGAAACGGACCATAACGAATAGGCTTCAACTTCTTGCCTTCTCCTTTTAGCCTCTCCTTACTCAATTTCAGCCACACCATATCGCCCACGCCAAAGTTACAAGGAACCCGATGTTGATCATGCTTCGCCTTGTATTTTGCTTGTGACTTCTTCAATTGTGCTTCAACCGTGGCATGAATCTGTGCAATCTTCTCCAGAAATCGCTGAGCCCGTTGTCTTTCATTCCCCTCCTTGCCGTCCATCGTAGATTCACTTGAAAACACGAGATCAAACGGACTCGGTGGTAAGAATCCATAACAAGTCTCAAACGGTGACTTCCCTGAAGATCCATGAATCGCCCGATTAAAAGCAAACTGCAAATATGGTAAGCTCTCATCCCAAGTCTTGGGATGCCTAGAATTATACCCCCGCAACATATGCACCATAGTCCGGTTGACTACCTCCGTTTGCCCGTCTGTTTGTGGATGAAAGGCCGTGCTCTTCTTTAATCTAGTGTCCATCAGACTCCACAAAGAATCCAAAAAATGCCCGAGAAATCGGCTTTCCCGATCTGAAATGATCGAACTCGGCAACCCAAAATGCTTCCACACATGCTCGAAGAACAATTGTGTTGCACCCGCTCCCGTCACGGTCTTCTTACAAGGAATCAAAAACACCATCTTACTGAACCGGTCCACCATAACGTACAAATAGTCATGCCCCCGCTTGGTAGTCGGCAATCCTCCTAGAAAGTCTATAGATATGCTCTCCCACGGCCTAGAAGGAACCGGTAGTGGTAGGTACAATCCCCTATTTCTGTTAGAAGGCTTCGAAATACAGCATAACTTACACCCTCCAACATACTTGGTCACATCATGATGCGACATAAACATGTACCAAAAATATTGCAAGTGCACAACCGTGTCAAGTTATAGTATTTAAGATATCGATCCCACGAGGAAAGTGTTTTGTAGGAGAAAATATAAAATCGGTTCTTATGTTGTGTGTGTGACAAGTAGGAGTAATAAGTGAATGTGATTGTGGAGAGATAGAGGTGTGTGAATAGGTGCAAAGTGTAAGTGAGAGTGGATTTGAGTATGATCAATAAGGTGAGAAGGAAAAAATGAATAAAATCAAGAAACAAATGAAAAATAGAATAAAGAAAATAAAATTTAAGAATAAAAGAAAATGCAAGAAATTAAAGATGGTGGATTCAATTATAGATATGGGTAATCTACAATTGAACCCACTTCTTAGAAAAGGGTGATTCCCTAGAGGGTTCTAGCCTAAAGGCGAATCAAACAAAATAAAAATAAACAAAAAGAAAAACTAAACCCAAGAGGGTTCTAGCCTCAAGGTGAATAGTATAAGAAATTAAAATCTAACTACAAAATAAATTGCAAAATCTAAACTACAAAATAAAATTGCAAGAATTAAATGCAAGAAATTAAATCTATTCTATAAGCATAAAATAAATCTAAGGCAAGAGGGTTCTAGCCTCTTGGCTATTTAACAAGAAAATAAAATCTAAACTACAAGCATAGAAATAAATCTACACTAATAAGCAATAAAAGAGAAAAAGAAAAGAAATGCAAACCTTTAAATAATTCTCCATCTTCATCTTTATCTTCATCATCCAACAAAGAGAAGAAGAGAAAAATTTAAAGTGGTGTATTTTCAAATTCTGATTTCACGGATAGCTTCGTCTCGTCGAGATAGGCGATTTTCATATATTATATGTTAAATTCCGCCTTCCGGATTAGGAGATATCGTCGTTTCTTTGTGGCCAACCATTTTGAATATGATTTCTTTTCATATTGGATTTTTGATTTTCTCCGGGTTCTACAGGCTACACGACTTCATTCTGGGCTTTTGGATAATTTGGAAATTGATTTTCCAATGTGCTTCTTTGCTTCATTTCTTCATTTAATCAATGGGTTTTTGTTGAGAGTTTGAGATTTATTCTTCATTAACCTGCAATTAAAAGATAAAAATAATTATTAGTGGTATATTTATTCATATAAAATAGATAATGAGGGTATAAAATTGTAATAAAATGTGATTATCAAATACCCCCACACCTAAACTTTTGCTAGTCCTCTAGCAAAGAAAATAAAAAGAAAATCCTAACTCACTTTCGCAGGAATCGCGGTTGTATTTAGCGCATACAACAAGCCTTTAAACCCCTAGGTTACCCTAGTGGACGAGTTGTAGTCTCGTGAGGGTTTGCAGTGAATATACCCACAAAATTCGGTCAACTTGCCAAATTAAAGAAGTCAGTAAATAACTAAATTCACTTGATAACTTTTAGATAATCTAATTGGAGTCAGTTATCACTCAAGAAAACATTTATTATATAACTCTAAGGTATATTTTTAAGAAAATCTTCTCATTGTAGCAATACAAAACCAAGCCAAACTTAGAAATTTAATTTAAAAGTTTTGAAAGTAACATGCTAACTCTTTGTTTTAAATAATTTTCAAGTTGCTTGATCTAAAATATTTTCCAAGACCATATATACAACTATAAAACATTTATTATTATTATTATTATTATTTTTAACTATTTCTTTCTTGGTGATTTTTTTCTACTTTAACGGGCTTTCTAAGTGACCATTTAACGAGTTTTGGGCCAATGGATCCCAACCCAAATGGGCTTAGGTCATTAAGTATGGAAATACTCCTTGGGCTTAATTACTCGGTCAGCTTAGGCTTAATAAGATAGAATCACCTTGAATTAAAGAGTTTTTTTTGTGCCCATTTTTCGCACTCTTCTTTTATAAGGTTAGTTTTTTTTTTATATTTTTTTTATATGTATATATATTTTGAAAATATGTAAATCAAGACACTTTGAAAAATTATTTTCAACTCTAAGTTAGGCATGCAAAAATTTCATTATTTTAAATAAAAGTCCAAGTTAAGGCTTAAGTAAAGTATACTACTTTGAAAATCATTTCTTAAGAAATTTATTTAGAGTTATCATAAAAAGTGAACTTAAGTAAATAACCAACTAGGGATTAGAAAATTTTAAATTTATCAAATAAATTAATTATTACATAACTCTATTAATTTGGCAAGTGACGATATTTTTAAAAAAAAAATTTTAAGGAAAAGAAAAAAATGACAAAAATGCACTAAAATTGTAAAATAAAAAGAAAAAATAACTAATTCCCACCCCCACACCTAAATTTTGCATTGTCCTCAATGCAAACTCTATGATGCATAAAGTAAAGCAGATAAGAAGTGAAGCACTTACATTTGGTCGGCTGATAAAAATCTGCAATTACCTTTGGTCTGAGGAGGAGGAAATCAAACATTTATGCTGATAAAAATCTGTAATTACCTTTGGTCTGAGGAGGAGGAAATCAAACATTTATTCTTTTCTTGTTTTTTTTTCTCTTTTTTTTTCTTTTTTTTCTCTTTTTTTTTGAAACTGAACAAGAAACTCTCACATGAGAGAAGAATAAATTCTTTTTATTATTCTGAAATAAACAAAATAATCAATGTAGAATGAAATATTCAACATGAAGAGTTCATGTTCTACATTGAATCCTACCTTGCTGTTGAAAATTCTTCCCCGGATTCTAAACAAATTCAGAATGATATAATCAATAATGTGAATTTTCAAGCATTTCGGGGTGTTCAGTAATTCTTGCAACAAGGTAAGGTGGGTATTATTGGTGTTATGCATTTTGTATTTTTTAATGAACTTAGACTCTTGTACTGTGAAATTTTATTTTCTAACAACCAAATCTTCTGTGAAGTTCTGAAAATTTGGTTGTTGATTATTCTCCAAGAATCTAAG
>NC_033803.1:52917733-52918090 GCF_001876935.1 Asparagus officinalis | reverse complement strand
TGAATCTTTTTTAGATCTGAGTCTTCAATCCAGCAGGGCTTCGCCTTCAAAAAATCCAACCTTTTCAAATGAACCAAGGGGGGCCTATTTATAGGCTCTCTGAACTATGCCCGCGCACAGATCCGGGTCGGCCACCCATGGGTGGCTGGCACTGGGCCGAGCCACCCATGGGTGGCTCGGCTTTGGCCGAGCCCCCCTTGGGTTTTGTCATTTTTTTTGTTGTTCCTGTTTTGTCCGTGATTCCCGTTTTGTCGGTTGACTTAGACTCTGATTTGTTGATATGATTTAGCAGTCGATCCGAATCCTGATTTGGCAGTAAATCCACTTCTGAGTTCGAGTCCGAAACTGATCTTGATT
>NC_033803.1:52916347-52916733 GCF_001876935.1 Asparagus officinalis | reverse complement strand
GTTCGATTCTGGGGTATTTTATCCCGAAGCCTAAGTAGAGATAAGTCAGCGTCTAAAACACGTTGCTGGACAGCCTATTCCCATAACAATGGCGAAGTCTACATATTCGAAGTCGTAGCATCTAGTCTAAGGGAGTTCATTCCTTTAGCACAACGTTACACGCGGAACGGATTTAGACAATTCGCATGCTCGCCCGACTCAAACGGTAGTCGGTAAAGGCTAATCAAATCCGTTGAAGGCTGGGGGTTAGCCAAAAATCCTAAAGTCAGCGCCTAACACGCGTCGCCGGTTTAGTCTTTTTCCATAGAAAAAGACATCAGGGTTTAATCCTGGGGTATTCTATCATGAAACCTAAGCAAGGATAAGTCTGCGCATAACCCGCGATG
>NC_033803.1:52914746-52915347 GCF_001876935.1 Asparagus officinalis | reverse complement strand
GTGGAGGTCCCACTCCTAGTTTTATCGTTCTGGATTCTGGGGGTGGAGATCCCACCTCGAGTCTCCTTTTCAGCTGAAAGTAGAATATAAAATTCTTCTTCTTTAGTATCGGGAGATAGAATATAAAATTCTTCCTCTCCCATTTCGGGTTCGTCTTTGCCCCAAGAGAAGACACCACATTTTTCAACTCTCAAAATCTATGCCTCACAGGCACTAGGAAGTTTATCCTGAATCCTAAGCAGGGATAAGTCTGCGCCTAACACGCGCTGCCGGTTTAGTCTTTTTCCGTACAAAAAGACACCAGAGTTCGATTCTGGGGTATTCCATCCTGAAACCTAAGCAAGGATAAGTCTGCGCCTAAAAGAATACCCGTCCGTATATTCAACATTGTGGCAGGTTGTTATTAATAACACCAAAATCCATGCCTTACACGCGTGGGGAATTTCATCCTGAATCCTAAGAAAGGATAAGCCGACGCCTAACACGCGCCGGCGGTTTAGTCTTTCTCCGAAGAAAAAGACACCAGAGTTCAATTTTGGGGTATTTTATCCCGAAGCCTAAGTAGGGATAAGTCAGCGTCTAATACACGTTGCTGGGTAGC
>NC_033803.1:52912930-52913746 GCF_001876935.1 Asparagus officinalis | reverse complement strand
GGTCTTCCTGAGAGGCTGAATTGAACTAGCATCCTTCACGAGGGGTGCATCTGCAATCAACTGGCGAAGAGCTCGATGTCCGCCTTCTTTCACCACTTGGACAACCTCTGTCGACGTGCCCGAAGCAAACTGAGGAGTGACTGGGATAGGGGAAAAATCGTCGGAAGTCGAATAATACTCTCCACGACGCCCGTACACTGCGTGAGATGAAAACGCTCCAGAAGGATATTCCACTGGAAGCAAACATTTAAACATTTGTTAGCCTCAATTATAAAAGGAAGTTGAACTCATCCTACGAATGGGTAAGATAGAGTCACTGCCTTATAAAGGGTGAGACGATTTGGCCACATTATGCACTTATAAGATAGGGTATATCGACTATATATCCCTGCCTTATAAGGCACAATGCAGCGTCAAAACGCCCCCTTTATTGATTTTGAGATATAGTTTTGACCAAGCAAAACATATCTTTAAAGCATCGATCCTCGCCAAGGAGAATCAAGGCTCTTCCCGATTGCCTCACCAAGGAGAACAAAATGGGGATAAAAAGGACCAATTTGCAAATTGAAAGGACCAATTTGCAAATTTCCAAGAAAAAATGGACTAATTTGTAAATTTCCAAAAATAGCTCACCAGAATAAGAGGGAGGCACGCCATCAGCCGGCGCGGTAGAGGATTGACCTCTCGCAATACGAGACATAGAGACCTGCAAAATAAGTTAAGGGATCAGATCAAGGAAAAAATCCATCTTTTTTGCAATTCTCCCCCCCTGAAAGATGAGCTCGAGGCGCCAAATCTTAATCCTAACCCTCGCAT
>NC_033803.1:52910711-52911930 GCF_001876935.1 Asparagus officinalis | reverse complement strand
CCACAACTGCTCCGGGAGATCCCGCAGGACCATCCCAGAAAAGGAAGTCAGTCTTGGAGTGCCTCGGTCTACTTCCCAAGGAGCGAAGCAAAGCTCCAATCCAAGGATGTTTGGGCCCACTAACAAAGCCCCGAACGAATCAACATGATGGGGGTCGCCGTAACCCTCAACATGACAAAGAAATCATGGCACCCAAGCGCACTACTTTGTGCATTGAAGTTCAGGAGCCCGTTGAGAATTCACGCCCACAAAGGCGCGTTTCGAGGCGCGTGACTCTCGAAAGTCCGAAGAAGGTAATTTGCTCTCAGAAGGAAACGTTATCGTCTGATGATGATTGCGTTATACCTGAGAAATCGTGCCAACACACGATGGGTTGCTCCGACTTTTAAACAGAAGAGCTGTACTATCGTGCTGGGGGTACGAGCAAAGCCAGAATGAGAAGTCCTCGAAGGCTAGAAACTCAGTGCCCTTGTTCAAAGCTCATTCGGACGGTACTGTCTGAGTGCAACTGCATCAAGGCAGTCCCCGAAAGAATTTCAGTGCTCAAAAGGCTTAGTACCGAAACGCCAAAACCAAGGCATAGGCGTTTCCGGCAAAGAAGAACGGTGGTTGAAGATGGAGAATTTCCGAGGGCCACCACCAATATGACCAGCAAGGGGACGGCGACACAGGATAATCTGGAGTCGATTCTGAAAGCACCCCGACGTCTAACCCGTCTGTAATCTAGAGCCATCAAACGAGCAACTTATGGTAGGGTTCGGACAAGACTCCCTTCAGAAGATGAAGAATCTGATGCCGGCTCCGCGGTTGCATCGGACAATACCGTATCCAGTGAAGGACAACCCCGCGAGTCATTCATGATAAGCGCGAAGCAAGTGGCCAAGATGCTCGAGGAAGCCATGGCCAAACAACAGGAGAGCTTCAAGTTCGAAATGCAGATGACCATGCAGAGTATGAGAGAAATGCATGACCAACAAATCCAAGCATTGACGAACCAGCAAGGCGGGCCAAGTCGTCGTAACCAGGTCAACCTGGAAGATGAGGACACAGGTGCGAATAACGCCAATAATCCTCCCGTCAATGCAGGGGGTGGTAACGAGAATGCCAACGAAGACTCGGGTGAAAACTTGAAGATCAAGAACCTCGAGAGCAAAATCAATACATTGATTTCCGCTCAAGAGACGAACAAAACAGGCATTCCTTGCCCATACCCAAGAGA
>NC_033803.1:52906860-52910568 GCF_001876935.1 Asparagus officinalis | reverse complement strand
ACCAATTTCTTCGACGACGACACCGAGATATCTATCGGATCATTGCTCGATGAGAAGCAGAAGGACGGGGAGTTAGTCGACACCTTCGTCAAAAGGTTCCGGAACAAGGCGATGAACTGCCGGGACCCGATCACCGAGGAATTCATTCTCCAGACCTGCCATAATAATCTGTCCTTGGACGTGTTGGAAGCAATGGGGACAGCACCGTCTAAAACGTGGAAGTATCTAAAGGTCCGAGGGGAGCAGGCTGAGCGATTCCTTAGGAGAAAGAAGGCGGAGAGAGGCCAACAAGCGACAAATGCTCCAGCACAGAATTTCAACCCAAGGGGGAAAGGTAAGGCACATGCTAATGCACTTGATGCTAATCAAACTTTCCAATTGCAACCTCAGCAACAGCAGTAGCAAAGAGCTCCACAATAATCGCAGCCGCAATGGCAACAACGGTCTCAGAAGCAAAGAGCGGAGCCAAGATTTCCTAAGGTGTACTCCTTCAAAGATGACGAGATGCCCGGCATCTTCAAGTACCTGTTGGAGAACAACAAAATCAAACTGCCGGCGATCGTGGATCAAGAGGGGGCTAGCAAAGTGACGGATCCGAAATATTACGCATACCATAGAGCGGTCCACCACTCTACAAAGTCATGCTTCCACCTCAATGATAAGATCCAGGCATTAATTGATGTGGGCGTCATAACCCCGAAGCCTGCTAAGAATGTGGTAGCAAATGCAGTGTCAATCAGCTTTGGATCGGTGCCCACAACATGGTTCGAGCCGAAACATGTCACCAAAGTGGGAATGAAGACGGTGAATGATGACCCACATGGACAGCGCCAAAAGGGACTTGTGCCACACACAGCCCCGAACGGTGAAATCCTCTGGGTTCATTCGGATCTCATTAGAGATGAGCAATGGGCGACCTCCTCGAAAAGAAAGGGTAAAGGCAAGTCCTGCAATAGTACTTCCGCAATTTTCGAAGAAGATGGCGATGAAGCTCCTGTTTTCCCGCTCTCTGAAGAAGAACAAGAAGTTTTTGCCACTAGAAGCGGAAACCAGTACCACTTCAACTATCCGTCACCTAGTGATCAGTTAGCTGAGCAGGGGGTGACTAAACAGGGACCAGCCAAAACTCTCACAGAGCTGGGGGTGATTACGGTTCCTAAACCGATTGAAGATGCTCGACGACAGCCGGCGGATAAACAAAAACCCCAGGAAATACAGAATCCGAAGCAGTCTCGGTTCAGTCGTCTGATTGGAAGGGATAAACCGGAGAGTTCGAAAACTCCGTGCGTCTTCGATATCATGGCTCAATTAGCTAATATTCCAGCACGGATAACGTTGTATGAGTTGCTGCGGTTGTCTAAGGAGACTAGGGAAGCCTTACGAGAAGCCTTGGCTGATTCTGAAGCATTCCTCACTCGGGTCAAGCCGACACCTGAAGAACTAGAACTGTCAATTCAACACTGCAACATAGCGGCTAAGAACCTTCCCTGCATCACCTTCACCAAAGAGGATATGCAGACGAAGAATTCAAACCATGATCGGCCCCTATATTTCATCGGATACATCGGCTCCAACGAAGTCAACCGAATCCAAGTGGATCTGGGTTCCACTGTGAGCATTATGCCGCTCCGCCTTATGCATAGTCTTGGTATTCCAGTCAGCAAATTGGCGTCTACAGGCACGGTCATTTACGGATTCAACACCAGCGGGTCAAGGCCTTTGGGAAAGATCCAGATAAAGTGCCAAATGGGTGATCTGAAGACGGAGGTCACGTGTTACGTGATTGATGCTGAGACATCATATAACTTACTACTGGGTCGGCCTTGGATCCATAGTAATGTTATAGTTCCCTCCACCCTACATCAGTGTCTGAAATATGTCGACACTGATGGAAGGGTCAGGACGGTGGTCGCGGATAAACAACCATTTAAAGGGTTTGAGAATTATTTCACTGATTCTCTCCTCTATGGTAACGAATCCGACACGGAACCATCGGTCCAGGGCACGGACAGCGGAGAAGAAGCTGATTCCGAAGCCGGATTCGATTACAATGGTGGTTTTGTTTTAAATGACATTGTACCCTTTGTAATCAATCTTGACGATGAATAATCGTCAAATGGAAGTTGTAACTGGCAACTTGCCGATATTAAAATAAAAGATGATTTAGAGTACTCGTTGTCTCTTGATGATGCGACAAACGGACTACACGATAATCCTAGTTTACATACGCCGCTCCGATCATCTTATGTAACAAAGAAACGCCTCCAGCATTCCTTCGGAACAACCCTGGTCGTGCCTGCCAAAACAGGAGTCGAAAAAGAGGTGATTTATGGTAAAGGAGAGAATTTTCCATTACCAGATCATTTCCTAAGAGAAGACGAAGAGGAAGATAAACCTGGTCGACATTTATCTAAGTATAGTCCTGAAGCGCGCAAGCTCATGGAAAAACAGGGATATGATTTCACACTTGGAGAAGGCTTGTACTTTGATCGAGGTTCCCGTATCCCAGCTAAAGCAGCATATGTGCCAAAAGGGAAACCGGATGGTTATTACAGTCACAAAAGAGGCTTATGCTATGTTTCCTCGTCTGATGATGAATGTGGTTGGCAAATTATCGATCAAATTGCTAACAAAACTAAGAAAGGATACTCTTCTGATTCTTCAGCTGGGGATTCCAACGCAAGTTTGGGGGAGGTGTTCAAGAAACTGATGTCGCATATGACTACGGTCGATCCTGTGACGATAGAAGACGACGATCAAATGCCAACATGGGAAGATCCATGGGTTCATCACCTAAACATGCAGTACGGCGATAGGTTCGAACAAAGAGAACCACCCACTGAAGATAAAATAGTCTAAGTTAACATGGGTGACGAGGCCAACCCAAAGCCCATATTCATCAGTGACAGCCTTCCCCCAAATGAGAAGGAGGAGTTAATTGCTCTCATCAGGGAGTATATTGACGTATTCACTTGGAACTATGAAGATATGCCAGGGCTCGACCCCAATGTGGCAATGAACCGCCTCGATATCAAGCCGGATGCTAAACCTGTCAAACAACAGCAAAGATGGTTTCGTCCGCAGATTATGGAAGCCACTGAGGCAGAGGTTAAGAAATTGATCGAATCAGGATTTATCCGAGAGGAGCAACATCCAGATTGGCTAGCTAATATTGTTCCAGTCATAAAGAAGAACGGTAAAATCAGGATTTGTATCGACTTCAGAGACGACTTTCCTCTCCCAATCACGGATGTCATTATCGACAATACATGCGGATTTGAGAGAATGTCTTTTATGGATGGTTTTTCAGAATATAACCAAATCAAAATGCACCCAGATGATGAGAAGCATACAGCGTTCAGAACGCCTCTTGGTGTCTTTTGCTACACGGTGATGCCCTTCGGTCTAAAGAACGCAGGCACCACGTACCAACGAGCAATGACTAAGATTTTCCAAGAACATCTCAGGAAAACAATCGAGTGCTACGTGGATGATTTGGTTGTAAAAAGCCGCAACAAAGAAGATCACATCAAGGACTTGAAGACGATGTTCGATCTCATGCGGGGTCATCAATTGAAGATGAACCCTACTAAATCCTTCCTTAGAATGTCCAGCGAAAAATTCCTTGGATTCGTCGTTACCACTAAAGGTATACATATCGACCCTGATAAGGTGAAGGCGATACATGAACTGCAACCCCCTAGAAAT
>NC_033803.1:52904787-52905860 GCF_001876935.1 Asparagus officinalis | reverse complement strand
CTGCATTTATTACTGGTTCATGCTGGAACCAATTTAAGGGAACAGAACCGAAGCTAATCGATACTGCATCTGCTCCCACTCTCTTCTCCTTCGGCTGCTTCATTGTGATGACCCTGTAGGCATCGAAAATTGCCTATAGTTCTCCACAACCGGTTCAGTGTTAACGAGCGACGATGAACGTCACCATCCAATCCACATGAGCCTAATTGACGTCGATGAACGATTGAAGTGAATCGACGAGTTACGTGAGCAGATAGGACTTCGGAATCACGAAGACCCGGACCAATCGGGAAGCCCGGCACTGTTCACAAAAAGGACAACGCCCTTCATGCCTCGACCACTCTACGGACAATCCAACCACCAGAGTGGATTGAACTCTTCATCACGCATCCAACGCACCCGGAATCACTCAAATCCGAATCCGGACGAAGAATATACAGGGGAACCAACAAAACACCTAAACGGAGTCTCGGCAAGCTCGAAACACCCGAGGGGTGTCTTGGCAAAACCAAGACACCCCACGTCTCGGAATCCCGAAACACCCCCAGGGGTGTCTCAGAAATTCCGAGACACCCCAGGGGTGTCTCGGAATTTCCGAGACACCCTAGGGTGTCTCGGAAAATCCGAGACACCCTAGGGGTGTCTCGGAAAAGCCGAGACACCCCTAGGGGTGTCTCGGAATTTTCCGGAGACACCAAGGGTGTCTCGGAATTTCCGAGACACCCTAGGGGTGTCTCGGATTTTTGGAGACACCCCAAGGGTGTCTCAGATCTGTGCGGACACCCCTGGGGTGTCCTAGATCTGTGCAGACGCCCCCCCCTCTTGGTTTCCTATAAATAGGACCTGGAATGATCTGGATTTTTGGAG
Source organism: Asparagus officinalis (assembly GCF_001876935.1). Classification (NCBI taxonomy): domain Eukaryota; kingdom Viridiplantae; phylum Streptophyta; class Magnoliopsida; order Asparagales; family Asparagaceae; genus Asparagus; species Asparagus officinalis. The sequence goes on along the minus strand of NC_033803.1, from coordinate 52,904,993 downwards.
AGCCTTGGCGAAGCCCTGCTGCAGTAAAGAGTGCCCGTGCGCTTCAACAAGGAGAGGAGAGTTCTTCATCAGAGCCTTCATCGCCCGTCATATCCTTAGTATTAGCCTTTAGCGTTAATACTAAGAAGAGCTAATACCTCGCTTTAGCCGAGGTATACGCTTATAGCTTCTAAGATCCCACGCGGATCGACGAAGTTCTGCTTCTA
>NC_033803.1:52896503-52900975 GCF_001876935.1 Asparagus officinalis | reverse complement strand
GGTCTTCATGATTACGAAGTCCTATCTGCTCACGTAACTCGTCGATTCACTTCAATCGTTCATCGACGTCAATTAGGCTCATGTGGGTCGGATGGTGATGTTCATTGTCGTTCGTTAACACTGAACCGGTTGTGGAGACCTATAGGTCTATTCCCGTGAGAAAGACGAAGTCTACGTATTCAATATCGTAGCACTAAGAGCGTTAACTCTCTTAGCACAACGTCACATGCGGAACGGACTTAAACAATCCGCATGCTAGCCCGACTCAAACGGTAGTCGGTAAAGGCTCATCAAATCCGTTGATGGCTGAGGATTTGCCAAAAATTCTATAACTGCGAGTCATTGACGCATCAACTCCCCTAGTTGGTCTCGTGACTTGAACACCCAACAAATTCAGGATAAAATCCACACATGCAGATGAATCAACTTTAACAGTTGGTCCTGCAACCCCAACATTCGGGACTGCGATGCTCCAATACCTTAAGAGCTTAAACTGTGTATACTCCAGCAAACGTACGAGTATAAACTGTGTTAATGGCGATCCGTAAACCCTAGGGTCAGCGCCGGTCAACGCGTAACCCTAGGTCAACGCCAGTCAACGCGTTGCAACCAAAATCGACGTTCGATGATTCGGAATCCACACGAGTCAACGTTCGACGATTCAAAACCCTAAGGGTCAAACGCCAGTCAACGCGAAACCCTAGGTCAACGCCAGTCAACGCGTTGCAACCAAAGTCAACGTTCGACGATTCAAAACCCTAAGGGTCAACGCCAGTCAACGCGAAACCCTAGGTCACCGCTAGTCAACGCGTTGCGTTCGACGATTCGAAACCCTAGGGTGGACGCCGGTCAACGCGTAGCCCTAGGTCAACGCCAAGCAACGCGTTGCAACAAAAGTCAACGTTCGACGATTCGAAACCCTAGGGTGGACGCCGGTCAACGCGTAGCCCTAGGTCAAGTTCGAGGATTCAAGATCCGCACCATTCAACGTTCGACGATTCGAAACCCTAGGGTGGACGCCGGTCAACGCGTAACCTTAGGTCAACGCCGGACAGCGCGTTGCGACAAAAAGTCAACCCCCAGTGATTCAGAACCCTAAGCCAGCACAATGTGGCGGAGGTAGTTCAAAGTCAACTCAATGACACGAGCCAAACTCAATTCATCAGCTGCAGACTCGAGACTCCGACGACGGCCAGACGATAAACGCAGCGCCGGAAGAACCTCGGCTATTCGTCAAAGCATCGAATAGATCGAAAATCGAAAGAGTCAAGAGTTGAAGCTAACTACGCCGACTGAAGGCCAGATCAATCACATCCAAAGTATTCCAGCCTCTTCTATAAAAGAAACGAGTCAGGAACACTTTGGAGGGGGTATCTGTAGGCATCAAAAATTGCCTATAGTTCTCCACAACCGGTACAGTGTTAACGAGCGATGATGAACGTCACCATCCAATCCACATGAGCCTAATCGACATCGACGAACGACTGAAGTGAATCGACGAGTTACATGAGCGGATAGGACTTCGGAATCACGAAGACCCGGACCAATCGGGAACCCGGCACTGTTCACAAAAAGGACAACGCCCTTCATGCCTCGACCACTCTACAGATAATCCAATCACCAGAGCGGATCAAACTCTTCGTCGCGCATCCAACGCACCCGGAATCACTCAAATCCGAATCCGGACGAAGAATATACAGGGGAACCAACAAAACACCTAAACGGAGTCTCGGCAAGCTCGAAACACCCGAGGGGTGTCTTGGCAAAACCAAGACACCCCAGGGGTGTCTCGGCCAGGCCGAGACACCCCAAGGGTGTCTCGGCCATGGCCGAGACACCAAGGGGTGTCCGCACCCCTTGATGGTCCCCTACACACCTTTTACCACCCCCCATCCTCTTGGCCTATAAATAGACCCCTTGGGTCCTCATTCAAAGGGCTGGATTTATTTGGTCTTGGAGCAAGGCTAGAGAGAGAGGAGAGGATTTTAAGAGAGCCTAGGCGAAGCCCTGCCGGAGCGAGGAGTGAGCGAGCCGTCTACAGCAAAGGAGGAGTCTTGTTCTTCTTCCCCCTTCTCTTTTCCTTAGTGTTGCCCCTTAGCGGTGATACTAAGTAGAGCGAATATCTCGATTATCCGAGATAGGAGCTGTAAACTTCTAGATCTCACGCAGATCCTGATCTTCCCGTTTTTCTTAAAGACTGGGACAATATTGGCAAGCCACTCTGGATGTTGCTCTTCCCTAATGAAGCCAGAGTCGACAAGCTTTTTAACCTCAGCTTCGATCGCCTCCATCATTTGCGGACGAAACCGTCTTTGTTGTTGTTTGACAGGTTTGACATCCGTCTTGATATTGAGACGATGCACTGCTATATTTGGATCGAGCCCTGGCATGTCTTCATAATTCCAGGCGAACACATCGATGTATTCCCTGATAAGAGAGATTAACTCTTCTTTCTCCTCGGGTAGGAGACTGTCGCTAATGAATATCGGCTTCGGATTTTCCTCACTTCCCATATTCACCTGGACTACTTGATCTTCGGTAGGAGGTTCTCTTTGCTCAAACCTATCACCATACCGCATGTTTAAATGATGAATCCATGGATCTTCCCATGTCAGCATCTGGTCGTCTTCCTCTATTGTGGTAGGATCGACCGTGACCATGTTCGACATCAACTTTTTAAACATTTCACCAAGGCTAGCGTCGGAATCCCAAGCCGCAGAGTCGGAAGAGTATCCTTTTCTAGCCTTGTTAGCAATCTGATCGATGATTTGCCAACAACATTCGTCGTCGGATGAGGAGACATAGCCAAGACCTCTTTTATGGGTACATAGGTCATTCGAGGTGGAACTCGTGGACCTCGACCAAAGAAAAGACCTTCTCCAAGTGTGAAGTCATACCCATACTTCTCCATTAGATCGCGCGCTTTTGCGTCATACCTAAATAAATGAGGGGCAGGTTTATCTTCATCGTCTTCTTCTTCTACGAAGTGATCAGGTATCGGAGCTTCTTTTCCTTTGCCGTAGACGACTTCTTTTCCACCCCCTATTCCCGCGGGGATAACAAGTGTTGCTCCGTATGGATCTTGTACCTGCTTTTTCGTCATGCAAAATGATTGAAGAGGTATATACAAATTAGGGTTATCATAAAGCTTTTTAGTGACATTATCAAGACACATCGAGTACTCTAAATCATCGTTTATTGATAGTTCTTCGGCAAGTTGCCAATTACAACTATTTTCCGATGATTTATCATCGTCAAGATTGATTACAATGGGTACAATGTCATTGAGTACAAAACCACCATCATAATCAAACCCGGGTTCGGTGTCAGCTTCATCTCCGCTGTCCGTTCCTTGGGCCGGTGATTCAGTATCGGATTCAGCGCCGTATAGAAGGGAATCGGTGAAATAATTCTCCAATCCCTTAAACGGTTGCTTATCCGCGACCACCGTCTTGACTTCATTATTTGAGTCCACGTACTTGAGGCATTGATGCAGAGTTGACGGGACTATAAGATTACCGTGGATCCAAGGTCAACCCAACAGTAAGTTATAGGACGTTTCTGCGTCAATCACATAGCAAGTAACTTCTGATTTTAAATCCCCGATCTGGCATTTGATTCGGATCTTCCCCAAGGGTCTAGACCCGCTGGTGTTGAATCCGTAAATCGTAGTGCCGGTGGAGGCTAGTTTGCTAGTCGGGATTCCGAGATGATGCATCAGTCGGAATGGCATGATGCTAACAGCAGAACCCGGATCAACTTGGATCCGGTTGACCATGCTGGAGCCAATGTGCCCTGTGAAATACAAAGGCCGATCATGCTTTGAGTTCTTCGTCTGCATGTCTTCTTTGGTAAAAGAGATGCATGGAAAATGATGCGCCGCGAGATTGCAATGCTGAGCTGACGGCTCTGGTCCTTCAGGAGATGGCTTGATTCGAGTTAGAAAAGCTTCAGAGTCACTCAAGGCCTCTTGTAATGCTTTCCTTGTATCCTTGGAAAGACGCAACAGCTCGTATAGGGTTATCCTAGCCGGGATATTGGCCAACTGCGCCATGATGTCAAAATGGGGTGGAGAGCTCGCATTCCCTTTCTCCTTCTGCTGGACTTTCTCCGTAGCTACAGGCGTTGGGGGAATTGCTGCTATTCCCAGTTCTGCCAATGTCTTGGAAGGAGGGGTTTTGGTACCTAATTGTTCGGAAGCATCCGGGTACTTGTAGTGGTACTCATTCCCACTTCGGGTTGCAAAGGCCTCCTGTTCGTCTTCAAAAAGCGGGAAGGCGGGAATTTCTTCGTCATCTTCTCCTGGAATAGCAGAAGCTCCATAACAAGACTTATCTTTTCCTTTTAACTTTTTCTTGGAAGAGGTTCCAGTCCATTGTTCATCTCCAACCAAATCTGGATGGACCCAAAGAATCTCACCATTCGGGGCTGTGTGCGGCACAAGTCCTTTCTGGCGCTGCTTGTGAGGATCA
>NC_033803.1:52882082-52895503 GCF_001876935.1 Asparagus officinalis | reverse complement strand
ACTTGACGATCCACTGATTATCCTGTTTAGGACTTAGTCACATTAAGCTCTTGTTTTGCCTTCTGTTGCTCACAGCGTGGGATCAGATTAACTCCGATCTTCACGTTGTAGCTCCAACAGGATCGAGAGACTAACCCTTGGATCGCAATAAAGAACAAACGTTTGCCTTTACGGCCAACTGAAGAACTTGACTTCGACTCGCCTTCCGGCGAGTTGTTGTCTGGGGAACCGTCTTCGACGATTGTCGTCATGTGGGAATGAGACAATTGATTGTGGTAAGAGTCATCGCCTGGTAGACTCTACCCATCAGTTATCCTAAAGCAATGTTAGGACATCCGGAACAGGTCAGATAGTTCAGGGACGTAGGAGTGTGACTATTGACAGGAGTAATAGGGCGCCGCATGGTAGGCTATTACTTAGGCTGTGCTATTCGTACGAATAACGGCGCCAACCATCAGAGGTGATCATTAACCTGATGGGGTCTTGTCGCGATCGGAGCGACCATGGGGACCTACCATTCTTCGGAAGAGGATTGGTAAGTAGATTGTGTCAGAGGTTTAATGTTAACATGACGAGGAATATCGTGATTGGAACGACTTTGAGGACCCACCATCCTTTAGAAGAGGATGGGTAAGCAGATTGTCAGAGGTTTAATGTTAACATGACAGGGAATGTCGTGATTGGAACGACTTTGAGGACCCACCATCCTTTAGAAGAGGATTGGTAAGTTGATTTTGTCAGAGGTTTAATGTTAACATGACAGAGGATGTCGTGATTGGAACGCCATCTCATTGGAGGAGATAGGCGAATTGAATGGGTTTGTCGTGATATGAACGACTTTGGTGATCCGCCATCTCGTTGGAGAAGATAGGCGGATTGCATTTCGCCAGAGGTTTTCGCCAGAGCGGGTGAGGTAGGAACAGTTTAGCCTCGTGTACCAGTTGGAGGGTTTTGAGGGCCAGTTTAGACTCTTGCACTCGTGGGAGTTTGTGAAGGAGCACTATGGGTAGTACTTCTTCAGGTACTTGCCGTTGATGGGCATCATGATCTTATCACCGTTCGGTTTGACGAGGCGATAGGCACCGTTTGAGTAGACTGTCTCTACCACGAATGGTCCTTCCCATTTGGACTGGAATTTCCCCTTCTTCTTGGAAGTGAGGATCATTGGTCTACGGACGGATAGGACGAGCTCTCCTTCTTTGAAGGCTCGGCGCTTGACTTTCTTGTCGAAACTCTTGGCCATCCGAGCTTGGTAAAACTCAATGTGCTGCTGAGCTTCCAGTCGCTTGTCGTCCAGTGCTTCGAGCTCTGCGAGTCGAAGTTGGTGATTTTCCTCAGTCGTCATCCCTGTCGCTAGGGCGACGCGCAGGGATGGAATCTGAATTTCTAATGGCAATACAGCTTCACAGCCGTATACCAACGAGTAAGGCGTGGTGCCAGTCGGTGTACGAACCGTCGTGCGATATGCCCACAGGCTCTCGCCTAGCTTTTCATTCCAGTCGCGCTTGCTAGTGGAAGTCAACTTGGTCAGGATCTTGATGATCGTCTTGTTGAAAGCTTCGGCCAGACCATTCGCTGAAGGGTTGTAGGCCGTGGACGAGAGGTTCTGTATCCGGAATTTGTCGCAGAACCTAGTGAAGGCATGGCTAACGAATTGCGTGCCATTGTCGTGAATGATACGCCGGGGTACGCCGTATCGGTAGATGACATGGTGCTTGATGAATTTGATCACGTCGCTAGTCTTGACTTCTCTTAAGGGGATGGCCTCCGCCCATTTAGAGAAATAATCAGTAATGGCGAGGATGAAGCGATGACCTTTCGCCGATGGTGGAGAAATTGGTCCAACTATGTCCATCCCCCATGCCTCGAAGGGCCAAGATGCCCTCGTCGGATGTAGATCCTCAGGAGGCTGGTGTATGTAGTTGGCGTGGATCTGGCATTCGTAACATCGCTTAGCATAAGCGACTGCATCAGTAACCATCCCAGGCCAGAAGTAGCCCATCCTTCGTAAGCGATCCCAAAGCTTGGGTCCGGGCTGATGAGCTCCGCACACGCCGTCATGTGCTTCGCGTACGGCTTCTTGCGCCTCCGCTTTTGAAAGACAGCGAAGTAGCAAGCCGTCGTATGACCTGCGATACAATGTTTTAGTGGTTGAATCGTAGTAGAACCGTGAGGCACGTCGTCGGACCGACTCTCGTTCCTTCGAATCCTCAGGCAACATGCCGTATAGGACATAATCGATGATCGGGAGACGCCAATCTTCCTGATCTGGCTGACCCGAGGCCTGATGAGTGGCGTTTGCCTCTGGGACGTCTGTGGGTCGAAAGAGCTTTCGGCTGGCGACAGCGACCCGTTGGGTCGTTCCAGGAGGCTGGGCTAAGTTAGCTGCCAAGGATGCGAGAGCATCCGCATGGGTGTTCTTTGAACGGAGCACGTGCTCAATACGGAAGCTCTCGAATGACTCCACTAGTCTGACCGCTGCTCGGTGGAGCGGGATAAGATCTTCATTCCTGACTTCGTATTCGCCAGTCATTTGTTTGACAATGAGTTGCGAGTCGCCATAAGCCTCCAGATGCTTTATCCCGAGCTCTTTGGCTAACTCGAGCCCTATGAGCAACGCGTTGTACTCGGCTACGTTGTTGGTACATGGTTCCGTCAAGGAAAAGGCCCGGGGAAACACGTGACCATGCGGGGAGGTGAGGGCCACTCCCACTCCTGCAGAAATAGAGCCGCTCGCGCCTGCGCGGGACGCACCGTCGAAGAACATCTGCCACACCTCCGGCGACGAAGTCATATTGGCTTCGGGAGGTTCATCCGGCAGATCTTCGAATAGATCGGTCTTCTCCCCCAGCGGGTGACTAGCCATGAGATCGCATATGGCTTGTCCCTTGACTGATTTCTGCGGCATGAAATGAATATCGTATTGAGAGAGCAGAAGTGCCCACCTGGCCAGGCGCCAGTTTAGCGCTGCGGGTTGTGTCATGAAGACCCGAATGGGATTCATCCGGGAGATGACATGGATGGTTTGGCCAACCAAGTAGTGCCGCATCTTTTGGATAGCGAACACCAAGGCTAGGCATTCCTTCTCGACCATTGGGTACCGTTGCTCGGCGCCCTGCAAGGTTCTGCTCAGGTAGTAGATGCCCTGCTCGTGGCCTGCATCATCGTTCTGAGCCAAGAGGGCACCCAGAGAATGTTCCATAGCCCGTATGTATATGAGGAATGGCCTTCCTGAGATTGGCGCCGCAAGGACAGGCGGATTTGAGAGATAAGCTTTGATCTCCTCAAAAGCCTTTTGGCATGGCTCATCCCAGACGAAGGAGGTACCTTTCTTCATCAGCTTAGAGAAGGGTTGGCACTTGCCCGAGAGATTCGAGATGAATCTTCGGATATAAGCCAGTCGTCCTTGAAGGCCTCTCAGCTCTTTAAGATTTCGGGGTGGTTGGAGCTCTTGAATAGCTCGCACCTTGTCTGGATCAATTCGGATCCCTTTCGTCGTGACGACGAAACCGAGGAATTTACCGCTAGACATTCCCAAGAATGACTTGGTAGGATTCATCTTGAGCTGATGAGTCCTCATGAGTTCGAACATAGCCTTCAAGTCTTGGAGGTGATCCTCCTTATGGCGACTCTTCACGACCAAGTCGTCCACATAGCATTCGACCGTCTTTCGCAGATGATCTCGAAAGATCATGCTCATGGCGCGTTGGTAGGTTGCGCCGGCGTTCTTGAGCCCGAAAGGCATGACGGTATAGCAATACACCCCCATGGGAGTTCTGAATGCAGTGTGTTTCTCGTCTTCGGGGTGCATTTTGATTTGGTTGTACCCCGAGAAGCCGTCCATGAAGGACATCCTCTCGAATCCGCACGTATTGTCAATGATGACATCCGTGATGGGCAGAGGGAATTCGTCTTTAGGGCATGCGGCGTTGAGGTTCCTAAAGTCGATGCAGATGCGGATCTTGCCGTTCTTCTTCAAGACTGGAACAATATTCGCCACCCAGTCGGGGTGTTGCTCCTCTCTGATGAAGCCGGATTCGATCAGCTTTTTTACTTCAGATTCGATCGCCTCCATGATTTGGGGGCGAAACCGCCTCTGCTGTTGTTTGACTGGCTTGGCGTCAGGGCTGATGTTGAGGCGATGCGTGGCGACCCGCGGATCCAGGCCAGGCATATCCTCGTAATTCCAGGCGAAGACGTCAATGTATTCCCGTATGAGGGCGATGAGATCCTCTTTTTCTTGAGGAGGCAGGCTGCCGCTGATGAATATGGGTTTGGGATTCGCCTCAGTACCCATGTTCACCTGGAGGACTTCATCTTCAGTTGGTGGTTCGCGCTGTTCGAAGCGACTGTTCCACTGGGCGCTAACATGGCGATCCCATGTCTCGTCGTAAAGTGGAAGTCGTTCGTCCTCTGCCATTCCGGCGGGGTCTACTGTAGCCATGTTGACTGTAAGGCCATCGAACAGATCCCTTACGCTGACGTCGGAGTCCCAGGCCGAGGTTGTTGACGACTGATCCCCTGAACATGCGTAATCGGAATCTTCGTCGACGTAAAAACAACACTCCGATGAGGAGGAGGAGTAGCCTAAGCCTCTCCTAGTCCTGTTGAAGTAATTTGAGGGCTTCCCTTTGGGGACGTAGGCGGGTTTGATGACCGTCTTGCGCCCTCGGCCGTAATTCAGGCCCTCTAAGCGAGTGAGGTCGTACCCCATGTTGCTCATTATGCGTTTCGCCACTCGACTGTATTGCGAGAACTGGGGCGCTGGGTCTTCGTCCTCAGATTCGTCCCATAGCGTGCGTAGGGGACGATCGATTCGACCGAAGATGATGTCTTTTCGATACCTCTTCCGTGCTGGCACGACGAATACAGCTCGCGATGGCTCGATCAGTCGCGTCTTGAAGACGTATGACGAACATACCGGCAAGTGTAGAGAAGACTCACTGTAGAGTGTCGACCATAGGTTATTAGGTGCGTCATCTTCGGACGAGGAGCAAGACGACAAATAAGCAAGGTCGGATTTTTCATTCATGATAAGCTTCTCTGCCTGAACGGCGTTGGTTACATGGTGACTCTCGTAACCAATTACAATTGACTCAAAGTCGTTCAGAATTAAGCTGTCACCGTATTCAGGCTCGCTGTCCGCCTCATTACCACTCTCCAGTTCTTCCACTGGTGGCTGTTCGGGGTCCTGGTACAGCAGAGAATCCGCGAAGTAGTTCTCGACCCCTTTAAAGGGATGTTTGTCGGCCACTACCGTTCTTACTCGCTCGTAGTCGTCCACATACTTCAAACATTGGTGTAGTGTGGATGGAACGATCCGGTTGCCATGAATCCACGGACGCCCCAGGAGTATGTTGTAGGAGGGTTCAGCATCGATAACGTAGCACGTCACCTCTGTCTTCATGTCGCCTATCCGACATTTCAGGCGGATTTTGCCGAGTGGCCGAGTCCCAGTGGCGTTGAAGCCGAAGATGGTAGTCGAGGTCGAGGCTAGGCGCTTCGACGGTATCCCCAAATGCTTGATTAGCTTCAGGGGCACGATGCTCAGCGCGGACCCCGGGTCAACCTGGATCCGCTCCACTTTCGCCGAGCCGACGTATCCCGTGAAGTACAGCGGCCGGTCGTGGGACGTGTTCTTGATGAGCATGTCCTCGGGGGTGAAAGTGATGCAGGGGATCTGTCTCTCGGAGACTTGGCAGCAAGTTGTACAGCCCTGTTCGATCTCCGTTTCTTTCGAGAAATGGGTCGAGAACGCCTCTGCGTCAGCCAACGCCTCTTGTAAGGCTTCCCGGGTAGGCCTAGACAACCGGAGGAGGTCGTACACGGTGATTCGCGCGGGTATGCTTTTCAATTGCGCGAGCACGTTGAACCGGTAAGGCTGGCGGCTTGAACTTGGCTCATCCGGATTGGGAGGGACTGCTGCGGCCGGCCTCGCGGGAGGTCCTGCTGGGTTTTCCGTCCTCGCGGGATATTGTTTTGCAAACTCCTTTCCGGCTCTCGTGGCGAAGACGTTGGTGTCTTCTTCAGAGTCGGTTAAGGCAGTCATCGCCGCGTCGTCTGTATCCAGGATGGCGGTGACAACGTTGCAATATTTCCTCTTAGCCTCCTTGGAAGGCTGTGCGGTCCACTGCTCGTCGTCGAGGAGGTCCGGATGGACCCACATCACTTGCCCTGATGGCAGAGTTTGTGGAACCAAACCCTTCTCCCGCTGGTTGTGAGGATCGTCGTTAGTGATCTTCAAAATCGCCTTGGGGATAGGAATTATCCCCGCCGGAGCTTGAACCTCTGGGAGACCCGTCCCAAAGCTCAAAGTGACCATGTTCGCCGTCACCTGCTTTTGGACCTTCTCTTTCTTCAAGACCCCCGCGTCGTAGAGGGCCTGGAGTTTGTCCTTGAGGACGTAGCATTTGGTTGTGTGATGCCCAAGGAATCTGTGATATGCACAGTAACTTGGGTCACCGGTTTTGTCTGCCTCTTCAGGCTTGGTGGCTTCCGGTAACTTAATCCGCCCACTCTTGAGTAGAGTGTCGAAGGTAGCTACCACCTGGTCTTCTTTGAAATCATATTGCCGCTGGGGGCGCGGTTCAAATTGCCTGGGTTTCGGCTTTTGAACGAACTTTGGCGCCGCGGCAGAGTCTACGGCCATAGCCTCTTTTCCCTTCGATCGGGGAGGGTTCTTTGGCGCAGCCGGCTCTGCTGCTCCCTTTTTGGACTGCGGCTCTTCGGCCTCCAGCCTCTTGATCATATTTTCGACTTGCTCACCTTGGCGAACAAGCTCCTTCCAAGTCCGGGTCTCTACCGCCCCTATCTTGGACAAGATATGGATCGACAGGTTGTTGCGGCACATCTCGATCAGTGTCGCCTCGGAAACTTGGTCCCGACAGTGGACTGATCGGTTCCGAAATCTCTTCACGAAGTCATTGACCGATTCCGACTTCCGTTGCTTCTCAGCAAGGAGAGTGGCCATTGACACCTCGGTGTCGTCGTCGAAGAAGCGGGCGAGGAAAAGCTTTTCAACGTCGGCCCACGCCTTGATAGAGCCGGGCTCCAATTTGCGGAACCATTCAAAGGCCACCCCCTTGAGGGTACCTATGAACAGTCGAGTGAGAATGGCGTCATTCCCGGTAAGGAATCCGGTTTGCGCCATAAAATAATAGATGTGCTGCGAGGGTGACCCCTTGCCATCAAACTGTAACAAGCTGATGGGTTTGAACTTCGCTGGGTATGGGACCGTGTCCCATTCCGTGGGGTAGGGACGTACCACCCCCAGCTTGTTCATATTTTGCTGAAGCTTCAGCGCGTTCAGCTGGTCTTGGAATTCATCGAACCTCTTGTCACGGGTGCTATCCGCAGTGTGCGACGTTCCTATTGATGTCTTGGAGGAATAATCGGAATGTTGATTATCCTCCGCCTCAGACACGGGACGGAGGGGAGGTACCCACTCCCTGTCTCTAGTTTGCCGGGGTAAGGGGCGTTGGGCCCTTTTCTTCTTTTTCTTCTTGTTCAGCAGTTGTTCCATCATCTCTCTTAGAGAGTCGATGGTCGCCTGCTGTTCCTCCAACTTTTGAGCCATTGTCTGCTCGTGGTTGGTATCGGTCATGTGTGCCCTCGCCTGCGCGTCTTGGCTTGAGCGCGAGGTCTGAGATGTGGCAGCGGCCGAATGGTCCTCATCTTCGCCGCAGGAGGGAGGTATTAGGTTGGAATAGTCAAACCCAATACTTACCCCCCGGCGACTACGGGTTCGCTGGAATATGCCTTCCTGCCGGCGTCGAGCGGACCGAGTGTTAGGTCTTAGGGCGGAATCCGAGTCTGGCGAGTCGGAGAGTACTGCCTTCCCTTTATCCGTCATGTTAACCGTGGCGGATGAGAGTTCCAAGTCATCGGCAGCGCGTCTTTTTTGGTGACGGCGCCTTTGACGGGAGGGCCTTGGTCGAGAGGACTGTTGGGACAGTCTCCCAAACACCGAAGGTCTCGCCGTTCCGACGCATTGACAGTCGGCGAGGACCGTGTGGATGAGTCTCTCGCAGTGGCACTGAGGATTCGCCTCATGGATAGTGCGTTTGCGAGTTAAATATTCTCTGAGGTCTTCTACGGGCGGTTGGTGACAACCCCCGGCCTCAGAAGAGTCGCTCTGGTGAGTCGACGAGAGGTTTTTGGGTGCGCCCTCTGGTGCGCGTTGGATGGAATGCTTTGGTGCTGGAGTCGAGCGATCTCGCCTTGACTGGCGAGTCTTCGCGTTTGAGCGAGCTCCAGTACGTGGGCGGGTTTCACCCCTTCGCCTGGAAGAACGGGTTCGCGAGGACTCGCCTACTTCTCTACCTTTACGTTTATCCGTCAAATGGTTATGACGAGGCTCGCCAGCCTTCGAGGATTCGCCTACTCGGGTAGGCTCACTCCTTGGGAGTGAGTTATTCGCATCAGGGATATGACCTGAGAAGCGAAGTCTTCCCGAGCGGGCGGCTCTGCCTTCCTCAGTTGGCGCTCCTGACTTGGAGGGCCTCCCAATGTCGGGCAGTTTGCCTTCTCGCCTAGCGTTCCTCGGGCCCGTATGATGGCTCAGGCCGTTATGAGGAACGGAGGTTTGGACCTCCTGTCTGACGAGTTCCTGCCGCCGCTGTTGGTTAGTTCTCCCAACGGGGAGAACGTCACCGCGAGCTGTGGCAGCGTGGTTTGTGCCGGAGTGAACCGGCGTTCCCTTCGGGGTAGGTGTCTGCGGGGATCGCTTGGCGACCCATTTGGCAGACCCTTGCCCTTTGCGCTCGACCCCCGGCTTGGCGTTGATCGATTGTGAGGGAACGGGTTCTTCCGATGAGACTCGGGTAGAACCCGTAGGTGCAGAGGCTTTGACCGTCTGAGGTCGGCCTCGACGCACGACTCTGTGACGTTTGCGGGACGCATCGCCACCAGAGGAGGAGGAGGACAAGTACTCTTCGTACTTGGCCTGGTCGAACTCAATTTCTAGGGACTCCACTGTCGTCCCTACAGCAACCTCATCAAACTGAGCCACCACCATTTCACTCGATGAAACAGCTTCTCCCACTGTGGTCGCCATCTTCTGTAGGGTGAATATTTGATTTCCCGAAAAAAGGGAGTTTCGTTTGTATTTATAAGAAAGCTTATTACAAACTAATGATCAAATAGTTACAACAGAAGCAGAGGGAAGGCCCTCTTTGTTTTGTGTGGGGACTTTTAGGTGGCTACAGGATGCTTCGCTCGATGCTCGTGTCGAGTCTGCTTCCCTTGGACCGTTCGAATGAGGTTGCTGGAGAGCTTCAGTTCGCAGTAGAAGCTCAACTTGAGAGAGTTCGGGTCTGTTTAGTTCGCCGGCGATCGGAGCTCGGAACTAAGCAGTAGTGCTGCAATGCAAAGAAAGTTGTGCAGAGAGCTTGGTCTCAACTCTTTTTCCTAAGTTTTGCGACCTCCTCTCCAGTGTGCCGGAAGAGGCTTTTAAATGGGAGAAGGACAACTTGACTCCTCCTTGAATTGTGGGATGTGACCACATCTTCTTCAGAGACGTCTAGCTGTTCCTCGAAACCATGATCGGTCATTCCAGGGATTGTGCTTTATGTCCTGTCACCTACGATGGGAAGGCCCATTCTTGTATGTGAGGCAACGAACGACTGCTATCCGAGTGAATTTGACCAGCATTAATGAACCGCATTTATGAGTCCGCAGATCGATGAAGTGTCTGTCCGATCACTTGTATTGTGCGTAACCGCCCGGCGTGCTTTGAGCACGACGCTTTCTCCTTTCCGGTCAGGAGAGGCGGTGAAGTAGGTGTACAGTACTCGAGTGAGTCTAGCCAGCTTGCCGAGTGCCGGCGGACCCAGCTCCAGACTCAGACAGCCGAGGTGAGTCGCATTTATGAATGCTCAGGTTGACTCGACACCTGTCCAGCTCCTTCGCGCTGTGCGCACTGTGGGCGGCCGTTTTGACGGCCCTGGGGTACTGTGCTCTCTCTCCCTTTGGGTCGAGAGAGGTGGGAAGGCCCACCTCAGCGCGTGGGGTAGTGGATACCCAGCTGTACTGACTTGCTGGCGGATTCGACTCCGAACTTGGGCAGGCGAGTTGAACGAAGAGCGAATTTCTGCCATCCTGATCGACCCTAACTCGTGCTGGCGAGTCGACCGTTAGGCGAACCTGGACTTGAGTACAGTCGACATCTACACGGTTTAGGTCCGTGCCAGAGAACTGGGCGTGCGAGCTCTTCTCGTAGGCAAATTTCCTGTAGACCCATAGAGGTATTTTTTACCGTCTACAATGCCTTAAGAGTTTAAACTGTGTAAACTCCAGCAAACGTATGAGTATAAACTATGTTAACACCGGTCAACGTGTTACAGCAAAGGTTAACACCAGTTAACGCATTACAGTAAAAGTCGAGGCCGGTCAACATATCGACGATTTCGTCAAAATAAGGCTAAGGAAAAATTCCAGATTAAGGGATGATTCCAAGAAGTTCAATTGCGATTCAAATATGAATTCCCAACGAAAATAATTAGTTCAAAGTCAACTCAATGACTCGAGCCAAAACCAACTCACCAACTTCAAATCAAGACTTCGACAATGG
The DNA here is from genome assembly GCF_001876935.1 of Asparagus officinalis. Classification (NCBI taxonomy): domain Eukaryota; kingdom Viridiplantae; phylum Streptophyta; class Magnoliopsida; order Asparagales; family Asparagaceae; genus Asparagus; species Asparagus officinalis. The sequence continues at coordinate 52,884,933 of NC_033803.1, read as the reverse complement.
TCAGACGATAAACGCAATGCCGGTAGGACTTTATCTATTCAACAAAACACTGAGTAGGCTGAAGGCTGAAGAAGTTAAGAATTAAAGCCAGCTATAGGTCATTTGACACCGACTGAAGGTGGGGCCTATCGCATTCAAAGTATTTCAAACTTCTCTATAAAGGAATGAGGCTAAAACACTTTGGAGGGAGTATCTGTAGACGTCTAAAAATGCCTATAGGTGTCCGTACATAGCTCGAGACGAAGTGAAGATGACGAACGTTGTTATCCGAGTCTAAGAGGATTATCTGACGCCGACAAGTGAATGAACCAGAATGGTGAACCAACTGTATCTTGTGCGCTCAACGGCCACCTCTAATTGGCTGTCACACACGTTAGTCAGCCCACGCATGTAAGTCAGGTCCAAGTGACCGGACGAGTACGTTAGTCAGCTCACGCGGAGTGTACAAGTCAACACGACGGGCAAATAAGCAAAACGGCAGAAAGTACAAGTCCCAGAAAGTAAAATGCCAAAAAAAGAAGTTCAGCTAAGGTAGCAGACCCGCGCCATCGCGGGTCAGACTCGGCTGACCCGCACCCTTGTGGGTCAACACGACCTGTTTCACGCAGATTTGATCCCCAAATGCGTTTTCGATGGTTTTAAAACGGTTTTCACAGGATTTATCTATTCCAGGGGTTCCCAACTAACTTAATATTATCCACAAATATGGTTAGGCTGTTATTGACTGAAGATAAAGCCAAATCGCTCATTCTGAACCAAATACCTGCATCCGATTCCTATAAATATAAGCTTAAGGCCTCCATTCTAGGGGGGCAAATTATTATCAAGACGATGAGCTGCTGCCGAGTTGGAGAGCAAGGAGCACGAATTTCAAAGGAGGCTAGCAGATCTTGGCGAAGTTCTTCAACATAAAGAGGGAGAGTTCGAAGGATCTGAAGCCCCGTCTGTCCATTCCTTGAGATTAGGCTTAGTCTTAATCTCGAGAAGAGCTACTGATTTCGCTTCATCGATTTTAGTGCTTCAAGCGAATACTTCCTTGGTGAAGTAGGAGCTCTGTTAATTTTCTATCAATCGGATCTGATCCGTGGCGGTCCATGGATATCAACGTCCCCGTCACAGGCGAAGTTCCTACGCAAACAACAGACAATAAACATCTGTTGTGTGTTATTTGAGAAAGTTATAATTTTTATTTTCACTGTGTAAGGAGATCTTATAAAAAGATCAACTTTTTATTCAAGTTTATTATAACAATTAAAGTTGTAATAGATTCATGGCAATAAAATCAACTTTTAACCTAAACATCAAATCCTTTTTCTTTTTTATTTGTTCCTCTATTTGAATAAAATGCTACTTCTTCTTTAAGAAAATTTATCTGTTTTAAGAAGAACAACTTTTACTTCATTTAATAAACGAGTTTGGGGATTAGTTATAAACATAAATAAGATTTCTTTTCCATTATAATTGGCTTGGAATATGCATAGGAATTATATTATGCAAGAAAGGTGTACCTAATATAATATGTTATGATAAAGTTTTTACAAGTATACAGGGAATAGGGATACATGTATTTTGTACACAAATGTGTGCTGAAGGTAATTTATAATTAACTTCAAGTTTATCACCATTAGCACCACTTAGGGTTTGAGTAGTAGTTTCAAAGAATTTTGATGGTACTATACCTTCACGTATGCAGTTAAGATTTGCACCGCTATCAACCAAAGCTAGCACTTGTTTGGCTATGATCAAAGTAATACTAATATACAATTTTTGTGATGTTATTTCTTGTAATCTATTAAAAAATTCATCCTTCTGGGATGATTCTGCAACATCATTATCTCTATCAGAGATTCTTGGTGAATTAGGTTGAGAAGAAACTATTGATGCCTGTTTCTCTTTAAGTTCTTCTTCTTCTCCACTAAACTTTAACATAATATATTGATTCTCTTGCTTTAAAAATTTTACTTCTTGCTTTAAAGTCTGAATTTCTTTATTAATATCATAAAGGGATAATACTTTTAAAGTATTTCCTTCTCTCCTTTTCAGGACTTATGACATTCGATATACATTATCAATATTAGGTTTTTCTTTAACCTCTTTATTTTTTATCTATACAAAGATAAATAAGTTCTCTTTTTAATTCTGAAGTCATCTCTTCAGTGAGTATTTTTGAGATTAATTCTTGATTTGAAGTAATAGCATTCAAAGATAGTCCATTCATTTCTACTATAGCTTTCCAATAGTCTAACTTATCTTTAGTTAGACAGTTATTAACTGTACAATGGCAATGTCCTTCATCAGAAGAAGATGAGGAAGAAGATGAATAGTATTCATTGTTTGTTCTTTCAATTTCACTGTTGATCATTATTTTATACAAAGTCTTTTTTAGACATTTGTCTTCAATTTCATTTATCTTTTTTTTTGTATAACATTTACTTGCATAGTGACCAGTTTTACCACATTTGTAAAATTTAATGTTACCGATATCCTTTTAGGATTTCTAGGATACTCATCTTTGTCTTTTCTTTTAAAGAATTTTTTCTTTTTCTTTTTGAAAGAATGTTTCTTTCTATCACCAGGCTCTCTTTTGATTTGTTTTCTTTTATCAGTTTTATAAGGCTGGTTAAAAGCAAATTGCTGACAGAATTCTCCTAACTCTTTCTTTTTTGTAAGCCTATTGTAGGCGTATAAAACTGCTTATAGGTCCCTTGACACAGCTCGGCGCGATGATTCGACAAATCGGATCGCCGCGAACGTTCAAGCAACGACAGACGAAACTATAAAGAGCTACAGAACTAACGAACTGATGTGACAACGTTAGGTGGTTCGGAACGAGCGACGTGATCTTCCAACA
>NC_033803.1:52872061-52881082 GCF_001876935.1 Asparagus officinalis | reverse complement strand
TCGCCAGAATTGCTCTCTAGATTCCTGAACAAATAAGACGCAAACTGTTTCTAGCTCACATGGGATTTATCCCTCTTCGCTAAAGGTTCAGACTGCGCCAACGCGATATGATAGTGACATGTGAGATCCCATAAAGTCTCGTAGCGGTCGGGCATGCGATCCTTCAGCTGACTTAATTCTTGGTTGGAGGGAAAATATTCCTGATATAGCATCTGTCCCATGGGCAAACCAGAAATCCTGTGCATCTCATGGAGGGCCAAGCCCAACTCCCCTTGCCGGGTCAGAAAGGTGTTAGAATCCGGGTTATAGAGCTCACACAAAGCGAAGAAATGCTTCGCGCTAACAGGCAGACCATACATGGTGGCACGAACGTCCATCGGCTTAAGACGTACTTCGTAATGCGAGTCCACCAAAGCTTGTCCAAAGAATGGCCCCAACCATAAAATCTGTGACATGTCGCAGGCATCTCACGTCTGTTAGCCCTTATGTTTTGATGATGTTTTACAACCACCATTATCAGTACTAATAGCTTATTGAGTGAAAATGTAGTAAATTCATTTATCAATTAAGCTCGTTAGTGCTATTAACGGAGGATGGATGGAATATACACTACAACGAAGATATCCAAAGGAGGTGGAGGCCAAGAGATTAAGCAACGTTATTTCAAGAACGACAAATTCGACGAAAAGCTTCATCCGATTCAAGCTATATCAAAGCTCAAGTATTGTTCTTTATATATGAGGATATTAGCTTTCTTTTGTTTCTCTCTCTAGTGCTAGAATGTAGGCAAAGAGTTACTGATTTTACTTGAAGCTATTGGGAATCACACACACGTTTTTAGACTTGTGCTTTTAAGCGTTTTTTCACAAAATACTATTTTTCACAAGTATGAGGACCTATCTGCAAAATTCCATTTCCAAGAAGTTTGTTTTTAGTATTAAAAACTTTTTACAAAGTTTTAGAATTTTCAGAGGTCAAATAAATATTTTGCAAATATTTCAAGTTGGGTCAAAATCTATTTTCTGCAAAATATCTGAAAGTGGTCGACCGGTCCGGTCGACCGCTCCCATAGTCATTTGTCAGTATTTTCCAGAGAGGTCGTCGGTCGACCGGTACGGTCGACCGAAATTTCGATTTTCATATCGGTCGACCGCGTCGGTCGACCGATGATGGCTCTTTCTATGTTTTCAAAGCGGCTGGCGGTCGACCGGTTTTTCGGTCGGTCGACCGACTAAATTTTTCGGTCGACCGAAGGATTATTTCGGACGACCGAAATTCCCTTCAGTCAACCGCGACTTTTTTCAAACGGTCATTTGCCTAGTAAACTGCGCTTACACTTAACTGTGTTTGGCACAGTCTGAGATAAGGGTCTGTAAAGGAGATTATTATCCTATTTGGGAAGATTGGGTTTTGTTTTAAATTGATTTAATCTCTTCTATAAAAACCCCAGACTTCTTCTTCTCCCTTTGCCCTAACGTTTGCAAAAAACCAGAGAGTCTGCTGTTTCCTGAGAAAAATTTTCAAAGTCTGGTTTCTGTGTTTTCTCTCTGTTTTTAAGTGTGATTCACTTCCCAGCTTCAGTACTTTTTCTCTTTGCTATAGGGGCTGTGTAAAGAGAGAGTCTTGGATCTTTTCTTCTGCTGTGTGAGTGAGATCTTGTGTAGATCAACTGTGAGGGAGTGTGATCTGTTGAGATCAAACTGTGTAGTGAGAGAGATCGTGTGGGATCGCTGTGTAGACGAAGTTCCGGCTTCCAAACCGGGTGTGTAGTGGATTTCTCCTCGAGAGTGGGGAGCGGGGACGTAGGTCAGCGGGCCGAACCTCGTTAACACATCGCGCGTCAAGGATAACGATTCCTAACCCTATCTCTTTTACTTTAAATTGCATTACTGTTTTGTGGTTTGCTTGTGTTTGATTTTTATTGCATATTAGAGCCTCTTGACCCTAATCACCCCCCCTCTAGGGTCCAACAAAGCCAAGCTCGCCTGACAATTTGAAGCTCGCCTAAAGACCAAGCTCACCTGCATGATCCAGGCTTGCCTAAAGACCAAGCTCACCTGACAGCTTGAAGCTCACCTACATGAGCCAAGCTCGCCTAACAAGTGCAAGATCGCCTGCATGACGCCTGCACGCTTGGAACTCACCGGCATGCTTGAAGCTCGACTGCACAAGGCAAGCTCGCCCGCAAGCTTGCCAAGCCCACCTACTTGAGGCATGGGAGAGGTCACTTCCTACGATCTAAGTGAATGGCTATGATTCTCCTCACGACCATACCCAATATGGGAATGATCACTTCCCACTATTTAAGGGATTTATCATGATTCTCCTCATGGCCATACCCAGTATGGGATGGTCACTTCCTATAATTTAATGGAGTGGTTACACCCTCCTTCCTCTCTATAAAAGGCCATGAGCAGCCATAGAGAAAGGATCTTAGGACCTGACCTCTTTGAGGGCGAATTTGAGAGATCCCAAGTCCATCTTGGACTTGAGATCCGTCTTGTTCCTGGCACGCCATTGGTGGAGTCTTGTTCTTTAGAGATCAGACTTCTTGTCATTCAAAAAGACCGAATTCATGGCATCTTTGGTCCACAAGCACAAGCACTCGGTTGGCCTCGGTTGATCGAACTCATCCAATCAAGATTCTACTGCGTACTGAAGCTTGCCCACAACCTCGTTTGGATCGTCCAAGGGAAACAAACTCAACACAAGCATTCGAAGGAGACGTCCTATCATTACCAAAGAACCCACGTTAAACAAGAAGAGCATTCTCTTTACTTCTGTTGTAATTATTGGTCCTTAGTTTGTAATAAGTCATTCTTATTAATACAAACGATCCCTTTCCGGGAGTCAATTTTTACGCCAAACATAGATCAAGCCCGATTTGTACACTTTTAACATCTTGATCAGTAGCTCGAATCATTTTCGGTGGTGGCTTGCAAGATTTTGATCAATGGGCTTTTTAGAGAAGGGAGAGCTTTAGAAATGTGTGAGATTTTGATGGGTTTCTTAGCGAAAAGAGAGGTGCGTGACGGGTTATGGTTGAGGATTTACCTGAGGAAAAGCTCGTGGATCCAATAAAAATCAGATCTTGAAAGAGGCTCGGACCACGCGCTCGAGGGGCCTGAGAGAAATTCTAAATATGGAAGTTTTGAGGGATTTCTCAATCAAAGATCCAAAGGAAGACTAGATCTAATGCAACTATGAAGTTTTGAGGGAGAACGGACACTCGAGGGAAGAGAAAAGTGAAAAAGAAAGAGAGAGGGGGGCCGGCCCTAGTAAGGGGTAAAAAACCCTCTTTTATAATGTTGAACCAAGACCAAATTGAACCGGACCAGACAAAAAAAGAGAGAACCCCTTTTATAGGGTGAACCGGTTCTGAACCGAACCGAACCGGACCGGACTGGGTTTAAACCGGAATCTAAATTGAAGCTGAACCGAGCGTCGAAACGACTTCAAATCGATCGACGGTTCAGTCCATCATTCATTCACTCCTCTCCCATACGTTCGGAAGAGTTGGAGGATTTTTTGAGCCTAATTACTGCCTTTTTTGACTCATTATCAAGCCGGTTCAGCTCATTCGGACACAGAAATTACTCCAATAAGGTATATGAGTATAAACTATTCCCTATTTTTGGTTGAGAAGTTCCTGGAGAATATTTTTATAAATATTCTTAAGGATAACTCAACAACATTACGTCGGACAACGCGTCGCAAATAAAGACTCAACGCCAACAATCGATGGTCAGTTCTATGTTGAACCAACAAACACGAGCTAAAGATTAGAAAATTAGGAATCGACTTCAAGTTTAAAAATTCCGACAACGGTCAGACAATAAATGCAGCACCGGAACTCTTACAGACATTCGACAAAGCACCGAATAGCCTGGAGGATTGAAGGAATCAAACAACGGTCAGACAATAAATGCAGCACCGGAACTCTTACAGACGTTCGACAAAGCACCGAATAGCCTGGAAGATTGAAGGAATCAAGAACGGAAGTCATTCCAAAGTCCCATTACACCGACTGAAGGTTGGGACAATCATATCCAAAGTATTCCAGACTCTTCTATAAAAGAACGAGGCTGAAATACTTTGGAGGGGGTATCTGTAGGCGTATAAAATTGCTTATAGGTCCCTTAATACAGCTCGGCACAAACCGACGAAACAACGAGGCGATGAGGTTGACGAATCGCACGCAAGCAACGGAATACATCCAACCAAGGGCGGACTCGGATGAATCACGACCGAATCAAGATCGGTTTCGGACTTGAACTCAGAAGTGGATTTACTGCCAAATCAGGAATCGGATTTACTGCCAAATCAGATCAACAAATCAAAGTCTAAGTCAACTGAATCACGGACTGAACCGAAAACGTAAAATGACGAAACCCAACGCCTAAGGGGGGCTCGGCCCAGTGCCGGCCACCCATAGGTGGCCGACCCAGATCTGTGCGCGGGCACAGTTCAGGGAGCCTATAAATAGGCCCCCCTTGGTTCATTTGGAAAGGTTAGAACTTTGAGAGCCGAAACTCTGCCGAATTGAAGATTGAGCTTGGAGTTTTGAAGACTTCGAGGTTTTGTTCATCCAGATCTGGTGCTCGGCGATCGTCAACGCCAAATAAGGCAAGAGTTCGAGAGGACCGGATCTCAGATCTACGCAGGCACACTCCGGATCAAAGCTTGGTCTTTGATCCCGAGATTTGGGCGATTGTTTCCTTGGTGAACCAATCCCCCCCCCCCCCTTCCTTCGTGAAATAATACCCGTCGTACTGCGTAGATCCGACCGGATCTAGATCGCGCGGTGGTCCACGGCAAACAACCCCGGCGCAGGCAAAGAACCCACAAAAGCGAACGACCGCAAAACAGGAGCTCGTGATTCGTTCGACACAAAAGGAGAAAGTTGTAATCTTTGTTTATTTTTCTTTGATTTTCATTGTAACCGGATCTTATAAAAAGACCGGATCTTTTGTAACTCAAAAAACTGTTATTTAAGATGACAATGGAATCAATTACAAAGAAAGACACGATTTTTCCCGCGAACACTAACATGACCAGCAAAAGGACATCGACACAGGGTAATCCTGAGTCGATTCCGGAAGCACCCCGGTGTGTAACCCATCTGCAGTCTGGGGCCATCATACGAGGAACTTATGGTAGGGTTCGGACAAGGACACCTTCAGAAGATGAAGAATCGGATGCATGCTCTGCGGTCGCATCAGATAATACAGTATCCAGCGAAGGACAACCCCGTGAGTCATTTATGATAAGCGCGGAACAAGTGGCCAAGATGCTCGAAGAAGCCATGGCCAAACAGCAGGAGAGCTTCAGGTTCGAAATGCGGATGGCCATGCAGAATATGAGAGAAATGCATGAGCAACAAATCCAGGCACTGACGAACCTGTAAGGCGAACCAAGCCGCCGTAATCAAGTTGTTCAGGAAGTTGAGCATACGGATGCGGATGAAGCTCGCAACGCCAATAACCCTCCCGTTAATGCAGGGGGTGGCAATGAGGATGCTAGTCACAATACCATGCTTCCACCTCAGAATCGTGCTGACGAAAACTCGGGTGAAAGTCTGAAAATCAAAAATCTCGAGAGCAAAATCAATACGCTGATTTCCGCTCAAGAGATAAAGAAGACTGTCGTTCCTTGTCCCTACCCCAGAGAGTGGGAATCGATCCCCTATCCGGCGAAGTTCAACTTAATCAACTTCACGCCGTTTGATGGGAAGGGTTCACCCACTCAGCATGTGATTTACTTCAAATTACATCTGGGGGTTATCTCTGGCAATGAGCCTCTGATGGTACGGTCCTTCGTTGGCACTCTTCGCGGAGCCGCCTTCGATTGGTATCACTGCCTCAAGCCAGGTAGCGTGAATAGCTGGGATGATATGGAGACTAAGTTCCTCACCAACTTCTTCAACGACGACACCGAGATATCTATTGGATCGTTGCTGGAAGAGAAACAGAAAGACGGGGAGTTAGTCGACACCTTCGTCAAAAGGTTCCGGAACAAGGCGTTGAATTGCCGGGACCCGATCACTAAAGAGTTCATTCTCCAGACTTGCCACAACAACCTCGCATTGGACGTATTGGAGGCAATGGGAACAGCACCGTCTGACACTTGGAAAGACTTGAAGGTGCGCGGTGAACAAGCCGAACGCTTCCTCCGAAGGAAGAAGGCCAAGAGGAACCGACCGATGGTTAATCCGCTGAACTCAAACTTCGCCTCTCGTGGTAAGGGCAAAGCACCTGTAGCTGCTGATGGTGATAATCAAACGTCGTAACAGCAATCCCGAAGGCAGCAAAAGACTTCGGGTCCGAGACTCCAAAAAGAGTACTCTTTCAAGGATGAAGACGTTCCAGCTATCTTCGAATCCCTCCTTGAAAGTAACAAGATCAAGCTACCAGCTATCACAAATCAGGAGGAAGCTGACAACACGACGGATCCAAAGTACTGTGCATACCACAGGAGGGTCGTTCATCCCACCAAGGATTGCTTTGCTCTCGAGAATAGCATTCAGACCTTGGTTGAAGCCGGCGTCATATCGCTCAGATAAGCCAAATAAGAACGGCAAGACTCCAAAGAGTATACGAGTATAAACTGTTTCTCAATCCTCCAACAGGTGCAAGAGGTTAAACTGCTCCCTGCATACTCCAATAGGTATATGAGTCTAAACTGTTTCCTACCGTTGACGGGAAGTTCCTGGAGAATTTTATACGTAATATTCTTAAGGATAACCCGATCATACAACCAGATGCAATGATAAACCCAGTTTCACGAAGAAGCTGGGGGTGGATGATTCATGTAACGGGAAGTTCCCGAAAGGATGTTACATGTAATTTTCTTAGGGATAACCTGACCATTACAAATCAGATGATAAACACTAAACCCCCTTCGAGTGATCTGTACGAATCAACACTCCTACAGTAACTTGTACTCTCACTCTCTGCTTGGTCAAACCTTCCTACAGTTAGGACCACAATCAAAATCCTCTCTCGATTCCTTCAATGAACGAGAGGTCCACAAATCGAGTGATCAAACCTATAAAAGTTAGGGTCATCTCACACTCCCACTCTCACTTGGTCAAATCTTCCTACAGTTAGGACCACAATCAAAATCCCCTCTTGATCCCTTCAATGAGGTCCACTTTCAAATCGAGTGATCAAACCTTCCTACAGTTAGGGTCACCTCAAACTCCTGTTTGGCCAAACCTTCCTACAGTTAGGGACAAAACCACAATTCACTCTCGATAAATGAGAAATTCATCTTTAGTTCGGTAATCAAACCTTCCGACAGTTAGGGTTATCCGAATCTTTTCGATTCTCGGAGTGGAGATCCCACTCTCAGTTTCACCTTTCCGGATTCTGGGGGTGGAGATCCCACCTCGAGTCTCCTTTCCAGCTGAAGATAGAATATAAAATTCTTCTTCAGTGTCGGGAGATAGAATATAAAATTCTTCCTTTCCCACACCAACCCTTTTCCAAGAATTTAGGATTCATCATAGGAAGTTTATCCCGAATCCTAAGCAGGGATAAGTCTGCGCCTAACACGCGCTGCCGGTTTAGTCTTTTTCCGTAGAAAAAGACATCAGGGTTCAATCCTGGGGTATTCTATCCTGAAACCTAAGCAAGGATAAGTCTGCGCTTAACCCGCGCTGCCAGTTAGTTCTTAACTGTTAAAAAGAACACCCGTTCACATATTCAACATTGTGGCAGGTTGTTATTAATAACACCAAAATCCATGCCTTACACGCATGGGGAATTTCATCCTGAATCCTAAGAAAGGATATGCCGACGCCTAACACGCGTCGCCGGTTTAGTCTTTCTCCGAAGAAAAAGACACCAGAGTTCAATTCTGTATTTTATCCCGAAGCCTAAGTAGGGATAAGTCAGCGTCTAAAACACGTTGCTGGGCAGCCTATTCTCATAACAATGGCGAAGTCTACGTATTCGAAGTCGTAGCATCAAGTCTAAGGGAGTTCATTCCTTTAGCACAACGTTACACACGGAACGGATTTAGACAATTCGCATGCTAGCCCGACTCAAACGGTAGTCGGTAAAGGCTAATCAAATCCGTTGAAGGCTGGGGGTTAGCCAAAAATCCTAAAGTCAACACCTAACACGTGTCGCCGGGTAGCCTATTCCCGTAACAATGGCGAAGCCTATGTATTCAACATCATAGCACAAAGTCTAAGAGAATTCACTCTCTTAGCACAACGTTACATGGTTCTTAACCGTTAAAAAGAACACCCGTCCGCATATTCAACATTGTGGCAGGTTGTTATTAATAACACCAAAATCCATGCCTTACATGCATGGGGAATTTCATCCTGAATCCTAAGAAAGGATATGCCGACACCTAACACGCGTCGCCGGTTTAGTCTTTTTCCGAACAAAAAAGACACCAGAGTCCGATTCTGGGGTATTTTATCCCCGTTAAAAAGAACACCCGTCCGCATATTCAACATTGTGGCAGGTTGTTATTAATAACACCAAAATCCATGCCTTACATGCATGGGGAATTTCATCCTGAATCCTAAGAAAGGATATGCCGACGCTTAACACGCGTCGCCGGTTTAGTCTTTCTCCGTGGAAAAAGACACCAGAGTTCGATTCTGGGGTATTTTATCCCGAAGCCTAAGGAGGGATAAGTCAACGTTTAATACACGTTGCTGGGTAGCCTATTCCCATGACAACGGCGAAGTCTATGTATTCAAAGTCATAGCAACAAGTCTTAGAGGATTCAGTCTCTAAGCACAACGTTACATGCGGAACGGATTTAGACAATTCGCATGCTCGCCCGACTCAAACGGTAGTCGGTAAAGGCTAATCAAATCCGTTGAAGGCTGGGGGTTAGCCAAAAATCCTAAAGTCAGCGCCTAACACGCGTCGCCGGGTAGTCTATTCCCGTGAGAAAGACGAAGTCTACGTATTCAATATCGTAGCACTAAGAGCGTTAACTCTCTTAGCACAACGTCACATGCGGAACAGATTTAGATAATCCGCATACTAGCCC
>NC_033803.1:52865459-52868762 GCF_001876935.1 Asparagus officinalis | reverse complement strand
CAGAAAGAGGTAGCCAAGAAGCCACCACCAACTCGCAAAGTTTGGAGGCCGAAGTCTGAAGCGGCGGTTCAGACCAAAAAGCAGCAACTGCAGCCCCTGACAGTTCAACCTCCGGCGAATCAATCCAGACCGCCGATGATTCCCACAACTGCTTCGGGAGATCCCGCAGGATCATCCCAGAAAAGGAAGTCAGTCTTGGAGCGCCTCGGTCCACTTCCCGAGGAGCGAAGCAAAACTCCAATCCAAGAACGTTTGGGCCCACTAAGAAATCCCCAAACGACGCAACATGCTGGGGGTCGCCGCAACCCTCAACATGACAAAGAAATCATGGCACCCAAGCGCACTATGCTGCGCATTGAAGTTCAGGAGCCCGCTGAGAATTCACGCCCAAAAAGGCAGGTCTCAAGGTGCGTGACTCTTGAAAGTCCAAAGAAGGCAGTTCTCCCTCAGAAGGAAACGTTGTCGTCTGATGATGATTACGTTATACCTGAGAAATCGTGCCAACACACGATAGGTTGCTCTGACTTTCAAACAGACGAGCTGTACTATCGTGCTGGGGGTACGAGCAAAGCCAGAAAGAGAAGTCCTCGAAGACTAGAAACTCAGTGCCCTTGTTCAAAGCTCATTCGGGCAGTACTGTCTGAGTGCAACTGCATCAAGGTAGTCCCCGAGAGAATTTCAGTGTTCGAAAGGCTTAGTACCAAAATGCCAAAACCAAGGCGTAGGCGTTTTCGGCAAAGAAGGACGGTGGTTGAAGATGAAGAATTCCCGAGGGTCACCGCTAATATGACAAGCAAAGAGACCTCATCACGGGATAATCTCGAGTCGATTCTGAAAGCATCCCGGCGTCTAACCCGTCTGCAGTCTGGAGCAATCGCACGAGGAACTTATGGTAGGGTTCGGACAAGAGTACCTTCAGAAGGTGAAGAGTCGGATACCTGCTCCGCAGTCGCATCAGATAATACAGTGTCCAGTGAGGGGGAACCCCGCGAGTCACTGATGATAAGCGCGGAACAAGTGGCCAAGATGCTCGAAGATGCCATAGCCAAACAACAGGAAAGCTTTAGGTTCGAGATGCAGATGGCCATGCAGACTATGAGAGAGATGCATGAGCAACAAATTCAGGCACTGACGAACCAGCGAGGTGAACCAAGCCGCCGTAACCAGGTTGTTCAGGAAGAGGAGCACACGGATAGGGATGAAGCTCACAATGCCAATAACCCTCCCGTCAATGCAGGGGGTGGTAACGAGGATGCCAACGAAGATACAAGTGAAGACTTGAAGATCAAAGATCTCGAGAGCAAAATCAACACATTGATCTCCGCTCAAGAGGTGAAGAAGACGGGCATTGCTTGTCCATACCCACGAGAATGGGAATCAATCCCCTATCCGGCGAAGTTTAGTCTGATTAACTTTACGCCGTTTGATGGGAAGGGTTCCCCCACTCAGCATTTGATTTATTTCAAATCGCACATGGGTATTATTTCCGGCAATGAGCCTCTGATGGTGCGGTCATTCGTCGGCACTCTTCGCGGAGCCGCCTTCGATTGGTATCGCCGTCTCAAGCCAGGAAGCGTGAACAGCTGGGATGACATGGAGACAAAATTCCTCGCTAACTTCTTCGACGACGACACCGAGATATCTATCGGATCATTGCTCGATGAGAAGCAGAAGGACGGGGAGTTAGTCGACACCTTCGTCAAAAGATTCCGGAACAAAGCGATGAATTGCCGGGACCCGATCACCGAGGAATTCATTCTCCAGACCTGCCATAATAATCTGTCCTTAGACAACCTCGCATTGGACGTATTGGAGGCAATGGGGACAGCACCGTCTGACACTTGGAAGGATCTGAAGGGTCGAGGTGAGCAGGCTGAGCGATTCCTTAGAAGAAAAAAGGTCGAGAGGAACCAACCGACGGTTAATCCGCTGAACTCAAACTTTGCCTCTCGTGGTAAGGGCAAGGCACCTGCAGCTGCTGATGGTGCTAATCAAACGTCACAACAGCAATCCCGAAGGCAGCAAAAGACTTCGGGTCCGAGACTCCAAAAAGAATACTCTTTCAAGGACGAAGACGTTTCAGCCATCTTCGAATCCCTCCTTGAAAGTAACAAGATCAAGCTACCACCTATCACAAATCAGGAGGAAGCTGACAACACTACGGACCCAAAGTACTGTGCATACCACAGGAGGGTCGTTCATCCCACCAAGGATTGCTTTACTCTCAAGAATAGCATTCAGACCTTGGTCGAAGCCGGCGTCATAACGCTAAAATAAGCCAAATAAGAACGTTAAGACTCCAAAGAGTATACGAGTATAAACTGTTTCTCAATCCTCCAACAAGTGCATGAGGTTAAACTGCTTCCTTACATACTCCAACAGGTATATGAGTCTAAACTGTTTCCTTTCTTTCACGGGAAGTTCCTGGAGAATACCATGCTTGATATTCTTAAGGATAACCCGGACACCCAACTGAGTACAATACCATACCCAGTTTTGCAAAGGAAGCTGGGGGTGGATGATTCATGTAACGGGAAGTTCCCAAAAGAAATCCATATAGTGTATTCTTAGGGATAATCCGGTCACCACAGCAAGATGATGAATAAGAAACTCCCATTCAAATTCTCACCGCGTCTGTGCACTCAACACTCTTCCCCTCTCGATTCCCCTAATGAACGAGAGGTCCACAAATCGAGTGATCAAACCTTCCAACAGTTAGGGTCACCTCAAACTCCCATTTGGTCAAACCTTCTTACAGTTAGGACCACAGTCAAAATCCCCTCTCGATTCCTCCAATGAACGAGAGGTCCACTTTCAAATCAAGTGATCAAACCTTCCTACAGTTAGGGTCACCTCAAACTCCCATTTGGCCAAACCTTCCTACAGTTAGGGTCAAAACCATAATTCACTCTCGATAAACGAGAAATTCACCTTTAGTTTGGTAATCAAACCTTCTGACAGTTAGGATCATCCGAAGTTTTCGATTCTCGGAGTGGAGGTCCCACTCCTAGTTTCATCGTTCCGGATTCTGGGGGTGGAGATCCCACCTCGAGTCTCCTTTCCAGCTGAAGATAGAATATAAAATTCTTCTTCTTCAATGTCGGGAGATAGAATATAGAATTCTTCCTCTCCTATTTCGGGTTCGTCTTTGCCCCAAGAGAAGACACCACATTTTTCAACTCTCAAAATCTGTGCCTCACAGGTACAGGGAATTTTATTCCGAATCCTAAGTAGGGATAAGTCAGCGCCAAACATGCGTTGCCGGTTTAGTCTTTCACCGATTGAAAAAGACACTAGAATTTT
>NC_033803.1:52817674-52864459 GCF_001876935.1 Asparagus officinalis | reverse complement strand
GTCGGTCGACCGGTCCGGTCGACCGAAAGCTCCATCGGTCGACCGCCGGAATTTCCGGTCAACCGACAATATGACCGTTGGACTTCAACGGTCATTTTCTGAGCTGATTCTTCTGGGGCTTTTTGGACTTTTACTTAGTGGTTTGGCTGAGTTTTTGAGAGAGTATAAATACCCTATTGCTGCTCTCTTTCAAGGTCAATCCAAGAAGTTTTTAAACAAAGTGTTTAAACAAGGGTTTAGGGTTTTACTGTTTGTTTAAGTTTGGGTTTCTGTTTACAAAGGAGGAAGTTTTCACTGCAGATTGAGGGATTCATTCTCAATCCCCTTCATCCTCTTCTTTGTGTTTAATTATCATTTCTATTAAAGCTAGTTTTATATTGAGTTTAGATTTGATTTTATATTACTCATTGTTACACACACCCACATTGAGCTTATTGTATCTTCCATACATAATATAGTTGGGTGGTGAGAGATTGTAACTTTGAATTGTGCTTTCATTGTGTTCTCATCCATGTTGAGAACAATCAAATTATTGTATAGAGCCTTATTGTGAGATTCACTTTGTAATACACTCGTACACCGAGTGAGGAGTGTGTGGTGAGAGTCGGGGATCGTCCCAAGAGGAGTGGCGTTGGTTGACGTGCCTAGGGAGAGGTTGTAACCGAGCACTTGAGGGAGACACGGCTAGGTCCAACACTTAGTGGGTGTAGAGTGGGATTACAATAGTGTGTTGATTATAAAGTTTTCGGTTAGCTAGAAAACCGAGTGTCAGGTGTAAACGTTATTCAGGTGAACGTAGAAAACCCGGTTGATAGTGGATTTCTCCCCGGGAGTGGGGAGCGGAGACGTAGGACGTATTTTGGGAAGCGGGGCGTGACAGGTTTTAGTGGTGGCCCATGCAGGTCATGGTTCCGATCACGGTCCCGAGTTCCTATTAGTGAGAATATAATGGACCATTTAGATACATATCATATTTCATCCGTAAGACTATAGTTAGCCCTTATCCTATTTTCTTGATAGATTTCCTTTCGTCCTTATCTTATCATTCTTTGACTCCGGGGCTTCCCACTGTTCTTGTTTCATCGCTTTGCGACTACACACTCTACCTATAATTCATCTTTCCTCGTATCGGTCGTCATTATATATGTTATTATTTTTACAACTATATTTTCTTTGATTTGACTTATATATCATTCGACTGTATTATTTATTACAATTATTTTATGTATCACACACAGTGTTATATTGTATATTTTTATTAATAAAAATATATATCATTACTTATATATTTCAATTGTCCAAACCATGTTATTAAGTGTTTTGCATTGCTCTAGACTTCACATATACATCACATAGCATATCTGATATTCAGATTATTTTTGCATTGCTCTAGACTTCACATATACATCACATAGCATATCTGATATTCAGATTATTTTCTTGTGTTTAAATATATTTTTACATATCTAAACTTGTGTATGTGTATGTTTTTCTGTCATATTATCTATTAATTACTTATGTTTAGATTATTGTATATTGTTCGTATTTCATGATATACTTTAATAAGTTCATGAATTTAATATTCTACATATGCACTATATTCTTATCCTTTACATTTTCAGTATATAGTTTTTATCTGTTAGTTTTGTCTTGTTAGATTATTTTAGTATGTTCGCATTGGTTTTGTTATTTTTAAGAGTCATGTATTTTGATATTTAAGCAATTATTCATATTGTTAAGTTAGAGTTGAGTTACTAAGCTATTTTGTTACATTAATTATTATCCTTTTATAACTAATATAAGAAGTAATTCTAATATGTGTTTGTGGGTATGTATAGTATTTATTCATGTTTGTTTATAGTGTATTTACATATTTGTAGTTGTTTGTTTCGTTTTCGGTATGTGTTGTTTTATTATTATAAACATTGTATACGCGTGTTAATCTTTGTATTCATTTTATAGTATTTTTAGATGTTTATGTCTTTTATTATATCATTGTTTGTTGTTCATTCTCTATTCATTATTTTCGTTACTTGTGTTATGTTTTACTTTTTCATTCTTTTATAATTACTATTCTCTTTTCATTATAGTGTTTTTACGTAGATTATTATATTTACGATGTTATTTTTATTGATTTATAGTCATTCATTCTTTCTAGTATCAACTGTGTAACCATGTTTATCTAAAATATATCGGTGTTTTTATTATACCGAATTATGCCCTTCTTATGTTTTCATTTGCTTATATACCTATTTTACCTTTCATAGTTTTTGTTTTATATATTATACTTCTTTATCTAGTGATAT
Organism: Asparagus officinalis; assembly: GCF_001876935.1. NCBI lineage: Eukaryota > Viridiplantae > Streptophyta > Magnoliopsida > Asparagales > Asparagaceae > Asparagus > Asparagus officinalis. Next base: position 52,862,153 of record NC_033803.1, on the reverse strand, counting down.
GTTTGTGAGAGTTAGTATTGTTAGTAAGTATTTATGTTTTAGAGTATTCTACAATTTTTCTATGTGTTAATTTATTTTGAGTTTTATACTGTCAATTTGTTCATTACTTATTTGAATGCATTGAGTCCTTCAATTATGTTTTTCTTTGTCAGATTGGTATTTTTATTATTTTGACTTGTGTTATTTTATATCGTGTTACTTTTCTGTTTTGTTTCTCTTATTTTTGTATTTTTCGTAGCTCATATTATATCAATATCGTTTTATTCTTATATTTTCTTCGAATAGGAGTTGTTATTTTTCGGTGTGAGTATGTGGTGTTACGACCTTATAGTTTGTGTATAGGGTTATTAAAGGTTGTTACAATGTGTGTTTTGTTTAGCTTTGATTTTTATGTTTTTACATATTGTATTATGGTTATGTATTTAGTCGGAATATTTTTGTAGTTAGTGAGTTTTATATTTTATGCAGTGTATTCTTGCTCATATTCTTTTTGTTTCAATTTATGTATTGCTATACTTATTATGATTTAATATTTATTATGTTTTTGCTACAATTTTTGTTAGTAGTCACGTTATGGTATAGTTATTTTATTTTGTGTTGCATTTATTTTATTAATTCTATGTATTGTACATGTATTTATACATGTTTGCTGTGTATGTTACTACATAATTTTGGTTACATTTTACTTTTCATGTACGTGTTTTATTATCATTATTATTTGGATACTTATCAAGTTATATGTTTACTTGTATGTCATTTTACGTTATCTTTAATTTTATTAATTTATTAGTTTATTGTGTTATTTGGGTTATCTTATTTATTAGTTAACATAGTTATTTCTTTTACGTTTCATCAGTAGTTTCATTTAGTATATCTCATTTCATTCTTTACTTCCAATTACATCTATCATCATTGTTTGATTTAATTTATCAATCATTTCATCTTTCTTAGTTTTGTTTGTGTTTTGCTTACTTATTTTCTATATACAGTTTCTTATCCATTCTAATACTTACTTTTTATTTTGTTCTTTGTCCATGTTAGTCTGCTTCATTTATTTAGTCATAATATTTATATAAAGTGTGTGTTTCGATAATTATTGTTGTGATATACGACTATAATTATTTATTTTATTTTTGATATGATATACTACGTATAATTCATTTTTATATGTTGTTGTGTCATATCACCTTGTCCTTTCATGAATATCTGCTTTGTATTGTTTTGTATATCATATCTATATGGTTTATGTTCAATTACCTTCTAATATTCCACTTACATTGTGTTGCGTATTTTTACATAATTATATTGCTTGTCGTATTCTAAATTTTTGTGTATACAATTTGTAAATTCCCAATATTGTGTAATGAATTATTATTTGCTAAATTTTGTATACTGCTTTACATAATTATTTGATTGTATATTTTTTAATAATTGTGTTTAGCTATTTATACTTGACTGTCTTTGCATCTTTTCTATGTTTCAGACTACTTTTCATCATTCCATCAATTAAATAAGTTTTTTTTATTTGTGTTTATTTTGTTTGTATTATTATTCTAATTGATTTATGATTGCTTTTCCTATTATCTTTGATTTATACTTATTATTATATTATTCTATTTTATTATATGATCCTGTTGATGGTTGCTTTTCGCTCTTTAATCGTTTTTATTGATTTTGCATCTTATATTGTGTTTTTAATATCTTAGTTTGAACCTGTATTGATTATGTTTTTCATAATTAAATTTCTTTTTGTTTTTGATTGACCATTAGTATACCCTGCTATTATGTTTTGTTTAAACTGTTATCTATTTTAGAATTTTCGACTTTCTTATTATGTTGTTTATGTTTCTGTCTATTTCTATTGTGTTTGACTTATTTTTGTGTTTGCTTTAGATTTATTTTATTACTTCACTTTATTCTTACTTAATATGTTTCTGCTTTGTTTCTATGAATGCTTGTATATTATTTGTATGATTGTTTATTTATAGTGTACATGTTTGTTTTGATTCTATAATATTGCTTACCTTATACTTTATACTGATTAGATTGCTTATATATTTACAAGTATTGTGTAACAAGTTCACACAGTTAAATATGTTTGTATCATAGTATTTGTTTGGACTTTGTTGCGAGTCTGAAATGCGATAGCGATATGTTAGCTGTCACATCTTGTATCTTACCTTGTGTCATTTTTATTTTACATTCTCCTCTGTTTATGGATATCGTTCCATATCTCTGTCCTTGGATTCTTTCTGCATTATTTTATTTTTATTTTAATTCCGAGGACGGAATTTGTTTTAAGGGGGGTAGGATGTAATGACCGTAAATTTCTAAGACTGGTTTAAATAATTTTCTGGTATTTAAATATTAAATATTATTTTTCTAAAAGAGTATTTGTAATTTTCTCCATTTCTCTAGAATTTTCTACGATTTAAAAATACGGTATTATATTATTTTAATAGTTTTGCTAATTGTAAATTTAATTGTTTCGGTAAAATTTTAATTAATAGTTAATTATTCATTATTGTTATTGTTACTATTATTTTGATCATAAATTTTTAATATTTATTTGAATAAATTTTTTGATATTTTAAATTATTTAAAAGGGTATTTTTACTGTGTTTTCCCTGCGATATTTCACTCTGTATCTCTCTCTCATTCTCATACTCTCTCCCCTACCCCACTTCCCCAATCCACTCCCTAATTCCCGCACACGCTCACCTCGTGTTCCCCCCACTCTTTTTTTCATCTCAAAAAGCCCCCTCTCTCCTCTATTATTCCTCAGCTCTCGCGCTCTCTCTCTCTCTCTCTAATTAATCACTTCCTCACCATCTCTCTCCTCTCCCTCTTCATCTCTCTCAAATAAACCCACCCCAGACCCCAACTCCCAATCTCTGTCTCGTTCTCTCTCTCTTCATCTCTCACGTCTCTCTCTCTCTTCATCATCACCACCATCCCCCTCTTCACCCGACGACGACCACGACGAGCTGCCCGCCTCCGACCTCACCTCGCCTCCGCCCTGTTCGCCGAATATTGTAACGCAGATGTAAGAAATAATTCAAACAAAAAGAAATAAGGGTTAGAAATACGGCCTGATGGTCGAGGCGTGCAAGCACTGTCCCAAGAAACTAATTGCCCCCTCTCGTACAGGGCTACGCGGCAAAAGTCCCCGGAGATACAACGACCCTCGGTCAGGCGACCTCCTTCTCGTCGGCACGAGCTTCAAGAAGGCTTTGCGAATTCTTCGTAAACTTTCAGGGAACCAGCAAATTGTAACAGTAAGTATTTTGAAAGAGAAGAACAGAGAAGGTGAAGAAGAGGTTGTTGCTTTTCGCTGTATTAAACTCTGCGGATTTTAGATCCTTTTATAGGGAAAAACAGCCGTTACTTATAAACCCCGTAATTAACACGGTTTTAATCACGTTAATAAAACTTAGCCGTTATCAAAACATTTCCGTTACATAATTAATTCGCAAAATGTTTATCACGTTTTTAATCACACTAATAAATATTTTCCGTTACAAAATATTTCGGTTACAAAATATTTATCACATGTTAATTGTTCAAAAATAAAAATTATATTTTAATTATTTAAAAATAAAAATGTAGCAGATTAAGGGCCCATTAATCCGGAGCTGCATTCGTGTCCGCAGGTCGTGTGCGCGCGCCACCCGACCCGACCCGAACCCGAGCCCGAGCCCGGCCCGGCCGGCGCGCGCGTGTGTGGTGTGGAGCATAACCTTTGTTTTCTTCTAGGCATAGGAGAGAAAGGGAAGGCTTATAAGGACCCCTTTTTTCTATCCCATTTCCTATGTGGGACTAAACTTTCCCTCTTTTCCTCTACAAAGTCAAGTTTTAAGTTATCTTTTATTATATAATTCCAACAATCCCCCACATAACTTAAAACTTAAAATAGTTCAGAAATAACAATAAAAGAAATAAATACGATTGCTGGTTCCCTTATACTATGTAATAGGTGGAGGTACCTTTCGGTTTGAACCTTCACTTAGTGACAGTTGTATAGATCCGTGAGAGCTTGGTGGACTTCGCCTTGAACCAGTCTCATTTATCGGATTTCTACAGAAAGCACACATAGTACAGTTTTGAAGAATTCTAAACGGGTTGCGCTATTATCGGCCTTGCGCAGGTATCTTTCATGTGTGTTACTAGGGAGCAGCCCTGATCCCATAGTCGCGGCCTCACAACTACACACATATAGGTGAATCCTAATAAGGATGCGAGCAAGTAAGCATCCTGCCTCATGGGTCTTGGATTCATTAAGAGTTAGACTCAACCTTTCACTTGCTTTTTATGAGCACTGATCACCCTAGGGATGGGAGCAAATGAATTCAGTGCTCCTCACAATTAATCACTCATTCAGTTTGTTTCTACCCATTGAACCTCTGCGAGGTTGGGTTGCCACTGCAGTGATTTTTCTTATGGGCTTAACCCCATCCCCCTCGATGATTCTAGGACCACTGCCCTAGATAAGCCTTTAGTTAAGTGATCTGCAAGATTTTTCTCTGATCTTACAAAATCTAAGGCTATTATATGATTTTTCATCTTATATCTTAAGGATTTATGGCGCACTTTCAAGTGGAATGTTGACTTTATGTGAGATGTGGACCAGTGAGTTTTAGGGTGGCTAGTTACATGACCTCGTTGCTTGGCTAGGTATGGATTACTGTGAGACGTAGGACAGTTGTGTTTCTTTCATACATAGATCGGAGTTAATATTTAATTATCTACAATTTGAGACATATGGTATATATATGAGGGTTTCCTTGTTTGGATTATTTCGCTCGATGTACTACGTCTCTTGTTGTGGATTTTTAAGTATTAATTCCATCTATTTGTATGACATGGTTACCTGGATGATTATTCTGATGACTAGCTGCATAACCGACTTGTTACTTGATTGTTTTGGTTGGATTTCCAGTTGCATGTTTCTTTTGTCATTTCGGTTACCGTATTGCTTTTCGCATTGGGTTTTCGTTCGCTCTATTGTTTCCAGCACCCTAGAAATGATCCATTTTCTCCAACCTACAATCCAGGTTGGAGAAATCATCCCAACTTTGCATGGAATCTAGGAAATTCTCCCGGAACTCAAAATTTCACTCCCGCTTCGACCCAACATTTTCCTAGGGGAAACACAGTTCCATTCAATTCTCATTCACAATTTCAACAACCCAATCTGCCGTATCAAAATCAGTCTCCTCCTCATCAAGCTGTAATTCAAACTCCTCACAATCCAGATCAAGATAAACGTCTCAATGTCTTGGAAAGGGGTTTAGAAACCATAATTAAGGCCTCTACTCAAACCACGAATATGTTGACTCAAACATCTAGCACGTTGAATTCCTTCATGCAATCAACCGGACAAATGCTCAACTCCAACACTCAAGCTATAGCTAGATTAGAATCCCAACTTGGTCAACTAGCTAGTGCCGTGAGTGAAAGAGAGAAAGGAAAATTTCCGAGTTTCCCTGTATTTTGGGAAGCGGGGCGTGACAGCAGTTCATCCTATGAAGCTCAAGTGAATGCAATCCATTCACTTCGGTCAGGTAGACAGGTCGATAATCAAATAAGAACTCCTCCAAGTCAAACTCTTGATCTTGTACAAATTCCTTCTCCTTCTCATTCTGATGAATCTATTCAACAATCACTCCCTGCAGATGACCAAGAACCTGAACCCGAACCTGAGCCTGCTTTTGATAGGTTTAGACCGGTTGCTCCCTTTCCAGATAGACTCAGGTCTAGGAAACACTCTCTCCTCAGGAGGAGAAGATCTTAAAAACATTCAAACAGGTTAAGGTCAACATTCCTCTCTTAGATTTAATTGAACAAATTCCATCTTATGCTAAATTTTTAAAAGAATTGTGCACTAAGAAGAGGAGAATAAATGTTCCAAAGAAAGTCTTTTTAGCCGCCAATATCAGTGAAATGCTGTCAAATCCCATACCTTTGAAACGTAAAGATCCAGGTTCCCCCATCATTTCATGTATCATTGGTAATACTCATATTGATAAGGCGCTTTTAGACTTAGGGGCCAGTGTCAATTTGCTTCCATATTCAGTCTATCAGCAATTGGGTCTAGGTGTACTGAACCCAACCAAATGCACCTTACAGTTGGCTGATAGATCTGTCAAGGTCCCTATGGGTGAGTTAGAGGATGTTCTGATTAAGGTTGGAGATTTTATTTTTCCAGTAGATTTTGTAGTCTTGGAAACACAGCCTGTTTCCAATCCCAAAGGACAGACACCTGTCATCTTAGGACGACCGTTCTTAGCCACTTCTAATGCTCTCATCAACTGTAGAACTGGTCAAATGAAGCTGTCCTTTAGGAATTTAACTGCTGATCTTAACATTTTTAATCCAGGGGACCAACCAAATAATCAGCCTCTAGAAATAAACTACATTCAGGAAAGATCAGAAGAAGAAGAGTCTGATTTGAGTTTTGAGGAAATTTTTGATAAAGAGTTGGAGTTTTTAGAAGAAGCAGATCAGGTCCCTGAGAATAATAAAACTGTGTTACACATGTGCTGCTTTGAATTAAATTTTCAAGAACTCTTTCTTAATGAACTTAGATTCTTGGAGAATAATCAACAACCAAATTTTCAGAACTTCACAGAAGAATTGGTTGATAGAAAACAAAACTTCACAGTACAAGAGTCTAAGTTCATTAAGAAATGCAAAATGCATGACACCAATAATACCTACCTTACCTTGTTGCAAGAATTATTGAACACCCCGAAATGCTTGGAAATTCACATTATTGATTATATCATTCTGAATTTGTTTAAAATCCGGGGAAGAATTTTCAACAGTAAGGTAGGATTCAATGTAGAACAGGAACTCTTCATGTTGAATATTTCTTTCTACATTGTTTATTTTGTTTATTTCAGAATAATAAAAAGAATTTATTCTTCTCTCACTTGAGAGTTTCTTGTTCAGTTTTCAAAAAAAAAAGGAAAAAAAAGAAAAAAGAAAAAAAAAGAAAAAAAAAGAAAGAAGAATAAATTTTTGTTTTCATCCTCCTCGGACCAAAGGTAATTGCAGATTTTTATCAGCGGACCAAATGTAAGTGCTTCACTTCTTATCTGCTTTACTTTATGCATCATAGAATTTGCATTGAGGACAATGCAAAATTTAGGTGTGGGGGTGAGAATTAGTTATTTTTTCTTTTTTTCCTTTTTCTTTAAAAAAAAATTATAAAAATATCGTCACTTGCCAAATTAATAGAGTTATGTAATAATTGATTTATTTGATAAATTTGAAATTTTCTAATCCCTAGTTGGTTATTTACTTAAGTTCACTTTTTATGATAACTCTAAATAAATTTCTTAAGAAATGATTTTCAAAGTAGTATACTTTATTTAAGCCTTAACTTGGACTTTTATTTAAAATAATGAAATTGTTGCATGCTTAACTTAGAGTTGAAAATATTTTTTTTCAAAGTGTCTTGATTTACATATTTTCAAAATATATATACATATACAAAAAAAAAATACAAAAGAAGAGTGCGAAAAATAGGCACAAATAAAAACTCTTTAATTCAAGGTGATTCTATCTTATTAAGCCTAAGCTGACCGAGTAATTAAGCCCAAGGAGTATTTCCATACTTAATGACCTAAGCCCATTTGGGTTGGAATCCATTGGCCCAAAACTCGTTAAATGGTCACTTAGAAAGCCCATTAAAGTAGAAAAAAAAATCACCAAGGATGAAAGAGTTTAAAAAATAATAATAAAAAAATAAAAACATAAAAAAAATTTAATAAATGTTTTATAGTTGTATATATGGTCTTGGAAAATATTTTAAATCAAGCAACTTGAAAATTATTTAAAACAAATAGTTAGCATGTTCTTTTCAAAACTTTTAAATTAAATTTTTAAGTTTGGCTTGGTTTTGTATTGCTACAATGAGAAGATTTTCTTAAAAATATACCTTAGAGTTATATATATAAATGTTTTCTTGAGTGATAACTGGCTCCAATTAGATTATCTAAAAGTTATCAAGTGAATTTAGTTATTTACTGACTTCTGACTTCTTTAATTTGGCAAGAATTTTGTGGGTATATTCACTGCAAACCCTCACGAGACTACAACTCGTCCACTAGGATAACCTAGGGGTTTAAAGGCTTGTTGTATGCGCTAAATACAACCGCGATTCCTGTGAAAGTGAGTTAGGATTTTTTTTTATTTTCTTTGCTAGAGGACATGAGATTGGGCCTGATTTTTCACAAGTAAATCATGTGGGCCGGACTTAGCTTTGAATCACAAGAAAATGATATAGGCTGGTTTTCATCAAATGATATAGGCCAGATTTTCATAGGCTGGACAAAGTGCTGCAGCTAGAAGAATGGGCCGAATTTCTTTTGAAAATCAAGTGAATTGCATGGGCCGGTTGCAGCTGGCCTTTGAATGGGCCAAAGAAATGGAATTTGATTTTCTTTTGAAAATCAAAATGAATCATATGCCATTGGATTGCTTCATGACCGGACTTGGGCAACTTGATTTATTTTTGGATTTTGATTTTCTTTTGAAAATCAAATAAATCAATTGGGCCTCCTATGTTGGGCTAGAAAAGAACAAAAAGCAAATTCAATGGTGGAGATTGTTGCTTGGGGCTCAAGACAAATCCAATGGCTCATATTCATTGAAGATTACTATAAATAGGGGTAGAGAGTGAGGGGTTAGAGGTGTGAAAATTTTGTAAACTCCTTTTGGAGAGGAGGGCTACTCTTAATTGAGAAGGCCTTCCAAAATTGTAACTTTTTGTTGCAATTAATAATAATAATTTTTTCACCACTTTAAATTTTTCTCTTCTTCTCTTTGTTGGATGATGAAGATGAAGATGAAGATGGAGAATTATTTAAAGGTTTGTATTTCTTTTTTTTTTTACTTTTATTGCTTATTAGTTTAGATTTATTTCTATGCTTGTAGTTAGATTTTATTTTCTTGTTAAATAGCCAAGAGGCTAGAACCCTCTTGCCTTAGATTTATTTCATGCTTATAGAGTAGATTTATTTTCTTGCATTTAATTCTTGTAATTTTATTTTGTAGTTTAGATTTTGCAATTTATTTTATAGTTAGATTTTAATTTCTTATACTATTCACCTTGAGGCTAGAACCCTCTTGGGTTTAGTTTTTCTTTTTGTTTATTTTTATTTTGTTTGATTCGCCTTTAGGCTAGAACCCTCTAGGGAATCACCCTTTTCTAAGAAGTGGGTTCAATTGTAGATTACCCATATCTATAATTGAATCCACCATCTTTAATTTCTTGCATTTTCTTTTATTCTAGAATTTTGTTCTTCATTCTTGAATTTTTTATTTGTTTCTTGATTTTATTCATTTTTCCTTCTCACCTTATTGATCATACTCATTCTTTTTCAAATTCACTCTCACTTACACTTTGCACCTATTCACACACTATTTTCATTCTCTCAATCTCTTCACAATGACATTTACTCATCACTCCTATTTGTCACGCACACAAAATAAGAACCAATTTTATATTTTCTCCTACAAAACACCTTCCTCGTGGGATCGATATCTTAAATACTATAACTTGACACGGTTGTGCACTTGCAACCTTTTTGGTACATGTTTATGCCACATCAAACACCACAACGAACTGGTCAAGATACTGGGAAAACACCTTGTTCATCAAGCTCATAAATGTAGATGGAGCATTTATCACTCCGAATGGCATCACCAAAAACTCATAGTGCCTGTACCATGTTCGGAATGCGGTCTTGGGCATGTCTTCCTTCCTTACCTTCAGATGACGATAACCTGACCTGAGGTCCAGCTTAGAAAACACCCTAGCTCCTCCGAGCTGATCGAAAAGATCATCAATCCTGGGAATTGGGTATTTATTTTTAATAGTAATCCGATTCAATTCCCTGTAGTCAATACACATCCGTTTGCTACCATTTAGCTTTGGCACTAACACCACTAGTGCTCCCCAAGGTGAAGTACTAAGCCTAATAAATTTTTTATCAAGATACTCCTGGACTTGCTTCCGCAACTCCTCTAAATCTGCTATCGGCATCCGATAAGGTGGTTTTGAGATAGGTGCAACCCCTAGAATAAGATCAATGATGAACTCTATATCTCTATCTGGTGGTAGACCCGGTAACTCATTAGGAAAAACATCAAGGAATTCCTCGACAATTTCTGGTATGGGCTTATCCTCTACCTCTATACAGGTTAATACTCCATCCATGCTAGCTTGATGCCCTTCCTGCTCCATCACTTTGCTTCTGCTCATGAATTCAAACTCTGGGTGACCTGGTATCTTGAACACAACGCTTCGGCGTCGACAGTCGATCTTCGCATGGAAGTTGTAGAGCCAATTCATCCCCAAAATGACATCGAACCCGTTAGTGTCAATCACCGACAATTCTGCAACTAGCTCCCTACCACAAACTACCACTGGGCATCTCTTACACTCCCTACTAGATATTAACACCCCACTACCGGTATGTATACTCCAGCTTGCATCTAAACTATCACATGGTATGGTGTGTCGTGCAACAAACTAAACAGATATAAAACAGTGTGATGCCCCAGAATCAAATAGGGTAAATGCATGGACTGAATAAACCAAAATGATACCTATGACTACATCACCAGATGCCTCTGCCTGTTCAGTGGTAAGTGTCATAACCCGACCCTGTCTCTGCTACCGTTGAGCTTGCTGACCGTATTGTCCTGGGCGCCCCTGCTAATACTGTGGCTGATATGACTACTGGAAATGAGGACCTCTCCACTGTCTCTGTCCTTGAAATTACCGACCCCTCTGATGTCCTTGAAACATCTGCTGCTGCATGGGAAGTGGTGGTCTTAACTGTTGTCGTCCCTGTTTAGCCTGCCTTGCTAGCACTATCGCTCCACCTGAATATCCTCCTGAAACTCCTTTACTGGGACAAGTGGAAAGCTGATGATCTACCGCCCCACATGCTAGGCACAACCCGTTAGCTCTCCTGCAGTCCTTCATTAAGTGCCCTGGCTTGATGCAGAAATGGCAAATCATGTTGGTTGATTGTGGAGCTGGTCTCGGAGTCCCTATCTGCTGGCACTTGGCTGGTGCTCCTCTGATTTGAGGCTTCAGCTGGTTACCTCCTGAGTTCTGTCCTACAGGGTTCTTGTTTTCCCCTCTCTTCACTGAGTTCATGATCTCAATCAGCTGTTCTGCTTTCCGAGCTGCCTCTAGAACATCTGCATAAGTCTCAACCCCCTTCTGACTATAAATCTGAGTATGGATCTCAAAATTTAGACCCTGCATGAACCTTTGTTCCTTATCCACCTCATTTGTTACCATCACCGGGGCAAACCTGCTGAGCTTGGCAAATTCTGCTGCATACTCATCTACAGTACTAGCTCTCTGTCTTAGCATAACAAGCTATCTGTGCATCTCAAGACGAGCTGTCTTTGGGAAAAATGCCTCTAGGAAACTCTCCCGGAATGTCTCCCATGAAATTGGCTTAGGCAGCTTCTCCTCCTCTGCATCTCACCATGTTCTGGCTACATTACTAAGTTACAGCTGCACAATATCGACTCAGTCTTCATCTGGTATCTTAGCTGCCCTCAATAGGCGATCCATGGTTTGCAACCAGATCTCGGCCTCATATCCGTCTTTAGTCCCAGCAAAGTGTTGTGGGTTAAGCTTCAGAAAATCAGACACATTACCCGGCCTTGCAACCTGTCGCTGCCCGTCCCTCTAGCAATTATGAGCTACCAGCTCCCTAATCGCTTCTGCAAGATTATCCTGATCTACTTGGTGTCCTGCAGGGACAACGGGAGTGAGGGGTCGACGGGTTGGGGCCATAGAGATCACCTGAAAGGAGAGGGGTCGAGTTTAGGACTTGAGAATCATAGAAATGGGAGTCAAAGGATGTATTTATGGAAAGAAAAGGGCGCATTCTATACATGCTCTTTTTTTTGGCTCAACCTTAGTTTCTACTCGTATACAGGATGAGACAACAATTCCTAAACCTGGCTCTGATACCAATAAAAAACCTTGTCATGCCCCGGTTCCAAAATGTAATAGTTTGGAGCGTGACTCGGCCGGCAATGCAACCATACAGTCACATTCACGCCTCTAGATCATCTTGTATACATATAAAACCCAAACTATACGAAAGAGCATGTAACCAAGAAAAATAAAATGGAATGTATAGATAAAGAAATATCGGAAATTTCCATAGTTCTATAACAAGTCCACAAATCTCTAAAGTGAAAGGAAAAAAAATGCACCATAGTCTGGAGAGCCAACTGTGGCAAAAGAAAAACCTGAACCAAATAACTACCTAAAACAACTGAATTGGAGAACTGATAGAAGGAACGATGATCACTGCAGTTGAGCCTGCTCCTCGAAATACTCTTGGTCCTGCGAAGAAAGAACAGTTCCCAAATCTAGGGCATACAAAAGGGGAGTCAGAAAACTCCCAACAAGCATGTAAAATGAAGGAATAGTGCACGTGTAAGTGTAAATGGCATATAAAGGAAAGATAAATTATAAATAATTAGTGATAAAAGAAATTTACAAACCATAGAGATCAAATAATGTCCATCATCAAACACACAAGCAGATTTATTATTATTTTAAAAGCCATCCTCCAACTACGTTGTTTGTCTACAATACATAGGAATGTACAAATACTAGACAAACAATATTAGTAGTAAATTGTTTGTAAATCATCATCAAAACAAGAAGGCCAACATGCGCATGTGCCCGTTTATATACATGTTATATTGTTCATCCAATTCCCCTTTGTTAACCCCCCCTGTTTGTCTGTTTAACCTAAGTAATTGTGCACGAAATGTTATGCACTAACCACAGAGTTACTATAGAACAACTTCCGTAAAACTATGAGAAATAACCGTGACCCAGAACATGTCCAATCAAGAGGGGTGCATCATCTAGTTGATGTTATAATAGTAATAGCCGAGGAAAAATGTCATATCGGGATATCGATATCGAGAGCATATCCATGCTATGAAAGCACGCTTATAAATCATACTTTGACGGAAGTTGTCTTCATGCACAATCAGCCCTATTAAATGTCACTAGGTGATCAAACATAACATCAAGAAACAGTTTCCGTAAAGTCATGCATGTTAAACACAACATCAAACAAGATAAGTACTATATGTATTAACCGAGTTTTTATCTAATCATAAATTTCATGTGATCTCCATTATAAAAAAAAAATAAGTCTTATTTAATCTTAATTGTTAAAATATTAGCTTAACTAGATAGAGTGCACGTCAAATTCAAACTAGGTTTATTGAGTATCACAATCAAATCATTAAAATATTAAGCAACAAAGCATCAAAAGTGGTTATTTCAACACACCATAGGAAACCGACATGTCATTTGTACCTAATTTACATTTAGCATTTTCTGCTAGTGAACATTTATCATTTAAGACAAATCTTATTAATATAACCAAAATGCTTAGAGCTCTAAGTCACAGAGCTCTGGCAAATGCGCTAAAGTGAAGCCACTAATATAAATGACATATGCTTTTATAAAAACACATTGTACCAGGTGGAAACACTGCATGACTATAATAACTATCTTATACATGGATGAGACCACTAGCTAATTGTATCAGTAGTTTATTTTAATAACAGATAAGGATTTATGACACTATTGTGTTTATGCCTAAATATTGTGCTTTCTAAGTCCTTTGACCTCGATACAATATTTACCCATTAAGGTATTCTGATACCCTTATGATTATAACTCTCTAGTAGATCCGTGATGATTGAATACCCATATCTAAGATATATATATATATATATATATATATATATGAACTCGCACAGGAAACCTTGGCATGGAATCACTAACAGACTCACTTTTACACTTTACCCCTTAATGCATAAAATAACAGAAATCTCATAGCTATGGAAGAATTTCAAGGTAGCAACGGATAATGACATAAAAAGTTAACAGAGGGGAAGGGGAAATCTTATGCTTGCAGGAAGAAGTGAAAAAGTTTAGGAAAAACAAAATTAAGGAAATATATGCTTGATTATAAGCTAAAAAAATAGAAAATTAATGGAGTAAAAAGACATGGTTGCATAATAATATTGAGAACAAAATCCACAAAAACAAGACAAAATATGCTTGCCTAAATTTTGAACACTGAAATTTTGAATCCCTATCTGTTCCTTCTCCTAGAGTACCCGATTCTCCTCTCAATTTGTCAATCTTTTCTCCCTCTTCTTCTTTCCCTTCTTTTATTCCCGTGAGCTCTCTCTCTTAATTTGCTCCCGTGAGAAAATTTGTGTAAGAGAGTTTTAAAGAGAGAATAAAAGTAATTAGGGGACAAAGTGAGTGATTTGGGGAGAGAATTAGGGAGAGGGATTTTTTGGAGAGATTTTAGCTTAGTGGGTAGATATTTTCCAAAAATATCTTTCCTCAAATCTCTCACGTGAAAGAAGAGAATCAAAGGGAAATATGAAGTTGCATACATGGGCTTTCTAGAATGGGCCTTAAGAAAAATTGTTTTTTTTTCAAAACCTTACCTCATGTGGGCCTAAAAAAAATTATTGGTAATAAACAAATGGATTATTACAATATATCTTTGACATAAATATAAATTTGTTAGTGCCTCTAATCTAAAATATAATTTTGGGTTTAAAAATAAAATATGGTCTCATTCAAACCAAAATTTCTCAATTTTCACCTGCCTTTGTTACTCTTGCCACATTGCTAGCAAATGCTTGATGGAAACTTGATGCTTGATGGAGAACTTGATTCCGAAATCCCCCAAAATAATCCATCCACTCTGCATCCACGCTGCTCTCCCCACTCAAATCAACCTCTTTAAAGCAATGCTGGAAAACCCTGCATAAAATCAAAATAAATTTCACAAATTCCAATAGAAAAAGTCCAAAATAAAAGAATTAGGGTTAGGGCTCTGAACGGACTCGAGGAGGGATGGGTGTAGGAGGTGGCGGTGGCAGAGGCGGTGGATCAGCGATGTGGGAGGGGAGGTGCTCCAGGGTTCGCTCCTGGCGAGAGTGAGAGCTGAGGAGGGGGAGCGCATCGCTATCGTGTCCTTCGAACTGGCCCAAATTTACTTCTGGAGAGAGCAAGAGCTGAGGATGGCTGTCGTCGGCTTCGAACGGGCCGAAATTTGCTTCTGGAGAGAGAGGAGAGAGGAGCGTTCAGTTGAGATAGTGGAGATAAGATAGAAAGAGAATTTCTGAGAGTGAGGTCGGGGATTCTGAGAGAATGGGGAATTTTGAAATTTGAAGGGAATTTCTGAGAGTGAGGTGGGGGAATTCCGAGAGATTGGGGTAATTTTAAGATCTGTAGCACGGTGAGAAGAGGGGATTACTGCAGCGGTGTGAGAAGAGAGAGAATTACTGTAGCATGAACAGTTATTCTTTGATCCTCCTATTTGTATAAAGGAATAGATCCCTAGCAGATGCACAACAAGAAATTGTTAGCTTGCATAATTTTTTCCAATCTCTATTAGACTAAAAATCAAAAAATCGCTCACTTGCACAAAATTATAAGAGCCTGCAAGTGGTTTTTTTTATATTGCTACTGTAATAGTTAACAAATTCAAATATAAATGCATATTCGAAATAATTAATGTGATCTTAAGTTGTTGTCATATGATGGAGGTTATCCCTGTATTGTTAGTATGAGTTTTGATTGTTTGAACTTCTGGTTAAATTACTTGTTTCTGCCAGTGAATAATAGTGGAGACTATTTAGAGCTGTTGTTCGAATTGGTGTTTTCCTGATGTGTTACTACTGTACAGCTGGTTTTTGTTGATGCTTTGTTTGTCTTCACACCTTGATTTGGTTGCAGCTTGCACACATTGGTTTTTTAGTATTCTCGCTAACAAATGGTAAACATCACTGAGGAATGAGAATTGATTCAAATGAAACTCAAGGACAAACATTAGAGGAGAAGATGATGTAGAAGGTCTGGGTTTGAGTTTTAACAAAAGAAGTTTTAGGATAAACCAGTTTGGAATTATTGGCTAATGGATTTGGGTTTATAATGAAGGGGTATAACAATCCAACTACTAATTTTGTTAAAATTAGTAGAATATTCCATTCTCACTGTAACATATATTAACTAGAAGGACTAATATCAGCATATTGAGATGATTGGGAGATTGATATCAAAATACTAAAGATTTGTGGGAGTAATTAAATGAAAAGTTATGACCAATACTTGATATATAACTTAATATTTTTTCCCTTCTTTTTTGCAGGTTGGTTATGGAACCTTTTTCATAGGTTCTGCATGTTTGCCATTTCAAGCTAAAAGCTCGGATGGAAAGACGAATGTGGTCAAGATGACTTTGATATATGAGTCTTTTGGAATAGACTTGTACTTGTGAATTGATCATATTTTAATAGGTTGAAATTATCTTGTAACTACTTATTTCTGAATGATGGGCTTAAAACATATGAATGTTTCATCATTTTTCATTTTGATGATATCTTAATGTAGTGTGTGCTTATTCCAATTTTATTTTGGTTTACGTAACTGTGTTTGCTTATTGGTCGAATTTCTTGAAAAGTGCTGATATAACCCTATAAAACTGTTACCATAGCCCTATAAAAATGTTGTCATAGCAAAACAAAATGTCGCATTAGCTACAAAACAACTGTAACATTTGCTCCCTGATTTTGAAAAAACCGCTACCCTTGTGTACAAAACCGCGACATTAGGTATTAAGAAACTATCGTCGGAACATGTTACATTTGCAATAAGTGTTGCCTTTGTGTATGGAACTAATACATTAGGTATCACTAACTAGCTACAGCAAACGTTGCATTTTGT
Source organism: Asparagus officinalis (assembly GCF_001876935.1). Taxonomy (NCBI): domain Eukaryota; kingdom Viridiplantae; phylum Streptophyta; class Magnoliopsida; order Asparagales; family Asparagaceae; genus Asparagus; species Asparagus officinalis. The sequence goes on along the minus strand of NC_033803.1, from coordinate 52,845,322 downwards.
GAAAAAACATTGCTTTAGCCTTATTGTTATATCGTCTTAGAAACCGTTGTGTTAGGTTTTGCAACCACTGCCTTATGGCTAATGCAACGGCAACAATGAAGAAAGTTTGCTAACTGCTGCGGTTGTACAACTGCAACAGTTTAGATGCTAATGCGATATTTATAAATCGTTGCGTTAGAGCAAATATGTGATAATATCAAAATACTAAGATAGTACTGTTTGACAAAGGGTTAATGAAGAAGGGCTATGGAGAAGGATTAACTTAGTTAACCCATCCTATGGGGTTAATACTATTTCGATTGAATAGTCATGAGGAAAGGTTTAAGTTTTTTGTGTTTGGTTAATAAAGAAGAGCTCAAAAGGGCTTAAGAAAGTTAATTCATAAAATTTTAAATAAATTTCAACTTTAACCTTATCGAAACAACAACATCCACTGCTCAATTTTTTCTTGCAAGGACATGCACAACAAGAGGGCTGAAAATATATCATATTGCCCAAAAAATACTATATTTTTGTTTTGTTTTTTGGTCAATGAGAGGATTTTAAACACAAATCAGTGTGTTTGGTGCCCAGACCTTTATTTTGAAGAAACCTGCCAGCATCTTTTCTTTGAGTGTTGTTATTCAGCTCATGTGTGGAGTCAAGTCATGGATTGGCTTAGATTTTTATGGAGATCCTGTAAATGGAATTCCATTATCAACTAGTATAGCTCTGATCTCAAGGGGAAGGGGTTTATAAAGAAGCTCATGAGAATGACACTATCGGTTACGGTCTACATGATTTGGAAAGAGAGGAATCTGAGAAATTTTCAAGAGAAAGTTTGTAATCCTGATACTCTCTTCTGTCCTGTGAAATTTGCTATCTTCTCTAAAATTCTGATGATAAAATTCCCTTTCATCTAAAAGAGAATCTTGTGGCAATGTAGCAGTCTTTCCCAGGTGTTGGTTCAATGTCTGCAGGAGAAATCTTGTTGTAACAGTTTTTTTTGTTTTTTCCTTCTACTTTTTGTTTTCCCAGGCTTTATATTGGAAAGTTGATGTGCTACAAAACTTTACAACCATATAAGTTTATTTCTTTTTTTCTATAATATAAAGCTATTTGCATTATTAAATTGGAACTCAATTAGATTTGACGATAATTAGATAGATGTCTTCACTACCACATATTTAATCTAATACAACGGTTCCAAACCGTACCGCTAGCCATGGAACCATCGCCCTTGAGAAAGTGCGATGGCTCTCAAACCGTCTTATATGTTGTTGTTGCCCTACCTCTATCGTAGCGATTTTGACCTCTATTGCAACGGTTTCTTGAACCGTTGCCCTCGCATCTAACGCAACGGTTTTAACAGTTGGAGCTATTGCAACGGTTTTAGAAGAGCTAAAGAAACAGTTTCGATTGAGCTATTGCAATAGTTTTTAAGCTATTGCAGTGGTTTTGAAGCTATTGCAACAGTTTTAAAATACCTAACACAACAGTTTGGATTGAGCTATCACAGCAGTTTTGATCAAGCTATTGCAGCGGTTTTGATTGAGCTATTGCAGTGACTCCGATTGAGCTGTTCTTGGTTCCCTACATCAAAATTATATAGTATTCAATTACCTGGACAATCTTTTTAAGAACATGGCTAAGTCAAAATTTAATACAAAATATCAAAGTGAAAATGTTGAGCATAATCAACCATAACGATAAGTGCCAACATTCATCAGTATAGTATAAAAACTACAAAGTATTAAATCCACACTACAAACATTTCAACTCGAAAAATATCGTACCGAACTAACATTCAAACAATATGAACATTTGATTACAAAACATGAAACTTCTCGGTCAAAGACTTTATATTCTCTATTTGTTTCCAAAAACTTGTGTCTTAATGTCAAATACTCACTAGGAACCTCACTAGGAACCTGTCAGTATCAATCTCAATCTTGGCTTTCATCATTTCTGTACCTGTGTAAATTTCCATGAATCATCAAAATTTTTTCAATGATGATAATAAAATTGGGGAAAAAAGACATTGCAAACAAATTAAAAAAAAAGAAGTAATATTCTACTCCTAACCATTCAACAAAAGAAACATAAAAACAATTGTTAACTTCCTCCCTATGTTTAGCATCTTTTTAAAATCATTGCCTCTATCTTAGTCTTTGAACAAATCCTAATCACTTTCTTTCTGTAAGAAAAAATAATAATAATATAAGAAGAAGAACTGAAGATTGGGAGGAAAGATGAAATAAAATACTTAAGGATTTCAATTGGTGCCACTCTTATATCTATATAGAAATATAATGTGACAAATTCTAAAGCCTTCTGTTGACCGATAACATCGCTTATTTATGTGGACTCCATGCATGGTATTTTTTACTCGTTATTAAATTTATCATTGTGCGATCTGCACAAAAGGATAATATTATTGGTCCACATTATAGATTCATATAAAGCCGTGGAAGCCTTGATACACAGGTGTATGTAGAGAACAATGTTAAAAGAACACTTCGTGGTTTGAAATTGTGGTGGTTGTCGTCGTGTATGTCCTTGCGTTGTTGTTTACTTCCTTCTATGATTTGTTGAGTAATGTCCTAGAGTTTATTTGCATATATACTCTGTACTGTGATGATGGAGATACTTCTTTTTCAAATTTTTTATAACTATGAGAATAAAGTAAGATTTATAAACGCACACCAGACACACATGGACACATGTGAATATATACATACATCACACGTGTGTGCGTGTATACAGAAATTGAAAATATGCAAGCCTGACAACACAAAATAACACATATTACAGTAAAGCACTAAGACTACAAACATAATGTCGAAAATGCTCTTTCATCAATTTTATTGTATTCTGAGTTTACAAAACTTGCCTGATTAATGACAGTGATCCTTGCTTGTATTGTCACAGGAGCTGGCATGCTTAGGATATAATCAACACTTATTGATCAATTATTTCCTTCAGCACTTAAATATGAACCTTTATCCTAAAAGTTGCCAAATATTAAAGTAAAAAAAATCATTATATGATTCAATTGCCAATTATGAAGACATCATAGAAAAGATATGGAGAATTAAAAAATCAATTAATCCTTTGTTATTGTATCATTTACTGGCAGTTAATATGATCACAAATCCAAGTCAAGGGAAAAATTGTGAATAAAAAAATTGTATTCTGTGTACATACTGTGGATCTAGTAGTAATTATAAGATTATCAAATGTGAAGACTGAGCCAGCTGCACTTGTAAATATTTGGAGTGTGATTATTGTGAGGTTGCATTACTGCCGTAAACAATAAGTCATACACATGTGTACACTCTGAACTTTGACACAAAAATTTTGGGATGACTTAAACTACAGAGTGTGGTTATTGTCATTGGACCATACGAAACAAATGTATCAGGCTTCTCAGACTGCAAATGTGCTATCTACAACACTTCATAATGGACCATATGAACATACATTGCTTACTAGATTACGAGAAGAATAACTATCGTTGGCAAGATTTCATGCTTTCAATCTCAGTTCATAAGGATTATCAAGTGTTTCAACCTAGTAGGAGATACAGTTCTGAGAAAGTGCTAAATGGCAGACAAAGCCCAGTTCTGCTTACAAATATCACTCTGTCCTTATCAAGTCCTTTAATTTTTGGATATTTCTATCGCCAATAAAAAGAGAAGAGAAATGTCAGTAAGAAACTTATATTTGAAATTGATACCTTCATGAGTCCAAGTGCTTGTAACAATAATATAATCGAATTATTAGGAAGGTGCTCTTGAAACCAATATAAACGAACATAGAAAATATTAATGTGAAACTTTGCATCAATAAGTACAGTATTCACAACAATTGCATCAATTAATAGTTCATGCAAATGATAAAGCATAACTAACTCTCTCAAAAACTACCTCCATAAAAATCTTGAGATTTTAACCATGAATTCATATTTATCAATTTTCATTGCCGTATTTGTTCGCTAGTATGGAACCTAGTTTTGCAAGGTCATGAAGAGGATACTGAGTACAGATGGATGCCAATTTGGATGAGAAGATGAGAAAACAAACAAGCATCATAACGAATAATGTGAATTAGATGAAAATGATTACATAATTGACATATCTAAAAATACAAATAAAAGCGATAAATAACCAAATCAAATTGTTTTTCAAACTTATTCACCTTTCTCAGTCAACCCAACACAACACTTGTGGCCACTCTTTCTCTAAATTATAATGCACAAATAAATATACTTATAACCAATAGTATCAAAGTAGCAAATTAAAATCTAAAATTAGACAAAAGGATAACTAATGATTACAATTATTATCATTCCAAGTCAAATAGAGGAGAAATTTCTACATCAATTAGTTTATATAACTAATGATTACAATTATTATCATTCCAAGTCAAATAGAGGAGAAATTTCTACATCAATTAGTTTAACAGTAATAAACCCTAGCTACATTCAATTCCAAGTCAAATAGAGGAGAAATTTCTACATCAATTAGTTTAACAGTAATAAACCCTAGCTACATTCAATTCAAAAAGAGAAATAGGTTGGAGAGAGAGTATCGTGTACCTTGAAGTTGTATGTAGTTCAGGGTTTCGACATTAGAGAGAGGTCCATATTAGAAGTGGGAGGCAACTATACAGGCGAGGCATGGTGGCGAGGGCGGTATTTGAGGTGAGGTGCTAGCGGCCGGGGGGAGCGGGCGGCGGTGATGGGGGCATGCTAGGTTTTGACATGAGAGAGAGAGAGAGACTATGACAATGAGAGAATGACAGGCTAGGGTTTTGACAAGCTCGAAGATGAGATCGGAGAGGAGATCGGAGAGCAGATTGGAGATGAGATCCAAGATGAAACCTTAAGCTCCCAAAGCCCAGGAACAAGCTCGGAGATGAGATTCAGTGATGAGATCGATGATCGACGATTATATGATGATCTTGGCAACGGCGATTTTAGGGAGAGGGAAATTTTAGGGATTTCGCTAAGCGGTCAGGGCCAAAAGTCTTCGACATTTGAGAGAGAGAGAGAGAGAGAGAGATTTCGTTAAGCGGTCAGGGCCGTGGGCTTTAAAAACTAAAGCTCCCAAAGACAGGTTATTAGGCCCAGGAACAATTATTACGCCTATGGCTACGTTTTTCATAAACTGTTGCATTACGCACTACAAATCATTACGATATATATCTAACACAACAGTTAAAACCGTTTCACCTTAACCGCTACAATAGATCAATTATGTGGTAGTGCTTATATGAGTTCTATTTCAATCGTTTCCATTAATTTTCTACTATTTGCTTCCCAATTGCTAAATTAATTTTCATGAAGTCAAGAGTCCGTTGGAATGAGATTGGGTACAAGTCTTTGAAGTGGGATTTTGTTGATGACGTCTCCATGGACAGAGCACAGCCAGCGGACTCTTGGTTATGGCTAGCCAAATGCACTTTGCTTTTGTATAAATGGTTTTCTTTTGAGCTCTTCTATAAATTTCACATTGTACTCCATGTGAGGACGCGGAGCAAAAAAGTTACTCCACCTTCTCATGCGGAGTTGTAAACCCACCGAAAGACGGGTTCAGTGGGGATGTAACCCTCACGTGCGGTTTAACAAACTTTTGTTGTTTGGCGGGTTAATAAGGGATTAAACCTTCTTAATACCCCGGCTGACCTGTTGCCAAATGGTGTGCAAGGATACAAGGTACTAATATCGGAAAACTCTAATTTATAAACAGGAACCTAATAAAATGTCACGTTGGAAATTTTGTCATTTTAATTTGTCCCGAACTATTCAGGGGCTGTTTTGTTGGTTAACCTAATTATAGAAAAATTATTTCCATGCTTAGATATGACTTTTCATGTGTTTTTAAAGGTTTCTTAAAATATTGAGTAACTTGTTTGGTTCTGTGACGTCCCTGGGTTCACACAAGGCTGCAGTCCAAGGTGAAACCAGAGATGTCAAACCTGCCATGCACCCACATTATGCATAAACATGTTTCACCAATCACAGTAATATCCTCTAGTAGAACCAAATAGAAGTGCAGGTACAAACAGGTAAAATAAAGGGAATAAATGTAATAGACATGATATAGAAGAGATATCTCATAAATGAAAAGAATCATGTCTCAACTATAATACATCTGATATCTGAATAATGAAAATGTCTCAACATGAATCAACTAAGAATCGTACTAAGGCACACTATCTTTACAATATGAATATGAAACTCTAATGTCTGGATAAAACTCAAAACTACAGTGGAGTCTCTACAAGTAAAAATACGCGACGGTGACTATGCCAGAACTCCGTCACCCTGCAGCTCTCCGGAACTCCAAGCTATCTGAAAGGGTATTTTTAAAAGAAAAAGAAACAATAACAAGAGCGTCAGAGCGCTACAGCAAGATTACCTCCATCCGCCCCTAGGGAAAGGGCTGCTAGATGGAGTGAAGGCTTTATCTATTAAGCATAGTCTACCTAGATTCATTTTCCCCGTATCTAAGTGGATTAACATTTAGAAACCTACAACACGAGACGTAGTACGTCGAGCGAAATATTTCAAACAAGGAAACCCTCATGTATATACCATAAGTCTCAAGTTGTAGATATCTAAATATTAATACTGAACTAAGAAAAGACAATCTAATGAAACCAATAATTAGATATCCATAACACGAGACTGGTACGTCGAGCGAAATAATCCAAACAAGAAAACCCTCATGTATATACCATAAGTCTCAAATTGTGAATCTCTAATCATTGATCCCAACTAAGAAGTAAAAAAAAAGACAGTAAAAGAAATAAGATATCAACACATCGTATTTATAATATCTTCCACTATCACTGGGAAGATAGAATAAAATACCAATACATAAGTTTGTATACTTTCAAAAGTAACATATCTCAGTTATATAGTTCAATGATAGGTCATATTCATAATCGACATCTGCCATACATAGGCTATCAACTAATTATCTCAGTGTAACGGACTACCTGTAGGTATCCTGAACTGTGTACACGGCTCATTAGTCTCATCGCGATCTTAGTGCGTAACATGAGTGCGGGACGGACTACCAAATAGGCATCCTAGAAATAGAGCTCACGAGCCTCATCGCACCATAGTGTGGGACGGACGGTTAGATCAAGCCTCCTAAAATCCGACTCAATGGCCTGTATATGTGGAATATCGACGCACTACCTCATGTAGTACTGAACGGAGCTCATCAACGATATCCATCTCATGTAAAACTTTGTATCTCTGGTATATCAACACACTATCCCATATAGTACTGAGCTGTGCTCATCAACGACATTCACCTCATGTACAAACCATGTATATCTGGTATGTCGATGCACTATCCCATATAGTACTGAGCTGTGCTCATCAACAACATCCAACATGTATATGAATGATATCTAATTCAAATATGATCAAATCAAAATTTATTATAATCCCCTTAGGATTCTTAAATGTATAACATAACATATTCATGACTAAACGTATAACATCAAGCGGCTCAAAACTCCGCGAACGCACCTCAAAACGGCGCAACACAGCTCCACAAAACGAGCAGGAAAAACAGACGTGATATCTGTTAGAAAAACAAGCATATTTTTCTCTAGGAAAACTATTTTTACAAATGGCTTTCTGTTTTGACAACTAGATTCACACATCTTTCAAATGACATAAGTTTGGTTCAGTTTAGAGTTTATTTGTTATCCCAAATCTCCAGTTAAACATTATATATGTGCAGCCATTTTCTGCAGGACATATTGTTAGTAAATATAACATATCTTTCTCTATACAAAGTCTTTTTAAGAATGGTTTTCTGTTTTAGAAACCAGATACATATAGATTTCATATAAAACTGGTTTAGTTAAATTTGGAGTTTGTTTGCTATCTTAAACTCTCAATTAAAGATTATACAAGTGCTGTAGTTTTCTGCAGAAAAACAAATATATAGTACATCACTTAAATTTCTCATATATGAATAAATTTTTGAAAAACCCTAATGATCATGATCATGATACTATCGTAAACAGCAAGAAAAGATTATTAATCTAGCATTTGTTTTAGGGTTTACTATCAAAAATCTGACTTTTAACACCTCAGGTTAAGATTAAAGCATGAAAACACATATTCAACATCATATTAATCATCTACACTAGTTATTTAACTATGGGGATAGGTTTGGATGAAGATAATCTTGCCTTAATCTCATGTGCAAGCCTCTGAAATAAACAGCAAGCAATCCATGAGCACAAACCACCCATTCTCCCTCGTCACACGTCGATGAACTCGCCCTTTTGTCGATATTTGCTTCACAAAGCTCTCAAAACTCATAAAAATAAGATCTAGGGTTTTTGAGGGGAGAGGGTGGCTGCTAGGGTACATAGATATGATAAAAGAAGGGAATTTTCATAAAAAACACAGGTATTTATAGAGGCAAACCCGAAACAAACCTGTTTGACCCGAACCAGGAAACCTAGTCTGACTAGGAAAACAACCTTCGGTATTTTGACAATAACTTTCGCGTCCGACCTCGGAATGAGGTGATATAAGATTTTGTTTGAAATCTGTTGAAAAGACCTACAACTTTGGTATTTTAAGTTTTCCCAGATTATAAGTGCATCGTTGTGTAAAATCTATAAACTCTTAACTGGTCATTTTTCCCAGATTTTTTTCTTGTGCATGTTTTGTGCATTTGCACTCATATATTCATATATATGTATCGGGTTGATCTCAAATCAAGTCCTAGCATAATCAAATATCAATAAACGTTATTTATCACAATATAACATGTTTATTATTATATCTCACAACATTCAATATTACGGGGTTTTACATTCTTCCCCCCTTAAAAGAATTTCGTCCCCGAAATTCCACATTCGTATCTTAGAGATTAATAATCACAGAAAAGCACGTTGAGGGAATAATCCAGATAAGAAAACCCTCACATACACATCTCGCATCATTAGTCTCCAGATATGAACATAGCAATATCTATATTTAACAATCTAAGATGCTAATATTTCAACTTAACCCCTAACTAAACGGAACTAGTACGTCGGGCGAAAAATCCAAACAAGGAACCCCCCATATATATACCATGTGTTCCGAATGATTAGAAGTTAAGTATCAATACCTCCATTCTAGCGTTAAATGTAAATATAACCATACAAATAATCACATACATAAATCAATCCACCTTCTCAATAGGTGCAGGTAGTCGCGATGCATAACATCTTCGCGCTCCCGAGAATCATCCTCAATGTCTATCCTTAACAGTCTAAAATGCAAATACCCCCACTTAACCCCTAACTAAATGGAACAAGTACATCGAGTGAAAATTCCAAATAAGGAACCCCTCATATATATACCATATGTTCCGAGTACTTAGGAGTTTAGTGTTAATACCATCATTTTAGCGTTAAGTATAAACATTACCATACAGGTAGCCACAAATCATAAACAAGTCATACTAAATTTAATTTACCTGCTCAAATAGGTGTGGGTAGTCACGACATATATCCTCTTCGCGTTCCCAAGAAGCCTCCTCAGCTCCTCTCCGATTCCACTGAACTTTAACTAAAGGTATCACCTTGTTTCTCAACTTCTTGTCCTCCTTAGCAAGAATACATACAGGAATGTCAATAGCAGTCAGATCCTCCTGATTCTCGATCTCTGGTGCGTCTAATACTCGCTGCCCCTCCTTGTCATGTTGGTGCTTCTTAAGCATCGAAACATGAAAAACATCGTGTATGCTCGACATGGATGCTGGTAGGTCTAGCCGATATGAAACAGCTCCAATGCGCTCAATAATCAGGAATGGTCCAATATACCTCGGGGTAAGTTTTCCTCATCTGCCAAAACGCTAAACTCCCTTCATTGGTGATATTTTTAATAACACATAGTCCCCAATTTGGAACTCTAACGATCATCGCCTATGATCCGCATAACTCTTCTGACGACTCTGCCCTACAAGAATGCGCTCTCGAATGATTGCTACCTTCTCCGTAGTTTGCCTTACAAGCTCTGGTCCAAACAATAGGCTGTCCTCTGGTTCTGCCCAACAAATAGGTGATCTACAAGGCCTCCCGTACAATGCTTCGTACGGTGCCACCCCAATAGTCGCTTGGTAGCTATTATTATAAGCGAATTCGATTAATGGGATGTGGTCCTCCCAGCTACCCTAGAAATCAATGACACAAGCCCGCAATATGTCCTCTAATATTTGGTTCACTCTCTTCGTCTGCCCATCCGTCTGCGGGTGAAACACACTAGAATAAGATAATCTGTTGCCGAAAGAGTTCTGGAAGCTTCTCCAAAAATGTGAAGTGAAAACCGAGCCTCGATCTGACACAATCGTCTCTGGAACTCCATGTAATCTCACGATCTCCTGAATAAATATCCGTGCATACATTTCTGCCGTGTATGTCATCTTTACTGGTATGAAATGTGCTGACTTTGTCAGCCGATCTACTACCACCCAAACTGAATCATTCCCTTCCTTCGATCTCGATAATCCTACAATGAAGTCCATAAAAATATCTGTCCACTTCCACTCCGGAATAGGTAAAGGCTATAGGGTTTCTGCCAGTCTCTGATGTTCTGCCTTCACTTGCTGGCAGGTAAAGCACTTAGCTACATATTCTGCAATCTCTCTACGCATGCCGCTCCACCAAAAATGTCTCTTCAGATCCTTGTACATCTTCGTTGTGCCTGGATGCACTATATACCTGGTACGATGCGCTTCGTCGAATAAATCCTTCTTCAGCTGAGCATTAGCTGGTATTACTAATCGGCCCTTCATCCGAAGTCCTCCATCTGCTCCAACGGTCCAATCAGCCTCTGGCTCTTTAGAAATCTCTCCCTTTCGGGCTTGAATCCAAGAGTCATCCAACTGAGCTCTGACCACTCTGTCACTCCAAGATGGCTGTACGGATAAAGCTCCTAAAAATACGCTGCTCCCGCTAATCTCCGATCTAAAGTCGAACAGGCTACATGTGTAGAGATCTCGATATAACGAGCATCTCAAAGCTGCAATCCTGTGACGACGCTTCGTACTCAATGCGTCTGCTACGACATTCGCCTTCCCCGGGTAATATTGAATCGCGAACTCATAATCCTTAATGAACTCAACCCATCGTCGCTGTCTCTGATTTAGTTCCATCTGAGAGAAGAGGTACTTCAAGCTTTGATGATCTGTGAATAGCTCAAACTGTACCCCGTATAGGTAGTGTCTCCATGTCTTTAATGCAAAGACTACTGCTACTATCTCCAAGTCATGTGTGGGATAGTTCTGTTCATGCGTTCTCAACTGACGCGAAATGTATGCTACTACCCTCTGCGTCTGCATCAAAACACCTCCTAGACCCACTAACGACACATCTGTGTAGACTATGAAGGTCTTATCACTGCTAGGAATGGTCAAAACTAGCGCTGTAGTCAACTTAGTCTTTAAAGTCTCAAAGGCCTACTGACACTCCGTGCTCCAAACAAAAGGTACACCCTTTTTCGTAAGGCGTGTAAGTGGTGTAGCTATTTTTGAGAAGTCCTGAATGAACTTCCTGTAATAGCCAGCCAAACCCAAAAAGCTACGGATCTCGGTAACTGTCGTCGGTGGCTCCCAATCAAGTACTGCTGTAACCTTAGCTGGATCCACTGCAATGCCCTCTCTGCTGATGACGTGGCCTAAAAATCTGACATCGAATAGCCAAAACTCGCACTTGCTGAATTTGGCATATAGCTGGTGCTCCCGCAAAGTCTGCAATGCTAATTGAAGGTGCTGCTCGTGCTCTGTCTCCGACCTCGAATAGATTAGAATGTCATCGATGAATACTATCACGAACTGGTCCAAGTATGGACGGAAAACCCGATTCATCAAATCCATGAATACCGCAGGTGCATTGGTTAGCCCAAATGGCATGACAAAAAATTTGAAGGACCCATAACAAGTCAGAAAGGCGGTCTTGGGAATAGCCAGAACGAAGATCAATCTTCGAGAAGTGCTGCGCTCCCTGCAGCTGGTCGAATAAGTCATCAATCCTCGGTAATGGATACCTATTCCGGATAGTGACCTTGTTCAACTCCCGATAATCTATACAAAGGCGCATAGTGCCGTCCTTCTTCTTCACGAAAAGGACCGACGCCCCCCATGGAAAATGACTCCGGCGAATAAAACCCTGAGACAACAACTCGTCCAGCTGAGTTTGTAGCTCCCTCATCTCAGCAGGTGCCATACAATAGGGAGTTCGAGATATCGGTGTTGTGCCTGGCTGCAATTCAATGCAGAACTCAACCTCTCTCACAGGAGGTAGCCCCAGTATATCCTGAAAGACATCCTGAAAATCCGAGACAACTCTAGTCTCGTAAATCAGCACTCCGATCTCTCAGCATCACCTCCTCGATATAGGCTAGAAATGACTCCGCAAACTGGTTGCCCTGTGAGGTCACTACGATCAACTCAGACCCATCGAACGCTCGCAAACTGACTGTTTTCGCAAAACAGTCAATGCTAACATGGTAGGATGATAACCAATCCATATCAAGAATGACGTCGAAATCCGACATCTGCAAGACAATCAAATCTATGATAAACTCGGACTCATCTAAGTTGATGACACATCTCCTACAGACATTTTCTAATAGGGATACCTCCCCTAAGGGAGTAGTGACGGACAACGGAACATTTAAAGAATGTGTGACTAACTAGAGCCTATCCATGAAGGCATGAGATATAAAAGAATGGGAAGCTCCGGAATCGAACAGGATCCGAGCTGGAAAAGAGTTTATTGAGAAAGTACCTTCTACTATAGCTCCACTCGCACTGTGATCACGCGGTACGACTGCATAGACTCTACCAGTGGCTGGCGACTGCTGAACTGATGATGGTGGAATATACGGGACTATCTGTCCCTCGGGAATCTCCTGAATTGCGCGAATCTGGCCTACTGGCCCCTCAATCCTAGGAATAGCTGGCGGTGCCTCAATCACTATTGGCCGTAACCGCGGCCCTGCTGATGCTAACCCTGACCACGGTTCTGCTACTGACCGTGTCCCCGATTCTGCTGCTGGCCCTGACCTCTTCCCTGCTGGCCTCCTGCTGACGCACTGCGACAGTCCTTGGCCTTATGCCAGATCTTGTTGCAATTATAGCATGCACCCTGAATCTTGTGCTGTGGTGGTGCTCTCGAGTCATGTTGTGCTCCCTTCTTGAACTTGCCCTACTAATGGTGATGAAAGTCCTTACCCCGCTACTGGGGTCCTCCTAGTCCGGCAAAAGGTCTCTTGCCCTTACCCTTGTCATTCTGCTGTCCAGACTTGTTGTTGCCCTCCTTGTTCTTCTGGAACATCGTAGTCTCTGTCTCCTGCGATATAGCTACATCTGCGACCTCTCGGACTGAACGGAATCTTCTGAAAACTAGGTAATGGCGAAGACTTGGGCGAAGTCCCATAAGAAACATCTGCGCCTGGCGCTCTCCTGACTGCCACATGCCCGTTAAACGTAGAAGACTCATAAATCGGCTCTCATAGTCAGCCACAGACATATCTCCCTGCTCTAGCTTAGACAACTCTAGCTCTTTCCCGGCTCGTGTCGCGGAAGAGATGTACTGCTCGTCGAAGAAATACACGAAATCCTCCCAAGTGAGGGCCATCCGATGATCCGGAGTGAACTGAAGCCTATATCATCCTCCTGCATCACCCTTCAGGCTAAAAGCTGCCATCCTCTGCTTCTGCACTGAGTCGACGTTAAGTAAATCTAAAAGTATTTCCCACATATTTCCTCCATTTATAGGTTGTAACTGAATCCGATGTGCCCCAAAATTTTTGTGCTCCCAACTTCTAATATCTTCCTCAATCTTACTGAGCCAAACTTCCTATTCTGCGACTCTATTAATAGCTGGATGTGGCGATGGTGAGACCTTTGGTATTACCTCTTCAATAGGTGCGGTTGGTACAACTGGTGGTGGAACTTCAGAGAGTAAATTTTGGCTTGTTACTCACTCCTCGAGTGTTGCTAGTCTCTGCTTTTGTAATCGGTATTACCAAGTCGATCAGATACTTTGGAGCCTACTGCGGCTCGGGCTCTACTTGCCCAGCTCTCCGGGTACAAGCTTTACCTTGACCACGTCCTCGTTCCAATGTTTATAATACCAAGAGGAGAGCTTATTTGACATAGTAAGTGAGATCCCAATCATAAATAACATAACATATACCAATAGGAAAAATCGTATCACTTATCATTCATGCATTTACTTTTCAATCAAAGTAAGGTAGTTGTCATCAAAAAAAAATTTGTAAATTTTTGAATATACGTATATAACACTTTTCAATCAAAGTAAGGTAGTTGTCATCAAAAAAAAATTTGTAAATTTTTGAATATACGTATATAACATCCTCACTCATTCTAGGAATTCCTAGCGGACTCTATATATGATTTCTAGGAAACTCTATACTAGCTCCATGACTCGACACAGGATGATCCTAAGGATACTGGAACTAGAGCTCTGATACCAACTGTGACGTCCCTGGGTTCACACAAGGCTGCAGTCCAAGGTGAAACCAGAGATGTCAAACCTCCCATGCACCCACATTGTGCATAAACATGTTTCACCAATCATAGTAATATCCTCTAGTAGAACCAAATAGAAGTGCAGGTACAAACATGTAAAATAAAGGGAATAAATATAATAGACATGATATAGAAGAGATATCTCATAAATAAAAAGAATCATGTCTCAACTATAATACATCTGATATCTGAATAATAAAAATGACTCAACATGAATCAACTAAGAATCGTACTAAGGCACACTGCCTTTACAATATGAATATGAAACTCTAATATCTAGATAAAACTCAAAACTACAGTTGAGTCTCTACAAGTAAAAATACGCGACGGCGACTATGCCAAAACTCCGTCACCCTGCGGCTCTCCGGAACTCCGAGCTATCTGAAAGGGTATTTTTAAAAGAAAAATAAACAACAACAAGAGCGTCAGAGCGCTACAGCAAGATTACCTCCATCCGCCCCTAGGGAAAGGGTTGCTAGATGGAGTGAAGGCTCTATCTATTAAGCATAGTCTACCTAGATTCATTTTCCCCGTATCTAAGTGGGATTAACATTTAGAAACCTACAACACGAGACATAGTACATCGAGCGAAATAATCCAAACAAGAAAACCCTCATGTATATACAATATGTCTCAAGTAGAAAATAACTAAATATTAACCATTAACTAAACAAACAAAATATAACTAGAAAATAAAGCATAATAATAGACATCAACTTGTGAATCTCTAATCATTGATCCCAACTAAG
Source organism: Asparagus officinalis (assembly GCF_001876935.1). NCBI lineage: Eukaryota > Viridiplantae > Streptophyta > Magnoliopsida > Asparagales > Asparagaceae > Asparagus > Asparagus officinalis. The sequence goes on along the minus strand of NC_033803.1, from coordinate 52,830,003 downwards.
AAGTAAAAAAAAAGACAGTAAAAGAAATAAGATATCAACACATCGTATTTATAATATCTTCCACAATCACTGGGGAGATAGAATAAAATACCAACACATAAGTTTGTATACTTTCAAAAGTAACATATCTTAGTTATATAGTTCAATGATAGGTCGTATTCATAATCGGCATCTGCCATACTTAGGCTATCAAGTAATTATCTCAGTGTAACGGACTACCCTGTAGGTATCCTGAACTGTGTACACGGCTCATTAGTCTCATCGTGATCTTAGTGCGTAACATGAGTGCGAGACGGACTACCAAATAGGCATCCTAGAAATACGGCTCACGAGCCTCATCACACCCTAGTGCTGGACGGACGGCTAGATCAAGCCTCCTAAAATCCGACTCAATGGCCTGTACATGTGAAATATCGACGCACTACCTCATGTAGTACTGAACTGAGCTTATCAACGATATCCATCTCATGTAAAACTTTGTATCTCTGGTATGTCAACGCACTATCCCATATAGTACTGAGCTATGCTCATCAACGACATTCACCTCATGTATAAACCATGTATATCTGGTATGTCGACGCACTATCCCATATAGTACTGAGCTGTGCTCATCAACGACATCCAACATGTATATGAATGATATCTAATTCAAATGTGATCAAATCAAAATTTATTATAATCCCCTTGGAATTCTTAAATGTATAACATAACATATTCATGACTAAATGTATAACATCAAGCGGCTCAAAACTCCGCGAACACACCTCAAAACTGCGCAACACAGCTCCACAAAATGAGCAGGAAAAACAGACGTGACATCTGTTAGAAAAACAAGCATATTTTTCTCTAGGAAAACTATTTTTACAAATGGCTTTCTATTTTGAAAATGAAATTCACACATCTTTCAAATGGCATAAGTTTGGTTCAGTTTGGAGTTTATTTATTATCCCAAATCTCCAGTTAAATATTATATATGTGCAGCCGTTTTCTACAGGATATGTTGTTAGTAAATATAACATATCTTTCTCTATACAAAGTCTTTTTAAGAATGGTTTTCTGTTTTAGAAACCAGATACATATAAATTTCATATAAAACTGGTTTAGTTAAATTTGGAGTTTGTTTGCTATCTTAAAATCTCAATTAAAGATTATACAAGTGCTGTAGTTTTCTGCAGAAAAACAAATATATAGTACATCACTTAAATTTCTCATATATGAATACATTTATGAAAAACCCTAATGATCATGATCATGATACTATCGTAAACAGTAAGAAAAGATTATTAATCTAGCATTTGTTTTAGGGTTTACTATCAAAAATCTGACTTTTAACACCTCAGGTTAAGATTAAAACATGAAAACACATATTCAACATCATATTAATCATCTACACTAGTTATTTAACTTTGGGGATAGGTTTGGATGAAGATAATCTTGCCTAAATATCATATGCAAGCCTCTGAAATAAATAGTAAGCAATCCATGAGCACAAACCACCCGTTCTCCCTCGTCACACGTCGATGATCTCGCCCTTTTGTCGATATTTGCTTCACAAAGCTCTCAAAACTAATAATATGAAACATCCACTTCTTATTTTCTTTAGTAATAGATGGGCTCACTATGGTGAGGTTACCATCAAAAGAGGCAACATAAAGAAGTGCTAAGAAAAGAGGTGAGCATACATATATTCCAATTTCATAGTCATTCCAACGACCAAACTTGAACAGCCCTGTCATTAAAAAATTCCATCAAAGCTCATATGGGCTTGTTTTACTTCTTCATCTTTTTGAAGAATATTTTTCTACAACTATTCAAATTTCAAAAACTCAACCCCATCCCTATCAAAATGCAATAACTCCAACAAACTTTACAACAAGAAATAACATGCACATTATAAAATCCAAAACCTAAACCATCCAAAACAAAAACATATATCACTCTTCCTCTTCAAAATTAAAAGGAAATCACAATGTCCAACAAACACAATAAACAAGCTCCTTCAGTGTCAGTAGTTTCCATTGGCTGCTCAACAAAACTCAAATTCTTCCTCTCCTTCTATACCTGCAACCGAGCATCTCAATAGAAACATAACTTTAGAGATTTGAGGAGAAAAGAGATAGACAGATAGAAACTATCAATACATTCAATATATGATAAGGAGGTGGTTCTCTTGCTCAGGTTTAGCCATCCCCATGAAATGAAGAAGATTTGTATGGTGGAGTTATTATATGAGAAAAATAGGTTTTGTGCCAACCCTTGTGCCAATTCAAATAGATATAGATAATTCAAATAGACATAAAACCATGAATTAGACAATCATTGTGTCAATCCTTGTGCTAATTCAAACAGATAGAGACAATCATAATCTACACTAGTTAAGACAAAAATAGACATAAGAGCATGAATTAGACATAAAGTCATAAACTTGAATCAAGTGGGTGCATGAACCATGTTATAATAATCCTGTTGACTTGCAATATTGATGCATGGGTAATGTAGTATCATGCATATCATTTAAATTATTCAAATAATGGACAAATTTGTCTATTTATATGTCACAACCATAAAATTACATGAAAAAAATCTAAAGGCACATGAAAATATATTATCAACTATCAAGATATATACAGAAATGGAGGTTGAGATAAGTACCATATCACTTAAAATGCATCATCAAATTAAGAAGGAAGGCTTGCATAATACTTTTTGTAATGAATATCCTTATACGTACCTCAAAATGATATACATACCTTAAAAAAGGGGCCTCCTTCATAAATCCTCATTTAGAAACACCATGTTATTAGTCAAAATACCATGACAATGAAAAAGTCAAAGGAAACAAAATAAAAATTAGGAAAAAATGCTTCCAGCCCCCAAAACACAAGAAAACATGTTCCCCCTCCTCCCCCCAAGACTTTTTCAACGGGTGCTTTGCCCCCAAAATCGCTTACGATTTTCTTCCAGCCCCCAAAATAAATCTCCAGGTGTAACTCCGTTTAAACCCCTCTCAAAATGCCCAAAATACCCTGCGCAGCCTATGTTCGTCGCCCTCTCACATCGGAAACATGGCGTTTTGACTGTAGGCATTAAATGGTGATTAGAATGCCTTTTCTTGGGGGGGGAGGGGATTCTCATTTCCCTCTAAAATTATCACCAGATATATTCCCCTTCCAGCCATAATAAAATCGCTGAGTTCCTCCTCATTCTATTACCCCAACTAATTTGTTCCTTCCACTTAATTCTCCTCAATACAAGCCTCTTCGATTCTTCAACTACTCCCTGTAATAAAATGGTGGATGGATCTCTTCTATGCATGGTAATGAAGGCAAAAAGCAACAAAGGTGGTGATGGTGTATTCGTTGTTATCAAAGAGAATACAGAAATAATCAGCTTGAAATATCAAGTGTCGGAAAGGCTTGAAATACCAATGCAATCTCTTTCACTGAAGTTCATATGCGAAAGGGAAAAGAAATTCAGTATTTCAATTGACAATGATGATGACTTAAATTTGATGTTCGAGTATTGTCGGCGTAATGGATTTACAGACGCGAATTTGTATGCTACCTCCGTTGGGGAATCCTCAACTTCGCAAAACACGCAGACTACACCGGAAACTGCATAGGAATTACACTCCAGATTTCCTTTTGAGTTCACTGATAGGTTTTGCCATTAGTTGTTAACCTTATGTATTGGTTGCTTAGGTAATAAGTTGGTTGTCAAGGTTATGTTAAGGACTGGTTGTTAAGGTTATTTGTTCGCTGTTACGTATACTAATTGGTTGCTATGATAAGGTGTTTGATGTTAAGTATATGCGTTTGTTGTTAAGGTCACGAGTCTGTCCTTAAGTATAAGAGTTAGTTGTTAAGGATATGTGTTGGCTGTTACGTTTATGAGTTCGTTGTTAAGGTTATCAGTTCATTGTTGAGACTATGTATTTTTATTACTACTTCAGGACAATTCCGATAGAAAATTCACGATGCGCAGATACCACGTTTACCCAAACCTATAATTATGAGCGTATTCCTAATGATAACCCCACCGGTGACTCGATCATGCTGCTGGAAGATATGCTTAATCACCAAACAAAGATCCTAACTGAGTGGCACACCTCCATACGTGAAGTTGGTCAGAAATTTGATAGTGCTGCTGAAGTTACATTAGCAATTTAATACTATTCAATTGCTAAACAGTTCGAGTATGATTTTTACCATAATGAACAAAGGCGCATATGAGTCTATTGCCGATTCAAGCACACACATGGTTGCCCTTGGATGTTGTTTGCTTCCCCGCTCAGAAATTCGTCTATCATGTCCATAAAGAATTTCGAATCTACCCACACCTGCGGTCAACGTGGAGCAAATGCAAGCTGTTTTAAAGGTTAGGCCAGATCTTCGTGCAGTTAATATCAAGAAAGACATGCTCTCTAATTTTGACATTAAGATTAACTACAGTAAAGCGTGGTGGGGCAAGGAGATAGCTCAACAGGACATGTTCGGTGACGATAATTAGGCTTACGATTCACTGAGATGGTCTTTATCTTTTTTATTCTTCTGAAATCACTCTTACGTTTTGGTTGCTAACTATACGTAGTAGTTGTTAAAGTTGTTGGTTCGACGTTAAGTATACGGGTTGGTTGTGAAGTTTGAAGATCAGTTGTTATGGTTATGAATCCGTTGCTAAATCTACTGCTTACATTTTGGTTGCTAACTTTACGTATTAGTTGTTAAAGTTGTTGGTTCGTCGTTAAGTATACGTGTTGGTTGTGAAGTTTGAAGATCAGTTGTTATGGTTATGAATCCGTTGCTAAATCTACTGTTTACGTTTTGGTTGCTAACTATACATATTAGTTATTAAAATTGTTGGTTCGTCGTTAAGTATATGTGTTGGTCGTGAAGTTTGAAGATCAGTTGTTATGGTTATGTCTCTGTTGCTAAATATACTGCTTTGTTGTTATATTCATGCAGGTATGAATCCATGGTGCATGCAACTAATCCAGAGAGTCGTGTTGTTATTGATGTTGATGGCGAGAGGTTTAGGCGATTGTTCATTAGTTATAATGCCTGTATTGAAGGGTTCATTGCTGGATGTAGGCCTCTATTGTTTTTGGATAGAACATTTATTAAAGATCGTTACAGAGGCATGCTACTTAGTGCCACTGGGTATGACGGTAACCAGGGAATATTTCCCCTTGCTTATTGCGTATGCAACCAAGAAAATGAGGTTAACTGGAAATGGTTCTTACAAAGATTATGGACGTTACTGTATGATAGGAAAAATCCTTACCAACCTCCACATCGACTGGTAATGATTTCCAACACCGACAAGGGTATTAGGACAGCAGTCGAGGAATTCTTTCCAGATGCATTCCATTCAAGGTGTATTCTGCATCTAGTCGAGAATATCAAAAAGAAGATGAAGGATTTTGGGTACAAGGCAAATATCACAACTATGTTGGGCGAGCTATTACAATCTGCGGCTTATAAGTTCACAATATCTGAATGGGATGATGACATGAAAGAATTGGCATGCGATCGATCACAGGGCTTACGTCACTGTAATGGAATACTCCCTGGAGAGATAAGCAAACGCGCATTTTCCTGGTATAAGGTAAGATAGCTTGGTTTTAACATTATTTTGTTACAGCACCTTTATAGTTGTTTAGGTTAGAGTTAGCCTACAGTTTTCTATTAAGGTTAGATTTTTATTGTTATGATTAGAATTATTCTGCTAGGGTTTTGTTGTTAAGTTTAGAATATTTGTTGTTAAGGATAGGCCTTTAATGTTTAGTTTATGGTTTTATTGTTAATGTTAGTGTTTTGTTGTTAAGGTATGGCCATGTTAGGCCTTTAATGTTTAGTTTATGGTTTTATTGTTAATGTTAGTGTTTTGTTGTTAAGGTATGGCCATGTTACTTCAAACGTTGCTTATGGTTTTATTGTTAATGTTAGTGTTTTGTTGTTAAGGTATGGCCATGTTACTTCAAACGTTGTTGATTCCTTCAACAGCTGGATAAGAAAGGCACGATTGTTGCGAATCTTACCTTTGATTGAGACCATACGGAAGCAAATAATAGAGCGCATGCATGAAAGGAAGCTAGTGGGTCAGAAATGGTCTGGATACTTATGCCCGGAAGCGGAGATGGTGCTGTGTGATAATATTCAACATGGTAGCTACTTGGCGATTAAACATTCGACAGAAGATATTGTGGAGGTCGAGTCCAATAAAACTTGCCGTGTAGATTTGAAGAATCGGACTTATTCTTGCAGGTCTTGGGACATCACCCGCATTCCTTACAAACATGCGTGCACTACAATTACATGGATGGGATGAGAAATTTATCAATATTATGATTGGTACATGACTGTTGACACATTCAGAGCAAGTTATGCACCGATCATCTTTCCCATCCCAGATTACGAGAAGTGCTTTGTACCGCCAGAAGAGCGAGTGTTAAAGCCTCCTCTCACCAAAAAAGACGTGGCGAACCATGCACTAGACGAATAAACAACAGGTCACTGAACACCCGTCCTGTTAAGTGCTCTCGATGCAACGTGGAGGGTCATAATCGTGTAACCTGTAACGAGCCTATATAGTTTAGTGTTTTATTGTCATGTATATGGATTTGTTGTCCAGTATTTCGTTACAAGTGATAAGGTCATTGCTTGGCTGTTAAGGTTACTATTTGGTTGTCAAGTTTATGACTTGTTTATTGAAGTTTTGACTTGGTTGATATGTTTATCGATTGAATATTAAGTTTATTGTTATCCACTTGCACTTGATTTTCAGTGTCACCGATTGTTAAAATTGTCAAGTATATCGTTAAAACTGTTAAGTTTTATGGTTTGGTTGTTAAGGTTACTATTTGGTTGTCAAGTTTATGACTTGTTTGTGGAAGTTTTGACTTGGTTGATATGTTTACCGATTGAATGTTAAGTTTACTATTATCCACTTGCACTTGGTTGTCAGTGTCACTGATTGTTAAAATTGTCATGTATATCGTTAAAATTGTTAAGTTTATGGTTTGGTTGTTAAGGTTATTACTTGGTTGTCAAGTTTATCACTTTAATGTTGAAATTTTGACTTGGTTGATATGTTTATCGATTGAATGTTAAGTTTACTGTTATCCACTTGCACTTGGTTTTCAGTGTCACCGATTGTTAAAATTGTTAAGTATATCGTTAAAATTGTTAAGTTTATGGCATGATTGTTAAGGTTATTACTTGGTTATCAAGTTTATCACTTTAATGTTAAGGTTACTATTATTCACTTGTAATTGGTTGTCAAGGTTACCGATATATTTTTGATTTGACTGCATTCAATGCATTTCATAGTTCCCGAGGAGGTAGAGTTATCTCACCATCCCTCGACTTGTTCCAATACAGAACTAGCCTATAACTTTTCTCCTCACATTTACATCTTCTTTATCTTCCCATCACCACCACTCTATTTGTCCTCACTCTTTTCTCGATCATCCTATGCTTTCCCATCTCCAATCTCATAAACCAGAAGATTACGGCTAGCCCTCACGCTGATGAAGACATCTTTAATATTTTTGGGTTCTGACCATATAATAGCATCAACCTTTTTTTGAATATTATTACCTTTATTTATTCCCCATTGTCATTTTCTCTAAGTTCCATCAGATGGGCTTGAATATAAATTGCTTTCTCCAAAGAGTTTTCCGTGAACTTACCAGGCTGTTGGAAAGCTCTTCGATGAAAGCAATTTATATTCAAGCACATGTTATGGAACTCAGAGAATTGACAATGGGGAATAGATAAAGTTATTAGCATTCAAATGGTTGATGCTATTATACAGTCAGAATCCAAGAAATCTCCGCTGTAACGAGCCTATGTAGTTTAGCGTTTTATTGTCATGTACAAGGATTTGTTGTCAAGTATATCGTTATAAATGTTAAGGTCATGGATTGGCTGTTAAGGTTACTATTTGGTTATTAGGTTTATCGATTGAATTTTATGTTTACTGTTAGGTCCCTTACTGTTATTCACTTACGCTTGGTTGTCATGGTCATCGGGGTATATTCTCTGCTACTGCATTCAATGTTCCTCCTAGTTCCCAAGAAGGAGAGTTAATATAACCTGGACTCCTACCTATCCCCACATCCCATGCGGCAATATCACCATCCCTTCGCCTGTTCAACTACAGGATAGATTAGATATTCTTTTAGCGCAATCTTTCCTCGATCTCCCCATCGTCGACTCTCTGTTGACCCTCTATCCTTTATATGTGAAGCCCAAGCTTATACCCTCTCCCCAAAACCTTCAAGTTCTCCTTTCACCATTAACCAGAAGATCAACGCTAGTCCTCACGCCGATGAAGATCATGGTGACAAGGTTTGCGGACATTGATGAAGATCTTGGATATCCCTCATGCTGATGAAGACGTTATCCCCTTATATTTTTACTCTTAGTTCCATGAGCTGTGGGTGAAAGTATGTGGCTTTCTCCAAAGAGTTTATACATTAACGCCCAGTTATGATTCATAAGTGCAGTGAATACAATCAATTCAGATGGGTCATGTGTGAATCACATGGAAAGGCAGGCATATGCTGGTGGAGATAGCCCTCTAGCTTACGTTAACACTGTATAGCTATACAGTGTAAACGTAAGCCAGAGGACTATCTCCACCAGCATATGCATGCCTTCCTAGGTGATTCACGCATTGATCCAACTGAATTGATTGTATTCCACACACTTTTGAATCTTAACTGTCTTGTTATTGTACAAGCTCATTGAAGGGAGACAGTTATATTCACCCACAGTTATGGAACTTAGAGCAGAGACAATGGTTGTACATGCAGTTGTCATCGTGTTGTTGAGCTTAGGGATTTGTTGTTTAGTTTATGGGGTTATTGATAAGCTTATTTGTTTGTTTTAAGGTTGTAGCATGATTGTAAAGAAAATTATTTCTTGATACAAGGTTGTTTTGTTAAGTTTATCGTTTTATCAAAAAGATTATGGACTGGCTGTCACCTTTATTGACTGGTTGTTAAGTTTACATGTTTATTGTTACGAATGGAGTTTTATTGTTAAGCTTATGGATTGGTTGTCAAAGTTTTGGCCTGACATTAAATGTATACGACGGCTTGATTTGTTAAAGTAAATGTATACCCGTAGTTTTGGTCTGAGAGAATATCGCTTGTCTGTTACTATTAAGGTTATGTGCTGGTTGTCAAGCTCTCTGATTTATTGTGAAGTTTGGCATTGTATTATTAAGCTTATGGATTGGTTGCTAAGGTTAACGCTCTATTGTCAAGCTTATGGAATGGTAGCTAAGTTTAGCTCTTTATTGTCAGGTTTAGCTCAGTTGTTAAGCTTATTTATTTGTTGTTAAGGTTGTAGCAGTCCTCATCGTGTTGTTGAGATTAGGGAATTGTTGAGAAGATCACGGGGTTATTGATAAGCTTATTTGTTTGTTTGTTAAGGTTGTAGCATGATTGTAAAGAAGGACGTGGCATGATAAAAGGTTGTCTTGTTAAGTTTATCGTTTAGTTGGTAAGATTATAGACTGGCTGTTAAGGTTATATGCTGGTTGTCAAGCTCTCTGATTTATTGTGAAGTTTGGCGTTGTATTGTTAAGCTTATGGATTGGTTGCTAAAGTTAGCGCTCTGTTGTCAAACTTATGGAATGGTAGCTAAGTTTAGCTTTTTGTTTTCAGGTTTAGCTCAGTTGTTAAGCTTATTTGTTTGTTAAGGTTGTAGCAGTCCTCATCGTGTTGTTGAGCTTCGGTAATTGTTGAGAAGATCATGGGGTTGTTGATAAAGCTTATTTGTTTGTTTGTTAAGGTTGTAGCATGATTGTGAAGAAGGATGTGGCATGATACAAGGTTGTCTTGTTAAATTTATCATTTTGTTGTTAAGATTATGGACTGGTTATCAAGGTTATGTGATGGTTGTCAAGCTTTCCGATTTATTGGAATGTTTGGCGTTGTATTGCTAAGCTTATGGATTGGTTGCTAAGGTTAGCGCTCTGTTGTCAAGCTTATGGAATGGTTATTAAGTTTAGCCTTTTAGTTACCAAAGTGATCAAGAGAAAAAATTCGATTTCTCTCTGTATTAAATGCATTCCATAGTCGATTATGTTCCCAAGACAGACAGTATTATCACCTGGCTCCTCGCTATTCCCAGCCACCATGCGGCAATTACCCTCTTCCCTTTGCCTGTTCAATGACAAGACCATATGACGCAGCCATCAATCTTCCCATCACCGCAATTCTCTATGTCAGGTTTGCGCACAAGATAAAACCCTTCGATCCTCATCCCAGCCTCATTATCAACTACACGACCTTCTGTTCGCGGGGAAATTCGTTGCTTTCTTTGTTATTGATTCCATTGTCATCTTGAGTTACAACTTTTTGAGTTACAAAAGATCCGGTCTTTTTATAAGATCCGGTTACAACGAAAATCAAATAAAAATAAACAAAGATTACAACTTTTCTCCTTTTGTGTCGAACGAATCGCGAGCTCCTATTTTGCGGTCACTCGCTTTGTGGGTTCTTTGCCTACGCCGGGGTTGTTTGCCGTGGACCACCGCGAGATCTAGATCCGGTCGGATCTACGCAGTACGACGGGTATTATTTCACCAAGGAAATAATAGCCGGGGAGGATTGTTTCACCAAGGAAACAATCGTCCAAGTCTCGGGATCTAAGACCAAGCTTAGATCCGGAGTATGCCTGCGTAGATCTGAGATCTGATCCTCTCGAACACCTGCCTTATTTGACGTTGATGATCGCCGAGCACCAGATCTGAAGGAGTGAGTCCCCGAAGTCCCAAAGTTCCAATCTTTTTTAAGTTCCGAGTCTCCAATCCAGCAGGGCTTCGCCTCTCTCCAAAATTTCCAACCCCCAAAATGAACCAAGGCCTTGGCCTATTTATAGGCTCTCGTTACTGTGCCCGTGCCCGTGTGCACGTGTGGCCAGCTCAAGGTGGCCGGCCACCTCAAGGTGGCTCGGCTCATGCCGAGCCACCCTGAGGTGGCTCGGCCACCCCAGGGGGTGGCTCGGCCTTGGCCGAGCCACCCTGGGGTGGCTCGGCTGTCGTTTTGCCTCTTTGTGCCCGTTTTCCGGTTTTGTAGTTGATAGGTTCGGATTGATTTGGTTGATCTGATTTGGCAGTAAATCCGGATCCCGATTAGGCAGTAAATCCGCTTCTGAGTTGGAGTCCGAAACCGATCTTGATTCGATCGTCATTCGTCCGAGTATGCCTTTGGTTGGATGACTCGTTGACTCTTCGAACACTTGGCTTGATCCCGCACGTGTATGGACGTATTCCGTTGCTTGCGTGCGATTAGTCAATCTCATTGCCTCGTTGGTTTGTCGGTTTGTGCCGAGCTGAGCTAAGGGACCTATAAGCAATTTTATATGCCTACAGATACCCCCTCCAAAGTATTTCAGTCTCGTTCTTTTATAGAAGAGTCTGGAATACTTTGGATATGATTGTCCCCACCTTCAGTCGGTGTAATGGGACCTTGGAATGACTTCCGTTCTTGATTCCTTCAATCTTCCAGGCTATTCGGTGCTTTGTCGAATGTCTGCAAGAGTTCCGGTGCTGCATTTATTGTCTGACCGTTGTCGGAAATTCGAACTTGAAGTCAATTCCTGGTTTTCTGATTTTTAGCTCGTGCTTGTTGGTTGAACACAGAACTGACCCTCGACTGTCGGCGTTGAGTCTTTATTTGCGACGCGTTGTCCGGCGTAGTGTTGTTGAGTTATCCTTAAGAATGAAAATATTCTCCAGGAACTTCTCAACCAACAATAGGGAATAGTTTATACTCGTATACCTTATTGGAGTATTAAGAAGCAGTTTAACCTCATGCACTGTTGGAGGATTGAGGAGCAGTTTATACTCATATACTCTTCGGAGTGTTAGTTCTTTCATTGCAACGCATTGATAGGCGTTGACCTAGGGTTACGCGTTGTCCGGCGTTGACCTAGGGTTTTGAACGTCGTACGTTGACTTTTTGATCGCAACGCGTTGACTGGCGTTGACCTAAGGTTACGCGTTGTCCGGCGTTGACCCTGGGGTTTTGACCGTCGTACGTTGACCTTTTGATCGCAACGCGTTGACTGGCGTTGACCTAAGGTTACGCGTTGTCCGGCGTTGACCCTGGGGTTTTGACCGTCGTACGTTGAATTTTTTGCTTACAACGCGTTGACTGGCGTTGACCTAGGGTTATGCGTTGACCGGCGTTAACCCTAGAGTTTCGAATTTTTGCTCGCAACGCGTTGACTGGCGTTGACCTAAGGTTACGCGTTGTCCGGCGTTGACCCTGGGGTTTTGACCATCGTACGTTGACCTTTTGATCGCAA
>NC_033803.1:52789678-52816203 GCF_001876935.1 Asparagus officinalis | reverse complement strand
GGCACTGATAGCCCCTAACCAAAAGGGAACAAATAAAACACCCAAAGTCAACAAAGCATGTCTTGAATGCCACTCAGGATACAGATGTTAGCTGCTGCGGAGGCTCTCCCCTGCATCCCCTGAGGAAGACTTCTTCGCTAGGTTCTGGAGGCCGAGATTAAGGGCTGCCCTACGAAGCCTCCTCGCCGTCCTGTCATCTTCTTCACCTGTCCAGAAAAGTGAGAATCTCGCAATATTAGATGCAGCTAATAGCGAGTTAGGAGGAGTATCTCTGAAAATTAAAGAGTTCCTTGTAAACCATATCCACCAACAGAAACAAGGCAACAAGATCTTCCAAAAGGTTTTGATATTCAGGCAAATGTTGGGTAATTGATAGAGCAACAGCAGCTTTTCCATGTTTAAAGGCCAGCAGTTTGCTGGGAAATGTGGGAGAAGGTGATTCCATACTTCACGAGCAAAAGAGCAGTGTATAAATAAATGGTCATGGGACTCCGTCTCCCGATGACATAATGGACAACTTGGATCACCGTTCCAACCTTTTTTGATCAAATTATCTTTGGTATTCAATTTCCCTTTAGAGATGATCCAGAGGTGGATTTTTACCTTAAGGGGAATGTTGGATTTCCATATTAACTTGAAAAACTGGGATTTAAAACCCCCTGAAGAAGTAAAAGAGTAAAGGGATTTTACAGAGAAAGCGCCCGATGGGTGAAGAGGCCACCATAAGGAGTCTTGTTCGGATGGGCCACCTGGAGATAGATGTTCTAGGAAGGAGTGGAGATGAATAACATCATCCCTCTCTCTTGGGGAAGATCCCCTTCTAATAATAGGATGCCAAAGCCATGAACCATTTGCCCATCTACCTTGCGAACTGATGCTACAATTACTCGAGAAGGCAAGCTTGTAAGCATGGGGAAAGAGGCTGCTAAGGGTGTTAGCTGCTGCCCATTTGTCATGCCAAAAACTGCTCGAAGTACCATTACCGACATTCCATCTGACAATGCTGAAGAAAGTGGATTGAGCTGAGAGAAGGTCCTGGAAAAATCTTGAGTGTGCCAACTTCGGATGATTAGCAAAAGGGTTAGCTCCATGTTTGGAATATATAGAAAAAAACACTTCACTGAGGAATGATGATCTATCCCAAATTTTCCAGATCCATTTGGAGAGGAGGGCTGAATTAAAGGAGGGGATATCAATCACCCCAAGCCCACCTTCAACTTTGGGTTTACATACTATACCCCAGTTAATGAGGCACTTGGATCTAGAGAAGCTGTGGCTGCCATTCCAGAGGAAATTTCTTCTGATTTTATCAATGGCCTTGGAGACCCATATCGGCAACTTGAAGAAAGACATGTAATAAAGGGGAATAGAGGAGAGCACTGAGTTCAGCAATGTTAATCTGCCTCCTATTGAAAGAGTTTTGTTCTTCCATAAAGATAGCTTTTTTTTAAAAGATTCTAGGAGAGGTTGCCACTCTCTTTTGGATAGAGATCCCCTTTTCAGGGGGAGACCCAGATAAGAGAAAGGGAGGGTACCGACTGCACAGTTGAGGGTTTCAGCCAGGAAATTGCCTTTATGAGGGATTTTCCCAAGATAGTACAGATTGGATTTCTGAGGGTTAGCACAAAGCCCTGAAATGCTGGCAAAAATTGAAAGAATGGATTTGAGAGTTACCATATCAGAGGAGTTAGCCCTGGAGAAGATCAGGGTGTCGTCCGCAAATTGAATAGATCTGATGGAATTGAGTTTACCTTTCAATTTGAGATCGGAAAGGTCACCTGCTGTTCGCTGGAAAATTCGTAGGTTTCTTTGTTATTGATTCCATTGTCATCTTGAGTTACAACTTTTTGAGTTACAAAAGATCCGGTCTTTTTATAAGATCCGGTTACAACGAAAATCAAATTGAAAAGAAATGAAAATTACAACTTTGTTTCCTTGTTTGTCGAACGAATCACGAGCTCCTGTTTTGCGGTCGCTCGCTTTGTGGGTTCTTTGCCTGCGCCGGGGTTGTTTGCCGTGGACCACCGCGAGATCTAGATCCGGTCGGATCTACGCAGTACGACGGGTATTATTTCACCAAGGAAATAATAGCCGGGGAGGATTGTTTCACCAAGGAAACAATCGTCCAAGTCTCGGGATCTAAGACCAAGCTTAGATCCGGAGTATGCCTGCGTAGATCTGAGATCTGATCCTCTCGAACACCTGCCTTATTTGACGTTGATGATCGCCGAGCACCAGATCTGAAGGAGTGAGTCCCCGAAGTCCCAAAGTTTCAATCTTTTTTAAGTTCCGAGTCTCCAATCCAGCAGGGCTTCCCTCTCTCCAAAATTTCCAACCCCCAAAATGAACCAAGGCCTAGCCTATTTATAGGCACTCAGATCTGTGCCTAGGCACAGATCTGGGCCGGCCACCTCAGGGTGGCTCGGCTCTGGGCCGAGCCACCCCAGGGTGGCTCGGTTTGGGCCGAGCCACCTTGAGGTGGCTCGGCTTGGGCCGAGCCACCTGAAGTTGGCTCCGGCTTCGGCCGAGCCCCTCTAGGTGGTGGTTTTGGTGTTTTCCGCCTTTGGTTCTGTCCGTGATTTGATTAACTTAGTCTTTGATTTGGTTGATCTGATTTGGCAGTAAATCCGGATCCCGATTAGGCAGTAAATCCGCTTCTGAGTTGGAGTCCGAAACCGATCTTGATTCGATCGTCATTCGTCCGAGTATGCCTTTGGTTGGATGACTCGTTGACTCTTCGAACACTTGGCTTGATCCCGCACGTGTATGGATGCATTCCGTCGCTTGATGCGATTCGTCGATCTCGTCGCCTCGTTGGTTCGTCGGTTTGTGCCGAGCTGAGCTAAGGGACCTATAAGCAATTTTATATGCCTACACCTTCGTTTGCTAAACCAGAAGATCATGTCTCACGATGATAGCGCGTGTACTGCTCCGCTGACGTCACCACGAAAACAAACTTCAAAGACTGCAGGGTGCTGCTAGAGATTAGGGAATATTCGGATGTCTCTAAGAGGATTAGGTTTCGTTACACCTCTCCCATGGACCTTCGTCTGATGGAAGGTTTCGTCATCACTCAGATTGTAAATCGGGATGGTGAGCAGCAGACAAACAATGAGGCTGGTCCCATCGACATGTCTGTTGACCAACCTCAAAGCTAGCGTACGTAGCCTCCCCGCGCTGACCCGGAATTGATTGAAGTGACTTGGGACGACAGGCAAATGATGGTGAAGAAAGAGCTCTGGCAACGATTTCTCCAGTCCCAAGGTGTTGGGGGGTCTACCCTTCCTTGCGACAGGGGTTTCTCCCACGATTGCGCTTCAAGCAAAGGGAGAGGGGGAGGAGCAGTCAGCCCCTAGGTTATCATCAATTGTAAATTCCCTTATGTTTTGCTTAACTTGATGATGATACGCTCTATTAACAACCTATTAATTTATGATACACTTTTCGGAATGATTATACCTTTGTTAACTGTAAATAGCCATGGGTTTGATGTTAAGCTTAGGGGTTGGTTATTAAGTTTACGTGTTTGTTGTTAACCTCGTGGGTTTGCTGTTAAGGTTACCCCTTGGTTGTGTGATATTAGGCCTTGGGCTTACTATTTTGCATTGTGTTGTTGAGCTTATGGTTCCTTGATTGTTAGGGTTACGCGGTTGCTGTTCTGTTTTAGCCTTTTTGGCTTGACGTTTGTTGTTAAGGTTAGTATATTGTTAAGCTTTGGTGTTTGTTGATGAGGTTACGGTTTTGTTGTTGAACTCATGGGTTTGCTGTTAATGTTATCCCTTGGGGGTTTGTTGTTAAGCTTTGGGCTTATTTTGCGTTGTGTTGTTAAACTTATAGTTCTTTGGTTTGTTGTTTGTTGAATTCTTGGGTTTGTGTTTGAGGTTATGGATTGGGTTTTAATTTTAATCTTTGACAACCATGAGCTAAACTTAATAAACAATCTACAAACTTAACAATACAACGCGAAACATAACAATAAATCGATAAGATTCACAACCAGACCATAACCTTGACAGATAGATCATAAGCTATCCTTGTGATGTTAACCTTTATATTTATAATATTTACATGTATATTGTTATTAACAAAGAATTGTAATATATCATTAATATTTACATGTATATTGTTATTAACAAAGAATTGTAATATATCATTTACAAAAAATCTACATCTCAACATCATCATCGTCAAGTTTTCCTGCATCAAAGAATTGTAATATATCATTTACAAAAAATCTACATCTCAACATCATCATCGTCAAGTTTTCCTGCATCTTCTTTCCTCTTCCTGCCTTCAATCAGTAAATGCACTGCTAGCTTCGCACGTACCACCCATGTGTTATGCTCTACGGGCGTGACGTGCAGGACATCTCTACCTTCGATAATAGCTTTTACGAACTGGTAGACGTAGATCCCACAGTCATACCTGCACACAAAAACAATCCTCTATTGAGACCACTGTTGCTTTCAAGCAAAACATAACAACAAACTCATATCCTTAACAACCAGTTTCCAACATTGAATTCCAACAAGGATTCCGAAAAACTTACGATCCATTTTGCTCCTCGCATAGAACTTTGATTGGGTCGAATACACTGCGCAATTGGTTCTCATCGAAGCGAGCTTTAATGTAGTTGAAGGCTTTCACAATATTGAGCACAGGCTCCCAATGTTCAGATCTCTCCTTCAAAGAGCCGTAATGCCTGGCAATATCATTTTCGACATCAAACTCCAGTAGATGCCAATGATCCCCCTAGATACACCCTGCATCGACCAAGTGTTTGATGTAGATATGATACAGTTCTTGGTAATCTGATTTCGCCACATGTATCTGGTGCTGCAATAAAGAATTAACCCGATCAGGTTCCTTTTAACATAGATTATGTGCTGATAGGTAAAAGTACGCCACGTCAGACATAAACTTACACTAAACCAAACAGGGACCACCCTAAATTTTATACTGGATGACGCTCTCTGATTTTTACGAACTAAATCAAGCAGCGTATCAACAAGCTATAATAAGTTGACAACAAGTAATTAATAATAGTATTGTTAAATATGCTAATCAATAATTACCAATCGAAAATCTTACTGCATCATCCAGTCGCCCACCGCGTAATATATTGAGGATCTCAAGCCGGGTAATAGACCCCGCTGATCCGGTGTACGCTTTAATAAAACTGTAAAGAGGGACAAAACAAAAATTATAGTTAGCAACTAACAATTAACAGCAAGAACAAACCAATAAATTTAACAACAAACCCGTAACTTTAACAACAAATCAATAACCATAACAAAAAACCCATAACCATAACAACAAACCCGTAACCTTAACATCAAACCCGTAACCTTAACAACTAACACGCAACCTTAACAACAAATCAATAACTATAACAAAAAAC
Organism: Asparagus officinalis; assembly: GCF_001876935.1. Taxonomy (NCBI): domain Eukaryota; kingdom Viridiplantae; phylum Streptophyta; class Magnoliopsida; order Asparagales; family Asparagaceae; genus Asparagus; species Asparagus officinalis. The sequence goes on along the minus strand of NC_033803.1, from coordinate 52,810,802 downwards.
CCGTAACCTAAACAACAAATCAATAACCTTAACAAAAAAACCCGTAACCATTACAACAAACCCGTAACCTTAATATCAAACTCGTAACCTTAACAACAAACACGTAACCTTAACAACAAATCAATAACTATAACAAAAAACCTTAACCTAAACAATAAATCAATAACTATAACAAAAAAACCCGTAACTATAACAATAAACCCGTAACCTTAACATCAAACCCGTAACCTTAACAATAAACACGTAACCTTAACAACAAATCAATAACTATATTAAAAAAACCCTTAACCTAAACAATAAACCCGTAATCTTAACATCAAACCCGTAACCTTAACATAAAACCTGTAACCTTATTAACATAGGAGGAACCCTAACAACTAATTGTTTGGCATGGGAAATTGATTTCTTCATTGTATAACTTATTACAACTTCAGTCGTTACAACAAGTTCAAAAAAGATTGGTCTTTTTATAAGACCTTTACACAATGAAATTAAAATTATAATCTCCTTCAAACAAACACAACGGGTGTTAATCGCCCACTGCTTGCGTGGGATCTTAGCCTGTGACGGGGACGTTGATATCCGTGGACCACCAAACGATCAGATCAAATCTGGAGCTTCGTTAATCCGCAAAGGAATTAACAAACCAAATCAATTATCTCGGCAACAGTGAGATAATCACTCTTGTCGAGATCACCGCAATGGGCAATCTCAAGGGAAGGAACCGAGAACTTTAGATCTGACAAGCTCCTCTTCTTTATGCCAACGAACTCGATTTGATCTCCTCCTCTTTTTTGAAATTCGTGCTCCTGCAGTCTTCAATTCTTCAGGGCTTCGCCAACGTTCGAGAATTCCAGATCTGAAAAAATGAAGGCCCTGGGGCTATATTTATAGGCTTCGGGACCCCTATTTTCGGATAAGAACGGCCGATTCCCTCTTATCCTTAGTTGTAACAACTTAATCACGTTCATGGATGATATTTTATTAGTTGGAGCAAATCCAGGCGGTTAACGATCGAAAAACCACCAAAACAGCCAAAATCAGCCTTTTTCGGGTTGTAGACACCCGTGGGTGTCTCGGTTTGGCCGAGACACCATTGGGTGTCTCGGCCAAATGGGTGTCTTGGTTAAGCCGAGACACCTATGGGTGTCTTGGTTTGGCTCGGGGCTTAGTTTCGTGTATTCCGTCCATTTTCGCTGTATTTTCATCATCCAAACTCGGAATTATGCGATTCAATATGCGTTAGAAAGCCGATGAGGAGATCTACGAGCTTCCATGATTGAATCATATGTGAAGTAAACGGGACATGAGGGGTGTTTCGTGTTTCGTAAGTGACGTGGAGATCCCAGTTAGTTCATGTTTTCATTATTCCAAAGTTTCATTGTTTCGCGTGGTCCGTCGGCTCACTTCATGTGTTTGTCGTCGTCAAATGAGATTCTGTAACTCGAATAGCGACGTTCATCGTCTTATCTCTGTCTCTAGCCGTGTCCGGGAACATATAGGCAATTTTTATGCCTACAGATACCCCCTCCAAAGTGTTTCAGTCTCGTTTCTTTTATAGATGAGCCTAAAATACTTTGGATATGATCGGCCCAACCTTCAGTCGGTGTAAAAGGACCTGTAGTTAGCCTTGATTCTTGACTCCTTCGATTTTCAATCTATTTGATATTTTGACGAATAGCTGAAGTTCTCCCGGCACTACGTTATCGTCTGGCAGTCGTCGAAATCTCGAATCAAAACTGGTGAGTTGATTTTGGCTCATATTGTTGAGTTGACTTTGAACTGGTGAGTTGCTTCTTGAGCATAGAGACGTGAAATACATTGTGAATACTAGACATCGATGCTGGAAGATCTAGTCTGTATGACACAGCTCCAATGCGCTCCAAAATCCGAAAAGGTCCAATATATCTTGGTGCAAGCTTTCCCCGTCTTCCGAATTGCTGAACGCCTTTCATAGGCGATACCTTCAGCATAACAGAATCTCCAACCTGAAACTCTAAGGGTCTTCGTCTCTTATCTGCATACCTCTTTTGCCGACTCTGAGCGGCTAAAATCCTCTCTCTGATCAATGCTACCTTCTCAGTAGTCTGCCTCGCAAGCTCTGGCCCAAGCATTAAGCTATCCTCCGGCTCTGCTCAGCATATCGGTGATCTGCAAGGTCTCCCGTACAATGCCTCATATGGGGCCCTACCGATTGTCGCTTGATAACTATTGTTATAAGCGAACTCTATCAGTGGAATATGATCCTCCCAGCTACTTTGAAAGTCAATGACACAAGCCCGCAACATGTCCTTCAACACCTGATTCACCCTCTCCATCTGACCATCCGTCTGTGGGTGGAATACACTATGTAAGATAGTCTGTTGCCAAACGAATTCTGGAAACTCCTCCAAAAATGCAAAGTAAACACTGAACCTCGATCTGACACAATCGTATCAGGAACTCCATGAAGTCAAACTATCTCCCGAATAAATATCCTCGCATACGTCTCAGCTGTATATGTAGTCTTCACTGGAATAAAATGCGCTGACTTCGTCAACCGGTCAACTATCACCCAAATAGAATCATTCCCCTTCTTCGACTTCGGCAACCCTATAATGAAGTCCATAGAAATATCCGCCCACTTTCACTCTGGGATGGGCAAAGGCTGAAGTGTTCCTGCCAGCCTCTGATACTCTGCCTTTACCTACTGACAGGTAAAACACTTAGCCACATAGTCTGCAATCTCTCTACGCATACCACTCCACCAGAAGTGTCTCTTCAGGTCCTTGTACATCTTAGTGGTCCCTGGATGTATTGTGTACCTAGTACGATATGCCTCATCAAATAACTCCCTCTTCAGCTCGGCACTGGATGGCATAACCAGTCTACCCTTCATCCGTAAACCTCCATCTGCTCCAATGGTCCAATCAGCCTTAGGATCTTTGGAAATCTCCTCCTTTCGGATTTGAATCCAAGAGTCTTGCAGCTGAGCTCTAACAACTCTGGTACTCCAAGATGGCTGCACTGACACAACTTCCAAAAATGCACTGGTTCCACCAATCTCGGGTCTGAAATCAAACTGGCTAAGAGTAAGAAGATCTTGATACAATGAGCACCTCAAAGACGAAACCCGATGTTGACGCTTCCTGCTTAAAGCATCTGTTACGACGTTCGCCTTCCCCGGAAGATACTAGATCGTGAACTTGTAATTCTTAATAAACTCAATCCACCTCCTCTGTCTGTGGTTGAGCTCCTTCTGAGAGAAAAGATACTTCAGACTCTGATGGTCTGTGAACAACTCAAACTGCACTCCATCTAAGTAGTGTATCCATGACTTCAGTGCAAATACCACTGCTGCTAACTCCAAGTCATAAGTGGGATAGTTCTGCTCATGCACCCTCAACTACCATGAGATATATGCTACTACCCTCTGAGTCTGCATCAAGACACCTCCTAAACCTGCCAATGATGCATCTGTGTAGACCACAAATGTCCTGTCGCTGCTTTGAATAGTCAAAACTAGCGCTGAAGTCAACTTAGTCTTCAAAATATCAAAGGCCTTCTGGCACTCCACGCTCCAAATAAACTATACACCCTTCTTCGTAAGGCGTGTAAGTAGCGTCAAAATCTTCGAGAAGTCCTGGATGAACTTCCTATAATAACTGGCTAATCCCAAAAAGCTACAAATCTCCGTCACCGTCTTTGGTGGTTCCCAATCAAGAACTGCTATAACCTTAGCCGGATCTACTGCTGTGCCCTCTCTACTGATGATGTGTCCGAGAAATCTGACTTCTGAAAGCCAAAATTCACACTTGCTGAACTTGGCATAATACTGATGATCCTGTAGAGTCTGCAAAGCTAACCGTAGATGCTGCTCGTGTTCTACCTCTGATCTCGAATAAATAAGAATATCATCGATAAAAACAATCACAAACTAATCCAAGAAAGGACAAAAAACCCGATTCATCAAATCCATGAATACAGCGGGTGCATTGGTCAACCCAAATGGCATGACCATGAACTCGAAAGATCCATATCGAGTCAGAAAAGCGGTCTTGGGAATATCCATCTCCCGAACCCGCAACTGATGATAACCAGAACGAAGATCAATCTTCAAGAAATACTACGCTCCCTGCAACTGGTCGAACAGGTCATCAATCCTAGGTAATGGGTACCTATTCTGGATAGTGGCCTTGTTCAACTCTCTATAATCAATGCACAAATGCATACTGTCATCCTTCTTCTTCACGAAGAGAACTGGCGCTCCCCACGGAGAATGACTCCGACGAATAAAACCCTGAGCTAACAACTCGTCCAACTGGGTCTGAAGCTCCCTCATCTCAGCTGGTGCCATGCGATAGGGTGCGCGGGATATCGGGGCTGTGCCCGGCTACAACTAAATACAAAACTCGACCTCTCTCACAGGAGGTAACCCAGGTATGTCCTGAAAGACATCATGATACTCTGAGACAACTTTAGTCTCCAATAAATCAATACTCTGATCCTATCGCATCACCTCCTCGATGTACGCTAGAAATGACTCCGCAAAACGGTTGCCCTGAGAGGTTGCCACAATCATCTCGGACCCATCAGACGCTCATAAATTGACTGTCTTTGCAAAGCAGTCAATACTAACATGGTAGGAAGACAACCAATCCATACCAAGGATAAAATCGAACTCATACATATGCAACACTATCAAATCGACAACGAACTCCGACTCATCTAAACTAATAGTACACCTCCTACAAACGCTCTCCAGAAGCGATATCTCACCTAAAGGGGTGAAAACTGATAAAGTGGTGTCTAAAGGCTGAGCTACGAGCTGGAGTCTAGTCATAAAAACATACGAAATGAAGGAATGTGAAGCTCCCGAATCGAAGAGAATACAGGCGGGAAAAGAATTCACAAGGAACGTACCCTCCACTACTGCTCCGCTGGCTCCATGATCACGCGGTACTACCGCATATACTCTGCCTGTGGCTGAAGACTGCTCTGCTGCTAGTGCTGGAGAATACAGGACTATCTGCCCCTGAGGAACCTCCTGAACTGCATGAATCTGCCCCTCAATCTTCTGGGCTACTGGCAGTGCCTCTAGCATCATCTGCTGACTCTGACCTCTGTCCTGAACTCTCTGCTACTGCTGGTTCGGTCCCTTGCCCTGCTGAGCTCCTGCTGGTGTGCTACGGCACTCCAATGCCTTATGTCCGACCTTGAGACAGTTATAGCAAACTCCTTGAAACTTGCGCTGCTGATGTGCTCTCTGATCCTGTTGGGGTCCCTTCTTATGAGGGCCCTGATGCTGCTGCTGAGATCCCAAAAAAGGTCTCTTGTTCTTACCCTTGTCCCCGGTCTGTCCTACCTTGGTCTTCCCTTCCTTATCCTTCTGGAACATGGCAGTCTTAATCTCTTGTAAGGTGGCAGCCTCAACTACCTCTCGAACTGAATAGAACTTTCTCGAGACGAGGTATCGACGAAGATTAGGGCGAAACCCTGCTAGGAACATCTGAGCCTGGCGCTCTCCTATCTACCACATACCCGTGAAATGCAGTAACTCCATGAACCTGCTCTTAAAATCTACCACTGACATGTCCCCCTGAGTCAATCGGGATAACTCAAGTTCCTTCCCAGTCCGTGCTGCAGAAGAAATATACTGTCCATCAAAGAAATATACAAAATCCTCCCATGTGAGGGTCATCCGGTGCTCTGGAGTGAACTGGAGTCGATACCATCTCCCGGCGTCTCCCTTCAGACTATAGGATGCCAATCTCTGCTTCTGGACCGAATCCACATTAAGTATATCGAGGGTGTTACTCATATCCTCCTTCCACTTATGGGCTGTAAGAGGGTCTGATGACCCCTGAAACTCTGGTGCTCTCATCTTCTGATACCTCTCTACCATACGGAGCCAGGCCTCCTGCTCTGTGGCTCTATCCGGGACTACTGGTGGAATAGCTGCAGGTGTGGTCTCTGGGGGTCTCTTGCTAATAGGAACGACTAGTATCCCCTGATAATCATATTTTATTATAATTTTATACCCTCATTATCTATTTTACATGAATAAATATACAATTAATAATTGTTGTTAGCTTAGTTTGCACATAAATATAAATAAAAATTATTAAATATAAAAACCCCTCAAAATCTATCTTCTCTATTTTGTAGCATTTTAGAAGCCCATGAAGCAAAAGCTTAAAAGAGAAAAATGATTGAAGCCCAAAGAGCAAGTGAAGAAAATGATCTCCAAGATATCATGTTACAATGCACAAGCCCACAAAAATAAGCCAGCACAAATCCTCTTTATTCTCAAGGTTTGGGAGTGGGCCGGAGTTCAAAATTCAAATACATATTGATTGCTGCAGTTTTGAATTTCAATCACAAGAAATGAAAGTGGACCGGACCCGGACTTTGTGCTGCATAATCATGAATGGACCTGCTATGTTCATTTTCTTTCTCAAAGAAATGAAACTTCATGGGCCTGCAAACTTCATGGACCGGTGCTCTTGACTTTGGGTTGCTGTAGTTTAATTTTCTTCAATGGACCGGAATCAATTGAAACATGAAGATGGTGGTTGCTGCTGGATTTGAATTGGGAAACCGAACTTGCTGCTGCAGCTTTGAGTGGAGATTTAAATTTTCATTTTCAAGATCAAGTGGACCGGACTATTAGCTTTGCTAAAAATTTGAAAATCAAGACTGGACCTTGTATTGCTGGGCTTGGATGCAAGGATTGGGCCGAAAACCAAAGATGAATTCTTTAAGAATGAAGACCGGACTTAGTTTTTAATCTTGTTTGCTGCAGAATTTTCTTCATGGACCAGCTGCTCTTGATTTAATTTTGAAAATCATTTGAATTGGACCGGACTTGATTGGATTTTGATTTTCTTTTGAAAATCAAATAAATCAATTGGGCCTCCTATGTTTGGGCTAGAGAAGAACAAAAAACAAATTCAAAGGTGGAGATTGTTGCTTAGGACTCAAGACAAATCCAATGGCTCATATTCATTGAAGATTACTATAAATAGGGGTAGAGAGTGAGGGGTTAAGGGTGTGAAAATTTTTGTAACTCCTTTTGGAGAGGAGGGCTACTCTTAATTGAGAAGGCCTTCCAAAATTATAACTTTTGTTGTAATTAATAATAATAATTTTTTCACCACTTTAAATTTTTCTCTTCTTCTCTTTGTTGGATGATGAAGATGAAGATGAAGATGAAGAATTATTTGAAGGTTTGCATTTCTTTTCTTTTTCTCTTTTATTGCTTATTAGTTTAGATTTATTTCTATGCTTGTAGTTAGATTTTATTTTCTTGTTAAATAGCCAAGAGGCTAGAACCCTCTTGCCTTAGATTTAATTCATGCTTATAGAGTAGATTTATTTTCTTACATTTAATTCTTGCAATTTTATTTTATAGTTTAGATTTTGCAATTTATTTTGTAGTTAGATTTTAATTTCTTGCACTATTCACCTTGAGGCTAGAACCCTCTTGGGTTTAGTTTTTCTTTTTGTTTATTTTTATTTTGTTTGATTCGCCTTTAGGCTAGAACCCTCTAGGGAATCACCCTTTTCTAAGAAGTGGGTTCAATTTTAGATTACCCATATCTATAATTGAATCCACCATCTTTAATTTCTTGCATTTTCTTTTATTCTTGAATTTTGTTCTTCATTCTTGATTTTTTTTTTTATTTTTGTTTCTTGATTTTATTCATTTTTCCTTCTCACCTTATTGATCATACTCATTCTTTTTCAAATCCACTCTCACTTACACTTTGCACCTATTCACACACCATTTTTACTCTCTCAATCTCTTCACAATCACATTCACTCATTAATCTTATTTGTCACGCACACAACATAAGAACCGATTTTATATTTTCTCCTACAAAACACCTTCCTCATGGGATCGATATCTTAAATACTATAACTTGATACGGTTGTGCACTTGCAACCTTTTTGGTACATGTTTATGCCGCATCAAGTTTTTAGCGCCATTGCCGGGGAAGGTGCTTAAGTAGGTTTTAATTATTTTGGTTCTTTAACTTGCGTGTTTTTGTGAAGGAAACGCTTGGAGCTTGAAGATCGCGGATTGGAGAGCTAGGATTTGAAGATTTGCTTTCGGGTAAGTCTTCTTTCTAGTTTTTAATTCCATCCTTTAGCTACTTCTTCACATTTAGAGACAATTAGGACTTAAAAAAAAGATTTTATTTTTGTTGACCATAATAAAATTCACCCCCCACTTTGACATTTACTAACAAGATAATAAATTCAAACATATTTCCCCCTTCTCATTTGTTTGATTGTTAACCCTAATTAAAAAAAAGATTTTCTTTTTATCATCCTTTTTAGTCGCTTTTAATTTCTAGGGTTGCATTTCATATTGATAGTAGGTATTCACCAAGTGATTTGAGCATCTTGATTTGGCACACACTTAAAAATATCTTTAAGGGCAAAAACCCATAATCAAGATAAGGTGAGGGATTTCATCACCCTTTCCTTAGCCCAAAAATCACTAATTCCTCACTTTACAAACCCAAGTCTAATAAAACTCAGTAAAGTGCTCCGCAAGGAAAGAGGTACTTAATTGATCTTTGATCACCCTCTAGTACTATCCTTACCTGGCTAACTATCTGGGTAAAACTTTGATCTTTTCACTGTAGAAGTTTTTGGTTAGGAGCTGGTCTAGTTGAGTTAGGCTAAACCCTAGAATTAAAGTGATTGGAAAGTGATTGCTTTAATTTGTTTTAGTTAGGATTTTTCTTTTTCTTTATCTTTTTATTAAAAAAAACTAATTTTCTTTCTTTCCTTAAAAAGAAAAAAAAAATATATTTTGGTGTATGCAACAGTGGATTAGGGATAATACACGTCGATTAATTCGCTTTGAACCAATCATAGAAATAGAGCATCCTAATCCACCCGTTCTTCATGATATGTGCTATCCCATTAGGAATACAATCCCCTCGTGCATTAGGCTCCCCGAAACAAATGGAATAAGTTTTGAGCTTAGACCGCAATACATAAACATGCTTCCCAAATTCCTTGGTAATGAAACAGAAGACGCATATATTTTTATTTCGGAATTTGAGGAAGTGTGTATTATGATTAAAATGAGAGAATTAAATGAAGATGCGGTTAAGCTTAGATTTATTCCATTTGCTCTTAAGGATAAAGCTAAAAAATGGCTGTACAGCTTACCAACAAATTCCATCTCAACTTGGGATGAATTTGTCACCGTTTTTCTTAAGAAATTTTTTCCTATTCATAAAACGGTAAAGCTTAGGAACAGCATTCAAAACTTTAAAATTATCCCGGGAGAACCTTGAAGTATTTTTGACCGATTTAAAGATCTTCTATCCAATGTCCTCATCACGGTTTAGAAAAATGGCGATTGTGCCAAATAATTTATGAGGGATTAGATTATTCTGCAAAAACTTCCTTAGAATCAATGTGCCACGGGGATTTTATGAGGAAAAACGCTGATGAACTTTGGGAGTTTTTAGAGAGTCTTTCTGAAAAAACAATGCAATGGGAACACTGTGATGATAGGGTTTCATCAGTTCCCCAATCTAAGTCTAGTGGTCTTTCCTTGGAGTCAAACATTGCTTCTGAAGCGAAGATGACGACGATTCTGCGAAGGTTAGAAGCTTTAGAAATTAAGGAACGAGCTCCAGCTCAAATCAATCATGTTTCTGCCTCAAGATGTCATAATTGTCAGTCTCCTACCCATGTTTCAGAGGAATGTCTTCTCCTAGGAAACAACAATACATTAGAACAGATGAACGCTGCATTCCAGCACCCTAAAAATGATCCATTTTCTCCAACCTACAATCCAGGTTGGAGAAATCATCCCAACTTTGCATGGAATCAAGGAAATTCTCCCAGAACTCAACACTTCACTCCCGCTTCAACGCAACATTTTCCTAGGGTAAACACAGTTCCGTTCAATTCTCATTCACAATTTCAACAACCCAATCTGCCGTATCAAAATCAGTCTCATCTTCATCAAGCTGTAATTCAGACTCATCACAATCCAGATTAGGATAAACGTCTCAACGTCTTGGAAAGGGGTTTGGAAACCATAATTAAGGCCCCCACTCAAACCACGAATATGTTGACTCAAACATCTAGCACTCTGAATTCCTTCATGCAATCAACTGGACAAATGCTCAACTCCAACACTCAAGCTATAGCTAGACTAGAATCCCAACTTGGTCAACTAGCTAGTGCCGTGAGTGAAAGAGAGAAAGGAAAATTTCCGAGTCAACCCGTAGTCAACCCTAAGAACACAGGATGCAGTTCATCATATGAAGCCCAAGTGAATGCAATCCATTCACTTCGGTCAGGTAGACAGGTCGATAATCAAGTGAGAACTCCTCCAAGTCAAAGTCTTGATCCTGTACAAATTCCTTCTCCTTCTCCTTCTGATGAATCTATTCAACAATCACTCCCTGCAGATGATCAAGAACCTGAACCCGAACCTGAGCTTGCTTTTGATAGGTTTAGACCGGTTGCTCCCTTCCCAGATAGACTCAGGTCTAGGAAACACTCTCCTCAGGAGGAGAAGATCCTAGAAACATTCAAGCAGGTTAAGGTCAACATTCCTCTCTTAGATGTAATTGAATAAATTCCATCATATGCTAAATTTTTAAAAGATTTGTGCACTAAGAAGAGGCGAATAAATGTTCCAAAGAAAGTCTTTTTAGCCGCCAATATCAGTGAAATGCTATCAAATCCCATACCTTTGAAACGTAAAGATCTAGGTTCCCCCATCATTTCATGTATCATTGGTAATACTCACATTGATAAGGTGCTTTTAGACTTAGGGGCCAGTGTCAATTTGCTTCCATATTCAGTCTAACAGCAATTGGGTCTAGGTGTACTGAACCCAACCAAATTCACCTTACAGTTGGCTGATAGATCTGTCAATGTCCCTATGGGTGAGTTAGAGGATGTTCTGATTAAGGTAGATCTGTCAATGTCCCTATGGGTGAGTTAGAGGATGTTCTGATTAAGGTTGGAGATTTTATTTTTCCACTAGATTTTGTAGTCTTGGAAACACAGCCTGTTTTCAATCCCAAAGGACAGACACCTGTCATCTTAGGACGACCGTTCTTAGCCACTTCTAATGCTCTCATCAACTGTAGAACTGGTCAAATGAAGCTGTCCTTTGGGAATTTGACTGCTGACCTTAACATTTTTAATCCAGGGGACCAACCAAATAATCAGCCTCTAGAAATAAACTACATTCAGGAAAGATCAGAAGAAGAAGAAGAAGAGTCTGATTTGAGTTTTGAGGAAATTTTTGATGAAGAGTTAAAGTTTTTATGTAAGGACCGTGAAATTTTGATACTAGTTAAAATAATTTTTTAATGCTTTTAAATATTTAATTATGATTTTTAAAAGAGTATTTGTATTTTCTCGAATTCCTATAATTTTCTATGATTTAAAAATCTGATTATATATTTATTTAAATGATTTTGATATTTATAAATTTGTTTTGTGCGGTAAAAATTTCTAGAATTAATTTGTTGAGTTATCGGTACTATTACGTAATATTTTAAATATTAATTTGTTGAGTTATCGGTACTATTACGTAATATTTTAAATAATATATTGTATTATTAATATTATTACGTATTACTTCGTATAATACTTTGTATTATTAATTACGTATTTTCGTGTATAATTTATTGTATTATTTCTACTGTTATATATTATCTATCGTATTAGTATAACTAGTACGTTTCACTGTATATATAATTATCCCATAATTATTTGATTTTAAATGTAAGTAAATATATTTTTATTATTAATTATTCTTGTTTAATTATACAATATGGGTATTTTTCAACTATTTCATATTAAATATTGTAATAGTTCAACATGTACGATTTTAATTGTAGATAATTATTATGCAATTAGTTTAATTTTTAGGTACCCAAAAGTATTTATTTTAATTATTTAATCCCTAACCCTAACCCTAATTTTCCATATATATATATTTATTTGTTTGTTTCTTTTCCTTCTCTCTCTATCTCTCGTTTTCAAAACCCCGCCGCCTTATACAATCTCCTTCTGCCCTTCTTCTCTCTCCGAATCGAGCACGCCGCCCTAGCAGCCGCACTGAACCTAACCAGACCTCCTGCCTCCCCGCAGCACCCAAGCCTCGCCTCCTGAACACCGCCGACCAGACCCCCTCGAGCTCGCCTGCGCGCCGTCGCCAACCCACCTGCTCGCCGATCTCCGACGACCCGCGCTCGAAGCCAAGCCCGCCGACCGCCTCTTCCAGCGCCCTCGTCTCTTCTTCCCCTGCCACCGCGCTGCCCGCGCCTCAGCAGCCGCGCCAGCCCCGCCTCCGCCTGCACAGCCCCGACCTCCTCTGAGTTCCCTCCGGACAGCGAGCTCCGACCTGCAGCTCGTGCCCCAACAACTCAGTCATCTCCGACCAGACCTCATCGCCCTCCCTCTCGTTCCTCCTCCACGCCTCCCCATCCGCCGCGCGCCGTTCCTAAGCACCGAACCACCTCCCTCAGCCCTCAACCCCGTAGCCTCTTCAGATCCGAACCTACCTCGCCGCTGTCGCTCCCTCCGACAACCAGTAACGCCACCTTGCCGTTGCCGACGCCGACCGAGCTCGCCGCCTGGCCTTCGCCGTCAGCCCCAACCCGACGGTCAACGTCGTATCGCTCCACGAAACCGAGGCAAGATTCCGCTCTCCTGTTTCGTAGTTTGATTATTTACATTTTTTATGAATTATTTGCATAGTTTAATTGTGTCGTATTTATCTGCGTGGGTTGTTTGGTGAACAATATTGATTTACATAATGGATATGTGATAAATAGCATTTTCAGAATAATTATAATGAATTAAAGGAATTCGACAAAAGAATCATTTTTAGATAATTATAATAATTTAAAAGAATTTATTTTGGAAAATGAATTAGTTTAGATTAATTGTTAAGCGAAATAATTTAAAATGAATTAAATTTAGAAAAAGATTATTTTCTGATTATGTAGCTGCTGTTTATGATTTATAATTCTTATTTTGATTATCTGAAATATTATGATATTATTACACATGATTGATTAGTTGCATTGATTGTTCCATGTTGTGATTGAGAATCATTAGGAGTTTATGACTATAGTGACTTGTATGACACAGTTAGGATCTAGAATCTCGTGTGTAGTTGACCTGGAATTACGAGAATTAGGGTGAGAGTCTTGGGCCATGTGAGCGGTTGTGATCGTTGATGTATATTCCGGGCTCGCGCTGGTGAAGTTTGTGTAGTCACCGGGGTGGGTCCGAGGAGTTGTGATATGTGATTGTTGATGTATATTCCAGGCTCGTGCTGGTGAAGTTTGTGTAGTCACCGGGGTGGGTCCGAGGAGTTGTGGTATTGTGATTGTGATTATTTTCCAGGCTCGCGCCAGCGTCTTGTTTCGGCCTGGGGTGGGTCTGAGGTGTGCGGTGTTATCGAGATTATTGATTGTTTTCCAGGCTCGCGCCAGTGTCTTGTTTCGGCCTGGGGTGGGTCTGAGGTGAGGTGATATCAAGATTATTATTTGTTTTCCAGGCTCGCGCCAGCGTCTTGTTTCGGCCTGGGGTGGGTCTGAGGAGCAGGGATATTGAGATTGTTGATTATTTGAGATGAGTGATGAGATAGTTAGTTACATGACCTCGATTCTTGGCTGAGTATGATTCTTGTGAGATGTAGGCCGGTTGTACTTCTTTTCATACATAGATCGGGATTAGTATTTAATTATTTACAATTCGAGACATATGGTATATACATGAGGGTTTCCTTGTTTGGATTATTTCGCTCGACGTACTACGTCTCGAGTTGTAGATTTTTAAGTATTAATTCCATGTATTGTATAACCTTATTCCTTGGATGATTGTTCTGATCGCTAGCTACATGATCTCGTTACTTGATCGATTTTAGATGCTTTATGTTATTATGATTTAGTAGTGTTTTCATGTTGATTTGGGGTTTTCAGTTGTACGTTCTTTTGTTATTTCTTTTAGCGTATCGATTTCCGCTTTGGTTTTCGTTTGTCTATTTCCTTTGTGGGGTCGGGTCTTGCCGTGCGCCATGCACCTGACGTACACCTGTTTTCTCTGGTGTACGTCAGACTTAGAGGAAGAACAGGTTCAGCTTGGAAATCATCAGGATCCAGAGGATTCTCAGCAGGAGTGCCTAGCGGATGGAGCAGAAGAAGAAGCCAAAGTTTAGTTATTGGTCCTCAGTTTTCTTTTGTACTACATTCCATTTCTATTTGATCAGTGTATTTTGTATCTCTTTAGTATTCATTTGTTCAGATTTGTATAAGGGCATGTTTGACCCGTATTTTATGTCTGGGATGATTTACCATTGATGATATGTCTATTTTTATTCTATGTTGTCTTTATATTCTTGCTATGTGTGATCGGGGACCTGTGACTTCGCATTGTACTTATTTCCAGACGCTTAGCGTATTGGATTGAGAAGAAAAGAAAAGAGAAAAAAAATAGAGTATATTTATTCTCAATCTAATACGTCGCGGGCTTGTTCACGTCCCGATTCCCTGGTATTTTGGGAAGCGGGGCGTGACATTTTAGAAGAAGCAGATCAGGTCCTCGAGAATAATAAAACTGTGTTAAACATTTGCTGCTTTGAATTAAATTTTGAAGAACTCTTTCTTGATGAACTTAGATTCTTGGAGAATAATCAACAACCAAATTTTCAGAACTTCACAGAAGAATTGGTTGTTAGAAAACAAAACTTCACAGTACAAGAGTCTAAGTTCATTAAGAAATGCAAAATGCATGACACCAATAATATCTACCTTACTTTGTTGCAAGAAATACTGAACACCCCAAAATGCTTGGAAATTCACATTATTGATTATATCATTCTAAATTTGTTTAAAATCCGTGGAAGAATTTTCAGCAATAAGGTAGGATTCAATGTAGAACAGGAACTCTTCATATTGAATATTTCATTCTACATTGTTTATTTTGTTTATTTCAGAATAATATAAAGAATTTATTCTTCTCTCATGTGAGAGTTTCTTGTTCAGTTTTGAAAAAAAAGAAAAAAAAAGAGAAAAAAAAGAAAAAAAAGAATAAATTTTTGTTTTCATCCTCCTCAGACCAAAGGTAATTGCAGATTTTTATCAGCGGACCAAATGTAAGTGCTTCACTTCTTATCTGCTTTACTTTATATATCACAGAGTTTGCATTGAGGACAATGCAAAATTTAGGTGTGGGGGTGAGAATTAGTTATTTTTTTCTCTTTATTTTACATTTTTAGTTACATTTTTTTTCCTTTTTCTTTAAAAAAAAAATTTATAAAAATATCGTCACTTGCCAAATTGATAGAGTTATGTAATAATTGATTTATTTGATAAATTTGAAATTTTCTAATCCCTAGTTAGTTATTTACTTAAGTTCACCTTTTATGATAACTCTAAATAAATTTCTTAAGAAATGATTTTCAAAGTAGTATACTTTACTTAAGCCTTAACTTGGACTTTTATTTAAAATAATAAAATTTTTGCATGCTTAACTTAGAGTTGAAAATAATTTTTTTCAAAGTGTCTTGATTTACATATTTTCAAAATATATATACATATACAAAAAAATAAAAAATAAAAAATAAAATAAAAATTGAAAAAGAAGAGTACGAAAAATGGGCACCAAAAAGAAAAAAAACTCTTGAATTCAAGGTGATTCTATCTTATAAAGCCTAAGCTGACCGAGTAATTAAGCCCAATGAGTATTCCATACTTAATGACCTAAGCCCATTTGGGTTGGGATCCATTGGCCCAAAACTCGTTAAATGGTCACTTAGAAAGCCCATTAAAGTAGAAAAAAATCACCAAGGTTGGGATCCATTGGCCCAAAACTCGTTAAATGGTCACTTAGAAAGCCCGTTAAAGTAGAAAAAATCACCAAGGAAGAAAGAGTTAAAAAAACTAATAAATGTTTTATAGTTGTATATATGGTCTTGGAAAATATTTTAAATCAAGCAACTTGAAAATTATTTAAAACAAAGAGTTAGCATGTTCTTTTCAAAACTTTTAAATTAAATTTCTAAGTTTGGCTTGGTTTTGTATTGCTACAATGAGAAGATTTTCTTAAAAATATACCTTAGAGTTATATATAAAAATGTTTTCTTGAGTGATAACTGGCTCCAATTAGATTATCTAAAAGTTATCAAGTGAATTTAGTTATTTACTGACTTCTTTAATTTGGCAAGTTGACCGAATTTTGTGGGTATATTCACTGCAAACCCTCACGAGACTACAACTCGTCCACTAGGGTAACCTAGGGGTTTAAAGGCTTGTTGTATGCGCTAAATACAACCGCGATTCCTGCGAAAGTGAGTTAGGATTTTCTTTTTATTTTCTTTGCTAGAGGACTAGCAAAAGTTTAGGTGTGGGGGTATTTGATAATCACATTTTATTACAATTTTATACCCTCATTATCTATTTTACATGAATAAATATACAATTAATAATTATTGTTAGCTTAGTTTGCACATAAATATAAATAAAAATTATTAAATATAAAAACCCCTCAAAATCTCTCTTCTCTATTTTGTAGCATTTTAGAAGCCCATGAAGCAAAAGCTTAAAAGAGAAAAATGATTGAAGCCCAAAGAGCAAGTGAAGAAAATGATCTCCAAGATATCATGTTACAATGCACAAGCCCACAAAAATAAGCCAGCACAAATCCTCTTTATTCTCAAGGTTATTGATTGCTGCAGTTTTGAATTTCAATCACAAGAAATGAAAGTGGACCGGACCCGAACTTTGTGCTGCATAATCATGAATGGACCTGCTATGTTCATTTTCTTTCTCAAAGAAATGAAACTTCATGGGCCTGCAAACTTCATGGACCGGTGCTCTTGACTTTGGGTTGTTGTAGTTTAATTTTCTTCAATGGGCCGGAATCAATTGAAACATGAAGATGGTGGTTGCTGCTGGATTTGAATTGGGAAACCGGACTTGCTGCTGCAGCTTTGAGTGGAGATTTAAATTTTCATTTTCAAGATCAAGTGGACCGGACTGTTGGCTTTGCTGAAAATTTGAAAATCAAGACTGGACCTTGGATTGCTGGGCTTGGATGCAAGTATTGGGCCGAAAACCAAAGATGAATTCTTTAAGAATGAAGATCGAACTTAGTTTTTTTCTTTTGAAAATCAAATAAATCATATGGGCCTCCTATGTTGGGCTAGAACAAAAAGCAAATTCAAAGGTGGAGATTGTTGCTTGGGGCTCAAGACAAATCCAATGGCTTATATTCATTGAAGATTACTATAAATAGGGGTAGAGAGTGAGGGGTTAAGGGTGTAAAAATTTTTGTAACTCCTTTTGGAGAGGAGGGCTACTCTTAATTGAGAAGGACTTCCAAAATTATAACTTTTGTTGCAATTAATAATAATAAAATTTTCACCATTTTAAAATTTTCTCTTCTTTTCTTTGTTGGATGATGAAGATGAAGATGAAGATGGAGAATTATTTGAAGGTTTGCATTTCTTTTCTTTTTCTCTTTTATTACTTATTAGTTTAGATTTATTTCTATGCTTGTAGTTAGATTTTATTTTCTTGTTAAATAGCCAAGAGGCTAGAACCCTCTTGCCTTAGATTTAATTCATGCTTATAGAGTAGATTTATTTTCTTGCATTTAATTCTTGTAATTTTATTTTGTAGTTTAGATTTTGCAATTTATTTTATAGTTAGATTTTAATTTCTTACACTATTCACCTTGAGGCTAGAACCCTCTTGAGTTTAGTTTTTCTTTTTGTTTATTTTTATTTCGTTTGATTCGCCTTTAGGCTAGAACCCTCTAGGGAATCACCCTTTTCTAAGAAGTGGGTTCAATTTTAGATTACCCATATCTATAATTGAATCCACCATCTTTAATTTCTTGCATTTTTTTCTAGAATTTTGTTCTTTTATTCTTGAATTTTATTTTTGATTTGTTTCTTGATTTTATTCATTCTTCTTTCTTGCCTTATTGATCACATTTATTCTCAAACACATTGATCTACACACTATCACTCTCATTATCTCTCCTCAATCACATTCACTCATCACTCCTATTTATCACGCACACAACATAAGAACCGATTTTATATTTTCTCCTACAAAACACCTTCCTCGTGGGATCGATATCTTAAATACTATAACTTGACACAGTTGTGCACTTGTAACCTTTTTGGTACATGTTTATGCCGCATCATCCCCTGCGGTTGATCTACTGGTGGTGGTGGTGGCAGCGGGATATGATTCGCCACAAGCTCCTCAATTGCTGCCATCCTAGCGACTATGAGAGCCATAAGATCTATAAGATACCGAAGAGCCTGCTGCGGCTCAGGTGGTGCCTGCTGTGGCTCGGATTGAGCTTGACGTGGCTCAGGTGGAGCCTGCTGTGGCTCAGATGGAGCCTGCTGTAACTCTGCCTGTCCAGCTCTCCGAGTACGAGGTCTACCACGTCCTGTCATCTCTCTGATCATAAGAAATAAGAGTTCATGAGTCAAAATAGACATATATACATACATAATGTATCATAATACGATTTTCACAACAATTTAGTATTCACACAAATACTTTAAGTTTACACAAAATAGTTATCATAATAAAAAATAATTTCTCAAATTTTGAGATATACGCATATATCGTCCTCACTCATACTAGGAAATCCTTATGGACTCTATACATGAATCCTAAGAAACTCTATCCTAGCTCCACGACTCGACACAGGATGATCCTAAGGATACTGGAACTAGAGCCCTGATACCAACTGTGATGCCCCTGGGTTCACACAAGACTGCAGTCCAGGGTGAAACCAAGAATGTCAAACCTGCCATGCACCACACCGTACAATAACATGTTTCACCATCACAATGACTATCTCTCTAGTAGAGTCAACAACAGGTGTAGGTACAAAAGCAAGTAAAAGATAATACAAGAGTCAACTGATGAAATAATAGAGATCAAATTAATATTCCATCATCTAACATACTGAAATACAAGTCAAATGTCTGAAATGAATAATCTGGAGTTCTCAACAAGTCTCAAATACAAAATGTCTGAATAAGAGGAAATAAGGCACACAGTCTTTACAACTTCTAGAATAAAACCCTCAAATGTCTAAATAAAAGTCTACAGTGAAGCACAAAAGAAAATATAACTAAAATAGACAGTTGAAGCTAAAGTGCATCGCCATCAACCTGCGACTCTCCGGGCACCTTGCTCGTTACCTGAAAGGGGGAGGGACAACGAGTGTCAAAGCACTAGCGAGCAACATCACAACCAACCCCAAAGGAAAATGCTCGTTGTATACAGAAAATACAGTTAATACATATATAGATAAAGTCACTGATCCTATTTAGGTAATTACAACATGAGCATAAGTACGTCGAGCGAAATAATCCAAATAAGGAAACCCTCATGTATATACCATGTAGCTCAAATTGTAAATCCCTATGTATAAGAGGATTTTAGTATTTAAGAAATTACAACACGAGCATAGGTACGTCGAGCGAAATAATCCAAACAAGGAAACCCTCATGTATATACCTTATATCTCAAATTGTAAATCCCTAAATACCAAACCTAAAATCCAATACAAGAATAATAATAAAAGAAGACAAACCCATCTCAGAACTTAAAATACTGTGCCATGTCACAACCCACATAAGTGTCATGTCCAGCCTATGCAAGTTTGAGTGTCATACTCAAGGTCTAAACGGGTGTCCAACACATGGACCAAACTATATGTAGCGAATGTCCAACACATGAACTGCATCTGAAAATTGTCCAACACATGGACTAAAAAATGAATGTCCAACACATGGACTGAATGTGATAAATGCCCAACACATGGACTACACTTAGAAGTTTATGAAAAGAAGCATATACACTAATTTCACACGTGTCTCGGTACGCAAATCTAAACTCGTGTCCATAAGTCATCTCACATGTAGAAATATAAAATAAACATAATTTTCTAATATCAGATATTAGAGGCGACTCCTTGCTCACATAGAAGCACGCAATAACTTTCAACATGCTCAAACAGTTTCGGTTAAAGCGAAACAACTCAAACAGATCCAAAACGAGGAAAAACTAGAATTTTCCTCATCAATTGACTCATGAGTCGACTGTGATCATTGGTCGACACGTTGGTCGACCAGACAGAACAGAAAAAAAGAAAGAAGGCTGGAAATTTCCCGTCAGTCGACTCATTGGTCGACTCATCAGTTCACTCATCAGTCGACTCATGAGTCGGCTGATGAGTCGACTTATTGGTTGACTGAGCAGAAAATTCCCAGTTTCGCATATGATGTGTATTTTATAAAATTTTCAAACTAACATGATTTCTTTTATCATTTTCAGCAGCATATATTTGATTCTAACATAAGTGAACAAACTGGAACGAAATATTCGCATGTGATTTCTTACACAAAAACCCTAAACACATTTATACATGTTTAAAACGGATTTAAAAATCAATAAATCGCAAGGAAACCAATATTTAATTCTAATTCTAGATCTGGATCTACATTACAAAAACGTTGGTGAGATTTTTATAAACTGAAAATGTAGATCTTGCAACTCATAATATAAAGCATCTATCTTTATGTACAAAAATACGTTTTAGGCTCAAAATCCGAAATAAAACTCAAAGAAAATTATACAAACAGTGGGTAAGGGCTGAGCGAGATGTTACTCGCCTCTGATATGCTGAAAAACTCCTGAACCCTCTGGGAAACGATCCTCCTTCGACAACACCTCAAATATCCTACTGAAATCCTCCGAAAATTCCACTAAAATCACCAAACACTAAGCTAGGGTTTGAGGGGAGAGAGGGGGCTAGGGTTTTTGGGTTCTAAAGGTGTTCTCGGGTAGGAGAGATAATATATGAGCGGTCAAACCCGAAACAAAAACGAACAGACCCGCAAACTAAAAGAAAACGCCAAATTACCCCGTCAGTCGACTCATTGGTCGACTCATAAGTCGACTCAATGGTCGATTCATAAGTCGACTAAGCAGACATTTTCCAGATCCGTGCATGTTTTGCTAATTTGCCAAAACCAATGTACAAAACTCTATAAAAATACACTTATACATATCTAATAACTTGATATCAAGTATAT
>NC_033803.1:52767932-52788678 GCF_001876935.1 Asparagus officinalis | reverse complement strand
AGTGTGGAGAAATGCCCAGCACTGATGGACTTGTGCTGACTCCTGATATCAGGGAATCCTTGGCCCTCCCACTCGCGCTTTCTCAAGCAGCTGTAGAAAAGGAACAGACTGGTCTATAGCATTGCCGTACCGGACATCAAGTGCAGAACCGATCAGGCACGAAACCCAAGCATCACAATAAATATACGGAAGGCTCCACCTTAATGCTAGGAATCTCGAGGCGGTTTGTCATGTATCTCCCGGTAAACACACCAGAATATCTGTCGAACACCTCGATGAATGTTAGCCACCATCACCGGATAGAAGGCGAAAGTTCTTCTTGTAGCCCCGAAGATCTCTGAACGGCAGGATAAGCACTTCCAGTGGCAAGCCTGGTCACCAGACTGTATACCCCGGACCACACATTTCTTCAACAGATGGCGACGATTAACCGGCAAGGGAGGGTATCGGACGAATCGGCCGCAGTCGCATGGCAAAAAAATGATTCTGGAACTTCTCGCCTGTAGGAAAGCCGCTCTCAGGACTTGCTCATTCGGTATAGGAGCGGGCGTCAGTTGTTCTGTTTCAGCAGCCTCTTAACCTCTGAAGAATCCAGCGGGTCGCCAGTTCACCAAATGAACTTCTACACCAGAATGGCCTCTCCAGATTCGCTGAACAATATGAGCGAACTGCTTCAGTCACATTTGCTCTGTCCGCTTCGCTAGAGGCGCTTAGACTTACGCCACAGCAATGTGATAATGACAAGTAGACGGTCCCCTAAGGTCTTTCGTAGCGGACTTCGGGCATATGCGATTCCTCCAGCTGTGACTCAACTTCATTGAGCGGTGGAGGAAAGTACTCCTCTAGATATAGCATCCTGCCTACATGGGACCATAGCTCAGACTAGAAATTTTGTGACATCTCATTGAACAGCTCAAGGCACCAAACGTCTCCCATGCATGGTCAGAAAGAGTGGTGAAAAATCTTGGATTATAAAGCATCCATAGGGGGGTGCGTGACAAAGAAATTGCTTCGCCGCTTTGTAGGAAACCTGCATTGTGGCCCGAAGGCTGCTATAAAGACGCATCAGCAGTAACCTATCCTTCGCCATCCATCGGCCAAGACGTACTTGCTCAACGCGCCCACCAACAACCTGTCAAAGAATGGACCGCCAAACCATAGAATGCCGTGTTGGCGCTTTCGCCAGTGCCGGGCACAATCTCCCGTCCCCTAGGTTAGCAACGGCGATCCTCACGATAGGAAGCAGACGCGAGGAACTTCGTTACGAGGCGAATCTAGTCCCACATATCCAGGACATTTAGTCTCAACAACCCGCTCCTGTGATCCCGGCTCGAACCAGGAATCTGCCTGATGAGTAATATGAACCGCCAGTGGCACGCTCTCATGCTCTCTGCTTCAAACGCCACGACATCTCCCGTCTTCACAGCCTGGCCTGAGCGTCAGTCAAAGAACCGGCCCTCTCTCCCGCGACGCGTCGGACACCCTGACGTCCCTCGCTGACTTGCTCGAGGGATCTTTGCAAAATACATGAAACGACTGCCAGTCTTGTAAAGGCCACTGCTCAGCTTCACATAAGTGATGCATCGGCAGATCTCTGGCTAGAGTCACCAAACAGAAGGTCGAGTCTTTCTGAGAGACTGAACGGAACCGCGGCATCCTTTCACGAGGAGGCGCGTCTGCTAATCAGCTGGCGAATGGGCCGGATGTCACCTTCCTTCACCACTTGCGGCAACTTCACCGACCCCGTGCCGGAGGCCAAACTGACATTGTAAGCGGACGATGGCGCGAAACAGTCATCAGACGCTCGAATCAATATTCGTCACGGACTCCCAAATTCCACCGCAGATGCGATAAAAAGGCTCCGGAAGGATATTCCACTAAAACAGCAGTTAAGTACTTTGTAATTTCAGATATGTAAAAGAATTGAACTATCTTACAAATGGTTAAGATAGAGTCTGACTTACTTATAATGGGCGAGACGATTTGGGCCACATTGCGCATTCTATAAGGATGAGGGTCGCATATATCGACAATCAGTATCCCTGCTCTTAAAGCCACGACTGCAGCGTCAAAACGCCCCTTTATTATGAGATGTGGTTCTTGACCAAGCAAAACCCAGCCTTACAAGCGTCGATCCCTTCACCAAGCCGAGAATCAAGGCTTTTCCGATCGCCTGGGCACCAATGGAGAGCAAACATGGTGGTAAAAGGACTAATTGCCAATTTTCAGAAAAAGAGTGCTAATTGTAAAACTTCTCCCCTTTAAAGGTTCGATCTCACCAAGGAGAATCAAGGCTTTTCCGGTTGCCTCCCGACCGAAGGAGAACAACGGGGTAAAGTCCAAAAAACCAGACCCAATAACGGCGACCACATTCGCGGAATATCCAGAAAAAAGAGACTAATTTGTAAAACTTTGCCGAATATGCCAAAAAAGTAGCTCACAGCATGATGAGGAAGCCGCTTATATTTCTCGATTAGTGCATGCAATGGAAACGACCTTCAGACTCGCCCGACTAATGCCTACAAAGAATCAAGGCAGGATCAGATCTAAGGAAAAAAAAGAGATCACATTTTATATCCCTTCAACAAGATAAGCTCGAGTGCGCCACAATCCTATAATCCGAACCCTCACCCGTGGTCCCACAATTCATAAATTGAATAAAGCATAAAAATGTTTGAAAATTATGAAGGACGTTATAACCTGATGGAAAGGCTTCGAGATCGCGGACAAAAAACTGATCTGAAAGGTGCCCATCGAACGGCCTCGGAGGGCTCGAAGCGAAAACGTCTAAATATGGAAGTTTCGAGGGATTCTAGTCAAAGCATCTGAAGAAGTTAGATCTAAGTGAAAAATATCAAATTTTTTTTTAGAGAGATCGGAGCTTGAGGCTGAACGAGAAAAAGACAAAAAATAGACAAAAGGGGGGCCGGCCTAGGTTGAGGAAAAAAAGAACGACCCCTTTTTTATAGGCGTGATACCGGGATTGAACCAAAACCGAACCGACGGACCGGACCTGGTTTTGAACCAGAATCGCAAATTGGAAGCGCGAACGATGCATCGAAAACGACTTCAAATCGAGCGACGGTCAGTTCCATCATTCACTCACTCCTCTTCCCAGTTTGTTCGGAAGAGCTCGGAGGATTTTTTGAGCCTACTTTACTGGCCTTTTTTGCTCATGTTTAAGCCGGCTTCGCTTCATTTAAGGCACAGAAATCACCTGCTCACAATAAGGTATATGAGTATAAGACTTATTCCGTATTTTTGGTTTGAGACAGTTCTGCGAGAATATGTTCTTATAAATATTTCTTAAGGGATAATCTCACACAACACTTACGTCCGCGATCAACGCGTTGCAAATAGAAAGACTCGGCACGTGCCAACAATCGATGTGCGTGTTTTAGCTAACAAGATCAGGAATCAACTTCCAGGTTCTAAAGATTCCGACAACGCATGCTCAGACAATAGAATGCCCCGAGCAGCGCCGGAACTTCTTTACAGAATTTCTGGACAAAGCACCCCGGAATAGTCTGGAAGCATGGAAAGAATTCAAGGAACGGAGATCATTGCCAATACGTCCGCGAATTATCACCGCACTGAACGGTGGGGAATTCAGATCCAAAGATATTCCATACTCTCCCTATAAAAGAACCTCGAGACTGAAAATACTTGGAGGCTTGGTATCTGTAGGCATATACAAATTCTATAGGTCACCTCCTTTACATTAGCTCGCAACAAACCGACGAATCCCACCAACGAGGCCGACCGAGATCAACGAATCGCACTCCGGCAAGCGACAGAATGCACCCGAATACAGCGGTTCGCGAACTCAAAGCCACGAGTGTTAAAGACAATCAACGAGTTATCCAACCGGGAACAGACTCGGACGAATCCACACGATCGAATCTCAAGATCAGTTTGGACTCGAACTCAGAAGTGGAATTACTGCCAAATCAGGCATCAGATTACTGCAAAATCCAGATCAACAAAATCAGAGTTGCTCAATCACCAAAATCGACGGACAGAACCGGAAAACGAACCAACTCAATACAACTCATGGAAAAACCCACACCCTAAGGGGGCTCGGCTTAAACCACGAGCCACCATAGGCTGGCGGGCCTCGCCAAAGCCGAGCACCCGATGGAGTGGTCGGCCCTCCGCTGGCTCGTATAGGGCGCCGAGCCTACCTGCGGCGCTGCGCGCGGCAAGAGCGAGCCATCGCCCCATGGCGTGGCTCGGCACGCCCGGCCCGGTCTCGCCCCTACTCCCGCATCTGGCGCTGGCGCAAAACTTGCTCTGTGCGCGGGCACGGCTCTTGAAGAGCTCATAAATAGGCCTAGAGGTGCTCATTTCATAAGGTCGAATCTTCTAAGAGGCGCAAACTCTGCCGGATTAGAATGAGTGAACCGGAGCTCCTTGAAGACTTGAAGACGTTGCTACCATTCGGATCTGGAATCCTTCGGGCGTAGCATCCACGTCAGAAAGACAGGATTTCGAGAGAGGAAAGACCAGACACAGATTCTGAGATCTACACGAGATGCACACCTCCAGATCTACCAGCCTTTGGGTCTTTAGGTCATCTCGCAGATTCCCGATGCGATTTTCCGCTGTGGACTATCCTCGCCGGCTTATTATTCCCTTCGTGGAAAATACCCGTATAATCGTGTAGATCCGACCGGATCTAGATCGCGCGGTGGTTCACGGATTAACCCAGGCGTTGGCAAAGAACCCACCAAAGCGAGCGACCGCAAAACAAGAGCTCGCGATTTGTTCACAGAAGGAAAGTTGTAATTTTTACTTTTTTTTTGATTTAGTTGTAACCGGATCTATAAAAGACCGGATCTTTGTAATCCAAGATGACAATTATTTCAATGAAGAAAACAGTTTTCCCCGCGAACAATACTCAGCCTAATTATTTGAGGCGAGAAATTCGAAAGCGATGGAGTATTCATTTGTGGACAACGTAGAATTACTCCAGCTCCACTACCTCCTTCTCCAAAGGATCCATCCACCTTAAGTAACCACCACAAAGAGAACTTGGGAAAATAGTGCTTGGGAGCATTGTGCTTATGAGATAAAAGTGCCTTGGTTGCATTATGAACTGCAACATCTGGAAGAGGGACTGGTAGGAGGAGAGTCAGGTCAGCGTCTGTTGTGCACAACTCTATCAGGAAGTCAACTAAAGCCTGAGCTTTTATGGTCATTCTGGGCTCGAATTGTATATCATATTCATTGAGCTTGATTGACCATTTGTTCATCCTTCCAGAAGTGGTAGAGCTGCCGAGTACTTTCTTCAAGGGCAGGTTTATCTACACCAGTATAGCGTGAGCTTGAAAATAGGGGTGAAGCCTCCTAGCCGTAATTATGAGGTAAATGAGGGCTTCTCGATGAGGGCGTAGCTGAGTTCGGCCACCTTCAGAATCTGGCAGACATAATATATGGGCCTTTGTGCATTATCTTCTTCTTGAATCAGGACAAAGCTTGTTGCCTCTTGTGAGATTACCAAGTAGAGATATAAGGTTTCACCTTCTCTGAGCGGCTTAATAGAGGCTTGGTGTTTAAATCTCTTGAGGTCACTGAAGGCCTCACTGTACTCTGCTGTCCAACCAATATCTTCCTTCAACTCCTTGCTTCCCCAAAAAGTTTTGAAGAATGTGAGGTTTCTTTTAGCAGATTTTGAAAGGAAGTGACCCAATGCAACTACTTTGTCATTAACTTTTGGACGTCCTTCAGTGTGTGAGGCTCATACATTTGTGTTAGGTCTCATGTTATGAGCCTACATCTTCTAATCTTGTTTTGATGATTACAAACAATTTCTAATTGTGACGCCCCAGGGTTCACACAAGGCTGCAGTCCCAGGTGAAACCTGGATTGTCAAACCTGCCAAGCACCAAACACCATGCTACGACATGTTTCACCATCACATTCCTTATCTCTCTAGTGGAAACAATAAATAGATGAAGGTACAGACATGCAAAATAGAAATAGAACAACACTGGATAAATACAGAAGAAGCATAAGAATATCAATAATGAGCCCAACTGGAATAAGATAAACATATCTCTGAGTCTGAACTAAATCTCAAATACAATGAGTCAAAAAGAAAATAGAGTCTTACAATAGCTCTCAACTCTATGAAATAAAATACTAAACTAGAGTCTGAAAGTAATCAACTACATGTGGAGTTCTGAAATGACTACAAAATATAATAAATAGCTAAACGGACAACTAAGATGTCCCATCAACCTCTGACCCTCCATGCACCGGACTTGCTGCCTGAAAGAGGGGAAACAACGAGCGTCAAAGCGCTAGCGAGATTATCACTACCTCTCCCCAGGGGAAGGGGTAGGAGTATATAAGAAAATAGAGTCAGTACATACATATATCAAATCATTCATATAACTCTCTATGAATGAAAAATCAAATAATCAATGATAAATACTCTAATCTCCAACATAAAGAATAATCATCTCATCTCGATTTACGTCCGAGTGACTTGCTCTAAAATAAGAGGATATCAACAATTTCTAAAAAAAGTATATCTGCCGTTCATAATGGGTGTATCGAAATGTCAAATGAAATACCCTACTCGCGGGAAATCTATCATGGAAGTGAAGCTTACAACTGATCAATTTTCTATGTGTGCATCATCTTGTGCTATAGCGATACTTTTATAATGCTCTTACTCAATCGCTCTGCGGCAATAGGACTATAGCGATACTTTTATAATGCTCTTACTCAATCGCTCTGCGGCAATAGGATTTATTATCTCCCTATTTTCGGATGCATGTAATAACGATACTTTTGTAATACTCTTACTCAATCATTCTGCGGCAAATAGGTTTCATCTCCTTATTTCCGGATACGTATAAGACAACATTATTCAATATGTGTTTGTCAATCTATAGATCTCATGTCAAGTGTGTGTGTGGATCTAACACAATCTAGCATACGAGCATAAATCTTGGTGTGCGTGTCCATATCTGAAATTCACCATCATCCCAGGTGTTTAACAATCATTAATGTCATAATCTATCATCATAGGGTCGAGAAATTTGTTCGACAATCGAAACCAAACTCAAATAAACATGCACAGCCAAAATCAACTGGCGGTCGACCGTGGCGGTCACGTGGTCGACCGTGGCGGTCGACCGTGAACCCTGAATCCAGTTTCTCCAGATTATTACATGTTGTGTTCTAGGTTGTGTTCTCGTCGTGTTTTCGTGATACAAACATGATAAAAACTTCATGAAACTTGCATACAAGCATGGTACAGCAGATAGAATTATCTGGAAACAAATCAACATATATAAATCATGATTTTACGCATTAGATTTATATTCAAAACCCTAAAACATGCATAAAAGCTCAAAACAACAAATCAAACTTCTTTCTTTAATTTAACCATATTTTAGAATCATCATCAGATCTAAAACACATCTGTAAAAACGTTCTCAACCTTTTTAGCATGAAAAGACCTAATCTTTATACATATAATACAAAAGGATTGTCTTTTATACATAATCTATTAGATTAGGCTCTATAAAACATGTTTAAATCCCTTTAAAAACATTTAGAAAACTAGGAGGGGGATTAGTAGAGATAATACTCACCTTGGGTTGTAGGAAAACGTGTTAGAAGCAAGGTTGAAGAAAACTCCACTCCAAAAGCCAAGAATCACCCGAAAAATCCACTTGAAAGCCTTTAATCTTCTCCAAGAAATCAAACTAGGGTTTGGGGGTTTTGGTGGCTGCCACTTGAAAGCCTTTAATCTTCTCCAAGAAATCAAACTAGGGTTTGGGGGTTTTGGTGGCTGTTAGGGATCTAAGGAAAACTGAGAAAATTATGAAAAACTCTTATATATATCAGGGTAAAACGAATATGGGTTTAGAAATCCGAAACCAACTCAAAACAGGAGAAAAACTGTCTGCAAGTCTCGCGGTCGACCGTGGCGGTCGACCGGACTGGGATTTCCCAGTTTCTCAAGAATTGGCCATATGTGCATGTTTCACAACTTCTATCTCTCATGTATGAACTCGTTCATACTCAAATCACGTGGTATTATACTCATATACCATTTATTGATATTTATCATACTAAATATCCATATATCATAATCATCACACCTAAACTTTACTATTCAAAAATTATCGGGGTTTTACATTCACCCCCCCTTAAGAGGAAATTCCGCAGCTACATCTCAAAGCTCAAAAACTGGGAAAACACATTCAGAAGGTGTAATTCATATCAAGAATTCCTTCTGCACACATCACTATGCATCAACACAATGATATTTAAAGTTAATAACCTAGAATGCAAACATTCTTACCTAAATCCTTAACTAAATAAAAAACGGTACGTCGAGCGAAGTAATCCAAACAAGGAAACCCTCATGTATATACCATATACTTCAATTGATTAAGGACCAGGCAAAAATATCCCCATTCTAGTGTTAAAGATAATGTGGCTAAACGATCATAGATAATGACAACTATCAAGTCATATAAGTATTTTAACATCATACCTGTCCAAACAGGTGCGGGTAGTCACGACGAATATCCTCCTCGCGCTCCCAAGAAATCTCTTCGGTTCCTTGCCGGTTTCACAGAACTTTCACTAATGGAATAACTTTATTTCTAAGCTTTTTATTCTCTTGAGCAAGTATGCATACTGGTACCTCCACGGTAGTCAAATCATCCTGAATCTCAATCTCTGGTGAGTCAATCACTCTCTGCTGCTCATCATCCCGCAGATGCTTCTTAAGCATCGAAACATGGAAGACATCGTGTACACTCGACATCGATGCTGGAAGATCTAATCGGTAAGAAACAGCTCCAATGCGCTCGATGATCCTAAAAGGACCAACATATCTCGGGGCAAGCTTCCCCCGTCTACCGAATCGCTGGACGCCCTTCATCGGTGATACTTTCAACATAACTGAGTCTCCGATCTGGAACTCTAAAGGTCGTCTCCGCTGATCTGCATAGCTCTTCTGTCGACTTTGCGCCGCAAGAATGCGCTCTCGAATCAATGCCACCTTCTCGGTGGTCTGTCTAACTAACTTTGGACCAATCAAAAGACTATCCTCTGGCTCTGCCCAACATATAGGCGATCTGCAAGGTCTCCCGTACAAAGCTTCATACGGTGCCATCCCTATGGTAGCTTGATAACTGTTATTGTAGGCAAATTCAATCAGTGGGATGTGCTCCTCCCAGCTACCCTGAAAATCTATTACGCACGTTCTCAGCATGTCCTCCAAGATCTGATTCACCCTCTCGGTCTGCCCATCTGTCTGGGGGTGGAAAACACTGCTAAATGACAACTGACTGCCAAAAGCATCCTGGAAACTCCTCCAAAAATAAGATGTGAAGACTAAGCCCCGATCTGATACAATCGTCTCCGGAACTTCATGCAATCTAACAATCTCTCGAATGAAGATCCTCTCATATGTATCTGCCGTATAAGTCGTCCTCACAGGTAAGAAATGTGCGGACTTAGTCAATCTGTCCACTATAACCCAAATAGAATCATTTCCTTTCTTTGACTTGGGCAACCCTACTATGAAATCCATGGAAATATTTGCCCACTTCCACTCGGGAATGGGTAGAGGCTGTAGAGTTCCTGCAGGTCTCTGATGTTCTGCCTTAACTTGTTGGCAGGTGAAACACTTAGCCACAAAATCTGCAATCTCTCTGCGCATACCGTTCCACCAAAAATGCCTCTTCAGATCTTTGTACATTTTCGTCGTGCCTGGGTGCACTATATATCTGCTGCGATGAGCTTCATCAAATTGTTCCCTCTTCAGCTGTAGATTGTTCGGCATAACGATCCTGCCCTTCATCCTAAGGCCTCCATCTATTCCAATAGTCCAATCATCCTTGGGTTCTTTGGAGATCTCCCCCTTGCGGGTTTGAATCCAAGAATCCTCTAACTAAGCTCCGACTACTCTATCTCTCCAAGACGGCTGTACAGATAACGCTCCTAAGAATACACGGCTCCCGCCAATCTCTGGCCTGAAATCAAAATGGCTGAGGGTATAAAGATCTTGATATAGTGAACACCTCAAAGCTGCTAGACCGCGACGACGCTTCCTGCTCAATGCGTCTGCTACCACATTCATAATCCTTAATAAACTCTATCCATCACCGTTGCCTCTGGTTGAGTTCTTTCTATGAGAAGAGGTACTTCAAACTCTGGTGATCTGTGAATAACTCAAACCGCACTCCGTACAAATAATGTCTCCACGCCTTCAGTGCAAAGACCACTGTTGCTAGCTCTAAATCGTGCGTGGGATAATTCTGCTCATGAGTGTTGGCCTTCTTGTTTTGATGATGTTTAACAAACAATTTACCACTAATGTTGTTTGTCTAGTATTTGTGTTTTCTTATTTATTATAGACAAACAACGTAGTTGGAGGATGGATGGAATAGAGCTTCAACGATCATATCCAAAGGAGGTTGGCGGAATGTCGGTGAAGCCTTGCAATTCAAAGTTAAAGATCAAGTTCAAGCTTCATCCGCAACGTGTACCAAGTTAAGCTACAATGAATATCAAGATCATTGCTTGGGTAACTTTAGTTTAGGTGTTATATTATGTGTGTTAAGTACGTTAAGCTCAATATAATATACACACACATTTTAAAGATCAAGTTCAAGCTTCATCCGCATGTGTACCAAGTTGAGCTACAATGAAGATCAAGATCAAGCTTGGGTAATTTAGTTTAGGATTTATATTATGTGTGTTAAGTACTCTAAGCTCAATTATCTATACACACACATTTATTGGTTTCTTCGTATATATATATAGTTATATATATATACATAAGTTTTGTTTTCTATGTATATATATAGTTATATATATACATGCATAGTTTTGGTTTCTCATGTTTATAAATATGAGATTACATATTTCATATTTATTATTGTGATTTGGTTTATTTACTTAAATATGAAACATATGAGTATTTGTGAAAGCAAAATGGTTTCATTTTTTATTGTATTTGTAAAAATATTTTATTCTTAGTTTTGGACTTAACAATAATCATATACATATTTTATTAAGTCTACATAATCATTTTGCAAAGTTTCAAAAGTTGGTTTAGGTCAAAACATCAAACTCATGTGTTTACATTTTTATGTTTTGGACTATTTTGTAAAATAATGATATTTTTTATTTGGGAAGTCCTTTTTGGAAACCAGTCATTGTAGCATGTTTATTATCATGTCTACAATCATTCCCCAAAGTTTTACATTTTTTGGAATTTATTTGATATTTTTAAACAACATTTTAAAAACAGCAAAACAGTTTTCAGAACCTATCATATCAGTTTTCGGTCGACCGCACCGGTCTCTGTCATTTGATTTGGGGTTTTTGGCTGAGGTTTTGGAGGCTATAAATACCCTCTTTGATCTCAGTTTCTCAACCAAGAAAAGAAGTTTTTAAACAAGGTTTTAAACAAGGGTTTAAGCTTGTTTAGTTTGGTTTAAGTTTGTTTTGGGTTTGCCGTTACAAAGAGGAGTTTATATCAGCTATTGAAGAGTTCATCTTCAACATTTTTCATCCTCTCTTTGTGTTTTTAGAGAAGTTTCCTTAACTCTATTTCCTAGCATTTCTACTATTGTATTTCATATCAATTTTATTACTAGTTCTTATTGAGTTAAGTTTTCATTTTTTATCTCATTGTTACACACACCCACATGAGCTTATTGTATTTACATACATAGTATATTAGGGTTGTGAGTTGAGAACAATCAATTATTGTATTGAGCCTTATCGTGAGATTCACTTTGTAATACACTTGTACACCGAGTGAGGAGTGTGTGGTGAGAGTCAGGGATCGTCCCAAGAGGAGTGGCGTCGGTTGACGAGCCTAGGGAGAGGTTGTAACCGAGCACTTGAGGGAGACACGGCTAGGTACAACACTTGTGAGGGTGTAGAGTGTGATTGCAAGAGTGTCGATTGTAAAGTTCTCGGTTAGCTAGAAAACCGAGTGTGAGGTGTAAACGTTATTTGGGTGAACGTAGAAAACCCGGTTGTGATAGTGGATTTCTCCCCGGGAGTGGGGAGCGGAGACGTAGGACGGAAGGTCCGAACTTCGTGATCATATCTTGTGTTTGAGTGTGCTTTGGCGTTTATTTATACTTATGTTTATATTTTTTATCGCCATTGTCATTAGCTCATTATTTATATGATCCACTATCTAAGTCATATTGCTTACCCCTTGTGTTAGTTTTATATCCTTGCATATACATATATCATATTGATAGGATATATCATCTTGTGTTAGTTTATATATCCTTGCATATATATATTCATCATATAGGATATATCTCATTGTTCATATTGCTTATCCTAGTTCATATATATTGTTGTATTTCATACTTGCTAGGATAATTTGATATTTAGTTTTAATTGGCATAAAATCGGATTAGATTAGCATAAGACCCTAATCACCCCCCTCTAGGGTCTAACAATGAGTCCTCAGCTGCCTCGAAATATAGGCTATGAGTCTCTGGGTCTGCATCAATACACCGCCAAGACCCGATAAGGATGTATCGGTGTAGACAACAAAAGTCTTATCACTACTAGGAATAACCAAAACTGGTGCTGAGATCAACTTAGTCTTCAATGTCTCAAATGCCTTCTAGCACTCTATGCTCCAAATGAACTGTACACCCTTCTTAGTAAGGCGTGTAAGTGGTGTGGAAATCCTCAAGAAATCCTGAATGAATTTTCTGTAATAGCCTGCCAGGCCTAAGAAGCTATGAATCTCGGTAACTGTCTTCGGTGGCTCCCAATCAAGTACGGCTTCTAGTAACTGTCTTCGGTGGCTCCCAATCAAGTACGGCTTCTACCTTAGCCGGATCTACTACAATGCCCTCTCGGCTAATAACATGGCCTAAAAATCTGACCTCTGATAACCAAAATTCACACTTGCTAAACTTAGCATACAACTGGTGCTCTCTTAATATCTGCAATGCTAACCCCAAATGCTGCTCGTGCTCTGCCTCCGACCTCGAGTAGATAAGAATATCGTCGATGAAGACTATCACAAACTGGTCCAAGTAAGGACAAAAAACCCGATTCATCAAATCCATGAACACTGTGGGTGCATTGGTCAGCCCAAACGGCATGACGAGAAACTCGAAAGACCCATATCGAGTCAAGAAAGCGGTCTTGGGAATATTCTTCTCCCGAACTCACAACTGATGATAACCGGAGCGAAGATCTATCTTCGAGAAACACTGCGCTCCCTGCAACTGGTCGAACAAGTCATCGATCCTCGGTAATGGGTACCGGTTACGGATAGTGACCTTGTTCAACTCACGATAATCTATACACAATCGCATACTCCCGTCCTTCTTCTTCACAAAAAGGACCGGTGCTCCCCATGGAGAATGACTCCGTCGAATGAAGCCCTAAGACAACAACTCATCAATCTAGATCTGTAGCTCCCTCATCTCAGCAGGCGCCATACGGTAA
This sequence comes from Asparagus officinalis, assembly GCF_001876935.1. Taxonomy (NCBI): domain Eukaryota; kingdom Viridiplantae; phylum Streptophyta; class Magnoliopsida; order Asparagales; family Asparagaceae; genus Asparagus; species Asparagus officinalis. Next base: position 52,775,199 of record NC_033803.1, on the reverse strand, counting down.
GGAGCTCGGGAAATCGGTGCGGTGCCTGGCTGCAACTCTATGCAAAACTTGACCTCTCTCACTGGAGGTAGTCCTGGTATGTCCTGGAAGACATCCTAGTAATCTGAGACTACTCGCATCTCACTCAAATCTGCGCTCCGATCCCGAAATATCGCCTCCTCTACGTACGCCAGAAATGACTCCGCAAACTGGTTGCCTCTGGAGGTAGTTACTACTAACTCTGATCCATCATATGCTCTCAAACTGACCGTTTTCGCAAAACAGTCGATACTCACATGGTAGGAAGATAGCCAATCCATACCAAGATTCACATCAAATTCAAACATGTTCAACACGATCAAATCAATCACGAACTCAGAATCGTCAAAGCTGACGATGAATCTCCTACAAACACTCTCTAACAGAGACATCTCTCCCAATGGAGTAGATACAGATAAAAGGAAATCTAACGGTTGAGCTACAAGCCGAAGTCTAGTCGAAAAATCATAGGAGATAAAAGAATGCGAAGCACCAGAATCAAAAAGAATACATGCAGGAAAGGAATTCACACAGAATGTACCTTCCACCATAGCTCCGTAGGCGCCATGATCGCGAGGAACCACTGCATACACTCTACCGGTTTGCTGCTCTGCATCACCTGGAGTGTATGGTGCCATCTGCTACGACGAGCAGGAGGATTACGTCGTCATGAAGCACGCCGCCCTCTTCACCTTCACCGTCATGAGCAAGCTGCTGGTGCGGCCTAACGTGAAGCTGTTCAACGTGGTGGCGACGGAGGATTTGACAATTAAGAACGGGAGGGTCGTGGGGAGGGGTCGTGACGAACTGGGCGTTGGTGTCGATGAACCACGTCACCCAGTCGTGCATGGATCCGAACGTGATGGAGGCCAAGGTCATGGTGAGCTCTTGTGGGCATGATGGGCCTTTTGGGGGCACTAGGGTTAAGAGGCTGAGGAGCGTTGGGATGATCGACACCGTGTATGGGATGAAGACGCTCGATATGTTAAGGTTACGATTGTTATGCGTTGGTTGTTAAGGTTACAAGTTAGTTATTCAGATTACGGTTTGGTTGTTAAGGTTACAGTTTGGTTGTGAAGGTTGCGAGTTGGTTGTTAAGATTACATGTTGACTGTTAAGTTACGAGCCTGTAACCTTAACAACTAACGCGTAATAGGTGAATTCTCATAAACAACAATATTAGGCAATTGAAGAGCTAAAAAAATAAAAAAATAAATATTATAAAGATATTTTTAGAATTCAAAGACTTCACAACCAAAGCGTAACCTTCACAACCTGTTGGCCTTCTTGTTTTGATGATGATTTACAAACAATTTACATCTAATATTGTTTGTCTAGTGTTTGTGTTTTATATTTATTCTAGGCAAACAATAAGTTAGAGGTTGGATGGATTGAGCCTACACGATCATATCAAGAGGAGGTTGGCGGAACTGTGGAGTAAAGCAACATACAATTCAAGTTAAAGATCAAGTTCAGCTTCATCCGCAAGTGTACCAAGTCAAGCTTATTGAAGATCAAGATCTATCTTGGGTAACTTAGTTTAGATTTTATATTATGTGTGTTAAGTACCTTAAGCTCAATATCATATACACACACGTATTTGGTTTCTATGTATATATATAGTTATATATATATACATGCATGGTTTTGGGTTTTCATGTTTACAAATATGAAATTACATATTTCATATTTATTATTGTGATTTGGTTTAACTACTTAGTTTGTTTTCATGTTTATAAACATTTCGCAAAGTTTCATCATGTTTGGAATTGATTTGTTATGTTTAATGGAATTTACAAAATCATGTTTTTGTTCGTGCACATGTTCGTGCATGTTTTATAAAACAGATGAGTTTTCATAAATAGAAAGTGTTATTCAAGAAATTCTTTCTTTTACATGTTTATCTACATGTTTAGAAACTTTTCTCAAAATTTTACTATTTTTGGAGTTGATTTACTATGCCCAATTGATTTTACAAAATCGTGTATGTCAGCAGTTTTTCAGAAACTGTAAATCTGTGTTCAAATATTTATTTCTCTTAATTGGGAAATTATTTTTCAGAAATTCTTTCTCTAACATGTCATTCTACATGTCTAGAACCTTCCTACAAATTTTCATAATTTTTGGAGCTGTTTTACTATTTTTAATTGATTTTACAAAACTAGATGTGTAGTGCTACAGTAATGAGGTCGACCGGGAGTGTCACCGCGGTCGACCGGAAAATGTCCAGAGAGCCTTTTTTGTTGCTGTGAACAGTGCGGTCGACCGGACGACGCGTCGACCGCGAGAATTTTCGGTCGACCGCCAATGAGACCGTTGCTTCCAACGGCTATTTTCTCTGAGCTGGGCTTTGTTGTCTTTTTAACGGGGGTTTTGGCTGAGATCTTTTGTGGGTATATATACCCTATTGCTTCTCTTTTTCAAGTGATTAAGAAGTTTTTAAAGAAGTTTTTAAAGAAGTTTTTAAACAAGGGTTTAAACTTGTCTAGTGTTTGTTTAAGTTTGGTTTAAGAAGCTTTTAAGCAATTGAGGGTTTGAGTTTGTGAATTCAATTTCACAAGAGCAAGTGGAGATCATCCTTTGGTGTTTGAGCATTCACTCTTCTCCCACTCTCTTGTCATCTTTAGAGAAGTGTTTCTAAACTCATCTAGCAATTTATTATTTTGATTATAATTTCCATAAGCTAGATTCATATTGAGTTTAGTTGATTTTATTTTCTCTATGTTTATACACACAACCATTTGAGCTTATTGTATTTACATTCATAGTATAATTGGGTTGTGGGATTGTGTAACTTAGAGAGTGAGCTTATAATTCGTTCTCATTCATTGTAGAGAACAAACACTTTGTATTGAGCCTAATTGTGGGATTTACTTGTAATACACTTGTACACCGAGAGAAGTGTGTGGTGAGAGACGGGGTCGAATCCAAGAGGAGTGACGTCGGTTGACGTGCCTAGGGAGAGGTTGTAACCGAGCACTTGAGGAGGAGGACACGGGCTAGGACCAACACTTAGTGTGTGAGGTGTGATTACATAGTGATTGTATTGTGAGGTGTAAACGTTGTTCGGGTGAACGTAGAAAACCCGGTTGTGATAGTGGAGATCTCCTCGAGGTGAGGAGCGGGGACGTAGGTCGTGGGGACCGAACCTCGTAAACATATCGTTTTGTTTGTGATTGCATTGGCGTTCTTATTCTTGTTTTCATATCTTATATCGCCTTTGTGTATTGCTCATCATATTACCCTATCACTTGTGTAGATTGTTTATTTTACCCTTGTGTTAGTTCATATATCCTTGCTCATATATTTGTAATATCTCATTGATAGGATATATTCATTTGTTCATATTGCCTTATCCTAGCTAATGTATCTTATTGCATTTTATTCTTGCTAGGATATTTTGTTATTAGTTTTAATTGGTATTTAATCGGATTAGATTAGCATAAGACCCTAATCACCCCCCCTCTAGGGTCTAACAATTGGTATCAGAGCTTGGTGCTCTTTGATTTAAGGTCTAACCACCTTGAGTTAAAGATCCAAGTTATCTTATTTGTGCTAATCTAGTTATGATTACATTTGTCTTGCTTGCATATGTTCATATATATATCTTGAATATGAATGTATTTCGTTTAGGCTATGTATCAGAGCTTGGTGCTCTTTGATTTAAGGTCTAACCACCTTGAGTTAAAGATCCAAGTTATCTTATTTGTGCTAATCTAGTTATGATTACATTTGTCTTGCTTGCATATGTTCATATATATATCTTGAATATGAATGTATTTTGTTTAGGCTATAAATCCAATGTTGCTCCTAAATTCATTAATTTTCCCTATGCACAATGGGCTTCTAGATTTAAACTATTTGTTGAATCTAGAAATATTGACTTATGGAAAATTATTGATTGTGCTTATATTGTGCCCACATTGGAGAAATCTAAGTGGAGCAATCATGATAATAAAATGTTTAATATGAACAAGCTTTTGTTAGAATATTTGCTTAATGCCTTTGACTCATCCTTTTCTAACAAATTTGTTCATTTTGATAGTGCTTACAATTTATGGAAATTCATAGAAGCACATCAAGGCAACTTGGAGGAAATCCGACGTAGTTTGGAGGATTGTTCTTCAAGTGAGTGTGGAGCATCATCATGCACACGTCCACTAGGCGATAGCCCTAGTGTGGTAAGCGATTCCGATAATGATTTATCTATTGATGAACTCGCTTGTGCATATGAAAGATTATCTCATGCCTATACAAAATTACAAAATAACTTTATTGATCTTAAAAGCAAGCATGTAGAATTAAAATCCGATCATGAGTTGCTAGTGTCCAAATTTGATGTCATTGTAAAAGAAAATACTATGCTTAAAGAAAACAATGACTTATTAAATTTGGAAAATAAAAAATTGACCTCATCCTTGTCTAGCTTATCTCATGCTAAAGATAATGCCTTTTTAGAAGTAGAAAGCTTTAGAAATAAAATTGATAATCATACATGTTCTACTTCTAGTTCAAATGCATATGTGCCTAATGATGAGTTGAACATTGTTAAAAATCGCATTTCATCTTTAGATTCAACTCTTAAAACATGCATTGTTAATAATAAGAAACTTATGGACTTATGTGCAAAGTCTCGTGTTAATTCCTTTAAATCCAACACTCACTATGCACATATTTATAGCAAAGTTTACAAGTGTTCAATTTGTGGTCGTAAAGGCCACTTATCTAAATTTTGCTATGATGCACATAAATATAAGAATACTAAAGCTCATTGTGCATCTCATCAAGTTTCTTCATCACATACACATGCACATACTCATCATGTTCATCATAAGCATGCTCATGTGTTTAAATGTGATATTTGTGGTCGTTTTGGTCATTTGGCCAAATATTGTTTTGATTTGAAAAATAAGTCTCATTTGCCAAATGTTTCTAGTAGACCACATGTTTACAAATGTAATGTTTGTGGTAGATTTGGCCACTTAGGAAAGTTTTGTTTTGATAATGTTTTACATTTGCAAAAAGCTTCAAATAATTTACCTTTGTTTGCAAATGTTCCACGTGCACCTTTTAATGGTCAACATAAGCAAATGCTTCCTTTCCATTGTACATATTGCAATCGGAATGGTCATTTGAGTAATTTTTGTTATGACCGTGTTCGTGCACCATATGTGCCCAAGAGGGTTCATAACCCTAGGGCTTTGAGCTTGAATGATAGGGGTCATGTCCCTAAACAATCCGGCACCAAGAATTCTTGGGTGCCAAAATGATTTTTAAACCAAGAATTTTAGTGTTTTTATTTTTCTCTTTCTTGGTTTTGAAAAATGCATTTTAAACTTTTATGAAAACAATTTCTTGTATTGGCTAAATTCTTTTGTTTTCATGATCATTGGTTTTGCTTTAATGAGAGGTTTGCATTTATATAACCCTCCGGGTTTATTGGGTGTTTATTCCCAAATCATGTTTACCGGATGCTAGAATGATTATATGGGTTAGAACAAGCTTAAGAGCTTGATATATTAGATTTTTGTGTTGCCTCTCTTGAAATTCTTGTGTTTCTTGTGTTGCCTCTCTTGAAATTCTTTTGACAAAGATTTTGTTTTGATTTGTTCCTTTGAATTCATTATATTTCACTTATATGATGATATTTATGTGTTTGTGCTTATGGATCATCTATTCGTGCCTTATAATGTATTCTATATGTGGTTTGATTAAATTTTTCAAAGAAAAATTCTTTCATTAATCAAACATCGACTTTTTGGATATAAACTTTGATTTATGATTTCTTTTGATGGATTTGTTTTCATTTGAAAACTTTTTTGCATGATTTCATGTTCCTCTTCTTTTGATATTCTATATGTGATTTGATCAAGTTTTACAAAAGAATTTTTTTTTTTGGATCAAACATTGTTTTTTAAACTTAAATCTTGATTTATGATTTTATTAATTACTTTGTTTTCATTTGAAAACTTTTTGCATGATTCTCATGTTCTATCTTTGATTTCATAAATCTATTTTTTATACTATGTCCCTATATCTTTCTATGTGTTATACTCACCCATGCATATTGTTAGGGGGAGCTTTCGCTCTCTTATTCCTTTTGTCCCCTTTTTGATGTTGTCAAAGGGGGAGAAATATTGTGAGTATATCCCTTCTTGTTTATATATGCATGTGTATTATCTTGTATATGTTCATTTCCTTCATGCATATACTTCGTTTTGTAAATTGTTTGTCATCATCAAAAAGGGGGAGATTGTTGGCCTTCTTGTTTTGATGATGTTTAACAAACAATTTATTACTAATGTTGTTTGTCTAGTGTTTGTGCATTCCTATGTTTTATAGACAAACAACGTCGTTGGAGGATGGATGGAATAGAGCTTCAACGATCATATCCAAAGGAGGTTGGCGGAATGTCGGTGAAGCCTTGCTATTCAAAGTTCAAGATCCAAGTTCAAGCTTCATCCGCGAGATTACCAAGTCAAGCTTATTGAAGATCAAGATCATTGCTTGGGTAATTTAGTTTAGGAATTTATATTATGTGTGTTAGTACTTTAAGCTCAATCATATACACACATACACGTTTTGGTTTTTGTATATATATAGTTATATATATACATATATGTTTTGGTTTGATAGTTTTCAAGTTTTACTATGAAACAAATGAATAGAATTGGAAAATACTATTTTGTTTCATGTTTATATGCCTATATATGATTTCACCTTTAACAAGCTTATATTTAATGAAATCATATTTAGTGTTTTGAATATATTGCATAGAATATGCAAATTTATGAAAATATTGTATTTCTAGATTATAGACTTCATAACAACATGTTATATCTTTTATCAAGTCTATACAATCATTTCATAAGGTTTCAAAATGTTGTTTAAGTCAAAATATCAAAATATCAATTTTCAGGTTTTCATGTTTTGGACTATTTTGTAAAATGATGATATTTTTCATTTGGGAAGTCCTTTTTCGAAACCAGTCGTTGTAGCATGTTTATTATCATGTCTACAATCATTCCCCAAAGTTTTACATTTTTTCATATACATACTCATAGGTTTCATTTTCTATTGTATTTGTGACAATATTGTTTTCTCGGTTTATGGACTTAATAACAATCATATACATATTTTATTAAGTCTATATAATCATTGTGCAAAGTTTCAAAACATGGTTTAGCCTAAATGTCAAAATTCATATGTTTACATTTTCGTGTTTTGGACTATTTTGCAAAATGATGAT
>NC_033803.1:52754667-52766932 GCF_001876935.1 Asparagus officinalis | reverse complement strand
TGTCACCTCTCCTTTTTACCCTTTCCTTTTCTCATCACTTACACCACATCCTCTCTGTTCTTCAATGCAATCAAATCAGTTTTATTAAAAGCATCAATGAACAATGCACCACCTCAACAACGTAATTAGGCTTTTTCAAATCGCTTTATTTACTTTACGATAGATTTTGTGTGATGATAACTGACCACCTATTCGGAGTAGTAGTGATAACCATACACAAGAGTTATGCTACTCTTATGTACTCCTACACACAAATAAGCGGGACCTTTTTTCATATAAATTGCAAAAGTAAATTAAGAGTTGCAATGGACCCACTTCACTGTGTCTAAGACTCTTAGAGTACAAGAGTAGTGCAACTATTATAGTACAATTATCATTTTCCAGTCCAGAGTAGATGAGATGGCAATCTCGTTCTTACTAACAAAATATGCATTCACACTCTAGCCTAACATACACTGAACTGAATATCAAGGAAGCAACAAAACATGATCAAATCATATATAAAATATTATTAACTGCACATACTTCATATAAAGCTTCAAATTTTCTCAAGACATAAGAACTAATATGGACTAAACATCTTGAAATTGTGATAATTTAGTGAAAAACTATACAACAGTTGGTTTTTAAAATTCTGTTAGCTTTTCAAAGGAGTGCCTCAAAAACTCCAAACAAAGAAGACCTAAAAGAAACACAAGGGATACTTGTCTCACCGTGAATCCAACATGTGCAACATGGATCCACATCGCATACACATCTGATGGTACCCAGAAAAGGGATTGTTGTTGTTCCTTATAATAAAATGGTACCGTTTCCTGCACACAGGATGCCCACTCCAACCTGTGCATCCAAATAAATGATCCAATGATCAGCAACTCATGAAACCTAAACTAAGATCACAAATTGCAACAAAAAATAACTGTTGATATTCTCAGACAAGCACATACGAAAGTCACATAACTGTAAATATGTCCTCAACATTCTTATAAAATTGATGCAAAGCAATAACAAATGCAAACTTAGCAATTTCAAGCTCGAATAGTTACAAAGTTTTGTTTTGCTGTACGCATTAAAAGACATATTGATATTTGTACACCAAATATTCACTATTCGTCAATTTCTAACCAAATCATTGTAATTATACTATCAACAGCATTATCTATAATATTTGTTTCATAAACATCATTGGATCCTAATTTTAAGGATCAAACATCTTCCACAAACTCTACAGCTTGCAGTAATACATAGTCCACTTCCTAAATTACATAAATTCGATTATATTAAATACTCAAATAATTATCACTGTACCTTGTTCACCTTTATTTATATTCAAGATAAATAATTATTTTCTGTTAAGTAATAAAAAATGATTCATGAAATGGAAACTTCATTATACAGAGTATCTGAATCCAAGCATGTAATGGATAAACAGTGATTAATTAATTAAAACGGTGATTAATTAATTAATTAAAAAACAAATTATAGACCAGCATAAATTTGGCACGGAAGCATGCGAAATTCACGTGACTAGGCTGTCTTATCCAAAATAACCTGGATAACCGGCTATTGCAGGTTTAGGTCCTCTTCATAATATAAAATATAATCAAATTAAATATTAATCAGACCACCTGTCAGCAAGTTAAAAATCAAATTAAATGCAACGACCTCCCCCCAACCTAAGAACCAAGTAATTGAAATTAATTAGTTTATTATTTTATTTTATTTTATTTTATTTTATTAATTTAAAATTCAAATCCATAAGTCCGAGTTTAACACGGCCAGCTGTCACGCACAAACCGGCAACCAAAGAAAGATCCGGTCAAAAAGACAAATTTCCACCTTTTTATTATTTTAATATTATTTTATAATTATTTTGGGAAATGTACCCGGAACGGTCCCAGATCGAAATGAAGAAATCGGCAACAGATCGCCGTCTCACCTACAACTCGGCACTGATCGCAATACACCGACTTGGATCTGATCACCTCCTCTTCAACGATGTCCATCTCCACGATCCCCTCCCCACCGATCCTGAACGAAACTCGCCACGTCGTCATCGCCGACGGCGTGAATATCAGCGCCGGCGGAGGCGGCATTTTAATATTATTTTATAATTATTTTGGGAAATGTACCCGGAACGGTCCCAGATCGAAATGAAGAAATCGGCAACAGATCGCCGTCTCACCTACAACTCGGCACTGATCGCAATACACCGACTTGGATCTGATCACCTCCTCTTCAACGATGTCCATCTCCACGATCCCCTCCCCACCGATCCTGAACGAAACTCGCCACGTCGTCATCGCCGACGGCGTGAATATCAGCGCCGGCGGAGGCGGCGGCAGCCTCGCGTGCTTTGAAAGGAACGATCTGACGCTGGATCTGAACGCTCCCTCCGAGATCCTACCACCGGCATCAATCACGGATGAGAACGCGAGGAAATCGAGCAGATCTGCTGTCACGCGTCTCTTCGCTCGCTTCAAAGGTCGGCCGTTGACAACCATGGCGTTGGATCTCGTCACCGCCGATAGATCTATCGTTTCCAGGGCTAGATCGGACGAAATAAATTAGGGTTTGTCGATTTTTTTGGAAGAGATCGATAAAGGAGAAGTATGAACCACGGTTAGGGAAAAGGAACTAGGGTTAGGGTTAGAGAGAAAAGGGCGGGAGAATTGAGGGGGAGAATGGAAAGATTGGGAATATTTGGGAATTATTATTTTTTGGAATAAAATATAGGCGGTGGCTGACAGATAGAAAGGGTTGCTTTCTCTAGGGCCTTGTGATTCCCTATACAAATTTGTCGTGTAATAAAAATTACAGATGTACCCCTTAAGGAATTGATTTTGGTGATGGTCAAAGTACCCTGATGTGTGGGGAATTGAGGAATTGAATGTGAGGGTACATGGGGAAAGTGAAGTTTTCAGAAGAGTACTGCTTCCTTTTGAATTTATTATATCCAGTCCAATGTATGAGTTGTAAAGAAAATATTGCATTTTAACTCAATATGAAAAAAGCAGTTCTGATTTTCTTTTTTGATTCCATATGCAAGGACGCGAAAAATGTTACTAGAATCTAGCCATATGCCCGTACAGATATAAATTGTTGATAATACTTGAAAAAAGAAAATGATTGTTTGATTCTTTTATTCTTTATCATTTGGAGAAGATAACAAGGGTGGATGATGAACGTTACCTAACAGTTCGAATATGTAGCTGATTATAAAATAGAAAATATATCTGTAGTGTACTATTTTGCATGCTAATATCCTTATGCTTTTGCTAGTTTTAAACTTCCTCTCCATTACGATGTTATCTTGCTATTAATAATAAGAAAATTTTCTTTTCCCTTTCATCCTATTTGTCACTGATAAATATTAAAATAATTCCAAGTTCAGCATAAGAAATTAACTATGTATCTATAACATTATACTTGGTTTATGCCAATACTTCATTTATTCTAAATATGCTATTATTTGTATGTCTGTGTGAAAGTTTCTAACTATTATAGCAAAATATGAAGTAATGATTGGAGTTGAGGGTTAAATTTTTATGTTTTAACATGTCCTCACAAGTTAAGTGTCTGGTCTATAGCTCGAAACCGTGACTCGTACAGTAGTGTCATGTTTAGAAAATCTACTTAAATTCATGACTAGTGAAATTGGAACCTGAGTTGCTATGATACACCAGGTGAAACTCTTGTATGTGGAAGAGAAAATTCCATTTAGTAAAGGAATGAGGTGATAAAATTCTAATTAACACAGGTTCATTTTGTAAAATGAAAAAGCAAGGCATGTTTTTGCATAATATTCGCGTAGAATAGATTTGTCCAAACTTACGATATTACCCTCCACTTGTTTAATTGGTTTTTTTGTGAGGTAATCCGTTTTTGTTGCCTCCCCCATTTTTTCCCACTCCTTTAAAAAAAGGGGGAAATTGTTTTTTGCATTTTTCTAATTGGTACGAATCCAATTTGGACGTCTGTGGGCTGACGAAATTACGGGAAAGCCCCTTTTGAGCGGGTTATTAGGAGAAGAGATCGGAGAATGAGGATCTCATCGGATATTTCTTAACGAAATAACCTAAAGCCTAAATATATATGAACACAGGGCGTGCTATGGAAAAAGTAGAGGGGCCATATAGAAATTCATATAAAGTAGGAAGATTCTTACATGCGCCAAGCATTGAGTTTAAATTTGATGGTTGTACAGATAGATGATTGAAGATGATAATTAATATTTTGATGGATCATGGCAAAAATGATTTAAATTAGGGGTGTGCAATCGGTCGGTTGGTTCGGTTTTTGATCAAATTTGGTCAAACCAAACCGAACTGCATATCATTCAAAACCGAAGCGAACCAATTTAAGTCGGTTCGGTTCGGTTCGGTTTTCACTTAGGTACAAATGTTATGTTCATAATTTGTTAACGAAGAAATTTAATTTCATCTCTAATTTGTTGACGAAGAAAGAAGTCTCTTATACTTTAATTTATTAAAATTTATAGACTATTAAATGCTACTGAATATTAGATGTAGAAATCAAAATCTTATTCCTACCAAAGATTACATAATTTTTTTTAGAAAAAACTTACATAAAGAATTAAAGTGATCTCAATCTGATAGACAAAGTAAATGAAAAATATGTAAATAACTTGGATGTTGGGTATAGTTTCTATAAAGTTATAAGTCTGATCCAAAGAGAAGTCTGGTCCAAAAATGTATCAATCGAGGAGAAAAATCATGAAAATGTTAGAATTAATATTATGATTTAAGTTTCTTACATCTAAAGTGGATTGGTCCAAAGTAGAAGAAGCGAATATGTAATAGAGGGGGATAGAGAACTAGTGATAATGAAAAGCTCTAGAATTAGAGAGGACACTATTGTTGGGGTATTTTATCGCTATCAAGTCGCGTGAGAGAAAAATATATCAAATTACAGAGAAGTAACTCTACATGAACTATAATGGGTTGGGTTTAAGTTGATGTAAATAGTAATTAGAATTTGTAATACAATTCGGTCGGTCCGGATTGAAAAAACTTCAACCCGACCCGAACCGAACTCCAATAAAAATCGAACCGAACTGTTATATTTCGGCCAGTTTGGTCGATTTGTTCAGGTTGAACCGAACTATGCTCACGCCTAATTTAAATAGTAGCAATTTAGGGCCAGTATGGCTAACTCCCTCTTAAATTAGTTTTGTACTGAACTACTTCGTCATGATTCAGAAGTTAACCGGTTCAAAGGCTATCGGTTTCTAATCCTAAAGGATTGAGATTTTGTCCTATACTATATATATATGCACTTATGTAGAGATAAATAGGCACAGAGAAACATATGATTGTCATATTCTTCCTCTCTTAATTCTATAATTTATACATTAGTCGCAGGGTGATATGCGAAGGCTTTTTGTCGTATCAGTGGTGTTTTCGCCTTCTAGCCGTTAATCAAGAACAAGAAGGGGTGCGTGGCAATCCTTAGGTAATATCTAAATAGAAGAAGCTGCTCTTGAGCTTTTGCTTGCTGAAACACGCCTTAGAGATTGAATATCGATTGAGAATCCTTTTTGCCGTCTTGGTCTCACTGTAGAAAGTCTTTTTTGCTTTCCTAAACAGCGGAAATCCACATTAATGACTCCACATCATTGGTCTTTTTTCCATTGGTGATCTCATCTCCTGTACGTGGGGAATTCACTCCCGAGTCGTCGCTCTATGCCAAGGGGGTGTTTGGTTACATTTCTATAAATTGTAAGAAATGTTTTCCATCAAAAATTTGATTTCCTTGCATTTCTTAAAAAATTTATAGGAAAACTTTTGAGAAGTCAAAAAGTACAAATTTTCTTGTTTTTTGAAGTTTGCTTGTTTGGTTCAAAACAAGAAAATGTGCTACACACTTTATAGAAATAGCAACTTTTCTTTTTCTTTTGTTTGGTTACATATGTCAAATTTATAGAAAATTGTTAACTACCATATTTGTTATTTTAATAATGGCTAGTTTAATGGCTAGTTCCTAACAATATAGAGCTAAACAAGCTTGATTGAGGCATGAAACCAAAATAATAGCCAAAACAAACAGCGAACAAGCAAAAATATCAATCACATAGCCAACAATAGAGAGCTAAACAAGCTCGAATCATCATAATAACCACAAACAGCATCCATTGTTGACAACAAGCCCAATGACCACAGAAAAATCCAACAATAGAGAGCTAAACTAGCTCGAATGTGCATATGAACTGAAAAAACAGATCAAGGAGCTCGACTACAAGCCCAAGTATTCACCAAATTCCCAATAATAAAGAGCTAAACAAGCTCGAATCAGCATAACCCACAAACAACCTTCATAGCTCGACAACAAGCCCAAAAAGAGACCAAATTCCCAACAAAATACCGCTAAACAAGCTCGAATCAGCATAACCACCGAAAAAACAACCTTCATATTTCGACAACAAGCCCAAATGAGCACAAAATACCCGAGAATAGAGAGCTAAACAAGCTCGCATCAGCATAGCAACTGAAAAAACAGCCTACAAAGCTTGACAACAAGCCCAAATGACCATAAAATACCCAACAACAGCTCAACAACATAATAACTGAAAAACAGCTCAACAATGAGCACAATAAGCCACCGAAAACCCAAAAAGAGAGAGCTAAACAAGCTCGTAACAGAATCTGCAACCCAAAAACAGCCCCAATAGAGAAATTGAGTGAAGAAAATATCAACCACAAATCCATTAACTCATGAAAGTGCTCAACAACAAAGAAAGTGGAAGACAACAAAGAAAACTCATTAGGGCTCAGGATAAAATAGATTTATCATAAAAGATTACCTCGCCTATCAATTTATGGTGAAAAGTAGGCTGCTATTTTGAGGGATTGCCTCACCCAAGAATTGAGATATCAATAAGGGTTGCATTCCACACAAAATTGCCTCGCCTAAACAATACACAATAAATATAGGCTGCATTCTCAGCTTATTATTATCATCATTGCCCATCCAAAAAAAGGAATGAAAAGATGGCTTTGTAAAGAGCTAAACAAGCTCGAATCAGCGACCACAGAAAAAAACAGCCTTCGTAGATCGACAACAATCCCAAATGATCACAAAATACCCAAGAATATAGAGCTAAACAAGCTCGAACCAGCATAGAAACTGAAAAACAACATAAAAACTGAAGAAACAGCCTTTTGTAGCTCGACAACAAGCCCAAATACATTCAAATTCCCAACAATAAAGAGCTAAACAAGCTCGAATCAGCGACCACAGAAAAAACAGCCTTTGTAGCTCAACAACAAGCCCAAATACTCACCAAATCACCAACAATAGAGAGCTAAACAAGCTCGAATCAGCGACCACAGAAAAAAACTGAAAAAAACAGCCTTTGTAGCTCGACAACAAGCCCAAATACTCACCAAATTCCCAACAATAAAGAGCTAAACAAGCTCGAATCAGCGACCTCAGGAAAAACAGCCGTTGTAGCTCGACAACAAGCCCAAATACTCACCAAATCACCAACAATAAAGAGCTAAACAAGCTCGAATCAGCGACTAACTTGAAAAAACTAAAAAAACAGCCATCATAGCTCGACAATAAAGAGGTCAAAAATTAGGAATCAACATAACAACAAAAAAAAACAGCTTTTATAGCTCAACAAATTGCCCAAATGACCACCAAATATCCAACAAAAGAGAGCTAAACTAGCTCGAATCTGCATATGAACTGAAAAAACAGCTTTAGGAGCTCGACTACAAGCCCAAGTATTCACCAAATTCCCAATAATAAAGAGCTAAACAAGCTCGAATCAGCATAACCCAAAAAACAGCCTACAAAGCTCGACAACAAGCCCAAATGACCATAAAATACCCAACAGCAGCTCAACAACATAATAACTGAAAAACAGCTCAACAATGAGCACAATAAGCCACCGAAAACCCAAAAAGAGAGAGCTAAACAAGCTCGTAACAGAATCTGCAACCCAAAAACAGCCCCAATAGAGAAATTGAGTGAAGAATATGTCATAAACTTGGAGAAATGACCACAAAATACCCATCCAAATAGTATACCAAATAGATTTGAAAGTTAGCTAGAGCCACATATACTTGGAGATGACATTAGCATTGGAGCAAAATGAACCAAATGCAACCGAAAACACAAAAATACAGAGCTAAACCAGCTCGTAACAGAAAGTTAGCAAATGAACCAAATGTAACCGAAAACCCAAAAATAGAGAGCTAAACAAGCTCGTAACAGAAACATATGACCCAAAAACAGCCCCAACAGCTCGATTGAGTGAAGAAATATCAACCAAAAATCCATTAATACAGAGCATAGTAACCAAAAAACATGAAAGTGCTCAACAACAAAGAAAACTCATTAGGGCTCAGGATAAAATAGATTTATCATAAAAGATTACCTCGCCTATCAATTTATGGTGAAAAGTAGGCTGCTATTTTGAGGGATTGCCTCACCCAAGAATTGAGATATCAATAAGGGTTGCATTCCACACAAAATTGCCTCGCCTAAACAATACACAATAAATATAGGCTGCATTCTCAGTTTATTATTATCATCATTGCCCATCCAAAATAAAGGAACGTAAAGAGGCCATACCATGCTTGCCCATCCAAAATATGCCATCCATCATTAAGCTCAAACCGAGCATTTTATAGCCATTAGCTGATACTAAGCACAAGTATCCAACACCAACAATTAGTACGACAAATATAACCTACGACGAATACAACAACGAAATATAAGTAATGAATCGCAACCTCTAAAGTTTGCAATTATCAAAATGTTAGTTACAAATTGCAACATCTAAAGTTTGCAATTAACAAAATATAAGTTATGAATTGCAACATCTAAAGTTTGCAATGTACAAAATATATTAGTAGTGTGGGAACAGTACCAAAATATGTGAAGTAGCAAAATAGAGTGTTGTGTGCACAGAGCCGCCGCAAGACCAGCAAGAAACCTCTTATGTGCTTCCTTTGTTTTTATAAAAAACCTCCTAGCCTCGTGCTCACTTTCATACAAATGATCTAAAACCTTATCAAGGAATTCGTCACTGTAGGAGTCACTATGGTTCTTCAAAGCTGCAGCTAATTGTTCAGTCCAATGTATAATGTGTTGATTTCTAATTGACTCCGACATAGTCTCAACAAAGCTGTGTATCAACTCATCATCATTGGATTTGCGAGCTCGCTTGCTTGAAGATGGCTTTGTGGTAGACTCATGTTGGGATTTCCTAGAAGTGGAGTTTGGGGTAGTATTAGCATCGGATTGGGGCTCAGTTTCACTCTCAAGAGGAATGTCCACATCATCATCATCAAGAGGAATGGCGTTGTTAGCACCAATTTTATCATAAACCGGCCTAACAAAATCACCCCTAGCTTGATCATCACCCATTATCTTCTGTAAATGTTTGAAGAATGGAAGAGGCTTGTTTATATATCCTCTTAGCTTTGAGTTCTTTTTGTCCTGCCATATGTGAAAAATATAGTGTGTAATTAATTATAACATTCTCACGTCCAAATAAATTAAATGTGTAGTAATGATAGAATTAATACCTGAGCCCATTGTTTAAGTGTCTCCTCATCTAGGATCACCATACAATTTTCCTCATCCCACCCCGCACCACTTATGTTGGTGCAAGCCTTCATATCATTAAATTTGTTTCTCCAAGTTTTCATGCGATTAATCACATGAACGTGGGTGTAGTTGGTTTTGAATTTCATGTTCATTTTCATAGCTGCTATTTTGTAAGCCTCAACTTTGAAGTTTTTATCAACCTTCATTCCAGAATTTGCGAGCTCCGCAAGGCACAGTATAAGCTCCGCATCATGCTCAGGAAGCCACCACATGTTGGAAACCCCCTTTGAATTGATGCTAGGAGCTCCATGTGATGCAGGCCGTGCTCTTTTGTGAGCCATTTTTTTATTCTTTTGGAGGGTGAAACCTCCTGGCTCAAACTAATGGCATTACTTTCATGTCCACCAGATTCACCGGTGGAGGGTGACATTTGCTGTGGACCACCGCTTTGAGAACTCAAAGAGGGAATGTACAAGCCTTGGGGACTGTTCAACATGTTGGTGAATGAAACATGTTGGCTAGAGCCACTGTAGTTCCCATCGAATAGTGGAAACTGTGGGAAAGAAGGCATTGTATGCGGCGGGTTGAACGGTTGATTTGGATATGGAACAAAATTCACATTAATACCGCCCGCATCAATTAGTGGTGCATGTGGTGAGTTGGGCAAATTATCTTTTCCTCCCTCTTTGTTAGACATACCTATATGCCATAATAAAAACAAACAAGAAATTTAGAAAACTACATAACAAAAATATGGGAACAATTACATTATCCGTACAAACACAATCAGGAAATAATAAATTACAAAATTAAGTTTGAGAAACTACATTGTTCATACAAGCACAATTATAAAATACTTCAATATAGTCTGAAATATGCGAAAACAACGCCACTACAAGCCAATTTCTGTGGTGTCGCCATCTTTATATTTTGCGCAATAATCAACCCACATTGCCCATGCAATTTGATCCCTAAGATCCTTCCATTCATTTCTTGCATCACGCTCCTCTCTTTGTGTCCTAGCTTGAGTGAAGTCAACTACATTTGTATCATCTTCGTTTGTCATGTCATCATTCTCCTCATCAATTAGTACATTCTCATTCAAGATGTCATCTTGTGGATCTTCAATTGCAATGAAATTATGTAATATAGTACATGCTAAGACGATGTCCACTTGTGTGGGGAATGGATAATTAGGCTTCGCCGTCAGAATTTTGAACCGATTCTTCAATGTGCCAAAGGTTGATTCAATTTTGGACCGTAAAGAAGAGTGTCTTAAATTGAACAACTCCCTGCTATTTCTGGGTGTCCTACCAATGTGTTCCTTTAAGTGATAACGTACACCACGGTACGGAGAGATGAAGCCAGGCATGGTAGTGTATCCAGCATCACAAAGATAATATTTGCCTACATTTCCCAAAAAAATTTGTGATCAATTGGACCCTATTATTTAGCTGACTATTTATTAAAGGAGGTGGAAGAATACCATCATATACTCTCAATCCGTAAGGTTGTGGTCTAGACAATGCGTCTTGTAAAATCCTAAAGTCATTCGCCGCACCTTCCCACCCAGCTAGGACATATGAGAAAAGTTTATTTGGAGTGCACGCAGCTAAAACATTTTGCGTTACACCTTTACGCCCTCTAAACCGTGCAACTAGATTAGAGGGTAACATTGCGTCGATATGTGTTCCATCTATCATACCAATGCAATCCTATCAAAACTCGACAATAAATGAAATTATTAGTATCTCATATCATTGAATTATGCAAATCACAAACTCAAACAATTTATTTCTCTCTTACCTTGAAGTAAGGAAAATAGTTTGGATTGTTGGCAATCTCCGGTGGAATCTCATTAGGAGCTTGCTTCATGTATCGATCGCGAAGACCATTCATAGCCTGTAGGATCTTATTAAAGTACCTACTAACCGTTTCACCCGATCTTATGAATTCGGTCCTTATAACTCTATTTTTGGTTTTATGACCCACTATGCAAAGAAACATAGCGAGTTGTTCTTCAACTTGAAGGTGTTTTGTGTCATTTAGAAAACCATGATTGCGCATTACATCCGCAAGTTTGAAAAAAGCTTTAGGCCTCATTCTAATATAAGACCTACAACTATCACTATATCCTTCAAAGACGCGCTTGAAGTGAGCATTTCTACAATAAATTCTCCTCATCTTATCCTCTCTTGGGGCATAACAAATGGATTTGCGCCTAGCACGAATTCTCAATAAACAAGCTATTATTGTAACCACGGTAGATATAGTGGTATTAGCGCACATCCTCTTTATTTGTTCTTCATCTACACCATCCATCTACATTCGTTACAAAGCAAAAATAGTTTAAGATGTTTATGCAACAATAAACAACGACAAAAAAATTTAGCAACTAACTTAGCAACAAAACTCTTATCTGCAACCCAACATTTTGAACTATAATCATGATTGACTTGATACAAACGTCGTACATTGAAAAATTGAAAAATAGCAATTTTTTTGTTTGAGATGTGAACATGGTAAAGAGGGGAAACCCTCAAAAGATATATTTGTAGGCATATAAAATTGCTTATAGGTCCCCTAGCATAGCTCGACACAAACCGACGAACCAACGAGGCGAGGCGACAGCATCGCGAATCGCACAGAACGCGACGGAAATGAATCCACCCAGTGCAGA
>NC_033803.1:52704298-52753667 GCF_001876935.1 Asparagus officinalis | reverse complement strand
CGATCAGGGACCAATAGGCGAAGGAATTACCAAAGGATGCAAAAGGGACTTCCTTTGGAAGAGGAGGTGCCAGATGATGGTTCAGATTCCTGGTCGGCTATAGCGTCCGACGACACAACATCTAGTGCAGGACAACCCTACGAGTCACTTATGATCAGCGCCGAACAAGTAACCAAGATGCTTGAAGAGGCCCTAACTAAGCAGAAGGAAAGTTTCAAGTTCGAGATGGAGATGGTCATGCAGTAGATGAGAGAGATGCATGACCAGCAAATCGCGGCACTGACAACTCACCAAGGAGAACCCAGTCATCGCAATAATCCGAATCAAGATGAGAATGAACGAGAGGAGGATAATGTCAACATAAATATCCCTCCTGCCAACAACAATAACGGAGGCGGTCCCTCGGATGATAATGCGAAGGAGGACCACGTTACCTCTCCCCGAAGCCACTCGAAGACAGATACGAGTGAAGACAAGAAAATGAAGGACTTGGAGAGCAAAATCAACGCGTTGATGAATGCTCAAGAAGTGAAGAGGTTCGGCATACCATGTCCATACCCAAGGGAGTGAGAATCAATTCCATATCCGGCAAAGTTCAATTTAATCAACTTCACACCGTTTGATGGAAAGGGTTCCCCTACCCAACACTTAATATATTTTAAGTCTCACTTAGGAATAATCTCCGGGAATGAACCCTTAATGGTGCGGTCATTCGTTGGCACTCTTCGCGGAGCGGCCTTCGATTGGTATCGTCGCCTCAAGCCGGGGAGTATCAGCAGTTGGGACGACATGGAGGATATGTTTCTAACAAACTTCTTCGACGACGATACCGAAATTTCAATTGGCACACTATTTAACGAGAAGCAGAAAAATGGTGAAACAGTTGAAAACTTCGTGAAGAGATTCCGAAACAAAGCAATGAATTGCAGGGATCCGGTCAGTGAAGACTTTATCCTCGAGACTTGTCACAATAATCTTTCATTGGACATCCTCGAAGCTATGGGAATGGCACCACCGAAGACCTGGAAGGACTTAAAAGTGCGAGGAGAACGAGCCGAGCGGTTCCTTAAGAGGAAGAAAGCAGAAAGAGGTCAAACGGCGAATAATGCTCCACAACAAAACTTTGTCTCTAAGGGTAAAGGAAAAGCGCAGGCGAATGCGGTGGACGCGAACCAAACGTTCGAAGTACAAGCACAACCGCAACAGCAGCAGCAGAAGGCACCTCAACAGTCAAGGTGGCAACAACAGCCCCAGAAGCAAAAGGCATCGGAGCCGAAATTCCCAAAAGTCTATTCGTTCAAAGAGGATGAAGTCCCCGGTATTTTCAAATACCTCATAGAGAACAACAAAATCAAACTGCCTCCGGTCCAGGATCAAGAAGATGCTAAAAGAATTAGCGATCCAAAATACTGCGCATTTCATAGAGCGGTGCACCATTCTACCAAGGCATGCTATGCCCTTAAAGATAAGATCCAAGCTCTAATCGACGTCGGAGTCATTACTATGAAGCAACCTAAGGAGAAGAAGGTGGGTGCAAATGCAGTATCGTTTAGCTTCGGTTCTGTTCCCTCGAACTGGTTCCAGCATGAGCTGGTAATAAATGCAGCGGTGAAGACCGTGAACGATGATCCTCACAAACAGCGCCAGAAAGGACTTGTACCGCACACAGCCCCGAATGGTGAGATTCTTTGGGTTCATCCAGATTTGATTGGAGATAAACAATGGACTGGAGCCACTTCCAAGAAAAGGTTAAAAGGAAAAGGTAAGTCTTGTTATGGAGCTTTTGCTATTCTAGGAGAAGACGACGAGGAAATATCAGCCTTCCCGCTTTCTGAAGATGAACAGGAGGCCTTTGTAACCCGGAGCGGGAATGAATATCACTACAAATATCCGGATGCTTTTGAGCAACTGGCTAAGCAGGGGGCAACCAAAACCGTTCCCTCCAAGACGTTAGCAGAACTGGGAATTGTCGCAACTCCCCCAACACCTGTAGCTACGGAGAAAGTCCAGCAAAAGGAGAAAGGGAAAGAACCTCTACGCCAAGAAGTCCAAAACCCGAGGCAGTCTCGATTCAATCATCCGATTGGGAAAGACAAACCGGGAAAGGCAAGCTCTCCGCCCCATTTTGACATCATGGCGCAGTTACATAATATACCAGCCAGGATAACCCTATACGAATTATTGCGTCTATCAAAAGACACAAGGAAAGCATTGCAGGAAGCCTTGAGCGACTCTGAAGCTTTCTTGACTCGAATCAAGCCGTCTTCTGGAGAACCAGAGCCATCAGTTCAACACTGTAATCTCGCGGCGCACCATTTTCCCTGCATTTCCTTCACCAAAGAAGCATGCAGACGAAGAACTCAAAGCACGATCGGCCTCTGTACTTCACCGGCCACATTGGCTCCAGCGTTGTCAACCGGATCCAAGTCGATCCGGGTTCCGCTGTCAGTATCATGCCATTCCGATTGATGCATAATCTCGGAATACCAGCAAGTAAGCTAGCATCCACAGGCACTACGATCTACGGATTCAACACCAGTGGGTCCAGACCCTTGGGAAAGATTCGGATAAAGTGCCAGATCGGGGATTTAAAGTCGGAAGTCACTTGTTACGTGATTGACGCGGAAACATCCTATAACCTACTGTTGGGTCGACCTTGGATCCATGGTAATTTGATAGTCCCGTCAACTCTTCATCAGTGCCTCAAGTATGTGGACACAAATAATGAAGTCAAGACGGTGGTCGCGGATAAGCAACCGTTTAAGGGATTGGAGAACTATTTCACTGATTCCGTTCTATACGGCGCCGAATCCGATACTGAACCATCGGCCCAAGGAACGGACAGCGGAGATGAAGCTGATACCGAAGCTGGGTTTGATTATGATGGTGGTTTTGTACTTAATGACATTGTACCCATTGTAATCAATCTTGACGATGAAGAATCATCGGAAAGTAGTTGTAACTAGCAACTTGCCGAAGAACTATTAATAAACGATGATTTAGAGTACTCTATGTGTCTGGATAATATTACTAAAGAATTGTATGATAACCCTGAATTGTATATGCCGCTTCAATCATTTTGCATGACGAAAAAGCAGGTACAAGATCCATGCGGAACGACACTTGTCATCCCCGCAGGGACAGGGGGTGGAAGGGAAGTCGTCTACGGTAAAGGAAGAGAATCTCCGATACCCGACCACTTCTTGGAAGAGGAAGACGATGATGATAAACCTGCTCCTCACCTATTCAGGTATAACACAAAAGCGCGCGATCTAATGGAGAAGTATGGATATGACTTCACACTCGGAGAAGGTCTTTGCTTTGGTCGAGGTCCACGAGTTCCACCTCGAATGGCCTATGTACCAAAAGGAAAACCTGATGACTATTATCGCCATAAAAGAGGTTTAGGATATGTCTCCTCATCCGATGATGAATGTTGCTAGCAGGTCATCGATCAAATTGCTAACAAGGCTAAAAACGGGTATTCTTCTGATTCTTCAGCTTGGGATTCCGACACTAGTATCGGTGAAATGTTTAAAAAGTTGATGTCAAACATGGCTACGGTCGATCCTCCCACAATAGAGGAAGATGATCAGATGCCGACTTGGGAAGATCCTTGGGTTCATCACCTAAACATGCAGTATGGCGATAGGTTTGAACAGAGAGAACCTCCTACTGAGGATCAAGTGGTCCAAGTGAATATGGGAAGCGAGGAAAATCCGAAGCCGATATTCGTTAGCGATAGCCTCCCGCCGGAAGAGAAAGAAGAGTTAATCTCTCTTATCAGGGAGTACATCGATGTGTTTGCCTGGAATTATGAAGACATGCCAGGACTCGATCCAAACGTAGCAGTGCATCGTCTCAATATTAAGACAGATGTCAAACCTGTCAAACAACAACAAAGACGGTTTCGTCCGCAAATGATGGAAGCAATCGAGGCCGAAGTTAAAAAGCTTATTGACTCGGGCTTCGTCAGGGAAGAGTAGCATCCAGAGTGGCTTGCCAATATTGTCTCGGTCCTTAAGAAGAACGGGAAGATCAGGGTATGTATCGACTTTAGAGACCTCAACGCTGCCTGCCCAAAAGATGATTTCCCCCTTCCCATCACAGATGTCATCATCGACAATACGTGCGGGTTCGAGAGGATGTCTTTCATGGATGGTTTCTCTGGTTATAACCACATAAAGATGCATCCAGATGATGAAAAGCATACCGCGTTTAGAACACCCCTCGGTGTTTTCTGCTACACGGTCATGCCGTTCGGCTTAAAAAATGCAGGTGCCACTTATCAGAGAGCCATGTCGAAGATTTTTCAGGAGCATCTTCGGAAGACTATCGAATGCTACTGTAGGCGTATAAAACTGCTTATAGGTCCCTTAACACAGCTCGGCACGATGATTCAACAAACCAACGAACCATCGGGCGACATATCCAAACACGAGCGTCAGTCCACAACGCCGAAGCCACGTGACACGCAACGAAGCGGATTAACTAGGCGACGAGGTTAACGAATCGCACGCGAGCAACGGAATGCATTCATTCGCGTGCGGAATCAAGCCAATGGTTCGGGGAGTCAACGAGTCATCCAACCATAGAACAGATTCAAACTCGAACACCGAAGCGGATTTACTGTCAGATCAGGATTCAGATCAACAAATCGGAGTCCAAATCAACAGCGAAACCGGAAGACGGCAAAACGATAAACACCTGGAGGGCTCGGTCAAAACCGAGCCACTCCCACCTTTTGGTGGCTCGATGCCCCGGCCACCTGTGCCAAGGTACAGGTCTGAGTGCCTATAAATAGGCTAGGGGGGCTCATTTTCAGGGGGTGGGAATTTTGGAGCCGAAACTCTGCTGGATTGAGAACTCACCCTCGGATTTTCAACTTAGAAGACTCGGACTCTCAGATCTGGTTCTTGGCGATCATCCATGCCAAATAAGGCAGGAGTTCGAGAGAGATCAAATCTGAGATCTACACGGTTTTCCTCCGGATCAAAGCTTGGCCTTTGATCCCGAAAAGAGTCTCGATTTCGCTTGGTTGATTTCGATAACTAGGGCTATTATTTCCTTGGTGAAATAATCCCCTCGACTGTTATTTCCTTCGTGAAATAACACCCGCTATACCATGTAGATCCGACCGGATCAAGATCGCGCGGTGGTCCACGGATTAACCCCGGTTTGATTTTGTTGTAACCGGATCTTATAAAAAGACCGGATCTTTGTAACCGATAAACTATTAACAAAGTAGTCAATGGAATCATCAATGAAGAAAGCAATTTTTCTCGCGAACAATCTGGCAACCACAGTGGGAGCCACCGATCTCGCTGCCGAGATCGTTGCGTCACAGCCACGGATCTCAATCCCGGTCGAAAAGGAGGTCGAGTATGAATTCGACCAACAGAAGTTCGAGGAGTATCTGTCATCCTCGTCCGGATCAACCTCCCCTCGCAAGTTCATGAAGTTCTCCTCCAGGAGAAAGGTACGTTGGTACGAAGAAGTTGAAGCTACCAACGACGATCTCACCCTGATTGACGCCAAAGTTGCGTCGGGTGAGGCTCCACCAACCTCCAACCAGATCAAGCTGGTTCCTGCCAATTCCTCCGTCACCAAAGGAGCGGTGACCCTCTCAAAGAGAGCCCGCCAAAGGCAACGCCAACGCTTGGCCAAACAATTCGCCAAAGCGATGGAGTCCACCGACGGAATCCGCTACAACGCGGATCTGAAGAACAGGAGAGCAATGAATGGCACCCCCTCCAAGCCGCCAACGAACGAATGGATCCGTGTCACACAGAATCGTTTGACACTTGAGGAGCGCATTCGCAAGCGCCGCGCACTGTCAGCGCAGGCACGGGCTCAAGTCCAAGAAGCCCGCAGAAGGCTACAGCAGGAAGTGGCCAAAAAGCCGCCACCAACCCGCCAAGTTTGGAAGCCGAAGTCTGAAGCGGCAATTCAGGCTAAGGCACAATCATTGCATCCTTCGAAGCAAGTTCAACCTCTGACGAACCAACCGAAATCGCCGGCAATTCCAATAGCTACTCCGGGAGATCCCGCGGAATCATCTTGAAGAAGGAAATCCGTTTTGGAGCGCCTCGGTCCACTTCCCGATGACCAATGCAAATCTCCAGTTTAAGAACGTTTGAGCCCGATCAAGAAGCCCCGAACGACTCAACATGCTGGGGGTCGCCGTCACCTCCAACATGACAACGAGTTCAATGCAGCTGCGCGCGCCAATTTGCGTATTGAAATCCAGGAGCCTGTTGAGAATTCACGTCCAAAAAGGCATGTCTCGAGGCACGTGACTCTTGAAAGCCCAAAGAAGGCAGTTCGCCCTCGAAAGGAAACATTGTCGTCTGATGACGATACGTTATACCTGAGAAATCGTGCCAACACACGATAGGTTATTCCGACCGTCAAGCCGACGAGTTGTACTATCATGTTGGTGGTACGAGGAAAACCAGGAAGAGGAGTCCTCGAGGACTAGAAACTCAATGCCCCTGTTCCAAACTCATTCGGACAGTATTGTCTGAGTGCAACTGCATCAAGATAGTTCCTGAAAGAGTTTCGGTTTTCGAAAGACTCGGTACCGAAACGCCAAAACCAAGGCCTAGGCGTTTCCGACAAAGGAGAACCATGGTTGAAGACGAAGAATTCCCGAGGGTCACCACCAATATGACCAGCAAAGGGACATCGACGCGGGATAATCCCGAGTCAATTCCGGAAATACCCCGACGTGTAACCCGTCTGCAGTCCGGAGCCATCATACGAGGAACTTATGGTAGGGTTCGGACAAGATTACCGTCAGAAGATGAAAAATCGGATTCCTGCTCTGCTGTCGCATCAGACAATACAGTATCCAGCGAGGGACAGCCCTACGAGTCACTGATGATAAGCGCGGAACAAGTAGCCAAGATGCTCAAAGAAGCCATGGCTAAACAACAGGAGAGCTTCAGGTTCGAAATGCAGATGGCCATGCAGAATATGAGAGAAATGCATGACCAACAAATCCAAGCATTGACGAACCAGCAAGGCGAGCCAAGTCGTCGTAACCAGGTTAATCTGGAAGATGAGGACACAGGTGCGAATGAAACCCATAATGCCAATAATCCTCCCGTCAATGCAGGGGGTGGTATCGAGAATGCTAGTCATAATGCCACACTTCCACCTCAGAATCGTGCTAACAAAAAACCAGGTGAAAGTTTGAAGATTAAAAACCTTGAGAGCAAAGCCAATACGTTGATTTCTGCTCAAAAGATGAAAAAGACGGGCATTCCTTGTCCATATCCAAGAGAATGGGAATCAATCCCATATCCGGCGAAGTTCAATCTAATTAACTTCACGCCGTTTGATGGGGAGGGTTCACCCACTCAGCATTTGATTTACTTCAAATCGCACCTAGGAGTCATCTCCGATAATGAGCCTCTGATGGTACGGTCCTTCGTTGGCACTCTTCGTGGAGCCGCCTTCGATTGGTATCGCCGCCTCAAGCCAGGAAGTGTGAATAGCTGGGACGACATGTAAACTAAGTTTCTCGCTAACTTCTTCGATGACGACACCAAGATATGCATCGGGTCGTTGCTCGACGAGAAACAAAAAGATGGGGAATTGGTTGATACCTTTGTCAAAAGGTTCCGGAACAAGGCGATGAACTGTCGGGACCCGATCACTGAGGAGTTCATTCTCCAGACTTACCACAACAACCTCGCATTGGACGTATTGGAGGCAATGGGAACAGCACCGTCTAACACTTGGAAAGACTTGAAGGTGCACGGTGAACAAGCCGAACGCTTCCTCCGAAGGAAGAAGGCCGAGAGGAACCTACCGACGGCTAATCCTCTGAACTCAAACTTCGCCTCTCGTGGTAAGGGCAAAGCACCTGCACCTGCTGGTGGTGCTAATCAAACGTCACAACAGTAATCCCGAAGACAGCAAAAGACTTCGGACGCGAGACTCAAAAAAGAGTATTCCTTCAAGGACGAAGACGTTCCAGCCATCTTCGAATCCCTCCTTGGAGGCAACAAGATCAGGCTACCACCTATCACAAATCAAGAGGAAGCTGACAACACTACGGACCCAAAGTACTATGCATACCACAGGAGGGTCCTTCATCCCACCAAGGATTGCTTCACTCTCAAAAATAGCATCCAAACCTTGGTTGAAGCCGGCGTCATAACGCTGAGATAAGCCAAATGAGAACGGCAAAACTCCGACGAGTATAAGAGTATAAACTGCTTCTCAATCCTCCAATAGGTGCATGGTATAAGAGTATAAACTGCTCCTTTCTACACTCGGAAGAGTATACGAGTATAAACTGCTTCTCAATCCTCCGACCGGTATAAGAGGTTAAACTACTCCCTGATACTCCAACATGTACATGAGTCTAAACTGTTTCATTTCTTTCACGGGAAGTTCCTGGAGAATTTTTATATGTAAAATTCTTAAGGATAACCCGGTCATGTAATCGAGTACAATGTCGGACCCAGTTCCACAAGGGAAGCTGGGGGTGGATCATTCATGTATCAGGAAGTTCCCGAAAGAATACCACGGGTGATATTCTTAGGGATAACCCAATCACTATAAAAGTGATAAATAAAACATCCATATTTATACTCTAAATGTCGGAATGTTTTCCATTATTGTTATCAAATTCACTAATTCTCATGAGTTATCTTGTTGAGACGAGATTCGATCCTTTTGACAGATTAATCTTTTCTCACAAAAATCCCCCACTGATCAAGTCAATTGACGGTGGGTCCACTAAATTTTCTGTCCGCCAATTCATGGTAATTTCCAAAGCTTGATGTGTTAAGTCCTGATTATTCCTATAGTTAGGACCAAAACCACAATTCACTCTTGATAAATGAGAAATTCATCTTTAGTTCGGTAATCAAACCTTCCGACAGTTAGGGTTATCCGAATCTTTTCGATTCTCGGAGTGGAGATCCCACTTTTAGTTTCACCTTTACAGATTCTGGGGGTGGAGATCCCACCTCGAGTCTCCTTTCCAGCTGAAGATAGAATATAAAATTCTTCTTCTTCAGTGTCGGGAGATAGAATATAAAATTCTTCCTCTCCTATTTCGGGTTCGTCTTTGCCCCAAGAGAAGACACCACTTTTTTCAACTCCCAAAATCTGTGCCTCACAGGTACAGGGAATTTTATCCCAAATCCTAAGTAGGGAAGTGTCAACGCCTAACACGCGTTGCCGGTTTAGTCTTTCACCGATTGAAGAAGACACTAGAATTCCAGTCTAGAAAGTTTATCCCGAATCCTAAGCAGGGATAAGTCTGCGCCTAACACGCGCTGCCGGTTTAGTCTTTCTTCGTAGAAAAAGACACCAGAGTTCGATTCTGGGGTATTTTATCCCGAAGCCTAAGTAGGGATAAGTCAGCGTCTAATACACGTTGTCGGGTAGCCTATTCCCGTAACAAGGGCGAAGTCTACATATTCAAAGTCGTAGCACCGAGTCTAAGAGAATTCACTCTCTTAGCACAACGTTACATGCGGAACGGATTTAGACAATCTGCATGCTAGCCCGACTCAAACGGTAATCGGTAAAGGCTAATCAAATCCGTGGAAGGCTGGGGGTTAGCCAAAAATCCTAAAGTCAACGTCTAACACGCGTCGCCGGGTAGTCTATTACCGTGAGAAAGATGAAGTCTATGTATTCAATATCGTAGCACTAAGAGCATTAACTCTCTTAGCACAACGTCACATGCAGAACGGATTTAGACAATCTGCATGCTAGCCCGACTCAAACGGTAGTCGGTAAAGGCTTATCAAACCCGTTGATGGCTGAGGGGTTGCCAAAAATCCTATAAATACGAGAGTCACTGACGCATCAGCTTCATTAGTTGGTCTCGTGACTTAAGCATCCAACGACATTCGAAACCCTAGGGTCAACGCCGGTCAACGCGTAACCCTAGGTCAACACCAGTCAACGCGTTGCGATCAAAAAGTCAACATACGACGTTCAAAACCCTAGGGTCAACACGTAACCCTAGGTCAACGCCTATCAATGCGTTGCAATGAAAGAATCAATACTCCGAAAAGTATACGAGTATAAACTGCTTCTTAATACTCCAATAAGGTATACGAGTATAAACTATTTCCTATTTTTGGTTGAGAAGTTTCTGGAGAATATTTTTTTAAAAATATTCTTAAGGATAACTCAACAACACTACGCCGGACAACGAGTCGCAAATGAGAACTCAACGCCAACAATCGATGGTCAGTTCTATGTTGAACCAACAAACACGAGCTAAAGATCAGAAAATCAGGAATCGACTTCAAGTTCAAAATTCCAACAACGGTCAGACAATAAATGCAACACCGGAAACCTTACAGACATTCGACGAAGCACCGAATAGCCTGAATGATTGAAGGAATCAAGAACAGAAGCCATTCCAAGGTCCCGTTACACCGACTGAAGGTTGGGACAATCATATCCAAAGTATTCCAGACTCTTCTATAAAAGAACGAGGCTGAAATACTTTGGAGGGGGTATCTGTTGGCGTATAAAACTACCTATGGGTCCCTTAGCACAGCTCGATGAATCCAAGAATGATCGTTAAACCACAATATCGAAGCTAAATGAGACGCGATGAAGCGGATTAATGAGGTGACGAGGTTAAAGAATCGCACGCAAACGACGGTACGGGTCGATCAATCAACGAATCATTCAACCGTAGAGTCCACTACATCAATCAAGATCGGGAGCGGACTCAAACGAATCAAGATCAAATCAGGATCCGAACTTAAACTCGAACACCGAAGCGGATTTACTACCAAATTAGGATCCGGACTACCAAATCAGAGTTCAGATCAACAAATCAGAGTTCGGATAAACCGGAAAACAAAAAAACCAACATTTGGAGGACTCGGCCAAAACCGAGCAAAGGTGGCTCGGTGGCCGAGCCACCTTTTGGTGGCTCGGTGCCTCGGCCACCTGGGCCAAGGCACAGCTCTGAGTGCCTATAAATAGGACTTGAGGGCTCATTTGTGAAGGGTTGGAACGGCCACCTTTTGGTGGCTCGGTACCTCGGCCACCTTTTGGTGGCTCGGTGGCCCGGCCACCTGTGCCAAGGTACAGGTCTGAGTGCCTATAAATAGGCTAGGGGGGCTCATTTTCAGGGGGTGGGAATTTTAGAGCCGAAACTCTGCTGGATTAAGAACTCACCCTCGGATTTTCAACTTAGAAGACTCGGACTCTCAGATCTGGTTCTTGGCGATCATCCACGCCAAATAAGGCAGGAGTTCGAGAGAGATCAGATCTGAGATCGACACGGTTTTCCTCCGGATCAAAGCTTGGCCTTTGATCCCGAGAAGAGTCTCGATTTCGCTTGGTCGATTTCGATAACTAGGGCTATTATTTCCTTGGTGAAATAATCCCCTCGGCTGTTATTTCCTTCGTGAAATAACACCCGCTATACCGTGTAGATCTGACCGGATCAAGATCGCGCGGTGGTCCATAGATTAACCCCGGCGTAGGCGAAGAACCCACAAAAGCGAGAGACCGCAAAACAGGATCTCGCGATTCGTTCGACAAATAAGAAAAGTTGTAATTTTCTTTTCTTTTGATTTTGTTGTAACCGGATCTTATAAAAAGACCGGATCTTTATAACTGATAAACTGTTAACAAAGTAGTCAATGGAATCATCAATGAAGAAAGCAATTTTTCCCACGAACATCCCCATGACCCCTTAAAACACAAGACATGATTAAGTTCAAAGAATCAATAAGAGAGCTAATTAGAGACTACATGGTTGTGAGGGATTACCTTCTCCGCTAATGGGTACGTAGCCAAGTAACTCTGCCCAGGCGAGCGCGCGGATCGACATACGACTTACTCACCATCTTCTTCCGCTTAGGGAAGCGAGCCTCCATGTGGGTACTAGGTCTCCTATGTTTGGATTTGGCATGCACCTCAACCCGTACGGTAGACTCAGCAACAGACCGTAATCTTGTGTGACGGAGGATAAGAGGCTCGTCTTCTTCAACCATCCCACCTGGGGTAAAAAGAGTCATCTTGTTAGGATAAGTAAACAAAACGTCTTGCCTTGGCTTTGATGGAGCCGATGGAGGTTTAGGAAAAATAGAGCACTGAGCCCAATGAGCAAACGCCAGACTCAGTAATTCAGAGAAGAAAGAGTCTGACAGACCTAACTCAACTTCTTCCTCATTGCCTCTAAGTTTGATATCCATATCTCGAAGGTCTTATTCAGAAGTCTCCTCATCATCATTGGTAGAGGAAGGAGCTCCTCCCCGTCCTCACCCTATCTCTGCCTCTGCAGAAAAGTCTGACAGGCTTCTTCCCCTGCTTCTTCAAAAGCTAAGCATCATGAGCGACTTTAACAGTAGCTCGGACTAAATTCTCAGCCTCCAACTCTGTTATGTCTCTCACATTCAGGAGCTCATTCGTAGAAATAAGCCCTCACTACTAAGGAAGGTAAGTTGCGGCTTGTGCTTGGATGCAGGGAGAGTGAAGGTAGTACCCATGCAACCTGTCATAGTCCAAAGCTATGCTCGAACACCGTCTATAAGACCTCCCTCGGTCCTTGACCTCGGTTCAGGTTCTCAACATATAGTTGGTCGTAACTAAACTAACGAGTGAACCGACAGGGTAAATATGGCTCTATATTGCAACGACCCTTCACCCGAAGGACAAGGTATCTAGAGCGGATGTTCACCAACCACCGGAAGCAACTCATATCAAGAGAGGTCCGACTGGTCCTTGGCTTCTCTTTATCAAACAATACCTCGTCGTAACGACCCGAAAAGCAAGAAAAACATTTGAAGAATTCCCAACCCTTATGGACTTGAAGCTCATGCTTGGCATCAGTAAAGTTCTTCGCAAACCATCTGCTCTCCTCTACTGCAAGAGAGGCACTGAAGTGTCTGTAAAGCCCGGTGCCAACATCAACTCGGGCCGAAGAAGGACGAGCCATGTCATCAGGTATGTATAGGGGAACTCAGCCTTCACAAAAGGAATCTCCGTCTATATGTGTAAAGTTATCGTTCATATATTTGAGCCCATAATGAATACCAACGACCATCGCCGGAATTAGAGAAAGGTCCTTCCCATGAGCAACCTGAACAGTTGGGAATAGAACCTCAATCGGCAAAGTGTCAGAAAATTGATACAAAATAACGCACTTCTTCAACCAAATGACGAGATACCTCATCAGGAGAGTCATAGGTCGGATACACTTCTGCGCATGCCATAAAAGGGACCAAAACTTGGTCCCTACCGGAAAAGGACCCTTGACAGTCGAAGAAGTAAATGACTGGGCGCCAATCACAGCAATAAAGTCATTAATCGCTGAAGGAGTCAAAGGGGCTAACTCATGAATGACTTCACCAGAACTACTCTCCAAATGCTGAAACAAATAATCGGCAAACTACTTCAAGCTTATTTGTGTCCTTTTCTTCACTTGTGAACCTACGTTGATCAGGGCGGTGTGGTAATGACAGGTAAGATCCCAAAACGTGTCATATATGTCGGAAGAGGCCCTCTTCAACTGTCTCAGCTGCCAGTTCAAAGA
This sequence comes from Asparagus officinalis, assembly GCF_001876935.1. Taxonomy (NCBI): domain Eukaryota; kingdom Viridiplantae; phylum Streptophyta; class Magnoliopsida; order Asparagales; family Asparagaceae; genus Asparagus; species Asparagus officinalis. Next base: position 52,740,127 of record NC_033803.1, on the reverse strand, counting down.
AAAATACTCTTGACACGGGTGATCACCCATCGGTAGGCCAGAAATCTTCTACATCTCATGAAGAGCCAACCCTAACTCTCCATCGCGGGTCAGAAAAGTGTTGGTATCAGGATTGTAAAGCTCCAACAATGCCTATAAATAGTGTTTGATGATCTATAACCGTACATGGTGACGCATACTAGAGCATACAATCCACGACGCTTCAGTTCGTGCTCCCAGCACCCGAGGATATAGCCCGTCATGTGAGTCCAGCACTTCCTAGGCGGTGAGTGAACCCAACCATAGCACCTGAATTCTCTCATGGGGAGTTTCCTCCCAAGTCTGGCAAGACGATTCCTTACTGTACTGGCGGCTATCGATACTTCATCTGACGGTGCCGTATCAAGCCCCAAAATTACAGATTGAAGACCATGAATAGTTATACCCATCTGAGTTCGGAGTTCGGTGATGGGTAATGAAGCCACAATGAACCCGCTCATGATCATCTGTAAGATGCCAAGGCATCACTCATCCTACGGCTTGCTTCTGCAAGTGTGTAAACGAGTACTGGCGAGGAATGGAAGAGATATATAGGGGACTTCCTTCATCATCATTCAGCCAATCCTCATCATCAAGGGTCAACATATCCAGATCCTCGACATGATCACCAAACAAATAATCCGGTTTCTTCAGAGCTTGAGTGGAGCTAGGATCTTCAATAAGTGGAGCATCTATGATCTACTAGCATAACATACGACGAGCCCCACTTTGTACCAACTGATGAACCTCCCTAGACCCATCTGGAGTAAACTAAGGAGTCAGGCCAATAAGCGGTCCCATAACATTAGCAGCGAATGTCTCTCCGCTATTACCACTCGTCACGTGAAGTAGGAAGCTACCCACCGAGAACTCAACTAAAACAAATAACACAAAATCAGAAAGATTATTTCTACGATAAAACGAGGACTTAACTCACCTGGCAAATTAGCTAGATAGGACCACTGTTTGGTCATATCGGCAAGATGATTTCAATTGTTTTACACAAGAGGGACAATGTACACTGTCGCGCAAGTAACGTGACAATATACCCCGCCTTACAGGATACAATACAATATGAAACCGCCCCCGAATGCCTGAAGACGTGTATTGGCCAAGCAACACACGCCTCTCAAAGCTTCAATCCTCGCAAAGGAGGATATCAACTCTTCCCGATTGACTCACCAAGGAGACAAACAAGGGTGCAACATAACCTAAAATCATCTCGAATGCCTGAAAATGTGAATTAGCTAAGCAACACACGCCTCTCGAAGCTTCAATCCCCACGAAGGAGGATATCATCTCTTCCTGGTTGACTTGCCAAGGAGACAAACGAGGGAGCAATACAGAGAATACCAAAAATTATGAAGGCTCACTCCCATATGAAGAAACTACAAGAGCCTTCTTATTATGTTGAGAGATGAAGCGACTCCTATGAAAGCACGATCATCATGGAGACATGGGTAACCTGCAATGAAAATCAACAAATCAGGTCAATCTCAAATTTAAGAACCCGAAATTAAAAAGGGAAATTATGAACTTTAACTAAAAAAATCCAACAAAGAAAATAGGATTTTACAGTTAAAGTATAACTAAACCTACAGGATCCATACATGCCAATAACGGGTTTAAATTGCGTTCAGGACCTTTATGATCAATTTTGGGCGAAATACCCAAAATACCTCTTATGCTCAAGGCTCAATGCTATCCATGAGTACATTCAAAATTTGGCCATGATTAAAGGCCATCATCCTCAATATCAAAATTTTGGCCACTTTTGTACATAACCCCCTCAAAAATTCTTTGGCCACTTTTGCACATAACCCCCTCCAAAATTTTGGCTATGGGTGTGTAACCCAAGCCACCAAATTTTGGCCATGTGTATGCAACCCAACCCCCCCAAAGCTTGGCCAATCTTGCATATAACCCCCATCAAGAGCATTCAGCCATATGCACATCCAAACTCCTCCAAAAATTCGGCCACATGCACATTCAAATTCCTCAAAAAATTTCGACCATGAGCGCATATTCAAGCCCCCAAAAATTCAGCCATATTCACATACCCACAATCAAGTTTCAATCTTTCCCACAAAACCCAATTCATGAGGTGAAAAGGCCCTAATCTTTGCATACAAATTCATGAATTCTTGATACATACCTACATTACAAGTCAAAGTTCTAATCTTTACATCAAAACCAATGAATTCTTGAAATAAAATCAAGCATACAAGTTATGAAGGAAGCTTACCCAAATCAAAGCTTGACAACCCAAACTTGAAGGAGGAGAATCCAATGCAAAAAACCCTTGAGCTCGAAGTTGATTTTCGACCAAAATATGAGGGGCTCTAAAGACTAAGAGGTTGACGCTTTAGGAGTTCTTAGAGAGGAAAATTTTGAGTTTGGAAGTTATAGGTTTGGAGGAGGAAGAAGATAAAAATATGAGGGAGTTCAAAATTGGGTTTTGGAGGAAAGAGAGGGGGGCACAAAGGACCCTGCATTGACTCATGGCTATGTGTTGATCGGCGTTGACTTTCATCGTAATACGTTGACCAGTATTGACTCATGCCTACATGTTGGCCGGTGTTGACTTTCATCGTAATATGTTGACCGGTGTTGACTCATGGCTACGCGTTGACCGGTGTTGACTTTCATCATGACACATTGACCGACATTGACTTTCATCACAACACGTTGACCAGCGTTGACTCTTGGCTACGTGATGACCTGTGTTTACTTTCACTATAACACATTGACCGACATTGACTTTTATCATAACGCGTTGACCAATCTTGACTCATGGCTACGCGTTGACTATAGTTTATACTCATACATTAACTGGAGTTTTGAGAATTAGTTTAATCTCGTGTACCCGTTGGAGGTTCAAGGTGATGCAATTTATACTCGTATACTCATTGAAGTATGAATATGAGCTTCAAATACAGCAAAAAGAGTGAAAACAACTATCAAAAATACCTGGGACCTCCTCTAGTAGGTGAGACACCACTACGAGTGGTGTCTTGCCCTAGGTGTGTGACACGAGTAGTGTCTCAGCCTAGGTCCGAGACACCCCTTGTGTCCCGGTCTAGGTCCGAGACACCCTTTGTGTCTCGGTCTAGGTGTGAGACACATCTTGTGTCTCGACCTAGGAGAGAGAAAAAGAAGGGGGAAAGATAAAAATTAAAAAAAGGACCTATTGTTAGTTAATTTGATCAGTGAGGGACTTTGAGTACCGTGTTGGGACTTTAACATTGGGAGTGTTAAGTGCACAAACACAGTGGGAGTTTGGATGGACTCACTCGAAAGAATTTTGGGGGACCCACTGTCAGTTAATTTGATCAATGAGGGACTTTGTGGTGGAGGACCATGAATCAAGCATCCCACAGGTGCACCATAGGAGTTTTGTGAGGGAAGATTGACCAAATGAGGTCATTAAATCTCATCTCAACGAAAGAATACTCAGAAAGTCACAGTGCGAGGGTTTTAATCATCTTGGAAATAATTAAATTGCCATAGTGGGAGGTTCTCAATCAATTTTATTATGATTAAGAATGAATTATTCAGATGACTTGTCTTCATCTTGAACAATTAGCTGATCTCGGGTTATCCTTAAGAATATCATGCATAGCATTCTCTAGGAACTTCCCGTTAAACAGGTTATCCTGAACATACTAGGGATGGTACTTTTTTAGAAACTTCCCATTTATTGGCATCATGAGTTTGTCACCGTCTTCAGTGATTAAGTGATATGTGTCGTTTGAGTAGACTGTCTTTATTACAAATGACCCTTCCTATTTGGGTTGAAATTAGTCTTTCTTCTTGGAGTTGAGTATCATTGGTCGCTAGACGACAAGAACCAAGTCTCCTTCCTTAAAGCTTCATTGTTGGACTCTTTTATCAAAAGCTCGGGAGATTCTAGCCTGGTAAAACTCAATTTATCGTTGAGCCTCTATGTGTTTTTCATCCAACATCTCAAGTTCTTTGAGGCGTTTCTAATGTTGTTCCTCCATTGTTATCCCCGTTGCGAGAGCAATACCAAGGGATGGAATTTGGATTTCCAAGAGAAGAACAGCCTTACAGCCATGCACTAGAGAGTACGAAGTTACTCTAGTAAGTGTGCAGACTGTGGTGTGATATGCCTAGAGAGCTTCGTTGAGTTTCTCGTCCCAATCTTGTTTATTAATTCTGATGAGCTTTGACGGAATCTTAATAATAGTTTTGTTGAAATCTTCAACTAATCTGTTCATAGTGGGATTGTATGCTGTCAACAAGACGTCTTGAATCCTAAACTTTCCATAAAATTTGATGAAGGCATTGCTGACAAATTGACGGTCATTGTTGTGCATGATTTGTTATAGAACACTGTATCGGTAGATGATGTAGTGTTTGATGAACTTGACGATGTTACTTGTTTTCACTTCTTTAAGTGGAACCGCTTTAGTCTACTTTGATAAGTAGTCAGTAATTGCTAAAATGAAATGATCATCTTTGGCTGACGGTGAAAAAATAGGACCGACAATGTCCATTCCTCATGTCTCGAATGGCCATGATGTGGCCGAAGGATGCAAGTGCTCTGGGGGTTGGTGCATATAGTTTGCATGTATCTGACACGCGTGATACCGTCGAGCATAGTCAACTGCGTCCTTAACCATGGTTGGCCAATAATATCCTATTCTTCTGAGTTGATCATAGAGCTTGGGACCAGATTAGTGTGCACCACATGTTCCGTCGTGCACTTCTTTGAGAGCCTCCTTTGCTTCTTTGGTCGAAAGACATCGGAGTAGCAGACCATTATATGCGCAACAATACAATGTCTGGGTCGCCATGTTATAATAGAATCTTGGTGCTTTTTATCGGACCGAGTCTCTTTCTTTTATGTCTTCCGGTAAAACACCGTGCAAGACATAATCAATAATGAGAAATCACAAATCTCGAGGCTCGAGTTCAATTCTAGCAGAGTGCACCTCCTTGATGTCCAAAGTACAATATGGTATAAAGAGTTTGTGAGTTCTCACAGTTACCCATTGTTCTATGTCGGGAGGCTGTGCCAAAGATACTGCTAGTGCTGCCAGTGCATCTACATATGCGTTCTGGAGACATGGAATGTACTCGATGATGAATTCTTCAAACGAGTCTATCATCTCAATGGTTGCCTTGTGGTACGGTATCAAGTCTTGATTCCTGACCTCATACTCTCCTCAAATTTGGTTGACTATTAGTTGAGAATGACCAAAAGCTTCGAGATATTCGACCCTCAACTCTTTGGCGAAACTGAGCCCAATGAGCAGTGTCTTATTTTCAACCTTTTTATTGATGTCGGGTTATCCTTAAGAATATTATGTGTAATATTCTCTAGGAACTTCCCGTTGGATACAAGGGAAATAGTTTATACTCATATACCTGTTGGAGTTTCGGAAGAAGTAGTTTATACTCATATACTTTTCGGAGTGTCAGAAGAAGTAGTTTATACCCATATACTTTTTGGAGTTCTCATTCGGTTTGTTCTACCATTCTAACATCGGCCTCAACCAAAGATTGAATTCTGTTTTTAAGAATGAAGCAAACCTTAGTGGGACGAAGGACCCTCTTATTATACACACAATATTTTGGGTCTGAGCTCTTATGGGCTTCCTCTTGATTTTTAATAGGTGGCAGTTTGATCTTGTTGTTGTTCAGGAGATACTCGAAGATGGCTGAAATGTCATCATCTTTAAAAGGGTACTGTTGCATTTTTGGCGACAGTTGTGGTGATTATTGTTGTAATGTTTGATCAACAATAGCCACAGCTGCTATCAGTTGGCTACTCTCAGCCTCCTTTCTTTTAAGAAAGCATTTAGTGAAGGTGGTGACTGACTCTCTAACCTTCGGCTTCTTGTCCTCACATTCATATCCACTCGAACGATGTTGAGGAAAAGCAATCAAGTCACCCTCAGTTTCATTAAGGGGTGCAATTGAACCACCCCAAGTGTTACCAAGGGGTGCATCAGCCTTGATGACTTCATGTACCCTTGGATCACTGTCATCTACTCCATTTCGAATGGGTGTGACAGGAGTAGTGTGATGACTAGACTCAACCCAATGACTGGATTTAAGTAGTTGAAGCCTTTGAGCCTGCAACTCCCTTATTTGCTGCATAGCCAACCCCATCTCGGCTTCAAATTCTTTTTTCTGCTTGGTTAAAGATGCAATTACTCATATAGATGCAATTACTCGTATAGAGTTAGCTGGTTAGGAGTGATGGTGAATGCCTCTCTGCTGCTTTTGGAAAGATGCAATTACTCGTATAAAGTTATCCTCGTTAGGATATTAGCCGATTGGGTCATAACATCAAAACGGTATGGAGTGTTCAAACTTCCTGATTTATCTCTCCCAATCGGACGATTGAAATAAGATTGCTTTAGGTTTTGAACCTTTTGTTGCTGGGATTCCTTTTGTTTAGTTGCAGCCTCCTTCTATTTATTTGTTGATGGCTGCTGAGGTTCTCCAGAAGACTTTGGCATGGTCGTGACCATCCCCTGCTCAGCTAATTGATCGATCACCTTAGGATAATTGAATCGATATTCGTTCCCACTTTTGGTGGCAAAGGATGGTCCTTCGCTACTCGCAAAAGCTTCATGCTAATCATCAAAAATTGGAAAGGTAGGGATCCCTTCGTCATTTTTCTCCGGAATTGCTATGGTGGCCCTTCCCTTTACCTTAGACTTGGATTTCTTCTTAGAAGATGAGCCCGTCCACTGTTCGTCTTCGAGCAGATCTGGATAGACCTAAAGAATTTCACCGTTCGGGGCCATATATAGTAGTAGCCCCTTCTGACGTTGTCTATGAGGATCGCTGTTGATGCTCTTGATCTCCACCTTCGTCACGGGTTCTGGTTAAAACCATGTTAGGGGAACAGACTTGAAGCTGATAGTAATTGCATTCGCACCTACTATCTTTTCCTTAGGTTGCTTCGTAGTGATGATCCCAACGTTAATCAGGGCTTGGATTTTGTCTTTGAGTGCATAACATATCTTGGTGTGATGATGAACTGCACTATGGAATGCGTAGTATTTTAGATCTGTAGTCTTCTTAGCTCCCTCCTAGTCAGTGATTAGAGGCAACTTGATCTTGTTGTTCTCGAAGAGGTATTTGAATATTCCGGGGACCTCGTCTTCCTTGACGGAGTATTCCTTCGAGAATTTTTGCTCAGAAGCCTTCTGTTGTCATTGAGGTTGTTGCTTCTATTGAGGCGATTACTGCTTTGGCGCTTGTTGCTATGGCTGTTGTTGTGGTTGTAGTTGGAGCATTTGATTTGCGTGCCTTCTTTCTTTTGAGGAAACATTCAGTTTTCTCCCCCGTGCTCTTTTAATTCTTTCCAAGTCTTGGATAGTGCCACACCCATAACTTCCAACACGTCCAAAGATAGATTGTTGTGGCACATTTAGAGAATGAACTCCTCCATAATCGGATCTCGGTAGTTCATCGCCTTATTTTGGAAGTGCATGATGAAGTTCTCGACCGATTCTCCGTCCTTTTGTTTCTTCTCCACAAAGAGTGTTTCGACTGACACATTAGTGTCATCATAGAAGAAGTTGGTGAGAAACATGCTCTCTATGTCGCTCCAGCTGTTGATACTTCTGGGCTTGAGATGGTACCAATCGAAGGTAGCTTGGCAAAGGGTGCCAACGAATGGTCGGACCATTAATGGTTCGTTGCCGGAAATCACACCGAGGTGAGACTTGAAGTAAATCATGTGCTGAGTGGGGGAGCCTCCCCCATCAAATGGTATAAATTTGATTAGATTAAACTTTTCCAGATATAGGATCAACTCCCATTCCCCTGGATAGGGACACAGAATACAAATCTTCTTTACCTCTTGAGCAAACATCAACGCGTTGATCTTGCTCTCTAGGTCTTTCATTTTCTCATCCTCGCTTGTACTTTTCTTCAGATGATTTTGAGGAGAAACAACTGGACCACCCCCAGCGTTGTTACCATCAGTAGGACCACACACAGCATTTTGATCAACAGGAGGTTTATCAGCGTTGGAATTCTCATCCACGTCTGAATCACTACTTCCTTGATTAGTAGCGTTGTGACGGCTAGATTCACCAATCTGATTTGATAAGGCTTGTCCAGAGCATCTTCGATGATTTTGGCCATTTGTTCAGCATTGATAATGAACGCCTAACGGGATTGTCCTGTGCTGGACACCGTATTGTTAGAAGCAATCGCGGAGTTGGTGTCTGACGTTTCATGCTCCGAGGAGTGTCCTCTATTTTGTTTAGGTCATCTAGTTCCTGACCGTAACCAAGCGATGCACTAAGATGCCTCATGGAAAGAGTTAGGGCTGTAACACCTTGTCGATTTTTCTTTATTGGACATATTGATGGTAACTTCTGGAAGCTCGTCATAATGACCGGCATATTTCTTCTTATAGAAGCATCATGAGTTAGATTTAGGTGCTTCAGTAGAGATCCTTTCAAATACCGAGACCCTTCGTAGAGCGATCTTAGGGCAGCTACATTCTGATAATACTGCCCCGATTAACTTCTCACAAGGACAGTGAGAGTCTAATTCTGGGGTACTTCTCTTTCAAGATTTATTTGTACCCCCAGCCTAATAGTACAACTTATCAATGTTGTGGCCGGAGCAATCTATCAGTTGTTGGTTTGAGTCTCTAGGTATAACATTGTTGTTTGACAGACACGTTCTCTTCTGAATAGGTAGTGCCTTGTTGGCATTCACAAGAGTCACACGTTTGGAATCGCACCTTCGCGAAGGTGGAACCTTAACGGGCTCTTGGTCTTCCACATGCAAGCCCAAGCGGGTGGTTTACTGGAGTTAGTTTGTTGGAAGGACGCATACGACCCCCCAGTCTGAAGAGTTGCTGGGGATTTGTTCACTGGACCAAAGCGTTCTTTGATAGGAGTCTTGCCTTGATCTTCGTGTAGAGGACCCAAGCGATCCTTTAATGAAATTCTAAATTTGGATAGATCCACACTGCCGTAGGGCTTTACCATAGATAGAGGAGCAATAGGAACGAAATCGAAAGTTGATGGAGGTTGGGAAGCAGCCTTAGAGCTGGAATTAGATGAGAGACATGACTGGTGTCTTTCCCCAAGTGGAGGCGTCTTGGCTATTTTCGGTGCGATTTTTGTTGTTGTTTAGGCCTTTGACACCCAGACTTGTTTGGATTTTGGTGATTTTTTGACCACCTCTTCTTTTTGTAGCTCTTGTGCCTTTTACGCAAGGATCCGTGCATGCGCAAGAAGTGCACGACGCTTCTGGATGCTCCTCAAGAGTAGAACGTGTTTGTTTGACATGAAACCATTTGTTAGCTAACGGTTAGGAGGAGTAACCCATTGCTTGTTGTGGCGACGACTTAGTGGTTTGCCGCCTTTTGAATCCTAAATCTGCTTGATAACAAAATCTGTCCACCTACTGTGCATTAATGAGCAAGACGTTGGCGCTACCTATGACGAGCCCTCTTCGTTAGAATTGGTGCACTTTCAATGGGAAACTCCATGACCTGTGAGGAGTTATCATGAGCATTAGATCCGGCATCCTTGGATGCTGGGGAGGAGTCTTCAACAACAATTAGGTGAAGATCGACACCCTGGGCCTTCAAGTCCGAAGACCAATGAACATTCTTTAGGGAAGTGGTCTTTCTGCGCTTGTAAGAAGAGGAAGATCTGTAGGAGGAGGATGAGACGTAATTCTCAAACTTCTGCTGGTCGAATTCGTACTCGACCTTTTCATCAACAAGGATCTTTATCATCGGCTACGGCACAACAACCTCGGCAGCGAGGCTATTGGCTCCCACTGTGATCCCCAGCGTGTTCGTGTCAGAAATTTGATTCATTTAGGAACTCGTTACAATTATTTATCGACTTACAAGTTCAAAAGAGTGATCCTTTTTATAAGACTTCTCTACACAAACGAATGTAAATAGAGAATTTCCTAGAAACACACGCAGAGGATGTTTATCACCCACTGCTTGTATGGGGTCTTTGCATGTGTCGTGGTTTATCCATGGACCACCGCGAATCAGATCCGGTTGATTTCGTTGTCTTACAAAGAAAATAAGAAATTAAGGTCAATGACTCAGCATAGTAAGGCAAACACTCTTCTCGAGATCACAACAATGGAGCGATCTCAAGGAAACTGCAAAAGAACATTGAAGGGGTGCAAATCTCTCGAACTCTTCCTCTGTTTGCTGAAGAACTCATCAAGAACTTGATTCCTCCTCTCTGAAATTCATGCTCCTTACTCTCCAAAATGTCAGGGCTTTGCCGTTGCTCCCAAAATTTTGATCCTTGTGAATAAAGGCCCTAAGACTGTATTTATAGGCTTTAGACGCTTTGTTTTCGGATAAGAATGAATGATTTGATCTCAACTTCAGTTATAACTACTTAACCACGTTCAAAGATAGCCTCAAATTAGTTGGAGAGGTTCTGGGATGACATCTTATCAAAAATGGGTGAAAACAACTTTACCGGGCGAGAGACACTGCTGGTGTCTCGCTCCTGGGCCGAGACACCATTGGTGTTTCGGCCATTGGCCGAGACACCTTTGGCGTTTCCCCGTTGTTTTGCCTCTAATTGTTTCGTCTAATCTCGGAATGAAACGATTCAAGATATATTAGAAAGCTGGCAAAGTGATCTACAACTTCTCATAGGTGAAACACACAGGGAGTGATCCAAACACGAGTGGCGCATTGTTCTTTGTGGGTGAAATATAACTCCCAGTTGAGTCGTTTCTTCATTATTTTACCATCCCGATGACTCGTATGCTTTGCCAACTCGCTTCATACACTTGTCAGCTTCGATATGGCATCAGATAATCCTCCTTGACTTGGATAATAACACTCATCGTCTTTTCTCTGTCTCAAGCTACGTGCGGAAACCTATAGGTAAATTTTGATGCCTACAGTAGATAACGGGTGCTGAAGGGTTACAGATATGTCGAACTCTTCTTCTTTATACTAAAGAACTCGTAGATCTCTCTTCCCTATCTCTAAAATTCATGCTCCTCTGCTATTCAAAATGACAGGGCTTCACCGACAGCTTTAAATTCTCGATCTCCCGTGTATAGGGATCCTATGGCTATATTTATAGGCTTCAAAAGCTCTGTTATCAGATAAAAACGGATGCTTTGACTTTGTCACATTTAAAGATAGCCTCAAATTAGTTGGAGAGATTCTGGGATGAAATCTTATTGAGAAATGGGCGAAAACAGCTTTATTGGGCGAGAGACACCGTTGGTGTCTCGCCCTTGGGCCAAGACATGATTGATGTCTCGACCATTGGCCGAGACACCAATAGTGCCTTTCCCATTGGGTGAGAGACCGCTGGTGCCTCTCCTATTTAGGTGAGATGCTGTTGGCATATTTTCGTTATTTTGCCACTAACTCTCCCATCCGATCTCGGAATAAAGTGATCCAAAATGCGTTAGAAGCTAGAGAAGAGATCTACAACCTCCCTTGGGTGAAATACACATGGAATGAGCGAGACACGAGTGGCACTTTGCTCTTTGTGGGTGAAACATAACTCCTGGTTGAGTCGTTTGTTCGTTATTTTTTCATCCCGTTGACTCGTATGCTTTTCTAACTCGCTTCATGAGCTTGTTAGCTTCGCTACAGCATCAGATAATCCTCCTTGACTTGGATAATGACGTTCATCATCCTTTCTCTGTCTCGAGTTGCTTGCGAAACCTATAGGTAATTTTTGACGCCTACAGAGACCCCCTCCAAGTATTTCAGTCTCGTTCTTTTATAGAAGATCCTAAAATACTTTGGATGTGATAGGCCCAATCTTCAATCTCTTCAGTATTTTGTCGAAGAGATCTATATAGAAGGACCTGTAACTGGCTTCAGTTCTTGATTTCTTTAATTCTTAATCTATTCAGTATTTTATCGAATAGCTAAAATTCTTCCAGTGCTACATTTATCATCTGACCGTAGTTGAAGTCTTGAACTAAAACTGGTGTATAGGGTTCTGATTGTAGCTTGTGTCATTGAATCAGTGTTGAACTAATTATCTTTGTCGTTGACACATATCTGAACTGCGATTGAAGTCCCAGAAGTATGCTTTAACCTAAAATTAATTTAAGCCTTGTTTCGGTGAATTTATCACTGCGTTGACCAACATTGTCCTTCATTGTAACGCGTTGATGAGCGTTAACTTTCATTGCAACGCGTCATATCACATTAACATAGTTTATATTTGTACGTTTACTGGAGTCTATACAGTTTAACCTCCACCAACGTTGTAACACGTGGCAGGCCTAAGTGTAGAGGCTGCAGGACCAACCGTTGATGCTGGTTTATCTGTAGGTACGGATCTTACCCTTATGTCCCACTAGTTATTTACTTAACCATAGGGAAGTTTTGGTTGTAGGACCAGCTATTGGAGCATATTCGGCTACCATTACGAATGCTTTAAAGGTTCCTTATGAAGGCTTCGACTAGAATTGATGTTGTCAGAGGTACTTAAGTCACGAGACCAACTGATGAAGTTGATGCGTCAATGACTATTAAAGCTGATTGAAGATGAAGCTTGAACAAGTTTTATGAAGGGAGGCTCTCAGAGTTAGAAGAGCGAATCTGTCATCACAAGCTATTCATTATAAGATTTTAGCAAACTCTCAGCCATTGACAGATTTGATGAGTATTTACCGACTACCGTTTAAGTCGAGCTAGCATGTAGATTATATAAGTTCATTCTACATGTAATGTTGTGCTAAAAGAGTGAACTATTTTAGACTTAGTGCTATGATATCGAATATATAGACTTTGTCTCTTTCACAGGAACGTACCACCCGACAATGCGTGTTAGGCGTAGGCTTATCTCTAATTAGGGATCAAGATAATATCCCTCATGCATGCAAGGCATGGATTTTGACATTATTAATAAGAAACTACCATGATGTCGAATACGTGGATTTTCGTCCTTTTCACGGTAAAAAACTAACTGGCAATGCGTGTTAGGTGAAGTCTTATCTCTAATAAGGGATCGAGATAAAGTCCCCCATGTGTGTAAAGCATGGATCATGATGCTGGAGAGGAAGAATTTTATTTTCTATCTCATGCTTGTCTTCTTTTGGGGCAAAGACGTACCAGTTGCTGGAGAGGAAGGACTTTATATTCTATCTCCTGTTGTAAAAGAAACTCAAAGTAGGATCTCTACTTCGAGAATCTGAAGGGTGAAACTAAGAGTGGGATCTTCCACTACGACAGACATGTCTATTAGCGACCAATTTTTTTGCGAGAAAATTATTTTCCTCAAAAAATATCACTTTTGACGAGGAAAAAATTGTTTTCTCGGTAAATATCAGTAGGTCTTCTACGAGGAATATATTTTCCTCACAATAGACCACCTTCTACGATGAAAATTTTAGTTCCTCACTAAATATGATCATGATTTGGTCTCCTAACTAGTTATTTTATTGGCGAGGAAATATGAGATTTTGATGATGAACTTTTTCATCGCGAAATGTACATTTAACGAGGAAATAATCATTTCATCGCTGTTCTTTTGGCGAAAAATAGAGGAAAACCCGCCAAATGTAACAGCGACAAAGTATGATTTCCTCGCTGAAGATCCATAATCAGTGAGGAACCATTTCCTCATAAAAAAATCAATTAGCGAGGAAATAATAATTTCCTCATTATTAGTTTGGCAGGAAAAAAACCCGCTAATTTCAATGGTGACAAATTTAAGGTTTCATCGCTAAAAGTTTTTGTTTTTACGAGGAATCGTTTCCTCGTTAAAAAGAACCTATTAGCGAGGAAATTATAGTTTTCTCACTATTAATTTGGCGAAAAAATTTGTAACACCCACAAAATTCATTGACGACAAATTAAAGGTTTCCTCGCTAATTTTTTTTTATGAGGAACCGTTTCCTCATTAAAAAACTAATTAGCGAGGAAATAATAGTTTCATCATTATTAGTTTTGGCAGAAAAATGTGCAAAACCCGCCAATTTCAATAGCAAAAAATTTAAGGCTTCCTCGCTACAAGTTTTTGTTTTACGAGGAATCGTTTTGTCGTAAAAAAGAACCTATTAACGAGGAAATTATAGTTTCCTCATTATTAATTTGGTGGAAAAATGTGCAACACCCGCCAAATTCATTGACAACAAATTGAAGGTTTCTTCACTATTTTTTTTGTCTTACGAGGAACCCTTTCCTCGATAAAAGAATCAATTAGCAAGGAAATAATAGTTTCCTCATTTTTACTTTGGTGAAAAAATGTGTAAAGCCCTCCAAATTCAATGACGACAAATTTAAGGCTTCCTCGTTAAAAGATTTTATTTTGCGAGAAATCATTTCCTTGTTAAAAAATCAATCAGCGAGGAAATAATAATATCCTAATTATTCGTTTGCGAAAATTTTGGTGGGAATTTGGGTAAAAAAGTAGGTGGGTACTCAAAGAAAAGAGTGGGCCTCTGATATCAATGGCCTAACAAATATCCATATACAAGTCAATAATTGTGGGTCAATTTAGATTTTTTTTAATAAATGTCCAGCACGAGGTAAAGCTCCAGTATGGATAGAAATAAGGATTTGGTTTGTCTAGTTGATGGTTCCTTTTTGTAGGTTTTTGCATAATTCACGTGATGATTAACAACCAATTAATATTTATTCAGGTTCAAAGTGATCCCAATGATAAATGATTGCTCACAAATCTGATAAGATTTAAACAATTTGCGATTTTTAAATATACATTTATTTCAGACTTCTAAAATTAGATTTTGTTAATAGATAATATTGACTTCTGAAAATAGATTAAACCAAACGTGCAACAAAATCTCTTATTCCTATTTGGCATAATGTTTAAGGTATATGGTGACCATGCTTCGATATCAATGGAGAATCGTGTGTGTGTGTGTGTGTGTAAATATAAAGTATTTGTGATTTTTGAATATACATTGGTTTCAGACATCTGAAAATAGATTATGTTAATAGATAATATTGACTTCTGAAAATAGATTAAACCAAACATGCAATGAAATCTCTTATTCCTATTTGGCAATAAAAATATTCCCTCTAGCCTGTTCTGTCTAGTTTAGTGCATTCTAGACGAAAATTTCCGTCTAGAATGACAAACTAGATAGAATATTTTTATTTTTTTAAAAATAAAAAACAACATAAACGGAATAAAAAGCAACATAGACGGAATTTCCGTCTAGGTTGTGTTTAATAATAAAAAAACATAACCCTATTACTCTCCCCCCGCCGCCCCCAAAATTTCATTCGTTCCCCACAAAATTTCTTTCGTTCCTCCTAACCCTATCTCTCCCCCTGCCTCCAACTCATTTCTCTCGTTCCCACCCCCTCCTGAGAAAACTCCTAAACCTAATCTCCTCTCTCTCCTATGATCACAGCCGACCCCGTTCCCCCACCCCTCGACCTCCTCTCTCCCCTCGTTCCCCCCACCCGACCTCCTCCGCCATCCCTTCCTCAACCATCCCCAGATCCAGCCTCTCCACGAAACCCCCAACAAGACCCCCAGAAAAGCCCAGCCCAGATCGCTTCAAAGTCCAATACCTCACCACCTCCTTGGGCTTCTCCCTTGCCCAAGCCCTCAAATCCTCAGCCAGCCTCACCCACATCAAACACTAGTAGAAAATTAACCAAACTAGACAGAACAACCTAGACAGAAAAAAATTGCTCCAAACTAGACAGAATGTGTTCCGTCTAGCCTGTTCTGTCTAGTTTAGTGCATTCTAGACGGAAATTTCCGTCTAGAATGACAAACTAGACGGAATAGTTTTATTTTATAAAAATTAAAAAGCAACCTGAAATTTCGTCTAGATTGCCAAACTAAATGGAATTTCGGTCTAGGTTTTAAAACCCCGTGATTTTGATGAGTTATGGAAGTGTCAACCAGCGCAGGAGTAGCGTTGAATGAGTTGGCGAACAGCAGGGTCAAAGAACCCAGATTTTAGCTCATGAGTCAACCCATGACTGCCATGAGTCGACTCATGATATCAACCCCTGTTGTCAAATGGCTCTGCTGAGTCGACTCATCACCTTATGAGTCGACCCATGAGTCATGAGTCGACTCATATCAGAGCATGAGTCGACTCATCGGGGTTTTTCTGGTTTTCTGGGTCGGGTTTGTTTGGGTTTCGGGTCGGGTTTTATCCACTCGTATATATTCTCCTCTACGCGAAAACACCTCATTTCATCAGCTAACCCCAGAGAAACCCTCTCCCCCTCTCCCCCTCAAAACCCTAGCTCGTTTTTGGGCATTCTTAAGCGATTTTTGGGGGATTTCAGCAGCTTCTTATGGACTACAGTAAAGGGGATTGTTCTTCATCACATCTGAGGCGAGTAACATCTCGTCCAATCTTTCTCCCATGTTTTTAAGAGTTTACAACTATTTTCTATGAGTTTTATTGAGCCTAAGACTTATTTTCAAGTATAAATCAATATCCTTGTTAGGGTTAATGCTAGAAATCATGTGTTTCAGATTTTAAATCCCCACCAACAAGTTTTTGATGAAAACCCATATCTGGAATTTTATTTAAAGAATAAAAATATGAGTTTTATATTGATTAAATGCTTTCTTTCATGTATAGGAGTTAAATGTTAGATTTAACCTAGAAGAAAATCGTTTCTCATGATAAATATGTTTTTCTCACTGTATCATAGTCGAGAATCGATGGCTATAGAAGTGTAGATCAGTAAATGGAAGTGTGGATCGAATTGAACGAATTACAGTTGTGAGAAATGCTTTGTTCAGCCCGTGAGTCGACTCACGACTCATCATGAGTCGACTCATCAGGTTGAGTCGACCCAGGACTGTCATGAGTCGACTCACGAAGTCTAGTTGTGTTGCCTTTTTTATTCTGCTGAGTCGACTCGTCAGTATACGAGTCAACCCATAAGTCATGAGTCGACTCATAACAAACCATGAGTCGACTCACGAAGTCCTTTCCTGTTATCGAATGTGTTCTGCTGAGTCGACTCATAATTAAGCACAAGTCGACTCATCGTAGTATTTGCTTTATGTTTCGTTTGTGCTTCTATTTAAATCACCCACTGGGTGTATATAAGTATATATATATATATATATATATATATTATTCAAGGGTACTGTCTAGCATGTTTGAACTTGAGGAGTGCCTTGTTTATGGAGTATTTAATTGCAGTGATTATGATTTCACCTGTACCTGTAAGATGACATTTCGGACACAAGCTTAAGTCAGTACAACAAGGTACGTACGGGAATAAGACATGCATACCTTCTTATACGCAGTCCTCGTGTTGGACTATAATCCATAAAAGTCCTCGTGTTGGACTATAATCCATTTAAAGTCCTCGTGTTGGACTATAATCCATTACTGCCATGTTTTAGACTTTTGCTAAACCTTGAGCATGTTACTAAATCAAGTTTGGGTACACGACATATTGTATGAGGCTGGGACATAATAGCTACCTAGATTGTGGCCATGACATGATTACAGTACTTATCGGTAGAGATGGGTTTGTATTCGTTTCCTTTATTGTTTCTTGTATTAGATCTCGGGTTTAGTATTTAGGGATTTATAATTTGAGATACAAGGTATATACATGAGGGTTTCCTTGTTTGGATTATTTCGCTCGACGTACCTATGCTCGTGTTGTATTTTCCTAAGTACCAAAACCCATTGTTGTTAGGATAAATGATTTATATTATTGTGTATTAACTATATTTTCTTATGCAACGAGCCCTATCCCTTGGGGTTGGTTGTGATGTTGCTCGCTAGCGCTTTGACGCTCGTTGTCCCTCCCCCTTTCAGGTAACGAGCCAGGAGCCCGGAGAGTCGCAGGTTGAGGGCGACCCATACTAGTGTCTATTATCCTCTTTTTAGATGTATTTATTTTTGTACTCCACTTGAGACATTTTAGACTTGAGAGGTTTATGTTCTAGAGTTATAAAGATTGTGTGCCTTATTTCCTGTATCAGACATTATGTACTTTGAGACATGTTGAGGTCTCCAGATCTTATTGTTCATTTCAGACTTTGACTATGTACTTCAGCTTATTTGATTGATGAGATGTATTAATTTGAGTCCTATCATTTCATCAAGCATTTGTTGTAAAATCTTTTACTTGCTTTGTACTACACCTGTTGTTGATTCCACTAGAGAGATAGTAATTGTGATGGTGAAACATGTTATTGCACAGTATGGTGCATGGCAGGTTTGACATTTCTGGTTTCACCTCGGACTGCAGCCTTGTGTGAACCCAGGGGCGTCACATAGGTTGTGGTTTAATAATAATAAAAACCTAAACTTGTGAACCCCGCCCCCCCCCAAAAAAAAAAATTCATTGGTCCCGCCCACAAATTTTCATTAGTCCGCAGCCGCCCCCAAATTTCATTGGTCCGCCCCTAAAATTTCATTAGTCCCCCCTCCCCGCGAAAAAATTCTAACCCTAAAAATTTCCTTAATCTGCTCCCTCCTCGTCTACTAAACCCACACCGCCTCACTCTCCCTCTCTTCCTCTCAGATCTCTCTCTCCCCGAAAAGAAAAAAACTCCAGACCCACCGATCCGCACGTCCTCTCACCTCCTCTTTCTTCCTCTACTCTCTCCCGCCGACCACCGCCCGCTGTCCCCTCCTCTTACCTCTACCCTCTCGCCCCCTGCCCTGCCGCCCTCCTCTTCTCCTTTCTCTCCTCTCCCCAAGCCTCGTCACCTCTGTTCCCCTGCCGCCTCTCCGCTCCGCCGCCCTCTTCTCTCCTCTCACTCTTTCCTCTATTTTCAGCCCCCGCCCCTCCCCTGCCGCCATCCTCTCCCTCTCACTCTTCTCTATTGCCACCCCTGCCCCCCTGCCGCCCTCTCTCCCTCTCACTCTTCCTCTATTGCCGCCCCCGACCCCCTCACCCTGCCGCCCACCACCCCTCAAATTGATTTCATCAAGAATCGATGTTGATTTCATCAAGAATTGATTTTTTTTTGTTTCAAGATGTGGTCGGGATCATGGAGAAGCTCTCGGAGTGCATCGTTCAGAGAGGAGCAAACTTGCACAGCATCGATGTCTCGTCCCCGAGAACAAGCACGTCTTCTACTCAAGAAGGTTTTGGTTCTTTAGCTTCATCTTGTTTCAAGCAATTAATTATAGCGTTTAGGATTTTGTCATGTGAAATCATTTTCCCTTTGCTAATCTTCTTATTTTCTAGCCTACTAGATGTGGGGAGATGTTATCTATTCATTTATTTTATGTTATGAGGGATTTATGGATTATTTTAAATTTATGCTTTGGGTGTGTTTACTGGTTATGAGGGATTTATGGGTGTGTTTCAAGCAATTACTGTAACATTTTGTTTTGATGTTACAATTGCAGAAAAAATAAACATCTTAAATATACATTTTCCTTCTTCTTCAATCTAATCAATGAATTCTTTGGTCTTTCTGCTTTAGATTTGATATTTTTGTTAGTGTGAATTGATTATTAAGTAAGCTAAAGCTGAACAAGTTAGCTTTGGTCCAATGATGTAAGTTTTGCTCGATCAACGATGAAAATTCGGGTTTTCTTGATTTAATATTTTTTTGGCTAAATTTCTGCTCTGAATTTGATTTTAGAATGTTGTGTGTTGTGTGTAAAGCAAGATTTGGAAATGTTATTGCATGATAGCCTAATGTATTAGATTTTATTTGTGCAATATTTTGATATATACCATCTTCTAGTGGTATACCCGCTTTCTCGCAGAGTGGGAGGTTGCTGTCGACTGAATCCAATAAAGTGGACGAGCCCTTTAAAGTACAGAGTAAGAGAACGATAATTTGTGTATTTAATGGTTATTTGTTATGATTTTGTTGTGATAAAATTTGTGTTATGCCAACTGCATTTTGCTTTCAGTTGCTTGTGTTGGGTGGAAATGGCTTTGTGGGATCTCATGTTTGTAAAGAAGCATTGGAGCATGGGCTGTCTGTTGCTAGCCTGAGCAGGTAGTTGCTACATTGGTAATTATAATTCGATACACTAGTAATTATAATTTGAATAGTTTCATGTCCATGTCGTCCTATGCCATTTATGTAAATGTACTAGGTTTCATGAAGAGGATTACATTTGTCGTAGTTTTACTATGTTATATGATAAATTGCTCCAAGAAAGGGAAGATAGTGGAAGACTAATTATTCATTGTTTGTGACCTTAGATTAGCCTAGACTTTTGGGAAGTAGTAAGAATAGTATGGAGGTTTATATAAATAGTTCGCTAGTTGCACTGCTCATTTTTTGTAAGTAGTCTGATAAGTAGATAGATTAATATATGGATGTTTCAAGTTAGGATCAAAACTAGATTGCATAAGACTAATTGTGGGTTTCTAGCTGGAATTCTCATCATCTTTTTTGCTTAACGACAATAGGCTTTAGGGTGCAGCTTCAGTTCACATGTGACCAGTGAATTCTGAGGGCTCGGTTTGCATTATGATGGATGATTTCTGCACAGGGTTTAACTTGTGGGCTTGTAAATATTTCATATTTTCTAGCTGGAGATAAATGTCCCTTTTTTGCTTTTGTTTTTGTTTTTGTTTTTGTTTTTGTTTTTTGTTGATGTCTTAAATATCACGATTGTTTGTTCTGAGATTAAGAAATTGTGGGGTTTTATCTAGAAAATGATGGTTTCTTACCATTTCTTTCTTTAGTTAGTTCTAGTGTAGCTTGAGCCTGTCGAAAGTTAGTGGCATCATGTTATCATCGTCTAAGTCTTCTTCCTTGACATGGGATTAACAACGGAGCACAATTGTGTGTTTTATAGGACATTTCAAGTCTTCCAATCGTTCTCCATTTAATGAATAGGGATTATTACTTGTTTTGAAATTTGTATTCTCAATATTCTTTAAGCTTATATGATGTACTTATTAGTCTAACATGTATAAGGCATGCATATCTGTCTTTCATTTACCATGCATATCATTGTTTATGTAGAGTTTACATGTATATGTCTGAAATTGTGAAGGTATGGTACTTCCTCATCATTTCTTATGGCTAACATTACCTTATAATTATTTTTAGAGCCAGTGATGTTTCCATTAATTGCTTCAAGCATTCTTGCTCATGCTATTGTTTTGGTGTGTTTCATATTGTCATTTACTTCTATTTGGTATCAGCTACAATAATTATTTATGACGCTTATCAAGGTCAATTAAATTTATGCAATGGAGCTAAATATCTTTTGCTTGAATATAATATGCTCATATTCTCTATTCAACTGTTTGACTTGCATTTGTTTTACGTGATGCATATGCTACTCTTAAAAATAATTGTCATAATGCTCAGCTATCTAATTGTTAGAAATACAGTTAGATTATCAACTTATTTGCTGCTTTGCAAATGTAGCCAACATGTGGTTGCAGTTCATTTAATAACTTTTTTAAACTGTATTTCATCACTACACCCTTAATATGTTTTTTTATATCCCATTATATATTTTCTACTTTCTTGTGCTTTGTTCACATTAAATATGATTTTCAAATGTTTTCAGGGAATATTCTACTTGAGTTGAGGTTTACACTAAATGCTGTTGGCAATCAGCTTGGAGATTGGAATCAAGATCAAGTCAATCCTTGCATCTGGAATTCTGTTTCCTGTGATAATAACCAAAATGTAGTTACACTGTGAGTATCTCAAGGGTTTAATATTTAATTTTAATTTGTATTTCCTTCTATTTAGATATACTATTGTGTATGATGCGAGATGCTTAGAGATCTAATGCCTGATTAGTCTATTATTACTCCTCTCTTCTTGTAGTTAACATCATAAAAAATGCATATATTTGTTCTTATACTTTTTTTTTCTGTAGAACACTTGCTTACATGGGATTTACTGGAAAATTGTCATCAAGTCTTGGAGAGCTAAAGCATCTAAAAGTTCTGTAAGTGCAATCTTTATCCTAAGTTGGGGTTTTTTGGGGTTTTTCGAGACCATGTCTTTGAATGATATGCATGCTTTTATAATATTTTAAGAATATAGGTGAAATTGATATTATTGTTCTAAAGAGGATTATATTGATTAGGTTGTAATTGAGAAGTTGCATA
This sequence comes from Asparagus officinalis, assembly GCF_001876935.1. Classification (NCBI taxonomy): domain Eukaryota; kingdom Viridiplantae; phylum Streptophyta; class Magnoliopsida; order Asparagales; family Asparagaceae; genus Asparagus; species Asparagus officinalis. The sequence continues at coordinate 52,718,100 of NC_033803.1, read as the reverse complement.
TGATTGAACTGGATATATTTTTTTACTTACAGGATCAAATGATAAAGATGCGAGCAGATACCACTCAACCTGATGGAACTTGAACAATGACAGATGATGAAATTTGTGCAAAAGTTCTTAAAGTCAAATCATGCTACATTAAGGGCCGTGGTTTTGGCCCTAGACGACCACCATTAAGGTTCTCTCGTTATTCGATGAGTGAAATGTCTGAAAAGAATAAAGAGTTGTAAGAACAGCTTCAAGAGACCCAACAACTTGTAGGAACTCAATAACAAAAGATCGATACGAAAAATGAGATATCCAAAGATTGGAGGAGCAAGCCAAAAAGTTTGAGAAGTTTATGGCCAATTTTTCCTGGCAACATCCATCAGCTTAGTATTCTTAAGTGAACTTAAACTTGGAGAAATGTTTTTTTGATCGTGTTGCATTTGTTATTGCTTTAGACTAGCATTGCTTTGATCGTGTTGCATTTGTTATTGCTTTAGACTAGCATTGTTACTTATGGTAGAAACTTGCTTACTTTATTTATTTTAATTGTTTTGATGTACTATGGTGACAATTGATGACAATTATTTATATTTTGAGTGTTTTCCTCGTAATAGCATTATTATTGATGAAATAAAATTTCCTCATTATAAGTATAGTGCTTATGTCATCAAAAGAATATTTTCTTGTTATAGAGTATACTGCTTACATTGACAAAAGAATATTTCATCGTTATAGAATATATTGTTTACGTCGACAAAAATATATTTCCTCGCTATAGTGATACAACCTATAAATATAAATTTTCTCGTAATTGAATTTTTTTAGCGAGGAATATAGGGTACAATCTACAACGACAAATTTAAATTTTCTCGTCTTTGAGTCCCTTTACTGAGGAACTGTTTTCATGAGAAAAAGATACATATAATAAAGAAAATCAATTTCCTCGTTAAAGATTTACCTTTGGCGAGGAACAGTTTCCTCGTTGAAAGATACTTACAACGACGAAAATAGTTTTTTTAGAACTTTAATTATATATAAATTAAATATTATTCACGTATCATTGGCGAGGAAACTGTAGTTTAGCGATGAAAAAGGTATGAGATTAGGTAAGGAAAAATATCGAGGCTAAAGAGTAACAACGAGAAAAGAATATATTCATCGTAAAAAAGATTTCGCGAGAAATTATAATATTCCTCACAGAAACTTTTCTTGACCACCCTACCGCGAGGAAATGGTAACCAAAGTTTTTTCCTCGCCAACACACTACGGCGAGGAAATCTCGACTTTCAACGACAAACTTATTCCTCACGAATTAGCTTTTCTGTTGTAGTGTTCACTCCAAAAATTGCAAAGATTTAGATAACTCTAACTATTTAAAGGTTTAATTATCCAATCTGAAGGGGGGTTTCTCATTTATCAAGATAAAATTTCGACTCTAGCCCTGACTGTTTAAATATTTGGCCAAGTGGAAGTTTAAGACGACCCTAATTGTTTAAAGGTTTGAGCGCTTGATATGGGTAGAGGCCTTTCGCTTATCGAAAGGGAAGTTCGTTTTCTAAAAGTGGACCTCTCGTTCATGGAAGGAATCGATAGGATATTTTGATTTTGGTCCTAACTATTTAAAGGTTTGACCAAGCGGGAATGGAGAAAAGACCCTAACTGTTTAAAGGTCTGATCGTTCGAATTTGGAAATGGACCTCTCGTTCATGGAAAGAATCAAGAGGGGATTTTGGTTATGGCCCAAACTGTTTAAAGGTTTGACCAAGGATAGTGGGAGTGGTGGTACAAATAACAGTGGGAGTGTTGACTTGTACCAATTATATAGTGGGGGTTCGGGTGTCAAGTTGTAAGGACTTTACCACGTGGGGGTTTGAAATTTTCAGTACTATGTCCGGACTCTAACAATGGAAGTGTTAAGTGTTTTGGTGTAAGGTTGGTTCTTTTATTAACGGACTCATTACAACTTTAGTCATTACAATAATCTCAACAAATAAAAATAAAAAATTACAACTTTCTGAAAACACACAACAGATGTTTATCACCTGCTATTTGCAAGGGATCTTGGCCTGTGCTGGGGTTTATCCGTGGACCACCAATTGATCAAATCCAATATAAAGATTTTGTTGCCTCGTAAAGGAGATAAGAAACTGAAGTAACTATCTTGACAAAGTGATATAATCACTCTTATCGAGAATCGCAGCTAGGTACGATCTCAAGGAAATGGATGAACGGATTCAAATCTATCGATTTCTTCCTCTTTATGCTGAATAGCTCGCCAAGATCTCTTTCTCCTCTCTAAAATTCATGCTCCTCACTCTTTAATTCGACAGAGCTTCGCTGAGGCTTGAGAATTCTGGATCTATGCAAATGAAGGCCCTAGGGTTATATTTATAGGCTTTAGAAGCTTAGTTTTTGGATAAGAGCGAATGATTTGATCTTATCCTCAGTTGTAATCACTTAACCACATTCAAAGATAACTCTAAATTAGTTATAGAGGCTTTGGATCAGAATTGGGGTAGTTAACATCGAAGAAATGATGTGAAATAGCATTTTTAGGGCCGGGATAGTCTTGGCCATGCTGAGACAGTCTCGGCCAGGTTGAGACTATATTAGCCAGGCCGAGGCTATTTTGGCCTTGGCCAAGGCACAAATGTGTCTTGGCCTTGGCTGAGATATAGTTTTCCCCTTTTTGATTGTTTTTGTCATAACTTTCAGATTCGGTTTCGGAACGACGTAATTAAAAGTGCGTCAGAAAGCTGGGGAAAAGATCTACAATCTCCCATGGGTGAAACATACGTGGAGCAGACGAGACAATTTTAAACTCCCTCTCTTTCCTCCAAAAATGACTCATGGCTATGACGTAATTAAAAATGAGGTTTAGGGTTTTGTACAAGGGTCCTTTGTGTCCCCCTCTCTTTCCTCCAAAACCCAATTTTGAACTCCCTCATATTTTTATCTTCTTCCTCCTCCAAACCTATAACTTCTAAACTCAAAATTTTCCTCTCTAAGAACTCCTAAAGCGTCAACCTCTTAGCCTTTAAAACCCCTCATGTTTTGGTCGAAAATCAACTTTGAGCTCAAGGGTTTTTTGCATTGGATTCTCCTCCTTTAAGTTTGGGTTGTCAAGCTTTGATTTGGGTAAGCTTCCTTCATAACTTGTATGCTTGATTTTATTTCAAGAATTCATGGGTTTTGATGTGAAGATTAGAACTTTGACTTGTAATGTGGTTATGCATCAAGAATTCATGAATTTGTATGCTAAGATTAGGGCTTTTTCACCTCATGAATTGGGTTTTGTGGGAAAGATTGAAACTTGATTGTTGGTATGTGAATATGGCTGAATTTTTGGGGGCTTGAATTTGAGCTCATGGTCAAAATTTTTTGAGTAATTTGAATGTGCATATGGCCGAATTTTTTCAGGAGTTTTGATGTGCATATGGATGAATTCTCTTGATGGGGGTCATATGCAAGATTGGCCAAACTTTGGGGGGTTTGGGTTACATACACATGGCCAAAATTTGGTGGCTTGGGTTACACACCCATAGACAATGATGGAGTTCCCCCCTTCGATCATGGCCAAATTTTGAATGTACTCATGGATAGCATTGAGCTTTGAGCATGAGAGGTATTTTGGGTAGTTCGCCCAAAATTGATCATGAGGGTCCTGAACGCAATTTAAACCCGTTGTTGGCATGTATGGATCCTATAGGTTTAGTTAGACTTTAACTATAAAATCCTATTTTATTTGTAGGATTTTTTAGTTAAAGTTTATAATTTCCCTTTTTAATTTCAGGTTCTTGAATTTGAGATTGTACCTGATTCGTTGATTTTCATTGCAGGTTAGCCATGTCTCCATGATGATCGTGCTTTCATAGGAGTCGCTCCATCTCTCAACATAATAAGAAGGCTCCTATAGTGTCTTCATACGGGAGTGAGCCTTCATAATTTTTGGTATTCTGTGTATTGCTCCCTCGTTTGTCTCCTTGGTGAGTCAACCAGGAAGACATGATATCCTCTTTCGTAGGGATTGAAGCTTCGAGAGGCATGTGTTGCTTAGCTAATTCACATTTTTAGGCATTCGAGACGATTTTAGGTTATGTTGCACCCTCATTTGTCTCCTTCTACATCTCAGCTTCAATCCTCACAAAGGAGGATATCAACTCTTCCCGATTGACTTGCCAAGGAGACAATGTGAATTGTAGATTTTTTTAGTTAAACCTCATTTTTAATTACGTCATAGCCATGAGTCATTTTTGGAGGAAAGAGAGGGAGTTCAAAATTGTCTCGTCTGCTCCACGTATGATTCACCCATGGGAGATTGTAGATCTTTTCCCCAGCTTTCTGACGCACTTTTAATTACGTCGTTCTGAAACAGAATCTGAAAGTTACGACAAAAACAATCAAAAAGGGGAAAACTATATCTCAGCCAAGGCCAAGACACATTTGTGCCTTAGCCAAGGCCAAAATAGTCTCGGCCTGGCTAATATAGTCTCATCCTGGCCGAGACTATCTCAGCATGGCCGAGACTATCCCGGCCCTGAAAATGCTATTTCACGTCATTTCTTCGATGTTAACTGCCCCAATTCTGATCCAAAGCCTCTATAACTAATTTGGAGTTATCTTTGAATGTGGTTAAGTGATTACAATTGAGGATAAGATCAAATCATTCGTTCTTATCCAAAAGTTATGCTTCTGAAGCCTATAAATACAATCCTAGGGCCTTCATTTGCACAGATCCAGAATTCTCAAGCCTCAGCGAAGCTCTGTCAAATTAAATAGTGAGGAGCATGAAATTTAGAAAGGAGAAAGAGATCTCGGCGAGCTATTCAGCATAAAGAGGAAGAAATCGAGAGATTTGAATCCGTTCATCCATTTCCTTGAGATCGTACCTAGCTGCAATTCTCGAGAAGAGTGATTATATCGCTTTGTCAAGATAGTTACTTCAGTTTCTTATCTCCTTTACGAGGCAACAAAATCTTTATATTGGATTTGGCTTTGTCAAGATAGTTACTTCAGTTTCTTATCTCCTTTACGAGGCAACAAAATCTTTATATTGGATTTGATCAATTGGTGGTCCACGGATAAACCCCTTATCTCCTTTACGAGGCAACAAAATCTTTATATTGGATTTGATCAATTGGTGGTCCACGGATAAACCCCGGCACAGACTAAGATCCCTTGCAAATAGCGGGTGATAAACATCTGTTGTGTGTTTTCAGAAAGTTATAATTTTTTATTTTTATTTGTTGAGATCATTGTAACGACTAAATTTGTAATGAGTTTGTTAATAAAAGAACCAACTTTCCACCAAAACACTTAACACTTCCATTGTTAGAGTCCAGACATAGTACTGAAAATTTCAAACCCCCACATGGTAAAGTCCTTACAACTTGACACCAGAACCCCCACTATATAATTGGTACAAGTCAACACTCCCACTGTTATTTGTACCACCACTCTTACTATCCTTGGTCAAACCTTTAAATAGTTTGGGCCATAACCAAAATGTTAGACCCTAGAGGGGGGGTGATTAAGGTCTTATGCTAATCTAATCCGATTTAAATGCCAATTAAAACTAATTAACAAATATATTCTTGCAAGCTCAAACTCAAACACCCAATTGTTAAATCTTCATAAACAAAATTAAAAACAAACTTAAACTCTTATTTAAAACTCTTTAAACTTGTTTTTAAAAAATTCTGTAAGTCACCTAGAGTATGAGCATGCGTATATATAGGCTCAGAAACAACCCCCAAAAACCCAATAAAACACCCCCAAAACCAGTTAAAATAAACAAAAAAAACAAATAGCTTACCGTGACAACTCGGAGGCACTAATCCCGTCGACGGTACGTCCACGAGACATCTGCAAAGCCTGAGAAATTCACAAAGACTATTTCGGTCACCGTCCGTCTCGACCGGATTACGTAGCCAGTCGCAATGATTTATTAAATCAATTTAATAGTAAAATGAACTCTTAAAAATTATGAAATTTGTGAATGTTCCTAGACATAGCATAACATGTCAGAAGAAAAATTCTGAAAATCTTTCCCATTGAGAGAATAAATATTATGAACACAATTTACAGTTTCCTGAAAAACTCGTTAACATATACGACTTTTGATTAAATCAAGTAGGCACAGTAAATCAACCAAAAAGAGTAAATTTGAGGAAGCTTTCTAAACATGTAAATAAACATCATCAGAAAAGAATTTTTCAAATATCACCTTCCCATTTATGAAAACTCAATCGTTTTGTAAAACATGCACGACATGTGCCACGAACGAAAACATAATTTTGTAAATCCATTAAACCATAACAAATCACTTCTATAACTTGATGAAACTTGCTGCGAAATGTTGCAAATGTATTTTGAACAGTTAACAAAAGAATTCATTTGCATTCCCAATTTATGAAAATCTCATTATTCTGCCAAAGTGTCAAAACATAAAAACCAAAATTCATCATGATAATATATAACTATATTATACCAGAGAAATCAAATACGTGTGTGTGTATGATTTGAGCTTAGCTACTTAACACACATATAAAATCTAAATTAGATACCCAAGCTTATCTTAATCTTCATTGTTAGCTCAAACTTGGTACACATGCGGATGAAGCTTTAACTTGACTTTAACTATAAATTGCAGTTTGCTTCACTCCCAAATTCCGCAACCTCCATTCATATCGTCGCTTATGCGCAATCCATCCATCCTCCAACATATTGTTTGCTATATCAATATAAACCAAGCACTAGACAAACAAGATTAGATGGTAGTTTTTTTAAAAAAAACAAATATTGTTCTGTAAATCATCATCAAAAATTAGAAGCACACTCTCCCCCTTTTTGTGATGAAAACAATTTACAAAAAGGATATATGCATGAATACAAACGATTATAAAATTATAATTCACCATGCAATTATGAAAAAATTTACTCGTAAGTATTTCCCTTTGACACATCAAGGGCGTAAAAGATTATGAGAGCGAAAAGCTCCCCCTATCAATAAGCATGCTGAGTATAAAAAAATACGTATAGGGATTGCCCCCCTATCAAAAACGCCATTAAGAAAATATGCAATGAAGATCATGCAAACATATGTGAGCAAGATAGATGGGAAATATGCCTAACACAACTCACATATTAAACAATGAGACACATATATATATCAATGTGAAGAAGGTTCATTTGCCACAGAACAAATGTAAAACATATAAAAAGAACTGATTTATGAATCAAGAGAGGACATAGAGTCCATGCACAAAAGTTTCAAATGAAAAAATCAATCAAAGAATCATAAATCAAGATTTATATTCAACAGTCTGATCAATAAAGAAAATTTTTTTTTACCTAACTGGATCAAACCACTCATAGAATACATTATAAGCACAATAGTGATCCATTAGCACAAACACATAATATCATCATAATAGTGACATTATAATGAATTCAAAAGCCAAAAACTCAAAACACATTTGGAAAGGCCACAATATATCAAGTCTTGAGCTTGTTCAACCCATATAATATTTAGCATCCGGTTAACTTGAGTTGGGAATAAAAACCACTAAACCCGGAAGTTACTAGAAATACACCTGCTATCAAAATCAGACTAATATTATGAAAAAACAAAAGATTTGATAATAAGAAAAAAAATGTTTCTAACAAAAAATTAAAACAATTTACAAAAACCAAGAAAAGAAAACTAAAGACGCACTAAGGTCTTGTTAAAATTAAATTTGTTTCTACCCAAGAACTCTTTACCAACATTTAAGGGATGACCCTATCATTCAAGCTCAAAGCCCTAGGTTATGAACCCCTCTTGGGCATATCTGGACGGATCGTCATACAATAACACCCAACATGACCATCCGATACTGGCCATATGTACAAATGGAAAGGCATTGTTGCTATGTGGACATTTAAAAGGTGCAGATGAAATTTGCAAACAAGACGGTAAAGATTTGAAGCTTTTTGCAAATGTAAAAACATTAATCAAAACAAAGCTTCAAGTGGCAAATCTACCAATTAAACATTACATTTGAACATCGTGTCTACTAGAACATTGGCAAATGAGATTTATTTAAAATCAAAACAATATTTCCAATAGACCAATGACGACAACAATATCACATTTAACCACGATGAGCATGCTAGTATGATGGAACATATGAGGATGTGCAGTGTATGTGATATGAAGAAACTTGAGAGATGCCCAATACCTTTATATCTTATATTTATGTGCATCATAGCAAAATTTAGATACAGTGGCCTTTACGACCACAAATTGGAACACTTGCTAAACTTTGCATAAATAGTGCATATGAGGTGTTGATTTAAGAATTAACACCGCTTTGCCACATAAGTCATAGTTTCTTCATTATTAAACCAATGCATTTTAAGAGTGAACAAAGATAAATTCGATTTTTAATAATATTCAACTCGTCATTTAGCACATATGCATTTGAATAGAAGTAAGAACATGTATGATTTACAATTATTTCTTAAGCCTTTCTACTTCTAAAAAGCATTATCTTAGCATGAGATTAAGCTGCACAGGATGAGTCAATTGTTATTTCCATTTAATAAGTGGTGTTTTTTTTAAGCACATAGTATTTCTTTTACAATGACATCAAATGTGACCTAGCAACTCATTGATCGCGATTTTAATTCTACATGCTGCTTAGATCAATAAAAGCTATTTGTTAATTTTATAGATGAGATACTCATATTCACAACGAGATTCATCAATAGATAAATCATTATCGGAATCCGAATCAGCTTACCAACTAGGGCTACTCGCCTAGTGACGTGTGATGAGATGCCTCACACTCCTTGAAGAACAATCCTCCCCAAACTACGGGATTCCTCCAATTGCGCTATGTGCTTCTATGAATTCCATAAATTGTAAGCATATCAAAATGAAACAAATTCTGTTAGAAAATGATGCATCCAAAGGCATTAACAAATTATATTCTAACAAAGTTCTTCATATTTAACATTTGATTATTCCTGATGCTCCACTTAATTTCTCCAATGTGACACAATTTAACACAATCAATAATTTTCCATAGAATATTTTCTGAGATTCAACAAATGTAGTTTAAATCTACCCATTGTGAAGGGAAATAATGAATTAGAGCAACATTAATTATAGTCCTAAACAAATATATTCATATCAGATATATATGTGAAATATGCAAGCAAGATAAATAATCATAACGAATAGCCACAAATAACATAACTGGATCTTTAATCAAAGGCGTTAGACCTTTCAAATTAAAGAGCACCCCAACCTCTGATACCAATTGTTAGACCCTAGGGGCTATTAACGCTTATCTTTCTATCCTATAAATGCAATAAAACTAATTAACAAATATATTTGCCAAGATATATATCTATACCAAGAGTTATGTGCAAGAATATGCATAGTACACAGCGTGATATAATCTATACCCATAAAATAATGCCAAGGATATATAAACAATTAAAGATAATATCCTAACAAAGAGATATAGACAATTATGGGCAGGATATAAAAACTAACAAAAGGCGCCCGTAACCAATTAACTACAAATCGTATAGGGCAAAAATGCGATAATAGCAATACACAATCGATTAAGATATGATATGAAAACAAGGTGCGCCAATCAATCCACAAAAAAAGGATATGTTTACGAGTTCGGTCCCCACGACCTACGTCCCCGCTCCTCACCTCGAGAGATCTCACTATCACAACTGTTTTCTACGTCACCCGAACCACGTTTACAACCTCACAATACAATCACCTATGCGAAGCACACCTCACCACACTAAATGTCTGGTCCTTAGCCCGTCCTCCTCTCAATTGCTCTTTTACAACCTCTCCTAGCACCGTCAACGACGCCACTCCTCTTGGATCGATCCCCGTCTCTCACCACACACCTTCTCCGGTGTCACAGTGTATTACAATTGATCCTCACAATTAGGCACATATTAACAATATGATTGTCTCTCTAACAAGTTAGAACTCATTATAGCACAACTCTAATCACAAATCCCACAACCCAAATATAGTATGAAATGTTAAATACTATAGTAGCCTCAAATGGTTGTGTGGAAACAAAAGATAAAACCAAAACTAACTCAATATATTTCTAAGCTAATAACAATGATAATCAATATATAGAAAGAGCTGAATAGTTTAGAAAACTTCTCATAGATCAAGGAGGAAGGGAGAATAGTTGGAACTCAAACTTCAATAGATGATCTCCTCAAAGGGCCTCGTGGAATTGAATCCTCAAAACTGAAAACCACCCAATGCTTAAAAGCTTCTAACAAATATTAACAAACTTAAACTCTTTTTAAACTCTTAAACTGTTTAGAAAATTCTTAAGTCGACCTAGAGGGTATGAGGCATGGTATATATAGGCTCATTGAAACACCCCAAAAACCCCAAAAAAACACCCCCCAAAACATTAATACAAAAAACGAACTAGCGTACTGCTAGCAACGGCTCGGATGCTACAGTAAACTTCGGCGCCGTATACGGCTCGACCGAGAGCCAATCCTGAAGTGGAAACGTCAAAGACATTCCGGTCACGGCGTCGCCGGAGTTACTGTAGCAGCGCAGATTGTTTCGAAAATCAATTAAATATAAATGAACTCAAAAATTATGAAATTTTGTGGGAATGTTCTAACATGTGCATAACATGTCAGAGAAAGCATTCTGAAAGATCTTTTCCCAGTGAGAGAATAAATATTGACAGCAAATTTACATTCTTTGAAAACTGTAACATATACGATTTTGTAAAATCAAATTAGCCACCAGTAAATCAACTCCAAAAATAGTAAAATTTTGAGGACAGTTTCTAAACATGCTAATAAACATGTCAGAGAAGAATTTTCAAATATCACTTCCCATTTGTAAAACTCATCTGTTGTAAAACGATGCACACTGTCAACGAACGAAACATGATTTTGTACAATTCCAATTAAAACACTAACAAATTCCAATTAAACTTGATGAACTTGCGAATGTTGGAAATGATCATTCTTCAACATTTACAAAAGATTTTCCATTATGCATTTTTCCCAATTATGAAATCTCATTATTTTGCCCCAAAGTGTTCGAAACATAGAAAACCAACCAGCATTATTATTATAACAATATTATATCATAGAAATCAAATACTGGTGTGTGGATATGAGTTTAAGGTACTTACAATAATAAAATCTATAATTAGATTACCAAGCTTTATCTTGATCTTCATGTAGCTCAACTTGGTAACGACATCCCGGACATGAAGCTCAACTTGATCGTTTAAACTATAATTCGCTGTGCCTTCACTCCACTCTTCGAATTCCGCCACTCCATTGATATCGTCGTAATATTGGCGAATCCATCATCCTCACATATTGTTGACATAGATCAATATAAAACAAAGCAACTTGACGCACTAGACAAACAATATTAGATGTAAATTGTTTGTAAATCATCATCAAAATAAGAAGGCCAACACAAAATCCCCTCTCGATTCCTTCCATGAACAAGAGGTCCATTTTCAAATTTGAACGATCAGACCTTTAAACAGTTAGGGTCGTTTCTCCATTCCCGCTTGGTCAAATCTTTAAACAGTTAGGACCAAAATCAAAATATCCTATCGATTCCTTCCATGAACGAGAGGTCCACTTTTAGAAAACGGACTTCCCTTTCGATAAGCGAAAGGCCTCTACCCATATCAAGCGCTCAAACCTTTAAACAGTTGGGGTCGTCTTAAACTTCCACTTGGCCAAATATTTAAACAGTCAGGGCTAGAGTCGAAATTTTATCTGGATAAATGAGAAACCCCCATTTAGATTGGATAATTAAACATTTAAACAGTTAGAGTTATCTAAATCTTTGTGATTTTCGGAGTGAAGATCCCACTCTTAGTTTCACCCCTCAGATTCTCGAAGTAGAGATCTCACTTTGAGTTTCTTTTGCAGCATGAGATAGAATATAAAATTCTTTCTCTCCAGCAACGGGTTCGTCTTTGCCCCAAAAGAAGACAAGCATGAGATTGAAAATAAAATTCTTCCTCTCCAGCATCAAGATCCATACTTTACACACATAGGGGACTTTATCTTGATCCCTTATTAGAGATAAGACTGCGCCTAACACACATTGTCAGTTAGTCTTTTGCCGTGAAAAGGACGAAAATCCACGTATTCGGCATCATGGTAGTTTGTTATTAATAAGGTCAAAATCCATTCCTTGCATGCATGGGAGATATTATCTCGATCCCTAATTAGAGATAAGCCTACGCCTAACACGCATTGTCAGGTGGTACGTTCCTGTGAAAGTGACAAAGCCTATGTATTCGATATCATAGCACTAAGTCTAAAATAGTTCACTCTTTTAGCACAACGTTACATGTAGAACGAACTTATATAATCTACATGCTAGCCCGACTCAAACAGTAGTCGGTAAAGACTCATCAAATCTGTTAATAGTTGAGAGTTTGCCAAAATCTTATAATGAATAACTTGTGATGACAGTTTCGCTCTTCTAACTCGGAGAGCCGCCCTTCATAAAACATGTTCAAGCTTAATCAGCTTTAATAGTTATTAAAGCATCAACTTCATCAGTTGGTCTCGTGAGTTAAGTACCTTTGACAACATCAATTCTAGTCGAAGTCTTCATGAGGAACCTTTAAAGCATTCATAATGATAGCCGAATCAGCTCCAATAGCTGGTCCTACAACCAAAACTTCTCTATGGTTAAGTAAATAACTAGTGGGACATAAGGGTAAGATCTGTACCTACAAATAAACCAGCATCAACGGTTGGTCCTGCAGCCTCTACACTTGGGCCTACCACGTGTTACAACGTTGGTGGAGCTCAAACTGTATAGACTCCAGTAAACATACAAATATAAACTATGTTAATGCGATATGATTCGTTGCAATGAAAGTTAATGCTTGTCAACGCGTTACAATGAAGGACAATGTTGGTCAACGTAGTGATAAATTTGCCGAAACAAGGCTTAAATTAATTTTAGGTTAAAGGATACTTCTGGGACTTCAATCGTAGTTTAGATATATGTCAACGACAAAGATAATTAGTTCAGCACTGATTCAATGCACGAGCTACAATCAGAACCCTATACACCAGTTTCAGTTCAAGACTTTGACTATGGTCAGACGATAAACGCAGCACTGGAAGAATTTTAGCTATTCGATAAAATACTGAATAGATTAAGAAATGAAGATATCAAGAACTGAAGCCAGTTACAGGTCCATCTATATAGATCTCTTCGACAAAATACTGAAGAGATTGAAGATTGGGCCTATCATATCCAAAGTATTTTAGGCTCTTTTATAAAAGAACGAGACTGAAACACTTGGAGGGGGTCTCTGTAGGCATCAAAAATTACCTATAGGTTTCGCAACCAGCTCGAGATAGAGAAAAGATGATGAACGTTATTATCCAAGTCAAGGAGGATTATCTGATGTTGTAGCGAAGCTAACAAGCTCATGAAGCGAGTTAGCAAAGCATACGAGTCAACGGGATGAAAAAAATAACGAATAAACGACTCGACCAAGAGTTATGTTTCACCCACAAAGAGCGAAGTGCCACTCGTGTCTCGCTCACTCCATGTGTATTTCACCCAAGGGAGGTTGTAGATCTCTTCTCTAGCTTCTAACGCATTTTGGATCACTTCATTTTGAGATCAGATGAGAGCGTTAGTGGCAAAATAATGGAAATATGCCAACGGCATCTCGCCCAAATAGGAGAGGCACCAGCGGTATCTCACCCAATGGGAAAGACACTATTGGTGTCTTGGCCAATGG
>NC_033803.1:52659877-52703606 GCF_001876935.1 Asparagus officinalis | reverse complement strand
TGAGCTACAATCAAAAACCAATACGCCAATTTTAGTTCAAGACTTTGACAATGGTCAGATGATAAATGTAGCATCAAAAGAATTTTAGCTATTCGATAAAATACTGAATAGATTAAGAAATGAAGATATCAAGAACTGAAGCCAGTTACAGGTCCATCTATATAGATCTCTTCGACAAAATACTGAAGAGATTGAAGATTGGGCCTATCATATCCAAAGTATTTTAGGCTCTTTTATAAAAGAACGAGACTGAAACACTTGGAGGGGGTCTCTGTAGGCATCAAAAATTACCTATAGGTTTCGCAACCAGCTCGAGATAGAGAAAAGATGATGAACGTTATTATCCAAGTCAAGGAGGATTATCTGATGTTGTAGCGAAGCTAACAAGCTCATGAAGCGAGTTAGCAAAGCATACGAGTCAACGGGATGAAAAAAATAACGAATAAACGACTCGACCAAGAGTTATGTTTCACCCACAAAGAGCGAAGTGCCACTCGTGTCTCGCTCACTCCATGTGTATTTCACCCAAGGGAGGTTGTAGATCTCTTCTCTAGCTTCTAACGCATTTTGGATCACTTCATTTTGAGATCAGATGAGAGCGTTAGTGGCAAAATAATGGAAATATGCCAACGGCATCTCGCCCAAATAGGAGAGGCACCAGCGGTATCTCACCCAATGGGAAAGACACTATTGGTGTCTTGGCCAATGGCCGAGACACCAATCGTGTCTTGGCCCAAGGGCGAGACACCAGCGATGTCTCTCGCCCAATTAAGCTGTTTTCGCCCATTTCTTGATAAGATTTCATCCAGAATCTCCCCAACTGATTTGAGGTTATCTTTAAATGTGACAAAGTCAAAGCATCCATTTTTATCTGATAACAAAGCATTTGAAGCCTATAAATATAGTCATAGGATACCTATACACGGGAGATCAGGAATTTCAAGCTGTCAGCGAAGCCCTATCATTTGGAATAGCAGAGGAGCATGAATTTTAGAGATAAGGAAGAGAGATCTACGAGTTCTTTAGTATAAAGAAGAAGAGTTTGACAGACCTGTAACCCTTCAGCACCCGTTATCTGCTATAGGCGTCAAAAAATGCCTATAGGTTCCCGCATGTAGCTTGAGACAGAGAAAAGACGATGAGTGTCATTATCCAAGTCAAGGAGGATTATCTGATGCCGTATTGAAGCTAACAAGTGTATAAAGCGAGTTCGCAAAGCATATGAGTCATCGGGATGGCAAAATAACGAAGAAACGACTCAACCGAGAGTTATATTTCACCCACAAAGAACAATGCGCCACTCGTGTTTGGATCACTCCCTGAGTGTTTCACCTATGAGAGGTTGTAGATCACTTTACCAGCTTTCTAATATATCTTGGATTGTTTCATTCCGAGATCAGACGAAACAATTAGAGGCAAAACAACGGGGAAACGCCAACGGCGTCTCGGCCAATGGCCGAAACACCAATGGTGTCTCGGACCAGGGGCGAGACACCAGCAGTGTCTCTCGCCCGGTAAAGCTGTTTTCACCCGTTTTCGATAAGATTTCATCCCAGAACCTCTCCAACTAATTTGAGACTATCTTTGAACGTGGTTAAGTGGTTATAACTGAAGTTGAGATCAAATCATTCATTCTTATCTGAAAACAGAGCATCTAAAGCCCATAAATACAGTCCTAGAGCCTTTATTCACAATTGTCAAAATTTTCGGAGCAAAGGCGAAGCCCTGATGTTTTGGAGAGCAAGGGGCATGAATTTCAGAGAGGAGGAAGCAAGTTCTTGATGAGTTCTTCAGTAAAAAGAGGAATAGTTCGAGAGATTTGCACCCCTTCAATGTTCTTTTGCAGTTTCCTTGAGATCGCTCCATTGTTGTGATCTTGAGAAGAGTGTTTGCCTTACTATGCTGAGTCATTGACTTCAATTTCTTGTTTTCTTTGCAAGACAACAAAATCAATCGGATTTGATTCGCGGTGGTCCACAGATAAACCACGGCACATGCAAAGACCCCATACAAGCAGCGGGTGATAAACGTCCTCTGCGTGTGTTTCTAGGAAATTATCTGTTTACATTCTTTTGTGTAGAGATGTCTTATAAAAAGGCTCACTCTTTTGAACTTATAAGTCGATAAACGATTGTAACGAGTTCCTAAATGAATTAAATTTTCGACGCAAACACGCTGGGGATCACAGTGGGAGCCAATAGCCTCGCTGCCGAGGCTGTTGTGCTGTAGCTGATGATAAAGATCCCTGTTGATGAAAAGGTCGAGTACGAATTCGACCAGCAAAAGTTCGAGAAGTACGTCTCATCCTCCTCCTCCAGATCTTCCTCTCCTTACAAGCACAGAAAGACCACTTCCCTAGAGAAGGTTCGTTGGTCTTCGGACCTGAAGGCCCAAGGTGTCGATCTTCACCTAATTATTGTTGAAGACTCCTCCCCGACATCCATGGAAGCCGGATCTGATGCTCATGATAACTCCTCATAGGTCATGGAGTTGCCCATTGAAAGTGCACCAATTCTAACGAAGAGGGCTCGTCATATGCAGCACCAACGTCTTGCTCGTTAATTCACAGCAAGTGGATAGATTTCATTATCAAGCAGATTTAGAATTGAAAAGGTGCCAAACCATAAGTCGTCACCACAAACGGCAATGGGTTCCTCCTCCTAACCATTAGCTAACAAATGGGTTCATGTCAAATGAACACGTTCTACTCTTGAGGAGCGGATCCAAAAGTGTCGTGCATTTCTTGCGCATGCACGGATCCTTGCGTAAAAGGCATAAGAGCTACAAAAAGAAGAGGTGGTTAAAAAATTACCAAAATCCAAACAAGTCTAGGTGCCAAAAGCCAAAACAACGACAAAAATGGCACCAAAAACAGCCAAGACGCCTCCACTTTGGGATAGACACCAGTCATGTCTCTCATCTAATTCCAGCTCCAAGGCTGCTTCCCAGCCTCCATCAACTTCCGATCTCTCTCCTGTTGCTCCTCTATCTCTGGTAAAGCCCTACGGCGGTGTGGATCTATCTAAATTTAGAATTTCATTAAAGGATCGCTTGGGTCCTCTACACGAAGATCGAGGCAAGAATCCTATCAAAGAACGCTTAGGTCCAGTGAACAAATACCCAGCAACTCTTCAGACTGGGGGTCGTATGCGTCCTTCCAACAAACTAATTCTAGTAAACCACCCGCTTGGGGCTGCGTGTGGAAGACCAGGAGCCCGTTAAGGTTCCACCTTCGTGAAGATATGATTCGAAACATGTGACTCCTGTGAACGCCAACAAGGCACTACCTATTAAGAAGAGAACGTGTCTGTCAAACGACAATGTTATACCTAGAGACTCAAACCAACAACTGATAGGTTGCTCCGACCACAATGTTGATAAGTTGTACTATCGAGCTGGGGGTACAAATAAATCTTAAAAGAGAAGTACCCCAGAATTAGACTCTCACTGTCCTTGTGAGAAGTTAATCACGACAGTATTATCAGAATGTAGCTGCCCTAAGACCGCTCTGCGGAGGGTCTCAATATTTGAACGGATCTCTACTGAAGCACCTAAATCTAACTCATGATGCTTCTACAAGAAGAAATATGTCGGTCATTATGAAGAGCTACCAGAAGTTACCATCAATATGACCGATAAAGGAAAATCGACAAGGCGTTACAGCCCTAACAGAGGCATCTCAGTGCATCGCTTGGTTACAGTTAGGAACTAGATGACCTAGACAAAATAGAGGACAGTCCTTGAAGCATGAAACGTCAGACACCAACTCCGCGATCGCTTCTAACAATACGGTGTCCAGCACAGGACAATCCCGTGAGGCATTCACGATCAATGCTGAACAAATGACCAAAACCCTCGAAGATGCTCTGGACAAGCAACAAGATAATTTCAAATTCAAAATGGAAATGACTGTGTGATGGATAAGGGAATTGCATGATCAACAGATTCAAGCCTTATCAAATTAGATTGGTGAATCTAGCCATCGTAATGCTACTAATCAAGGAAGTAGTGATTCAGGCGTGGATGAGAATTCCAACGCTGATAAACCTCCTGTTGACCAAAATGTTGTGCGTGGTCCTACTGATGGTAACAACGCTGGGGGTGGTCTAGTTATTTCTCCTCAAAACCGGCTGAAGAAAAATACAAGCGAGGATGAGAAAATGAAAGACCTGGAGAGCAAGATCAACGCATTGATGTTTGCTCAAGAGGTAAAGAAGATCGATATTCTGTGTCCCTATCCAGGGGAGTGGGAGTTGATCCCATATCCGAAAAAGTTTAATCTAATCAACTTCAGACAATTTGATGGGAGAGGCTCCCCCACTCAGCACATGATTTACTTTAAGTCTCACCTCGGCGTGATTTTCGGCAACGAACCATTGATGGTCCGATCATTCATTGGCACCCTTTGCCGAGCTACCTTCTATTGGTACCATCTCAAGCCCAAAAGTATTAACAGCTAGAGTGACATAGAGAGCATGTTTCTCACCAACTTCTTCCATGATGACACTAAAGTATCAGTCGGAACACTCTTTGTGGAAAAACAAAAGGACGGAGAATCGGTCGAGAACTTCATCATGCACTTCCAAAATAAGGTAATGAACTGCCGAGATCCAATTATGGAGGAGTTCATTCTCTAAACGTGCCACAACAATCTATCTTTGGACATGTTGGAAGTTATGGGTGTGGCACTATCCAAGACTTGGAAAGAATTGAAAGTGCACGGGGGAGCAAACTGAATGCTTCCTCAAAAGGAAGAAGGACGAAAGAGGTCAATCAGCGACTAATGCCCTAAAGCAAAATTTTATTCCTCATGGCAAGGGGAAGGTGCCAGCAAATGTAGTGAACACAAATCAAACATTCCAAACTGCAACCACAATAGCAGCCATAGCAACAAGCGCCAAAGCAGTAATTGCCTCAATGGCAGCAATGACCTCAACGGCAACAGAAGGCTTCTGAGCTAAAATTCCCAAAGGAATACTCCTTCAAGGAAGATGAGATGCCCGGTATATTCAAATACCTCTTGGAGAACAACAAGATCAAGTTGCCTCCAATCACTGACTAGGAGGGAGCTAAGAAGACTACAGATCTAAAATATTGCACATTCCATAGGGCAGTTCATCATCCCACCAAGATATGTTATGCACTCAAAGACAAAATCCAAGCCCTGATTAACGTTGGGATCATCACTACGAAGCAACCTAAGGAAAAGATGGTAGGTGCAAATGCAATTACTATCAGCTTCAAGTCTGTTCCCCTAACATGGTTTTAACCAGAACCCGTGACGAAGGTGGAGATCAAGAGCGTCAACGACGATCCTCATAGACAACGTCAGAAGAGGCTACTGCCACATACGACCTCGTACGACGAAATTCTTTGGGTCTATCCAGATATGCTCGAAGACGAACAGTGGACGGGCTCATCTTCTAAGAAGAAATCCAAGTCTAAAGGAAAGGAAAAGTCTTATTGGGCCACCACAGCAATTTCGGAGGAAAATGACGAAGGGATACCTACTTTCCCAATTTTCGATGATGAGCATGAAGCTTTTGCGAGCAGCGAAGAACCGTCCTTTGCCACCAAAAGTGGGGACGAATATCGATTCAATTATCCTAAGGTGATCAATCAATTAGCTGAGCAGGGGATGGTCACGACCATGCCAAAGTCTTCTGGAGAACCTCAGCAGCCATCAGCCAATAAATAGAAGGAGGCTGCAACTAAACAAAAGGAATCCCAGCAACAAAAGGTTCAAAACCTAAAGCAGTCTCGTTTCAATCGTCCGATTAGGAGAGATAAATCAGGAAGTTCAAACACTCCATACCGCTTTAATGTTATGACCTAATCGGCTAACATTCCAGCGAGGATAACTCTATACGAGTAATTGCATCTTTCCAAAAGCACAAAAGAGGCATTCACCATCACTCCTGACCAGCTAACTCAAATAATTCAAGAAGCTTTAACTAAGAAGAAAAAAGAATTTGAAGCCGAGATGGGGTTGTCCATGTAGCAAATAAGGGAGTTGCAGGCTCAAAGGCTTCAACTACTTAAATCTAGTCATTGGGCTGAGTCTAGTCATCACACTACACCTGTCACACCCATTCGAAATAGAGCAGATGACAGAGATCTAAGGGTACATGAAGTCATCAAGGCTGATGCACCCCTTGGTAACACTGGGGGTGGTTCAATTGCATCCCTCAATAACACTGAGGGTGACTCGGTTGCTTTTCCTCAACATCGTTTGAGTAGATATGAATGCGAGGCCAAGAAGCTGAAGGTTAGAGAGTCAGTCACCACCTTTGCTAAATGCTTTCTTAAAAGAAAGGAGGCTGAGAGAAG
Source organism: Asparagus officinalis (assembly GCF_001876935.1). Lineage (NCBI taxonomy): Eukaryota > Viridiplantae > Streptophyta > Magnoliopsida > Asparagales > Asparagaceae > Asparagus > Asparagus officinalis. Next base: position 52,697,276 of record NC_033803.1, on the reverse strand, counting down.
CCAACCGACAGCAGCTGTGGCTATTGTTGATCAAACATTACAACAACAATTACCACAACTGTCGCAAAAAATGCAACAGTACCATTTTAAAGATGATGAAATTCTAGCCATCTATGAGTACCTCCTAAACAACAACAAGATCAAACTGTCACCTATTAAAAATCAGAAGGAAGCCAATAAGAGTTCAGCCCAAAATACTGTGCGTATCACAAGAGGGTCCTTCGTCCCCCTAAGGCTTGCTTCATTCTTAAAAACAGAATTCAAGCTTTGGTTGAGGCCGGCATTAGAATGGTAGAACAAACCCAATGAGAACGGAAAACACTCCAAAAAGTATATGAGTATAAACTTCTTCTTCTGACACTCCGAAAAGTATATGAGTATAAACTACTTCTTCCGAAACTCCAACAGATATATGAGTATAAACTATTTCCCTTGTATCCAACAGAAAGTTCCTAGAGAATATTACACATAATATTCTTAAGGATAACCCGACATTAATAAAAGGGTTGAAAATAAGACACCGCTCATTGGGCTCAGTTTCGCCAAAGAGCTGGGGGTCGAATATCTAGAGGCTTTTGGTCATTCTTAACTAATAGTCAACCAAATTTGAGGAGAGTATGAGGTCAGGAATCAAGACTTGATACCGTACCACAAGGCAACCATTGAGATGATAGACTCGTTTGAAGAATTCATCATCGAGTACATTCCATGTCTCCAGAACGCATATGTAGATGCACTGGCAGCACTAGCAGTATCTTTGGCACAGCCTCCCAACATAGAACAATGGGTAACTGTGAGAACTCACAAACTCTTTATACCATATTGTACTTTGGACATCAAGGAGGTGCACTCTGCTAGAATTGAACTCGAGCCTCGAGATTTGTGATTTATCATTATTGATTATGTCTTGCACGATGTTTTACCGGAAGACATAAAAGAAAGAGACTCGGTCCGATGAAAAGCACCAAGATTCTATTATAACATGGCGACCCAAACACTATATTGTTGCGCATATAATGGTCTGCTACTCCGATGTCTTTCGACCAAAGAAGCAAATGAGGCTCTCAAAGAAGTGCACGATGGAACATGTAGTGCACACTAATCCGGTCCCAAGCTCTATGATCAACTCAGAAGAATAGGATATTATTAACCAACCATGGTTAAGGACGCAGTTGACTATGCTCGATGGTGTCACGCGTGTCAGATACATGCAAACTATATGCACCAACCCCCAGAGCACTTGCATCCTTCGGTCACATCATGGCCATTTGAGACATGAGGAATGGATATTGTCGGTCCTATTTTTTCACCGTCAGCCAAAGGTGATTGTTTCATTTTAGCAATTACTGACTACTTATCAAAGTAGACTGAAGCGGTTCCACTTAAAGAAGTGAAAACAAGTAACATCGTCAAGTTCATCAAACGCTACATCATCTACCGATACGGTGTTCTAAGACAAATTATGCACAACAATGACCGTCAATTTGTCAGCAATGCCTTCATCAAATTTTATGAAAAGTTTAGGATTCAAGACGTCTTGTTGACAACATACAATCCCACGGTGAACAGATTAGTTGAAGATTTCAACAAAACTGTTATTAAGATTCTGTCAAAGCTCATCAGAATCAATAAACAATATTGGGACGATAAACTCGACGAAGCTCTCTAGGCATATCACACCACAGTCTGCACACTTACCAGAGTAACTCCGTACTCTCTAGTGTATAAATGTAAGGCTGTTCTTCCCTTGAAAATTCAAATTCTATCCCTTGGCATTGCTCTCGCAACAGGGATAACAATGGAGGAACAACATTAGAAACGCCTCGAAGAACTTGAGATGTTGGATGAAAAACACATAAAGGCTCAGCAATAAATTTAGTTTTACCAGGTTAGAATCTCCCGAGCTTTTGATAAAAGAGTCCAACAATGAAGCTTTAAGGAAGGAGACTTGGTTCTTGCCGTCTGGCGACTAATGATACTCAACTCTAAGAAGAAAGACAAATTTCAACCCAAATGGGAAGGGTCGTTTGTAATAAAGACAATCTACTCAAACGACACATATCACTTAATCACTAAAGACGGTGACAAACTCATGATGCCAATAAATGAGAAGTTTCTAAAAAAGTACTATCCCTAGTACGTTCAGGATAACCTGTTTAACAGGAAGTTCCTAGAGAATGCTATGCATTGTATTCTTAAGGATAACCCGAGATTAGCTAATTGTTCAAGATGAAGATAAGTCATCTGAATAATTCATTCTTAATCATAATAAAAGTGATTGAGAACCTTCCACTATAGCAATTTAATCATTTCCAAGATGATTAAAACCCTCCCACTGTGACTTTCTGAGCACTCTTTCATTGAGATGAGATTCAATGACCTTATTTGGTCAATCTTCCCTCACGAAACTCCTATGGTTCACTTGTGGGGTGTGGTCCTCCATCACAAAGTCTCTCATTGATCAAATTAACTGACAATGAGTCCACCAAAATTCTTTTGATTGAGTCCATCCAAACTCCCACTGTGTTTGTGCACTTAACACTCCCAATGTTAAAGTCCCAACACGGTACTCAAAGTCCCTTACTGATCAAATTAACTGACAATAGGTCCTTTTTTAAATTTTTATCTTTTCCTCCTCTTTTTCTCTCTCCTAGGTCGAGACACAAGATGTGTCTCACACCTAGACCGAGACACAAAGGGTGTCTCGGACCTAGATCGAGACACAAGTGGTGTCTCGGTCCTAGGCTGAGACACTACTCGTGTCTCGTACCTAGGGCAAGACACCACTCGTAGTGGTGTCTCGCCCACTGGAGGAGGTCCCAGGTATTTTTTGATAGCTATTTTCACTCGTTTTGCTGTATTTGAAGCCCGTATTCACACTTCGATGAGTATATGAGTATAAATTACATCTTCTTGAACCTCCAATGGGTACACGAGATTAAACTAATTCTCGAAACTCTAATTAATGTATGTGTATAAACTATAGTCAACGCGTAGCCATGAGTCAACATTGGTCAACGCGTTATGATAAAAGTTAATGTCGGTCAACGTGTTATAGTGAAAGTAAATGCAGGTCATCACGTAGCCATGAGTCAACATTGGTCAACGCGTTGTGATGAAAGTCAACATCGGTAAATGCGTCATGATGAAAGTCAACATCGGTCAACGCGTAGCCATGAGTCAACACCGGTCAACATATTACGATGAAAGTAAACACCGGTCAACACGTAGCCATGAGTCAATATCGATCAACGTGTTGCGATGAAAGTCAACGCCGGTCAACACATAGCCATGAGTCAATGCAGGTCCACGCTAGTCAACGTATTGACAAATTTTGCTGAAACAAGGCTCATATCAATTCTCGATCAAAGGATAATTCTGGGATTAAAATTGCGATGCAGATATGAATCACTGATGAAGATAATTAGTTCAACGTTGATTCAATGATACGAGCTATAATCAGAAACCAATACACCGGTTTTAGTTCGAGACTTCGACAACGGTCAGACGATAAACGCATCACCGAAAGAATTTCAACTATTTGATAAAATACTGAATAGAGTGAAAACTGAAGAAGTCATAGAATTGTAGGATGGGAATATTATATCCAAAGTATTTTAGGTTTCTCTATAAAAGGATGAGACTAAAACACTTTATAGGGGGTATCTGTAGGCGTTAAAAATTACCTATATGTTCCCGCACACAGTTCGAGATAGATAAAAGATGCTTAACATTATTATCCACGTCAAGGAGGATTATCTAATGCCATAACAAATCTAACAAGTGTATGAAACGAGTTGGCAAAGCTTACGAGTCATCGGGATGGCAAAATAATGAAGAAACGACTCAACCAACAGTTATATTTCACCCATAAAGAACAAAGCATCACTCATGTCTTGATCACTCCATTTATTTTTCACTTATGGAAGGTTGTAGATCTCTTCGCCAGCTTTCCAATGTATATTAAATCGCTTTATTCCGAGACCGGACGAAGCAATTAGAGGCAAAACAACAGGGAAACGCCAATGTCGTCTCGGCCAATGGCCGAGACACCAATCGCAACTTGGCCTACGGCTAAGACACCATAGGTGTCTTGGCCCAGAGGTGAGACACTAATGGTGTCTCTCACCCAGTAAGCTGCTTTTGCCCATTTTTTGATAAGATTTTTTTTATCCCAGAATCATCCCAACTGATTTGAGGCTATCTTTGAACATGGTTAAGTAGTTATAACCGATCAAATCATTTATTCTTATCCAAAAATAGAGCTTCTGAAACCTATAAATACAGTCCTAGGGCCTTTATTCATAAGGATTTGAATTTTGGGAGCAACAACGAAGCCCTGACATTTTGGAGAGAAAGAAGCATGAATTTCAGAGAGGAGGAAGCAAGTTCTTAGCGAGTTCTTTAGCAAAAAGAGGAAGAGTTCGAGAGATCTGCACCCCTTCAATGTTCTTCTATAGTTTCCTTGATATCACACCATTGTTGTGATCTCAAGAAGAGTGTTTGCCTCACCTTGCTGAGTCATTCACTTCAATTTCTTATTTCCTTTGTGAGGCAACGAAATCAACCGGATTTAATCCACGGTGGTCTACGGATAAACCCCGGCACAGGCAAAGACCCCACACAAACAGTGGGTGATAAACATCCTCTGCATGTATTTCTAGGAAATTCTCTGTTGAAATTCTTTTGTGTAGAGAATTCTTATAAAAAGGCTCACTCTTTAAACTTGTAAGTCAATAAACGATTGTAACGAGTTCCCAAATGAATCAAATTTTCGACACGAACATCTACTTCCCTTGAGATCAAACTTTGATTTGATCTCAAGAAGAGTGTTAGCCTCACCTTGCTGAGTCATTCACTTCAATTTCTTGTTTCCTTTGCGAGACAACAAAATCAACCGGATCTGATCCGTGGTGGTCTACGGATAAACCCCGACACAGGCAAAGATCCCACGCAAGCAGCAGATTGATAAATAGTCTCTACGTGTGTTTGTAGGAGATTGTCTTTTATTTGTTTTGTGTAAGAAAAGTCTTATAAAAAGGATCCTTCATTTGAACTTATTATAAATGATAAACGTTATAAATGAGTTCCACAATGAAATCAATTTCCGACGCAAACACTCCTTTCCGGTTCCATTGCACTTTAACTAAAGGAATCATCTTATTTCAAAGCTTCTTACCCTCTCTAGCATGAATACAAAATGGAATCTCAATGTTTGTCAAATCAGCCTGAATCTCTAAGTCTGGTGCATCAAACACTCTCTGCCGCCTCGTCGCGTAAATGCTTCTTGATCATCGAAACCTAAGAAACATCCTGTACACTCGACATTGATGCGGGATGATCTAGTTAGAATGAAATGGCTCCAACACGCTCTACGACCCTAAATGGTCCAACATAACTCAGGGCAAGCTTTCCTCTTTTACTAAATCATTGAATACCCTTTATCGGTGATACTTCCAATAAAACATAATCTCCAACTTAAAACTCTAAATGTTGTCGCCTTTGATCTGCGTAGCTCTTTTGCCGACTTGAGTGGTAAGAATACGCTCCCAAATCAACGCTACCTTCTCCGTAGTTTATCCTATCCAACCAAATCTGGTCTAAGTAATAAGTTATTCCATAACTCTGCCGAACAAATCGAGGATCTACAAGGCCTCCCGTACAATGCTTCATAAGGTGTTATGCCTATCGTCGATTAATAATTGTTATTGTAGAGAAAATTCAATCAATGGGATATGGTCCTCCTAGTTGCCCTAAAAATAAATAACTCATGACCGCAACATGTGATGCGGCATAAACATGTATCAAAAAGGTTGCAAGTGCACAACCGTGTCAAGTTATAGTATTTAAGATATCGATCCCACAAGGAAGGTGTTTTGTAGGAGAAAATATAAAATCGGTTCTTATGTTGTGTGCGTGACAAGTAGGAGTGATGAGTGAATGTGATTGTGAAGAGATTGAGAGAGTGAAAATGGTGTGTGAATAGGTGCAAAGTGTAAGTAGAGTGGATTTGAAAAAGAATGAGTATGATCAATAAGGTGAGAAGGAAAAATGAATAAAATCAAGAAACAAAAAAAAAAATCAAGAATGACGAACAAAATTCAAGAATAAAAGAAAATACAAGAAATTAAAGATGATGGATTCAATTATAGATATGGATAATCTAAAATTGAACCCACTTCTTAGAAAAGGGTGATTCCCTAGAGGGTTCTAGCCTAAAGGCGAATCAAACAAAATAAAAATAAACAAAAAGAAAAACTAAACCCAAGAGGGTTCTAGCCTCAAGGTGAATAGTATAAGAAATTAAAATCTAACTACAAAATAAAGTGCAAAATCTAAACTACAAAATAAAATTGCAAGAATTAAATGCAAGAAAATAAATCTACTCTATAAGCATGAAATAAATCTAAGGCAAGAGGGTTCTAGCCTCTTGGCTATTTAACAAGAAAATAAAATCTAAACTACAAGCATAGAAATAAATCTACACTAATAAGCAATAAAAAGGAAATAAAAGAGAAAAAGGAAAGAAAATGCAAACCTCTAAATAATTCTTCATCTCCATCTTCATCATCCAACAAAGAGAAGAAATATTTAAAGTGGTGAAAAAATTATTATTATTAATTGCAACTAAAGTTACAATTTTGGAAGGCCTTCTCAATTAAGAGTAGCCCTCCTCTCCAAAAGGAGTTTACAAAATTTTCACACCTCTAACCCCTCACTCTCTACCCCTATTTATAGTAAACATCAGTGAATGAGAGCCATTGGATCAAACTTGAGCCCCAAGACAAGCAAAATCAGCCATTGACGCGCGCTACAGTATGAATGAGAGCCATTGGATCGAAATCTTATCCAAAAACATCAATTTTCAGCCTTTGATTCGTAACAAACTGCCCAGCGTATCGATACCAGCATCGATAGGGGTATCGATGCTGGCATCGATACGGGCATCGATGCGGGCATCGATGCCCCCATCGATGCTGGCATCGATGCCTGCCTGCTTCTAGCTGCTGTCCGCAGAACTCCTCTTTCATTGGTTCTTGGGCTTGGATCTTGGGCTTTTGCTTGGGCTTTTGGGCTTTGATATTTCTTTTAATCCTTCATCTTAGCTTGGGCTTTTGGATAAATTGGAAATTGATTTTCCAATTGGCTTCTTGATTCATTTCTTCATTTAATCAATGGGTTTTTGTTGAGAGATGGGAAGTTGAGATTTATTCTTCATTAACCTGCAATTAAAAGATAAAAACAATTATTAGTGGTATATTTATTCATATAAAATAGATAATGAGGGTATAAAATTGTAATAAAATGTGATTATCAAATACCCCCACACCTAAACTTTTGCTAGTCCTCTAGCAAAGAAAATAAAAAGAAAATCCTAACTCACTTTCGCAGGAATCGCGGTTGTATTTAGCGCATACAACAAGCCTTTAAACCCCTAGGTTACCCTAGTGGACGAGTTGTAGTCTCGTGAGGGTTTGCAGTGAATATACCCACAAAATTCGGTCAACTTGCCAAATTAAAGAAGTCAGTAAATAACTAAATTCACTTGATAACTTTTAGATAATCTAATTGGAGCCAGTTATCACTCAAGAAAACATTTTTATATATAACTCTAAGGTATATTTTTAAGAAAATCTTCTCATTGTAGCAATACAAAACCAAGCCAAACTTAGAAATTTAATTTAAAAGTTTTGAAAAGAACATGCTAACTCTTTGTTTTAAATAATTTTCAAGTTGCTTGATTTAAAATATTTTCCAAGACCATATATACAACTATAAAACATTTATTAGTTTTTTTAACTCTTTCTTCCTTGGTGATTTTTTCTACTTTAACGGGCTTTCTAAGTGACCATTTAACGAGTTTTGGGCCAATGGATCCCAACCCAAATGGGCTTAGGTCATTAAGTATGGAAATACTCCTTGGGCTTAATTACTCGGTCAGCTTAGGCTTAATAAGATAGAATCACCTTGAATTAAAGAGTTTTTTTTTTCTTTTTGGTGCCCATTTTTCGCACTCTTCTTTTGCAATTTTTTTTTGTATATGTATATATATTTTGAAAATATGTAAATCAAGACACTTTGAAAAAAATTATTTTCAACTCTAAGTTAAGCATGCAAAAATTTCATTATTTTAAATAAAAGTCCAAGTTAAGGCTTAAGTAAAGTATACTACTTTGAAAATCATTTCTTAAGAAATTTATTTAGAGTTATCATAAAAGGTGATCTTAAGTAAATAACCAACTAGGGATTAGAAATTTTCAAATTTATCAAATAAATCAATTATTACATAACTCTATCAATTTGGCAAGTGACGATATTTTTATAATTTTTTTTTTTCTTTTTTTTTCTTTTTTTTCTCTTTTTTTTTCTTTTTCTTTTAAGCAACTGAACAAGAAACTCTCAAATGAGAGAAGAATAAATTCTTTTTATTATTCTGAAATAAACAAAATAAACAATGTAGAATGAAATATTCAACATGAAGAGTTCCTGTTCTACATTGAATCCTACCTTACTGTTGAAAATTCTTCCCCGGATTTTAAACAAATTCAGAATGATATAATCAATAATGTGAATTTTTAAGCATTTCGGGGTGTTCAATAATTCTTGCAACAAGGTAAGGTAGGTATTATTGGTGTCATGCATTTTGTATTTCTTAATGAACTTAGACTCTTGTACTGTGAAGTTTTGTTTTCTAACAACCAATTCTTCTGTGAAGTTCTGAAAATTTGGTTGTTGATTATTCTCCAAGAATCTAAGTTCATCAAGAAAGAGTTCTTCAAAATTTAATTCAAAGCAGCAAATGTTTAACACAGTTTTATTATTCTCAAGGACCTGATCTGCTTCTTCTAAAAACTCTAACTCTTCATCAAAAATTTCCTCAAAACTTAAATCACACTCTTCTTCTTCTTCTTCTTCTTCTGATCTTTCCTGAATGTAGTTTATTTCTAGAGGCTGATTATTTGGTTGGTCCCCTGGATTAAAAATGTTGAGATCAGCAGTCAAATTCCCAAAGGACAGCTTCATTTGACCAGTTCTACAGTTGATGAGAGCATTAGAAGTGGCTAAGAACGGTCGTCCTAAGATGACAGGTGTCTGTCCTTTGGGATTGGAAACAGGCTGTGTTTCCAAGACTACAAAATCTACTGGAAAAATAAAATCTCCAACCTTAATCAGAACATCCTCTAACTCACCCATAGGGACCTTGACAGATCTATCAGCCAACTGTAAGGTGCATTTGGTTGGGTTCAGTACACCTAGACCCAATTGCTGATAGACTGAATATGGAAGCAAATTGACACTGGCCCCTAAGTCTAAAAGCGCCTTATCAATGTGAGTATTACCAATGATACATGAAATGATGGGGGAACCTGGATCTTTACGTTTCAAAGGTATGGGATTTGACAGCATTTCACTGATATTGGCGGCTAAAAAGACTTTCTTTGGGACATTTATTCTCCTCTTCTTAGTGCACAATTCTTTTAAAAATTTAGCATAAGATGGAATTTGTTCAATTACATCTAAGAGAGGAATGTTGACCTTAACCTGCTTGAATGTCTCTAGGATTTTCTCCTCCTGAGGAGAGTGTTTCCTAGACCTGAGTCTATCTGGAAAGGGAGCAACCGGTCTAAATCTATCAAAAGCAGGCTCAGGTTCGGGTTCAGGTTCTTGGTCATCTGAGGGGAGTGATTGTTGAATAGATTCATCAGAAGGAGAAGGAGAAGGAATTTGTACAGGATCAAGAGTTTGACTTGGCGGAGTTCTCACTTGATTATCGACCTGTCTACCTGACCGAAGTGAATGGATTGCATTCACTTGAGCTTCATAGGATGAACTGCATCCTGTGTTATTAGGGTTGACCACGGGTTGACTCGGAAATTTTCCTTTCTCTCTTTCACTCACGGCACTAGCTAGTTGACCAAGTTGGGATTCTAATCTAGCTATAGCTTGAGTGTTGGAGTTGAGCATTTGTCCGGTTGATTGCATGAAGGAATTCAACGTGCTAGATGTTTGAGTCAACATATTCGTGGTTTGAGTAGAGGCCTTAATTATGGTTTCTAAACCCCTTTCCAAGACATTGAGACGTTTATCTTGATCTGGATTGTGAGGAGTTTGAATTACAGCTTGATGAGGAGGAGACTGATTTTGATACGGCAGATTGGGTTGTTGAAATTGTGAATGAGAATTGAATGGAACTGTGTTTCCCCTAGGAAAATGTTGGGTCGAAGCGGGAGTGAAGTTTTGAGTTCCGGGAGAATTTCCTTGATTCCATGCAAAGTTGGGATGATTTCTCCAACCTGGATTGTAGGTTGGAGAAAATGGATCATTTCTAGGGTGCTGGAATGCAGCGTTCATCTGTTCTATTGCGTTGTTATTTCCTAGGAGAGGGCATTCCTCTGAAACGTGGGTAGGAGACTGACAATTATGACATCCTGGGAAAGAAACATGATTGAGTTGAGCTGGAGCTCGTTCCTTAATTTCTAAGGCTTCTAACCTCCGCAGAATTGTCGCCATCTTCGCTTCAGAAGCAATGTTTGACTCCAAGGAAAGACCACTAGACTTAGAATGGGGAACTGATGAAACCCTGTCATCGCACTGTTCCCATTGCATTGTTTTTTCAGAAAGACTCTCCAAAAATTCCCAAGCTTCATCAGCATTTTTTCTCATAAAATCCCCGTGGCACATTGATTCTAAGGAAGTTTTTGCAGAATAATCTAATCACTCATAAATTATTTGGCACAATCGCCATTTCTCTAAACCGTGATGAGGACATTGGATGAGAAGATCTTTAAATCGGTCAAAATACTTCCAAAAAGGTTCTCCCGGGATAATTTTAAAGTTTTGAATGCTGTTCCTAAGCTTTACCGTTTTATGAATAGGAAAAAATTTCTTAAGAAAAACGGTAACAAATTCATCCCAAGTTGAGATGGAATTTGTTGGTAAGCTGTACAACCATTTTTTAGCTTTATCCTTAAGAGCAAATGGAATAAATCTGAGCTTAACCGCATCTTCATTTAATTCTCTCATTTTAATCATAATACACACTTCCTCAAATTCCGAAATAAAAATATATGCGTCTTCTGTTTCATTACCAAGGAATTTGGGAAGCATGTTTATGTATTGCGGTCTAAGCTCAAAACTTATTCCATTTGTTTCGGGGAGCCTAATGCATGAGGGGATTGCATTCCTAATGGGATAGCACATATCATGAAGAACGGGTGAATTAGGATGCTCCATTTCTATGATTGGTTCAAAGCGAATTAATCGCTGTGTATTATCCCTAATCCACTGTTGCATACACCAAAATATTTCTTTTTATTTTTTATTTTTTTTAATTTTTTTTTAAAGAAAAGAAGGAAAATTAGTTTTTTTTAAAAATTAGTTTTTTTTAGAAGATAAAGAAAAAGAAAAATCCTAACTGAAACAAATCAAAACAATCACTTTTCAATCAACTCTAATTCTGGGGTTTAACCTAACTCGACTAGACCAGCTCCTAACCAAAAACTCCTACAGTGAAAAGATCAAAGTTTTACCCAGGTAGTTAGCCAGGTAAGGATAGTACTAGAGGGTGATCAAAGATCAATTAAGTACCTCTTTCCTTGCGGAGCGCTTTACGCAACCCCTAAACCTTGCCTTAGACACCAACTAATCTGAGAAAACTTAAACCGGTTCACTTAAGGATTTCTTGTTCCTTATTGAGCTCGAATCCTTAGGGGCCAACGTCTAATGAGTTTTATTAGGCTTGGGTGGTGTAGTGAGGAATTAGTGATTTTTGGGCTAAGGAAAGGGTGATGAAATCCCTCACCTTATCTTGATTATGGGGTTTTGCCCTTAAAAATTATTTTAAGTTTGTGTCAAATCAAGATGCTCAAATCACTTGGTGAATTCCTACACTATATGAAATGCAACCCTATGAATTAAAAGCAACTAAAAAGGATGGAAAAGAAAAATCTTTTTTTTTAATTAGGGTTAACAATCAAACAAATGAGAAGGGGGGATTTGTTTGAATTTATTATCTTGTTAGTAAATATCAAAGTGGAGGATGAATTTTATTATGATCAACAAAAAAAAATAAAATCTTTTTTTTTAGTCCTAATTGTCTCTAATTGTGAAGAAGTAGCCAAAGGGTGGAATTAAAAACTAGAAAGAGGACTTACCTGAAAGCAAATCTTCAAATCCTAGCTCTCCAATCAGCGATCTTTAAGCTCCAAGCGTTTCCTTCACAAAAAACACACAAGTTAAAGAACCAAAATAATTAAAACCTACTTAAGCACCCTCCCCGGCAACGGCGCCAAAAACTTGATACGGCATAAACATGTACCAAAAAGGTTGCAAGTGCACAACCGTGTCAAGTTATAGTATTTAAGATATCGATCCCACGAGGAAGGTGTTTTGTAGGAGAAAATATAAAATCGGTTCTTATGTTGTGTGCGTGACAAATAGGAGTGATAAGTGAATGTGATTGTGAAGAGATTGAGAGAGTGAAAATGGTGTGTAAATAGATGGCACGAAATATAAGTGAGAGTGGATGTGACAAAGAATGAATATGATCAATAAGGCAAGAAGGAAAAGGAAAATAAAAATCAAGAATAAAGAAAATAAAATTCAAGAATAAAAGAAAATGCAAGAAATTAAAGATGGTGGATTCAATTATAGATATGGGTAATCTAAAATTGAACCCACTTCTTAGAAAAGGGTGATTCCCTAGAGGGTTCTAGCCTAAAGGCGAATCAAATAAAAAGAAAAATAAACAAAAAGAAAAACTAAACCCAAGAGGGTTCTAACCTCAAGGTGAATAGTATGAGAAATTAAACTCTAACTACAAAATAAATTACAAAATCTAAACTACAAAATAAAATTGTAAGAATTAAATGCAAGAAAATAAATCTATTCTATAAACATGAAATAAATCTAAGGCAAGAGGGTTCTAGCCTCTTGGCTATTTAACAAGAAAATAAAATCTAAACTACAAGCATAGAAATAAATCTACACTAATAAGCAATAAAAAGGAAATAAAAGAGAAAAAGGAAAGAAAATGCAAACCTCTAAATAATTCTTCATCTCCATCTTCATCATCCAACAAAGAGAAGAAATATTTAAAGTGGTGAAAAAATTATTATTATTAATTGCAACTAAAGTTACAAATGGGCTTCTTTGCTTCATTTCTTCATTTAATCAATGGGTTTTTGTTGAGAGATGGGAAGTTGAGATTTATTCTTCATTAACCTGCAATTAAAAGATAAAAATAATTATTAGTGATATATTTATTCATATAAAATAGATAATGAGGGTATAAAATTATAATAAAATGTGATTATCAACATGTTCTCCAACACTTGGTTAACTCTTTCTGTTTGTCCATCTGTCTATGGGTGGAATACGCTGCTATATGATAACTGGCTGCCGAAAGAATTCTGGAAGCTCTTCTAGAAATGTGAAGTGAAAACCGAGCCACGATCCGACACAATCATTTCTAGAACTCCATGCAATCATACAATTCTCCCGGATGAATATCCTCACATAACTCTCCGTCATGTAAGTTGTCTTAACGTGTAAGAAGTATGCCGACTTCGTCAAATATATCCTCCTTTGACTGCGGATTCTCGGGCATTACAATCTGGCCTTTCTTTTTGAAGGCCCCCATCTTATCTGATGGTCTAATCTACCTTAGGTTCTTGAAAATTTTTCCTTTCGAATTTGAATCTAAGAGTTCCCTGATTAAGCACTAATTACTTTGTACATCCGTGATGGCTGTACAACTAACATTCCCAATTAAGAACTCACCCCTCTTGGCTAGTTCAACAACAATGCCCCTCCTTGCTAATTACATGGCCCAAAATCTAACCTTCGAATGCTAAAACTTATATTTACTAAATTTAGCATGACTGGTGCTCCCACAAAGTCTACAATATTAGACGCCGCAAAGTATGCAATGTTAGACGAAGGTGTTGCTCCCGCTCAGCCTCCAATCTCGAATAAATAATGATGTCATCCATAAACACTATCACAAACTAGTTTAAATATGGACAAAAAATTTGGTTCATCAAATTCACGAATACCACGGGTGCATTGGTTATCCCAAATGGCATAACAAGAAACTCGAAAGACTCATATCGAGTCAGGAAGGTAGTCTTGAAAAATATCCATCTTCTCAACCCACAACTGATGATAGCCAGAACGAAGATAAAATTTTGAGAAACACTACACTCCCTCCAACTAGTTGAATAAGTCATAAATTCTCTGTAATAGGTACCTATTCTGGATGGTGACCTTATTCAACTGCCGATAATCTATGCACAAACGCATGTTGTTGTTCTTCTTCATTACGGAGAGGATCGGTGCTCCCCACGAAGAATAACTCTGGCGAATAAAGCCCTAAGATAATAGCTCATCTAACTAAATCTGTAGCTCCCTCATCTCAACAGGTGCCATGAGATAAGGTGTTCAGGATGTCGGTGCTTTGCCTAGCTGCATCTCGATGAAAAACTCAACCTCTCTCTCACTGGAGGTAATCCGAGTATGTCCTAAAAGATCGTCTCAAACTCTAATTTGGTCTAACCTTTAAATAGTTAGGACTAAAATCGGAATTTTCTTTCAATAAACGAGAGTCTTCCACACACATCAGGTGATCAAACCTTCCCACAATTAGGGTCGTTTCCAAATTCCCGTTTGGTTAAACCTTTAAACAGTTAGGGCCGAAGTCAGAATTTCATCTCAATAAACAAGAAATTCCTCTTTAGATTGCATAACTAATCTATAAGAGTTAGGATTATCTAAATCTTATTGATTCTCGGAGTGGATATCCCACTCTTAGTTTCACCTTCAGGATTCTCGAAGTGGAGATCCCACTTTGAGTTTTTTTTACAGCAGGAGATACAATATAAAATTTCTCCTCTCTAGTATCGGGTTCGTCTTTGCCCTAAGAGAAGGTAAGCTGGAGATAGAATATAAAATTCTTTCTCTCTAGTATCGGGTTCGTCTTTACCCCAAGAGAAGACCTGAAGATAAAATATAAAATTCTTCCTCTGCAGCATCGGGTTCATCTTTGCCCAAGAACACAATCTAACAAAATACATGTCTTATACGCATGGTGGACATTATCTCGATCCCTAATTAGAGAAAAGCCTAAGCCCAACACGCATTGCCGAGTGGTGTGTTCCTGTGAAAACGACAAAGTCTATGTATTCAATAGTATAGAACTAAGTCTAAAAGAATTCATTCTTTTAGAACAACGTTATATGTAGAACGGACTTAGACAATCTACATGCTAGCCCTACTCAAACAGTAGTCGATAAAGGCTCATCAAATTCGTTGATGGTTGAGGGTTTGCTAAAAATCCTATAATGTACAGCTTGCCATGACAGATTCGTTCTTCTAACTCAAAGAGCTTCTCTTCATAAAGCTTGTACATGCATCATCTTCAATCAACTTTAATAGTCATCAGTTGGTCTAGTAACTCGAGCGCCTGTGGTAGCTTCAGAGATAGTAGCTGTATCAGCATCTACAGCTGGTCCTACAATCAAAGCTTACACAAAGAGCTCAACTTGGCGAGCTTCCGATGTATTCTCAGCTTGCTCTTCCCACTCTATACGAGTATAAACTGCATCTCCTTGAATCTCTGACAAGTATATGAAGTTAATCCGATTTTCAAAACTCAGAGCAGTATACGAGTATAAATTGATTCTTTACGCTCCAACGCCTTAAGATATTAAACTATGTAGACTCCAGTTAACGTATGAGTATAAATTGCATTCACGCCGGTCAACACGTTACAATGAGAGTCAATGCTTGTCAACATGTTGCAATGAGAGTCAACGCTAGCTAATGCGTTGCAAAGAAGATCAACGTTGATCAACACGTCCATATTTTCACCAAAATAAGGCTCTGTTGCACCATAATGAGGGTCAACGTCGGTCGACGCGTCAATGTTTTTCGCCAAAATAAGGCTCAAGATTACCCCCTGAAGTTCAATCATGATTCAGTTATAAATTCCTGACGAAGATGATCAGTTCAACATCGATTCAACGACACGAGCTAAATTCAGAAATCAACACACCAACTTCAGTTCAAGATTTCGACGATGGTTAGATGATAAACGTAGCACCGGAAGAATTTTGGCTATTCGAAAAAATACTGAATGGACTGAAAGCTAAAAAAATCTAAGAAGTAAAGGCTAGGATCATCATATCCAAAATATTCTAGCCTCTTCTGTAAAAGAATGAGGCTAAAATACTTTGGAGGGAGTATCTGTAGGTGTTAAAAATTACCTATAGGTCCCCGCACACAGCTCAAGACGAAGAGAAGACAATGAGCGTTATTATCCGAGTCAAATAGAAATATCCAATGTTTTAGAGAAGCTAACAAGTGCATGAATAAAGTCGGTGAAGCGTACGAGTCAACGTAACACACAAAACAGAAAAACAACAAAGAAAGAACTCAGCCAGGAGCTGAGTTTCGCCCACAAGGGGTGAAACACTATGTGTGTCTCACCCACACCATGTATGCCTCGCATATGGGAAATTGTAGGTCTCTTCACTAGCTTTCCAATGCATATTGAATCACCTCATTCCGATGTCGGATAAAAGAATTAAAGCCAAAATATTGAAGACAACAGGAACTATCTTGAAAATTCGAGACATAGAACATGTATCAGAAGCTATGAAGAAACTCATAGTTTTTGAGACAGTGTTCACTGTCTCGGAAGCTATGAGACAACTCATAGTTTCCAAGATAGTGGCGGCTTTCTTAGAAACTAGAGCGAGCTTAGTGATGGTTTTCTCGAGTTTTGTGTGGTTCATGTGGCTTCATAACTATTAGGGATCATCCATAAACATGAGGAAGCCGTTACAAACGAAAATCTTACCTATAACTGTAGAAATAATGGCATTTAAATGTGGTGAGAGCGTTTACGAAAGGGCCAGAAATAAGCCATGTTTCCAAGACAGTGTTTACTGTCTTAGAAGCTATGAGATAACTCATAGTTTTCGAGATAGTGGCGACTGTCTCAGAAACTAGAGCGAGCTTAGTGATGGTTTTATCGAGTTTTGTGCGGTTCACGTGGCTTCATAACTAACAGGGATCATCCATAAATGTGAGGGAATCGTTACAAATGAAAATCTCGCCCATAACTGAAAAAATAATAGCATTTAAACATGGTGGGAGTAGTTATGAAAGAGCCAGAAATAAGCCCTATTTCAGAGACAGTGGCAACTGTCTTGGAAATAGGAGTTTGTCGAGGCAGTTTCTTTTCAACTTCAATATTCAGTTATGGTTCCTATGGGTTATAAATAGCCCCCTATCACCTATATGCATGAGGAGGAAGACAAAAAAGGCAGAGACTTAAGCAATTTGGTGATTTTGAGCAAGAGAGAAAGAGTCTTCATTGTTTTCAAGCACTTCAAAGAGCCTTCGGTGTTTCCTCGAGATCTAAGCTTTGACTTGATCTTAAGAAGAATGTTTTATCTTACTTTGCTAAGATATCCACTTCTGTCTTTATTTCTAAAATAAAACATCAACCTTAAGCCTTCTTCACAATTCAACTTAGATCTGTGATTCGGTCGTCCATGGGCTAACGCACCCCTGGCACAGGCAAAGATCCACGTAAGTAGCGGGTAATAAACATCATCTGCATGTATTTCTAGGAGGTTATTTATTTGTAACAAGAAGTCTTATAAAAAGGCTTATTTTTTTGAATTCATTATATTCGATAAATAATTTTTAATGAGTTCAGCAAATAAAATAATTTTTGACTCAAACAATACTTAAAAGGGTTTGGATCAACTGAATTCTAATTTAAGGAAGAAAATTCAACTTTCTTTGAAAAAAGTTTATTTTCTTTCTTCAAGTTTGTATTCTTCTTCTTAGTTTCTCATATTTATGAGCAATATTTTCTAAATGATTTACGTCTCTTTATACTTAGTAAAGTTCATCAGAAGAAGGATATTCCTCTTCATCAAAATACTTACTATCAGAATGACTTGAGTTACTTTGATCTGAATCTGAAGACAAAACACCTCTTCCCATTAGACACTTATTCCCTTGTTTATCTTCTTCACTTGTCCTAACTTTAGATTCATCCTCATTTGCCAAATCTCAAGTTATTACTTTAAGACTCATACCCTCCTTCTTCTTTTCCTTTTTGTTCAATTGGCATTAATTCTTGTAGTGATCTGGTTTTCTACAATGATAATATATAAGTTCAGTTTCAGAATCACTTGAGGAATCATTATTTACCTAATTTCCTGCAACGATAACAAGATATTTTTGTCCTTTCTTTGATTTTAGAAAAGACTTGAATTATTTTGTTAACAATATATTTGTATCCGTTCTTTTATTTTAGAAAAGAGACTTGAAACCTCTAGCAGTAAGCACAGATTGATCATCCTATCTTCTAAACTTGAGTTTGGCTCCATTATCTTCTTTGATTAGGATTTGTCCTTCTTTGCTTGTAAATCTAACGACTTCTTCTTTGAATCTTCTTATGCGGCGCCTTCTCTCTTTTTCAATTGGACTTTGTATGTTATAAGACTGCTTACACGATTATCAAGTGGTAGATTAGAAAAGTTCTAAAGTTCTTCAATTGCTGATACCTTTGGCTCCCAGTCCCGAGATAGAGAATATAACATTTTTTCTGTATAGCTCCTTGTTGTCATATTCCTTCCCTAAAACTTTTGGTTTGTTGATAATATTAGTAAATCATGTGAACATCTCCTATATGCTTTCTAAGGCTTTCATCTTAAAATTCTTATATTTTCTTACAAGCATTATGAGCTTTACTTTCATAACCTGCAAAGTTCCTTCATTTGTGAGTTCAAGTTTTTTTCCCAAATTTCTTGCATAGTAGAACAATTAGAAACATGACTAAATTCTTTAGGAGTAAGAGAGAAATATAACGTATTCCTAACATTTGAATTATAAGAATGTAGTTTTTATCCTGTGGTGTCCACTTATCTTTAGGTAGAACAATTGTAACACATCTACCTCAGTAGTAGATTCATTATACTCACATTCTAGACTTTTGCAAACATCAAAACTTGTCTGAGGTAGATTCGTTATACTCATGTTCTACACTTTCGCAAACATCAAAACTAGTGGACAACAAAAAAATTTCATATGTGCTTTTCGGTATAGGTAATTGGTGCCATCAAAAAGTGGAGATCGGTTTACAGCGTGTCCTTCAGAAAAAGCTCTAGCGGTGGTAAGGCTTAACATCTCTATCTTATGTTGTGATGCCTAATGATGGGTAATGACATTCTGATACTTGTTGGATTCTGGAGTATAAGCCTAGAGGGAAGTGAATAGGATTGCTACAATTTTTTGGCAAGACTCAAAACATGTAGCGAAAATAAAATGTGAAAAATTAAAAGTAAACCAACACAGGAACACGCAAATTTTTATAGTGTTTCGGATTAAAATCCTACGTCCACTCTTCCTTCTCGCGAAGGGCCTTCTTCACTATGACTGGAGTTCTCGTAAATCACAACCCGATTTGGTAGGCTTTACAAACAAGATCCCTGAATGTACCTGAATCTAGTCGACTAACCTAACTTTTCACAATGACTAGAAGAAATCTAGTCCTAGATAGCCACCCTCAATTCACCTACTTGAGTAGGCTAACCCTCAATTACCTAGACTTGAGTACGTTGTCAAACTCACAAGTTTGATATCCAAAATCAATCCAAAAATAATTAAAGTGTAATTAAAAAGATATCAGGGCCCTTTCAATAGACTGCTCTTCAAAACGTTGATATTAAAGATCAGTGAAGAAATGATGTTGTAGTTGAACACAAAGGGCACTTCTCCCTGCTAAAATATTCCTCCAATATTGGGAACGACGACAAGAAGTTGAACGAGGCTCTAGGGATTAAATTCTCAAATCAAATTCTCTCCCTAAACCTCAGAATGGATCTCTTCTTTTTATTCAATCTCTTCGTCGTTTATTATGATCTCTATCTCCTCTTAAGTAGGCCTTAATAGAATAGAAAAGATATACTCAAATCAGCGTCCAAATTAGAGATCAAATAGGTTGGTGAACGGCTGAGATTAACTCTGAAAATATGTCAAATCTCTTTGCTTTTTGGATTTCCGTGGTTGTTGATTGTAGTCTATCAATGGTCCTTGCGATCATTGATGATTGACTGTAGACCATCGATGACTCAATTTCTGATTTTTGTTTCTACAATTGTATCGATGGTACCTCGTGACAATCGATGGTTCAAAGGCTGAAATTAACATTTATGTTGATTTTTACATTATTTTTAATCATAACTCCTTCGTACCTGTATATACCTAAAATATATCATTTCTCAAACATATCAGTAGCAAATGAGAGCTTGTTATTTATCAAGCAAGAGATATTGTACGAACAACGTTACACCCTGAATAATGTTCTAACACCTTGAGGAATGCAAGAAAGATTGTAGCTTTGCAATATTTGGAAATTAAGGAGATTCAAATTTATCCCCCATGGACGTAAACCATTACAGAACCATAAAAATTTTGTGTCTTTGCATATTGTTTAGTTTGCTCTACTTACTATTTTTCTCTTTCGTTTAAATATTAATTGTTTTTTTCTCGGTGTTCTCCTATTTCCGCGGTGATGAATTACTCTAGTAGACGGAGAAGATCAAATTGGGAAATTCATGTTAAAGTCCCCGCACCGATCACTGATTATCCACAATTAATATGAGTCATGAGAGTCTGGATTCTCAACAATTAATATCAGAGTTGATTTTTTGCGAACAAATGCGATGAGAGCGAAGTGTGTCGACATTAACCTCTATTATTAATAAGACTTTCGATGCCTATTTAAATATTTAGAAATTTGTTTAGATTCAAGATTTTCTATATTCAACAATGGCTCCAACTTGCATACTAGAGGACAATCTTCACGTATTGTAATCACTATAAGGAAAATATTAATAATCTCTCAATTATTGTTAGCTAAACGTCATTAACTTCGCGAGTCTTCTTCACTACGCATTTAGAAACAGAACTCACATCATAAAAATCTAAGATCTCCTACTCTTTTTAGTGTCTAGTAATGAACAGGAGACATTGTATTTCTTTTAGGATATTATTCCCCCGGAATCGGGGTCCTGACTCGTCTAAGAAATGAGTCATATTTGTTAACCGTCATGCTTTCTATCTCATCAACACTAAGCAATAAGGTCAACAAAATTCCAACACTATCATCCAGAAAACAAACGCACAATCGACACGTATAAAGACACCACGGTCCAAAACAGAAACGTGCGGCGTCTGTAGGCAGCCACGCGTCAGTTTCCACCCACGTTACAGCAAGAGGGAAGCCTAACCGCTTGCTCCTCTCCCTTAAAACCCCTTTCATCCTCTTCCCTCGTATTCACAAGCAACCCAAACTGTAACACTGTGAGAATTCTTCAGTTTTCTACAATGGCTAATAACATGAAGGTGTTTCTGCTAGCACTTATGCTGGCTCTCTTTGTAGCGGTGGTGTTGACGAAATCCGATGGAGATGTGGAGGAGACCGTACAGGGAATGAGAAGAGAAGGAGAGGAAGGATCTGAAACATGGACAACATGGGCCAAGGACAAGATCTCCGAGGGTTTGGGCTTCAAGGATAAAGCTGATGAAGAAGAGGGAGCAAGAAAAGCAAGAGAGGGCGTAAAAAGTGCTACAGAAAAAGCCCAAGATGTAGCCTCTGGTAATCCAAAGAACTCTTCTTAAATCCCCTTCCACTAATTCAAAACTTTAAATTATTTTGTGGTTATTTTGTAATTATTCGTTGCACGTCTTTTAGAGTAACTTTAACTATACTAGACTTACTTAAATTCACATCGAAACTGTGTTTAGAATTGAGAACTAAAGTGGCAAAATATCATAGAACACATCCCCCCTCCCTCTCTTTTTTGTCTGATATTTTGAAGTTAAAAAGTTAAGGGGAGTTTTCGGATAATCATCCAAAGATAAGTCGGGGTTCTCTGAGCCAATTAAAATTTATACTCTGACAATTCTAACATCTAGTTTTTTGGTCTTATACGACCAAGAAATTAAATAAATTTATGTAGATGTGTAAGAATGTAAAGCTGTTGGATGTGATAGATGTTGTGTAAGCAAGTTAATGTTTATGCACTTCTACAATCGTAATATAATATCTTGATTTTAATTAATTAGTTTTTCATTTTATGTGAACAAGGGATCAATTACTTAGTTTTATGTTGACTAGCTAAGAAACTGAAATTGATGGTTCAATAAATAGATGTCGGAGGTTATGCTGCTGACAAAGCCGGAGACCTCAAAGAAGGAGCCAAAGAAGGAGCCTATTTGACCGGAGAAGCAGCAATGCGAAGCAAAGACAGGGCTGCAGGCGTAGCCTCAGATGCCGGCAGCTATGCCTCTGACAAGTCCGAGAAAGCCAAAGATGTAACCGGAGAAGCAGCAAGAAAAGGCGAAGGCACTGCTGCAGATGCCGGAACATACTTCAGCGAGAAAACAAGCGAAGTAAAAGACGCTGCGATGGAGAAGGCTTCACAGGCAAAAGAGGCATCGGAGAGAGCTGCGGAGGAGGCGAGTAGAAAAGCGGAAGAAGCGAAGGAGAGGGCGAAGGAGAAGGCTAAGGCAGGTTACGATGGTGCTAAAGCTAAGGCGGGAGAGACCTTGGATTCAGCTAAGGAGAAGATATCTTCTAGCTATGAGGCTGCTAAGGAGAAGGTTGGGGGCGGAGGTCATAGGAGGGAAGAGGAGCTTTAAGTGTTTATGTGGGTTGTAGCGTCGTGGTTTTGTTTGACGTAATTACCTTTTTTTCCTTCTTGTTTTCCAAGAATGTGATGCTTTGTATAAATATAGTAGTACTTTTATAGATTTGGAGATCGTTTTAAAAGTAAAGCAAGTGGTGGAAGTAGAATTTATTGTTATTGTGGCATTTCATTTACAGCTCATATTGCAAGCATGAGGAGACTCGACGCTCCACGCAATTATTTTTGACGTGGGGGGATCCTAATTAATGATGAGCTTTGGTGGATTAATCGCGGTATCTGCAAGAATTAGTTTGGTTGATTAATCGGGATATCTTCACGAATTTAACATGTGAGCAACATTTCTTTTCCAGACACAAACAGTTCTTTTCGAGAAACAAACTTGTGATTGCTGCACATGGAATCAGATCCATCAGGTTGTGCCTTCTTGTAGAAACGGCGAAAACATTGGAGAAGATACGGTGAAAACATTGGAGAAGATCAGGAAAAATGGAGCTGACAGACATTCGGGTGCTCTCCGGTTGACCGCGAGTTTTGACACGGTCGACCGGTAACGTGCACGATTTAGTACACTAGATTTTTGGCTGGTCGACCGCGACAATTTCAACGGTCGACCGTCAGACGCTGTAATTGAATTTTGGGTTTGTAGGCGTCAAAAAATGCTTACAGACATCCAAATACCACTCAAGGCAAAGAGAAGACGATAAACGCCGCTCTCTTAATCAGAAGGTAATGATTCAAAGGAAGCGAAACAACATGGAAGAACAATGTACACTCCAACCGGCAGGACATGGTGCCGCGGCTAAAGCGCGGCAGCCCATGGTGCCGCGGCTAAGGCGCGGCAGCATAGGGTGCCGCGGCTTAGGCGCGACAGCTTAGGGTGCAGCGGCTATTATAAGAGAGTGTTGTGGCGGTTACAAGACAGTTGTACGATGATTATTTAAAGTCCACGTGGCAGCATACCAGAGATAGAACGTGTGCCGACGTGGACAAACAGTTAAACCACGAAAAAGGTGGTTAAAGGTCGTGGGAGAACGGTTTCAAGCACGATAGAACGTGCTGGTAACTACCTCCTTGGCCGTGTTGGCCTTCTTGTTTTGATGATGTTTAACAAACAATTTACCACTAATGTTGTTTGTCTAGTATTTGTGTTTTCTTATTTATTATAGACAAACAACGTGGTTGGAGGATGGATGGAATAGAGCTTCAACGATCATATCAAATGGAGGTTGGCGGAATGTCCGGTGAAGCGCTTGCTATTCAAAGTTCAAGATCCAAGTTAAAGGCTTCATCCGAGAGATTACCTAGAAGCGTTATTGAAGATGCAATGGATCTAGCTTGGGTAATTTAGTTTAGGGAGTTTATATTAATCGTGTGATTAGTACTTTCAAGCTCAAATCATATACACAATACACGTTTGGTAAGTTTTGTATACTATCATAGTTATATATATTACATATTGTTTTGGTTTGATAGTGTTCAAGTTTTACTTATGATAACAATTGAATACTATTTAGAAACGATATTTTTGTTTTCATAGCTTATAATGCAATATATGATTTCATAATATCAATTTTAGTTTAGTTGCAAGTGAAATGCATGTTTAGTGTCATTATATGTGTATTTTGATAAATATACCATTCATTGTTTATAGACTTCATAACAATAGTTTAACATCTTTCTTAAGTCTATAATATCATTTTGTAAAGTTCAAGAGTTGGCTTTAGCCAAATGTTCACAAATTCACATGTTACAGTTTTCGTGTTTTGACTAGTTTTGCTAAATGATGCATATTTTTCATTTGGGAAGTTCTTTTCGCCAAACCAGTTATTGTAAGCATGTTTATTATTCATGTCTACAATCATTCCCAAAAGTTTTATACATTTTTGGAATTTATTTGATATTTTAAAAGTGTTTTACAATCAGCCAAAACATGTTTTTCAATATGATTCAGATCTCGGTCGACTCAGGAGCGCCGCGTCGACCGAGTGCATTTGGTCTTTCGTTTACTGGGCGACAGAGAGTCTGTCGGTCGACCGGTCCGGTCGACCGAAAGCTCCATCGGTCGACCGCACCGGTCGACCGACGATCGTCCAGAGCCATTCTTTGTGTTTTTGCTCTCCATCGGTCGTCCAGAGCCATTCTTTGTGTTTTTGCTCTCCATCGGTCGACCGACAATAGAGCCGTTAGACTTCAACGGCTATTTCTGAGCTGGTTTTTTTGGGGGCCTTTTGGTCTTTCTGTTTTGGGTTTTTGGCTGAGTTGTGATAGGGTATAAATACCCCATTGCCTTCAACTCTCAAGCCAACTAAGAGAATTGTTTAAAACAAGTTTAAGGGTGTTTTGTGTTTGTTTAAAAGAGTGTTTAAGATTTTGGTTTGTGAAGATAATTTCACAAGGGCTTGAGGAGATAATCTTTGGTGTTTGGGCTTCAAATCATCTCTCTCTCACTCTTGTCATTTATTGGAGAAGTTTTCTAAACTCAATCTAGCTTTACATTTTATTGTTTGATTATCATTTTATTAAGCTAGTGTTTATATTGAGTTTAGTTGATTTTATTTATCTCTTTGTACACACACAACCTTTGAGCTTATTGTATTTACATTCATAGTATAATTGGGTTGTGGGATTGTGTAACTTAGAGAGTGAGCTCATAATTCGTTCTCATTCATTGTAGAGAACAAACACTTTGTATTGAGCCTAATTGTGAGGATTCACTTGTAATACACTTGTACACCGAGAGAAGTGTGTGGTGAGAGACGGGGTCGAATCCAAGAGGAGTGGTGTCGGTTGACGTGCCTAGGGAGAGGTTGTAACCGAGCACTTGAGGAGGAGGACACGGGCTAGGACCAACACTTAGTGTGTGAGGTGTGATTACATAGTGATTGTATTGTGAGGTGTAAACGTTGTTCGGGTGAACGTAGAAAACCCGGTTGTGATAGTGGAGATCTCCTCGAGGTGAGGAGCGGGGACGTAGGTCGTGGGGACCGAACCTCGTAAACATATCATTTTGTTTGTGATTGCATTGGCGTTCTTATTCTTGTTTTCATATCTTATATCGCCTTTGTGTATTGCTCATCATATTACCCTATCACTTGTGTAGATTGTTTATTTTACCCTTGTGTTAGTTCATATATCCTTGCTCATACATTTGTAATATCTCATTGCTAGGATATATCCCTTGTTCATATTGTTTATCCTAGCTCATATATCTTGTTGTATTTTATACTTGCTAGGATAACTTATTAATTAGTTTTAATTGGCATTTAATCGGATTAGATTAGCATAAGACCCTAATCACCCCCCCTCTAGGGTCTAACAATTGGTATCAGAGCTTGGTGCTCTTTGATTTAAGGTCTAACCACCTTGAGTTAAAGATCCAAGTTATCTTATTTGTGCTAATCTAGTTATGATTGCATTTGTCTTGCTTGCATATGTTCATATATATATCTTGAATATGAATGTATTTTGTTTAGGCTATAAATCCAATGTTGCTCCTAAATTCATTAATTTTCCCTATGCACAATGGGCTTCTAGATTTAAACTATTTGTTGAATCTAGAAATATTGACTTATGGAAAATTATTGATTGTGCTTATATTGTGCCCACATTGGAGAAATCCAAGTGGAGCGATCATGATAAGAAAATGTTTAATATGAACAAGTTTTTGTTAGAATATTTGCTTAATGCCTTTGACTCATCCTTTTCTAACAAATTTGTTCATTTTGATAGTGCTTACAATTTATGGAAATTCATAGAAGCACATCAAGGCAACTTGGAGGAAATCCGACGTAGTTTGGAGGATTGTTCTTCAAGTGAGTGTGGAGCATCATCATGCACACGGCCACTAGGCGATAGCCCTAGTGTGGTAAGCGATTCGGAATCCGATAGTGATATATCCATCAATGAACTCGCTTGTGCATATGATAGATTATCTCATGCCTATACAAAATTGCAAAACAATTTTATTGATCTTAAAAGCAAGCATATTAGTTTAAAATCCGATCATGAGTCGCTAGCTTCCAAACTTGATATTGTTGTTAAAGAGAATGCTATTTTAAAAGAAAACAATGAGTTATTAAGTTTGGAAAATAATAACATGTCTTCATCTATTGCTAGCTTAACTCATGCTAATAATAATGCCATGATAGAAGTAGAAACTATTAGAAATAAGTTTAATTCTTTTAGAAATGATCATGTTTCATCTACTTCTATTTCCAATGCTTGTATGCATAATGATGAATTGAATCTTGTGAAAAACCGAATATCATCTTTAGATTCAACCCTTAAAACATGCATTGTAGATAATAAGAAACTTATGGACTTGGGTGCAAAGTCTAGTACTACAACTTCTAAACCCGTACACTTTGCACACTTGTATAGTAAAACTTATAAATGCTCCATTTGTGGTCGAAAAGGCCATTTAGCTAAGTTTTGCTATGATGCACAAAAACATAAGAATATTAATTCTTCTTGTGCATCTCATAAGGCTTCTTCTTCATCACATGTACACACACATGCACCCATTGTTCATCATAAGCATGCTAATGTGTATCATTGTGATTTTTGTGGTAGAGTTGGTCACTTAGCCAAGTTTTGTTTTGATTTGCGAAAAGTTTCTAAATCGCAAAATATTTCAAGTAGACCAACATTATTTCAAAATGTTTCTCATTTGCAAAATAATCTTAAAAGACCATCTTTATTTGCAAATGTTCCTCGTGCACATCCACATGGTCAACATAACCAAATGCATCCTCTTCATTGCACTTATTGCAATCGAATGGGTCATTTGCATAATTATTGCTATGACCGGACCCGTGCACTAAATGCGCCCAAATGGGTTCATAACCCTAGGGCTTTGAGCTTGAATGATAGGGGTCATGTCCCTAAATCGTTTGGTACCAAGAGTTCTTGGGTACCAAAAGAAATTTGATTTTAAACAAAGAATTTTAGTATTTTTATTTTTCTTTGTCTTGGTTTTGAAAATTATGTTTTAAGATCTTTTGGTTATGAAAACAATTTTTCTTTTATCAAATCTTTTGTTTTCATGATTATTAGTTTTGATTTTGATGAGAGATGTGTATTTATATAACCCTCCGGGTTTATTGGGTGTTTATTCCCAAATCATGTTTACCGGATGCTTAAATGATTATATGAGTTGGAACAAGCTCAATAGCTTGATATAATTGTTGCCTCTCTTAAAAATTGTGTTTTGATTTGTTGCTTTTGAATTCATTATAATTCACTTATATGATGATATTTATGTGTTTGTGCTAAAAACTTAAATCTTGATTTATGATTTCATTAATTACTTTGTTTTCATTTGAAAACTTTTTGCATGATTCTCATGTTCCTTCTCTTTTGATTTCATAAATCTACTCTTATACATGGTTTTACGTTCTTCGATATGAGATACTATGTTCATCTTGATATATTCATATGTGTTCTCATTGTCTTTAAGTATGTGAGTTGTGTTTAGCATATTTTCCATCTATGCTTGCTCACATATGTTTGCCATGATCTTTATTTCATATATTTTCTATATGGCATTTTGATAGGGGGAGCAATCCCTATACTTGCTTCATACTCACCCATGCTTATTTGTAGGGGGAGCTTTCGCTCTCTTAATTCTTTTGTCCCCTTTTTGATGTTGTCAAAGGGGGAGAAATATTGTGAGTATATCTATCTTGTTTGTTTATATGCATGTGAGTTATTATCTTGTATATGTTCATTTCCTTCATGCATATATTCCTTTTTGTAAATTGTTTGTCATCATCAAAAAGGGGGAGATTGTTGGCCTTCTTGTTTTGATGATGTTTAACAAACAATTTATTACTAATGTTGTTTGTCTAGTGTTTGTGCATTCCTATGTTTTGTAGACAAACAACGTTGTTGGAGGATGGATGGAATAGAGCTTCAACGATCATATCCAAAGGAGGTTGGCGGAATGTCGGTGAAGCCTTGCTATTCAAAGTTCAAGATCCAAGTTCAAGCTTCATCCGCGAGATTACCAAGTCAAGCTTATTGAAGATCAAGATCATTGCTTGGGTAATTTAGTTTAGGAATTTATATTATGTGTGTTAGTACTTTAAGCTCAATCATATACACACATACACGTTTTGGTTTTTGTATATATATAGTTATATATATACATATATGTTTTGGTTTGATAGTTTTCAAGTTTTACTATGAAACAAATGAATAGAATTGGAAAATACTATTTTGTTTCATGTTTATATGCCTATATATGATTTCACCTTTAACAAGCTTATATTTAATGAAATCATATTTAGTGTTTTGAATATATTTGCATAGAATATGCAATTTTATGAAAATATTGTATTTCTAGGTTATAGACTTCATAACAACATGTTATATCTTTTATCAAGTCTATACAATCATTTCATAAGGTTTCAAAATGTTGTTTAAGTCAAAATATCAAAATATCAATTTTCAGGTTTTCATGTTTTGGGCTATTTTGTAAAATGATGATATTTTTTATTTGGGAAGTCCTTTTTCGAAACCAGTCGTTGTAGCATGTTTATTATCATGTCTACAATCATTCCCTTAAGTTTTACATTTTTTGGAATTTATTTGATATTTTTAAACAGTGTTTTAAAATCAGCGTTGTTTCCTGAAATGTCAGTTTTCGGTCGACCGGTACGGTCGACCGGTCAATTGACCATTCGTCAGTATTTTTCCAGAGAATCGTCGGTCGACCGGTCCGGTCGACCGAGAGCTCCATCGGTCGACCGCACCGGTCGACCGGATAAGTGTTTGCTTGATTTCCTGTTTTCGACCTGGATAACGGTCGACCGAACTTTCCATCGGTCGACCGAATTTTTCCATCGGTCGACCGACGGAATTTTCGGTCGACCGACAATATAGCCGTTGCTTTTTAACGGCTCTTTCTCTGAGCTGTTTGCTGGGGTTTTTGGTCATTTTGTTTTGGGGGTTTTTGCTGAGATTTCTAGTGGGTATATATACCCCATTGCTGATGTCTTTTCAAGTTGATTAAGAGAGTTTTAAAAACAAGTTTAAGAAAGTTTTAATCAAGGGTTTATGTTTGGTTTAAGTGTGTTTATAAGCTTTTAAGCATTTGAGTGTTTTGGTTTTGTGAATCACTTCCACAAGAGCTTGAGGAGATCATCTATTGGTGTTTGAGCATCCAACTCTTCTCCTTCCACTCTTGATCTATTGAGAAGTTTTCTAAACTCAATCTAGCTTCATATTTTATATTGTTTGATTATCTTTTTATTAAGCTAGTGTTCATATTGAGTTTAGTTGATTTTATTATCTCTTTGTTCACACACAACCTATTGAGCTTATTGTATTTACATTCATAGTATAATTTTGGGTTGTGAGATTAGTGACTTAGAGTTGTGCTTAATTGAGTTCTCACCTTGTTTAGAGAACAAATCATTTGATTTATATTGTGCTTATTGTGAGGATTCACTTGTAATACACTTGTACACCGAGAGAAGTGTGTGGTGAGAGACGGGGTCGAATCCAAGAGGAGTGGCGTCGGTTGACGTGCCTAGGGAGAGGTTGTAACCGAGCACTTGAGGAGGAGGACACGGGCTAGGACCAACACTTAGTGTGTGAGGTGTGATTACATAGTGATTGTATTGTGAGGTGTAAACGTTGTTCGGGTGAACGTAGAAAACCCGGTTGTGATAGTGGAGATCTCCTCGAGGTGAGGAGCGGGGACGTAGGTCGTGGGGACCGAACCTCGTAAACATATCGTTTTGTTTGTGATTGCATTGGCGTTCTTATTCTTGTTTTCATATCTTATATCGCCTTTGTGTATTGCTCATCATATTACCCTATCACTTGTGTAGATTGTTTATTTTATCCTTGTGTTAGTTCATATATCCTTGCTCATATTTTTGTAATATCTCATTAATAGGATATATTCATTTGTTCATATTGCTTATCCTAGCTTACGTATCTTGTTGTATTTTATACTTGCTAGGATAACTTATTAATTAGTTTTAATTGGCATTTAATCGGATTAGATTAGCATAAGACCCTAATCACCCCCCCTCTAGGGTCTAACAATTGGTATCAGAGCTTGGTGCTCTTTGATTTAAGGTCTAATCGCCTTGAGTTAAAGATCCAAGTTATCTTTTTGTGCTAATCTTGTTTTGATTGCATTTGCATCTTGCTTGCATATTTTTACAAATTATGAATATGAATGATGCATCTTGTTTAGGCTATGATTCTAGTGTTGCTCCTAGATTAGACAATTTCCCCTATGCCCAATGGTGTGTTAGATTTAAACTATTTGTTAGATCTAAACATTTTGATTTATGGGAAATTATAGATGGTGATTTGGTGGTCCACGAGTCAAAGCACTCCCGGCACAGGCAAAGTCCCACAAAACAGGAATCGATAAACGATTTTTGTATTATTTTCTAGAAAGTTGTAATTTTTCTTTTATTGTGTAAAAGAGGTCTTATAAAAAGACTATTTTCTTTTGAATTTATTGTAATCGATCGAAGATATAATGAATTCTACAATGAAACCAACTTTCGACGAAAACAAACTGGCGACCACAATTAAACAGTTATGATTGTCTCAAATTCCCATTTGGTCAAACCTTTAAACAGTTAGGACCAAAACCAAAATCCCCTCTTGATTCCTTCCATGAACGAGAGGTTCACAAATTGAACGGTCAAACCTTTAAAAAGTTATGATCGTCTCAAATTCCCATTTGGTCAAACCTTTAAACAGTTAGGACCAAAACCAAAATCCCCTCTCGATTCCTTCCATGAACGAGAGGTCCACAAATTGAACGGTCAAACATTTAAACTGTTATGATCGTCTCGAATTCCCATTTGGTCAAACCTTTAAACAGTTAGGACCAAAGCCAAAATCCGCTCTCGATTCCTTTCATGAACCAGAGGTCCACAAATTGAACGATCAAACATTTAAACAGTTAGGATCGTCTCAAGTCCCCATTTGGTCAAACCTTTAAACACTTAGGACCAAAACCAAAATCCCCCCTCGATTCCTTCCATGAACGAGAGATCCACAAATTGAACGATCAAACATTTAAACAGTTAGGATCATCTCACTGCCTATTTGGTCAAACCTTTAAACAGTTAGGACCAAAGCCAAAATCCCCTCTCGATTCCTTCAATGAACGAGAGGTCCATAAATCGAGTGATCAAACCTTCCCATTGTTCCTGTGCGCGACTCATTAAAGCAGCATTGTTGGAATATAACTACGCCAAACGAGAAGCCATCCCGCAAAGAGTCTCAGTGTTCTAGAGGCTTTTCACCGAAATGTCAAAGCCCATGCCGAGACGTTTCAGCAAGAAATTTGCTATTCAAGAGGATGAATTTCCTGAAGTCACCATCAACATGGCTGATAAAGGAAAATCTAAGCGGCATTCAAATGAATCAAACTCCGACTTTTCCCCAGGAGGAAAAGTCAATTCAAAAATTGCCCAATGGATGTCTCGACTCCAGTTAGGAGCTATCAGACGTAGAGATTACAAGAGAATGCATGGAGAAATGTCTTCGGAGGACGAACTCTTGGACACTTGTTCTGCGATCACTTCTGATGATACAATGTCTAGCACGTGACAAACCAAAGAAGTGTTTACAATCACTTCTGATCAGTTTGCTCAAATGCTTCAAGAAGCTCTAGCGAAGCAACGTGAAGAAATTAGAGCTGAGATGAAGACAGAGATGGAGCTAGCTATCCAACAAATGAGAGAATTGCTAGCTCAACGGCCTCAACCTCCTGAGTCCAGTCAGCGAGCTGAATCCAGTCGCCACACTCAGAATGTTGTAAATGATAGTGATCCAGAAGTGGATGAAGTCATTACGGATGATACTCCTCCTAATAGCAATAACGCTGGGGGTGGTTTAACGCATCCTCCCAATAACGATATTAGGGGTGGTTCCATGACACCTCTTACAGGGGGTGGTCTAACTCATTCTCCTCAACGACCTTCGAATGAAGTCATAGACGATGACGAGAAAATGAAAGAGCTTGAAAACAAAATCAACGCTTTGATGACAGCTCAGGAAGTAAAGAAGACGGGTATTCCGTATCCCTATCCAAGAGAATGGGATTCAATATCGTACCCGTCAAAATTCAATCTGATTAACTTCACACCGTTTGATGGGAAGAGCTCGCCTATTCAGCACTTGATTTATTTCAAGTCTCATTTGGGCATGATCTCTGGAAATGAGGCTTTAATGGTCCGGTCATTCGTTGGCACCCTTCACGGGTCGGCCTTCGATTGGTATCGGCGTCTCAAGCCAGGGAGCATCAATTGCTGGGATGACATAGAAAGTTTATTCATCAGCAATTTCTTCGATAATGACACCGAAGTGTCAATCGGAACCCTTTTGGATGAGAAGCAAAAAGACGGAGAGTCAGTCAACAATTTTGTCAAGCGCTTCCGTAACAAGGCAATGAATTGCAGAGATCCTGTTACAGAGGAGTTCATCCTGCAAACATGCCAAAATAATCTCTCCATTAATGTACTGGAAGCCCTGGGGTCGTACCATCCAAAACTTGGAAAGATTTGAAAATGCACGGTGAACAAGCTGAACACTTTCTTAAAAGAAAGAAAGCTGAGAGAAGCCGACCGACGACATCCGTAATTCCTGTGAATGCGACTCTCGATCCAAGGTTCCAAAAGGAGTATTCTTTCAAAGATGATGAAGCTCCAGCCATCTTGAAATACCTCCTCGCCAACGACAAGATCGAGCTACCACCTATTAAAGATCAGGAGGGAACTAAAAGGATTATGGATCCAAACTACTGTGCATACCACAGAAGGGTTCTTCATCCCACTAAGGTTTGTTTTGGACTAAAAAATAAAATCCAAGCCTTAATTGACTCCGGTGTCATAACGGTAAAACAAGCCAAATAAAAATAACCCCATACTCCATCGGGTACACGAGTATAAACTGTTTTCCCTAACTCCAAAGAGTATAAGAGTATAAACTGCTTCTCCCTTTCCTCCGACAGGTATACGAGGTTAAACTACTTCCCTTATTTTCAATAACGGGAAGTTCCTAGAGAATATTACTCTTAATATTCTTAAGGATAACTCAATAATGTGGCCGAATATAATTGGATTTAGATTCGCCAAAGAGCTGGGGGTGGAATACCTTAATTCATTCCAATGGAAAGTTCCTGGAGAAGACTACACATGGTATTTTTAAGGATAACCCAAAACCGATTAATTATTCAAGGTGAAAACCAATCATCAGAATAATTTATTCTTAATCATGATTAAGAACCTCCTACCATGACTATTTAATCATTTCCAAGATGATTAAAACCTTTCTACAGTGACTTTTGAAACATTCTTTCGTTGAGATAAGATTCAATGACTTCATCGGGTCAATTTTCCCTCACGAAACTCCCATGGAGTGATTGTAGAGTGCTTAATGATTCACGGTCCTCCACCACAAAATCCCTCACTGATCAAATTAATTGACGGTGGGTCCACCAAAATTCTTCACGGTTGAATCCATTCAAACCCCCACTGTGCCTAAGCCTTTAACACTCCCACTGTTGTAGTCCTGACACAACATCCAAAATTTCAATTAGTTGATCCATAGCGATTATCAAACCCCTTCGTGTTAAGTCCTTATCGCTTGACACCAAAAACTCCCACCGGGTGTTGTGTACAAGTTAACATTCCCATTGTTATTTGTACCTCGCTCCCACTTCCCATTTGGTCAAACCTTTAAACAGTTAGGACCAAAACCAAAATCCCCTCTCGATTCCTTCCATAAACGAGAGGTCCAAAAATTAAACGGTTAAACCTTTAAACAGTTATGATCGTCTCAAATTCCCATTTGGTCAAACCTTTAAACAGTTAGGACCAAAACAAAAATCCCCTCTCGATTCCTTTCATGAACGAGAGGTCCACAAATTGAACGATCAAACCTTTAAACAGTTAGGATCGTCTCAAATTCCCATTTGGTCAAACCTTTAAACAGTTAGGACCAAAACCAAAATCCCCTCTCGATTCCTTTCATGAACGAGAGGTCCACAAATTGAACGATCAAACCTTTAAACAGTTAGGATCGTCTCAAGTTCCCATTTGGTCAAACCTTTAAACAGTTAGGACCAAAGCCAAAATTCTCTCTCGATTCCTCCAAGGAAGGAGAGGTCAACAAATTGAACGGTCAAACCTTTAAACAGTTATGATCGTCTCAAAATCCTCATTTGGTCAAACCTTTAAACAGTTAGGACCAAAACAAAAATCCCCTCTCGATTCCTTCACTGAACCAGAGGTCCACAAATTGAACGATCAAACCTTCCTACAGTTAGGGTCGTCTCAAAACTTCCATTTGGTCAAACCTTTAAACAGTTAGGACCAAAGCCAAAATCCCCTCTCAATTCCTTTCATGAACGAGAGGTCCACAAATTGAATGATCAAACCTTTAAACAGTTAGGATCGTCTCAAATTCTCATTTGGTCAAACCTTTAAACAGTTAGGACCAAAGCCAAAATCCCCTGTCGATTCCTTTCATGAACGAGAGGTCCACAAATTGAACGATCAAACCATTAAACAGTTAGGATCGTCTCAAGTTCCCATTTGGTCAAACCTTTAAACAGTTAGGACCAAAGCCAAAATCCCCTCTCGATTCCTTTCATGAACGAGAGGTCCACAAATTGAACGATCAAACCTTTAAACAGTTAGGATCGTCTCAAGTTCTCATTTGGTCAAACCTTTAAACAGTTAGGACCAAAGCCAAAATCCCCTCTCGAGGAACGAGAGGTCCACAAATTGAACGATCAAACCATTAAACAGTTAGGATCGTCTCAAGTTCCCATTTGGTCAAACCTTTAAACAGTTAGGACCAAAGCCAAAATCCCCTCTCGATTCCTTTCATGAACGAGAGGTCCACAAATTGAACGATCAAACCTTTAAACAGTTAGGATCGTCTCAAGTTATCATTTGGTCAAACCTTTAAACAGTTAGGACCAAAGCCAAAATCCCCTCTCGATTCCTTTCATGAACGAGAGGTTCACAAATTGAACGATCAAACCTTTAAACCGTTAGGATTGTCTCAAGTTCCCATTTGGTCAAACCTTTAAACAGTTAGGACCAAAGCCAAAATTCTATCTCGATTCCTCCAAGGAACGAGAAGTTCACAAATCGAGCGGTCATTGTGGTCGCCAGTTTGTTTTCGTCGAAAGTTGGTTTCATTGTGGAATTCATTATATCTTCGATCGATTACAATAAATTCAAAAGAAAATAGTCTTTTTATAAGACCTCTTTTACACAATAAAAAAAAATTACAACTTTCTAGAAAATAACACAAAAATCGTTTATCGATTCCTTTTATGAACGAGAGGTCCACAAATTGAATGATCAAACCTTTAAACAGTTAGGATCGTCTCAAGTTCCCATTTGGTCAAACCTTTAAACAGTTAGGACCAAAGCCAAAATTCTCTCTCGATTCCTCCAAGGAACGAGAGGTCCACAAATTGAGCGGTCAAACCTTCCTACAGTTAGGATCGTCTCAAAACTCCCACTTGGTCAAACTTTCCTATAATTAAGACCAAAACCAAAATTCCCTCTCGATTCCTTCACTGAACGAGAGGTCCACAAATTGAACGATCAAACCATTAAACAGTTAGGATCGTCTCAAGTTCCCATTTGGTCAAACCTTTAAACAGTTAGGACCAAAGCCAAAATCCCCTCTCGATTCCTTTCATGAATAAGAGGTCCACAAATTGAACGATCAAACCTTTAAACAGTTAGGATCGTCTCAAGTTCCCATTTGGTCAAACCTTTAAACAGTTAGGACCAAAGCCAAAATTCTCTCTCGATTCCTCCAAGGAACGAGAAGTCCACAAATCGAGCGGTCAAACCTTCCTACAGTTAGGATCGTCTCAAAACTCTCAAACTTTTAAACAGTTAGGATCGTCTCAAAACTCCCACTTGGTCAAAACTTACTACAGTTAGGACCACAGCCAAAAC
Organism: Asparagus officinalis; assembly: GCF_001876935.1. Classification (NCBI taxonomy): domain Eukaryota; kingdom Viridiplantae; phylum Streptophyta; class Magnoliopsida; order Asparagales; family Asparagaceae; genus Asparagus; species Asparagus officinalis. The sequence goes on along the minus strand of NC_033803.1, from coordinate 52,660,570 downwards.
CTCCTTTTGATTCATTTTGCGAACGAAAGGTCCCCTTTTGAGTTGAATAGTCAAACCTTATGTCAGTTAGGGTTATTCAAACAAATCTAGATTCTCTAAGTGGAGATCCCATTTTGAGTTTCTTTTGCACCAGGAGATAGAATATAAAATTCTTCCTCTCCGATTTTGGATTTATCTCTACCAACAAACAAGAGACCAGGAGATAGAATATAAAATTATTCCTCTCCGATTTCGTGTTCATCTCTACCAACAAAAAAGAGACCAAGATACTCCAATAGGTACACGAGTCTAAACTGTTTCCCTACCCTCAACAGGAAGTTTCTGGAGAATATCACTCAGAATATTCTTAGGGATAACCTGATAACCTCCCAACGAGTATATGAGGTTAAACTATTTCCCGAACACTCCGATGAGTATATGAGTATAAACTGCATCTCCTTGAACCTCCCAACGGGTATATGAGATTAAACTATTTCCCGAACACTCCAATAGAGCATATGAGTATAAACTATTTCTCCATTCTTCGACGGCAGTTCAAATTCAAGACTTCGACAATGGCCACGCGATAAACGCAACACCGAAGGAATTTTAGCTATTCTACAAAGCACTGAATAGGCTAAAAGTTGAAGAAGTCAAGAATTGAAGCCATCCACAGACTATGTTACGCAACTTCCTCAACAAACTACTGAAGAA
>NC_033803.1:52654519-52658877 GCF_001876935.1 Asparagus officinalis | reverse complement strand
GCGCGGAGGAGAGAGAGGAGATGGTGGGAGAGAGGAGAACGTGGGAGAGAGAAAATGATAGAGAGAGAGAGTACGGGTATGGGGCGGCTGGGTGCGTGAACAGGAGATGAACACTATATACAAATATATATATAAGGAGGAAATTAGGGTTTTGAAAATTAATTAAAAATAATAAATATTTACAAAAAAATTAAATAATTACGTGAAAATTATCTACACATCAAAACGTACCAGATGTGGTATTATCACCGAAAATATGCAACAGTAGAAATAATACAAGAAATTGTACAATTAAACAAGAATAATTAATAAAAATACAATTACTTATTTTTAAAATCAAATAATTATGGGATAATTATCTACGCGATAAAACTTACCAGTTATGCTATTACGACAGATAATATTCAACAATAGAATTAATACAACAATTTATACAAATAATACCTAATTAACAATACAACTTATTATATGAAATAATACGTAACAGCGATATTAATACAACATATTATTTAAAATAATATGTAATAGCATCGATAACACAACAGATAATTTCCAGAAATTTTCACCGTACTAATTTAATTTATAAATATCAAAACCATTTAAATAAATATAAAACATGGACTTTAAATCATAGAAAATTCTAAAAAATCGAGAAAAATATAAATACTCTTTTAAAAATCATAATTAAATATTTTAAAATACTAGAAAATTATTTTAACTAGTATCAAAATTCATGGTCCTTACAGGGGTCATGCCCCTAAACTATCTCGCACCAAGAGTATTTGGGTGCTAAAATCTTTCTGATTTTAAAATCAAGATTTTTTTCTCGGGTTTTTTGTTTTTCTTTTTTTGTTTCTGGAAAAACGTATTTGGAAAACTTATTTCTTTGAAAATACATATATTGATTAAATTTTACCCAAATGATTGTTTATATTGATCAATACTTTTGTTTTCATTACAAATTAAGGTTTTAAAATAGCTCTATTGATAAAAAGGTTTATATTGAGCAATTGCCCAATTATATCAAATATTTTACTTTCAAATCATTTTTATCAGGTTCTAAAAGCTTCATATTGTTTGCATCTAACTCCAAAAGCTTGGTATGCTCATCTTTTTTTTTTAACTAAAAATGCTTTATTTGTTAAACGTATTAGCAAACATATAAATGTTTGACTTGAATCATGATTGCTTGATCAATTCTTTATCTTTTCAAAGACGATGTTGTTAGACCCTAGAGGGGAGGTGATTAGGGTCTTATGCTAATCTAATCCAATTTAAAAGCCAATTAAAATTAATTAACAAGTATATTCTTGCAAGATAGATATACAAGAGTTATAAACAAGAATAAGCAATATGAATAAAGAGATATATCCTATATGATAAATATATGCAAAGATATATAAACTAGCACAAGATGATATATCCTACCAAAGAGATATAAAATATGATATATGCAAGGATATGTAAACTAACACAACGGTAAACAATATGAACTAGATAGTGGATGATAAAAATAATGAGCTATGGACAATGGCGATAAGAAATATAAACATAAGATTAAGTGCGCCAAAGCAAACTCAAACACACGATATGATCACGGAGTTCGGACCTTCCGTCCTACGTCTCCGCTCCCCTCTCCCGGGGAGAAATCCACTATCACAATCGGGTTTTCTACGTTCACCCGAATAATGTTTACACCTCACAATGTCAGTTTTCAACGCTCACCGATCAACGTAACACTCACACTCACAATGTCGGTTTTTAACGCTCACCGATCAATGTTCACTCCTCACACTCGGTTTTCTAGCTAACCGAAAACTTTACAATCTCACAATGATAACAAATGATTTGTTCTCTAATATAATGCAAGAACTCAATTAAAGCTCAACTCAATGTTATAATTTCTCGCAACCCTAATATACTATGTATGTAAATACTAAAATCTCATGTGGGTGTGTGTAACAATGAGAATAAATAAAACAACTAAACTCAAATAAAATCTAGCATATAGAAATTATGAATAAAACAATAAATAGCTAGAAATAGAGTTTAGGAATTCTTCTCTGAAAAACAAGATGGAGAGATGGATTAAAAGGAATCTCAAATAATATAGATGATCTCCTCCACTTGTGAACCAACCAAAACAACTTTAAACCAAACTTAAACCCCTGTTAAAACTTTTATAAACTTATTTAAAACATCCCATTGGTTACTGAGATAGAAGGGGGTTTAGGGGTTTATATAGGAAGAGGAAGCAACAGCAAAAACCCCAAAGGAAAAGACCAAACAGCCCAAGAATCAGAAATCTGATTCTGTACCAAAAGGGCCGTTGGGAAAAACGGCGGCAACCACGAGCAACAAAAATAACAGGAGAAACTCCAGAGAGTTCGACGGTCGACCACGGCGGTCGACCGCGAGGAATTCAGCTTGACGGGCGACCGTGGCAGTCGACCGCGAAAGTTTCTGCTGCCTACTATGGAAAAGACTCAGGCGCGGTCGACCGTGGCGGTCGACCGTGAACTGATATATAAAATTTTACAGTTTTGAACAGTTTTCTTATTTTAAAATACTGTTTAAAAATATCAAATAAATTCCAAAAAATATAAAACTTTGGGGAATGATTGTAGACATGATAATAAACATGCTACAACGACTGGTCTCCAAAAAGGACTTCCCAAATGAAAAATATCATCATTTTATAAAATAGGCCAAAACATGAAAATGTAAACATGTGAATTTTGACATTTTGGCTAAACCATGTTTTAAAACTTTGCACAATGATTATGTAGACTTAATAAAATATGTATATGATTATTGTTAAGTCCAAAAACTAAGAATACAATATTTTTACAAATACAATAGAAAATAAAACATCTGAGTATGTATATGAAAATATATTTGTTTCATCTCTAAGTAGTTAAACCAAATCACAATAATAAATATGAAATATGTAATTTCATATTTATAAAAACCAAAACTTGTGTTGTATATATATATATGACTACATATATATACAAGGAAAACAATAAAATGTGTGTGTATATGATATTGAGCTTAGAGTATCTAACAAACATAATATAAAACCTAAACTAGATTACCCAAGCCGATCTTGATCTTCAATAAGCTTGACTTGGTACACTATGCGGATGAAGCTGAACTTGGATCTTGAACTTGAATTGCATAAGCTTCACTCAACAATTCCACCAACCTCCATTTGATATGATCGTTATGGCGTAATCCATCCAACCTCCAACTCGTTGTTTGCCTTGAATAAATACGAAAACACAAACACTAGATAAACAATATTAGAAGTAAATTGTTTGTTAAACATCATCAAAATAAGAAGGCCAACAATCTCCCCCTTTTTGATGATGATAAATAATTTACAAAAAGGATATATGCATAAAAGGAAATGAATATACAAAGTATAATATATCATGAATATAAACAAGAAAGAATATACTCACAATATTTCTCCCACTTTTACAATATCAAAAAGGGGATAAAAGGATAAAGAGAGCGAAAGCTCTCCCTATCAATAAGCATAGGTGAGTATAACACATAGAAAGATATAGAGATTGCTCCCCCTATCAAAATGCCTCATGAATGTATGAAATGAAGATCATGGCAAACATATGTGAGCAAGCATAGATGGAAAATATGCTAAACACAACTCAAATACATAAAGATAATAAGAACATATATAAATATATCAAAGTGAACATAGTGTCTCATTTCTCAAGCATAAAAACCATAGTGTATAAACATAGATTTATGAAATCAAAAGAAGAGGAACATGAGAAACATGCAAAAAGTTTTCAAATGAAAACAAATTAATTAATGAAATCATAAATCAAAGTTTAAATCCAAAAACGTAAGACCAAATCATCATTGATTCAAAAAATCATGAGAGGCAACCATATCTAGATCTTAAGCTAGTAATAACCCATATAAACATTTAAGCATCCGGTAAACATGATTTGGGAATAAACACCCAATAAACCCGGAGGGTATATAACTACAAACCTCTCATTTAAAATCAAAACTAATAATCATGAAAACAAAAGATTTGATAAAAAAAAAGATTGTTTTCATAACCAAAAGATTTTAAAACATAATTTTCAAAACCAAGAAAAGGAAAAAGTAAAAGTACTAAAAGTAAAAGTACATATATGTATATATGTACGTGGATATATATATATATATATACATACATATATACATATATATATACACACACACACAGATATATATATATATATATATATATATATATATATATATATATATATATATATATATTTATTTATTTATTTATTTATTTATTTATTTATTTATTTATTTATATACATATACAT
>NC_033803.1:52578614-52654509 GCF_001876935.1 Asparagus officinalis | reverse complement strand
ATTAAAATTCTTGGTTTAAAATCAAATTTGTTTTGGTACCCAAGTATTCTTGGTACCAAAAGAGTTAGGGACATGACCCCTATCATTCAAGCTCAAAGCCCTAGGGTTATGAACTCTCTTGGACATATGTGGTGCACGGGATCGGTCATAGCAATAATCACTCAAATGACCCTTCCGATTTTACTATGTACAATAGAAAGGAAGCATTTGCTTATGTTGACCATTAAAAGGTGCACGTGCAACATTTACAAACAAAGGTAAATTATTTGAAGCTTTTTGCAAATGTGAAACATTATCAAAACAAAACCTTCCTAAGTGGACAAATCTACCACAAACATTACATTTATAAACATGTGGTCTACTAGAAACATTTGGCAAGTGAGACTTCTTTTTCAAATCAAAACAATATTTGGCCAAATGACCAAAATGACCACAAAGATCACACTTGAACACACTAGCATGCTTATGATGAACTTTGTGAGAATGAGCATGTGAATGTGTAAGTGTACAAGATGAAGAAGCTACAAGAGATGCACAAGGTGCATTAGCATTCTTATGGTTGTGTGCATCATAGCTAAATTTTTATAAATGACTTTTTCGGACGCAATTAGAGCATTTGTAAACTTTGCTATATATGTGTGCATAATGAGTGGATGATGACTTAGACTTGGCACACATATCCATAAGCCTCTTATGATTATTAATGCATGTTTTTAAAGTTGAATCTAAAGATCAAATGCATTTATTCATAAGATTCAAATCTTTATTTTTAGGCACATATGCATTTTTATTAGAAGTAGAACATAAATAGTCATTTATAAAAGAAGCAGTATTATTTTGTATGTTCTTTACTTCTAAGTTGGCATTATCTTTTTCATGAGATAAGCTAGTTATAGATGTGTTTAATTTTTCATTTTCCAAAATTAACATGTCATTGTTTTCTTTAAGCATGGTATTCTCTTTATCAATGACATCTAATTTTGATACTAGCTCCTCATGATCGGATTCTAAATTATCATGCTTGCTTTTTAAATCAATAAAGTTATTTTGCAATTTCTTGTAGGCATGCAATAATCTTTCACTAGCACAAGCAAGTTCTTCACTAGATAAATCATTAATAGATTCGAACTCGCAAACCTCACTAGGGCTATCGCCTAGTGGCCGTGTGCATGATGCTCCATATGAACTTGAAGCCGGATCCTCCAAAGCTTGTCGAATCGCCTCCAAGTCCCCTTGATGTGTTTCAATAAATTTTGATAAGGTGTAAGCACTATCAAAATGAACAAACTTGTTAGAGAGAGATGAGTTAAAAGCATTTAGCAAATATTCTAACAAGATATTGTTCATTGTAAACATACGATGATCATTTTTATTACACTTGGATTTCTTCATAGTGGGCACAATATAAGCATCATCTATAATTTCTTATAAATCAAAGTGTTTAGATTGAACAAAAAGTTTAAATCTAACACACCATTGGGCATAAGGGAAATTATCTAATCTAGGAGCAATATTGATGGCATAACCTAAACAAGATGCATCATTCATATCCATAATGTATTTATGCAAGCAAGATACAAAAATCAAAAATTGGATTAGCATAAAAAGATAACTTGGATCTTTAACTCAAGACGATTAGACCTTAAATCAAAGAGCACCAAGCTCTGATACCAATTGTTAGACCCTAGAGGGGGGGTGATTAGGGTCTTATGCTAATCTAATCCGACTTAAAAGCCAATTAAAATTAATTAACAAGTATATTCTTGCAAGATAGATATACAAGAGTTATAAACAAGAATAAGCAATATAAATAAAGAGATATATCCTATATGATAAATATATGCAAGGATATATAAACTAGCACAAGATGATATATCCTACCAAAGAGATATACAATATGATATATGCAAGGATATGTAAACTAACACAAGGGTAAACAATATGAACTAGATAGTGGATGATAAAAATAATGAGCTATGGACAATGGCGATAAGAAATATAAACATAAGATTAAGTGCGCCAAAGCAAACTCAAACACACGATATGATCACGGAGTTCGGACCTTCCGTCCTACGTCTCCGCTCCCCTCTCCCGGGGAGAAATCCACTATCACAATCGGGTTTTCTACGTTCACCCAAAAAACGTTTACACCTCACAATGTCGTTTTTCAATGCTCACTGATCAACGTAACACTCACACTCATAATGTCGGTTTTCAACGCTCACCGATAAACGTTCACTCCTCACACTCGGTTTTCTAGCTAACCGAAAACTTTACAATCTCACAAAGATAACAAATGATTTGTTCTCTAATATAATGCGAGAACTCAATTAAAGCTCAACTCAATGTTATAATTTCTCACAACCCTAATATACTATGTATGTAAATACTAAAAGCTCATGTGGGTGTGTGTAACAATGAGAATAAATAAAACAACTAAACTCAAATAAAATCTAGCATATAGAAATTATGAATAAAACAATAAATAGCTAGAAATAGAGTTTAGGAATTCTTCTCTGGAAAACAAGATGGAGAGATGGATTAAAAGGAAGCTCAAACAATGTAGATGATCTCCTCCACTTGTGAACCAACCAAAACAGCTTTAAACCAAACTTAAACCCCTGTTAAAACTTTTATAAACTTATTTAAAACATCCCTGTAACTCCCCGCCCCGGAATCCCGGAGCCGGTACGCTATTAAATCTGACGGACTGGCCTCACAAACCACCACATGTCTTTTCAGCACGTTTTGTCCTCACTCACGCGCTCCCTGGAAAACTTCCCAGGGGGTCACCCATCCTAGAATTTCTCAAGGCCAAGCATGCTTAACTTTGGAGTTTCTAAGAGTTGTGTTCCCGAAAAGAAGATGCATCTTGGTGGTATGAGTATTCCAATCAAATCTATCAATACTAATCACATCACCCTCTCAAGGGTTGGGGTATTACAATCTCCTCCACTTAAACTCGCAAAGTCCTCGTTGCACCAAATCATATCATCCAAGACCGTACCATCTGTGTGAGATTCTAGAGGTGGCTCCTACGGCCTCAAGAGGTGGCTCCCGCCCTCTCGACGTAGCACTTTGCGCCGCATAGCACTTAGCTCTCACAATTCCGGTTGTCTTGGCTCTGATACCATTTGTAACGCCCCGCCCCAGAATCCCGGAGTCGGTGCGCTATTAGATCTGATTGACTGACCTCACAAACCACCACATGTCTTTTCAGCACGTTTTGTCCTCACTCACGCGCTCTCTGGAAAACTTCCCAGGGGGTTACCCATCCTAGAATTTCTCCAGGCCAAGCACGCTTAACTTTGGAGTTTCTAAGAGTTGGGTTCCCGAAAAGAAGATGCATCTTGGTGATATGAGTATTCCAATCAAATTTGGGGTATTACAATCCCATTGGTTACTGAGATAGAAGGGGGTTTGGGGGTTTATATAGGAAGAGGAAGCAACAGCAAAAACCCCAAAGGAAAAGACCAAACAGCCCAAGAATCAGAAATCTGATTCTGTACCAAAAGAGCCGTTGGGATAAACGGCGGTCGACCGCGGTGGTCGACCGCGAGAAATAAAAATAACACGAGAAACTCCAGAGAGTTCGACGGTCGACCGCGAGGAATTCAGCTTGACGGTCGACCGTGGCGGTCGACCGTGAAAGTTTCTACTTCCTACTATGGAAAAGACTCAGGCGCGGTCGACTGTGGCGGTCGACCATGAACTGATATATGAAATTTTACAGTTTTGAACAATTTTCTGATTTTAAAACACTGTTTAAAAATATCAAATAAATTCTAAAAAATGTAAAACTTTGGGGAATGTTGGCGGTCGACCGCGAAAGTTTCTGCTGCCTACTATGGAAAAGACTCAGGCGCGGTCGATCATGGCGGTCGACCGTGAACTGATATATGAAATTTTACAGTTTTGAACAGTTTCTGATTTTAAAACACTGTTTAAAAATATCAAATAAATTTTTAAAAATATAAAACTTTGGGGAATGATTGTAGACATGATATTAAACATGCTACAATGACTGGTTTATAAAAAGGACTTCCCAAATAAAAAATATCATCATTTTACAAAATAGGCCAAAACATGAAAATGTAAACATGTGAATTTTGATATTTTGGCTAGACCATGTTCTGATACTTTGCACAATGATTATGTAGACTTAATAAAATATGTATATGATTATTGTTAAGTCTAAAAACTAAGAATACAATATTTTTATAAATACAATAGAAAATAAAACATATGAGTATGTATATGAAAATATATTTGTTTCATCTCTAAGTAGTTAAACCAAATCACAATAATAAATATGAAATATATAATTTCATATTTATAAAAACCAAAACTTGTGTTGTATATATATATGACTACATATATATACAAGGAAACCAATAAAATGTGTGTGTATATGATATTAAGCTTAGAGTATCTAACACACATAATATAAAACCTAAACTAGATTACCCAAACCGATCTTGATCTTCAATAAGCTTGACTTGGTATACTATGCGGATGAAGCTGAACTTGGATCTTAAACTTGAATTGCATAAGCTTCACTCCACAATTCCACCAACCTCCATTTGATATGATCGTTATGGCGTAATCCATCCAACCTCCAACTCGTTGTTTGCCTAGAATAATTACGAAAACACAAACACTAGACAAACAACATTCGAAGTAAATTGTTTGTTAAAAATCATCAAAACAAAAAGGCCAACAGATGTGTTATGATTTCTTTATCCTTTAATTCATGATTCAACAATGATGTTTTATAATCTTACTAAAATGGCTTACATAGTTCCATGGTTTTGCATAAATCAATATATAGTTCCATTGTTTCATCTTGAATTAACTGACTGATATGGCCATGATCAGTCAACTGATGAACACACACCAGTCGACAGAAACATGCACATCAGTCGACTGATTAAAGAAATTAGTCGACTGACCAGCACTCAGTTTTCAAGTCACTGTGTACTCTATTTTTGTTATTTAAAATGCTGATTTGTGATTTTGGGCCTTCATGGATGTTCATGATTTTCTTTCATTTTCAAATTGGGGATATATATCAGGATTTTCATTTTCATTTTCATTTTGGACTTTCATGATTTTCATGTTTTTTCTCGTTTGGTATATATATAATGATGTTCATGACTTACATTCATTTGGTATATATACATCAGGAGTTTCATTTGGTATCATGATTTACTTTCATGAATTACCTTCATTAGGAAATATCTTTTCATGATGTGTTGATTTTTAACTTTCATTTGATATCATTTGATTCTTGAATTTCATTTGATTTTCACCTAACTTTCATATGATTTTCATGATCTTCTTTCATTTGATATATATATGTATATGTATATGTATATGTATATGTATGTATGTATGTATGTAAGTATATATATATATATTATATAATATCATAATTTTTCATAATGATATATCTATATATGTTCTTTTGAGTCACCTTAAATGTGAGTTGTGTTTAGTAGATGTTTTTATATCTATGTTTACTCACATATATGTGTTATTATATTTTTTTTATATATGTTTTAAAGCTTTTTGATAGGGGGAGCCTTCCCTATCTCTTTCCTTGTCTATACTCTTGTTTATACTCACCATGCCTTTTTGATAGGGGGAGCTTTCGCTCTCTATAGGCTGTCTAAAAATTACAACAGAGAGTTTATCCCCATCAAACATCAACAATAGAGGTTACAATTCGACGACTTCCAAAAGGCTATAATTCAATGACCTTCACGACAATCGATGAAAACTCCGATCAATGGTCTTCACAACCAATGATGAGAGTTGCAATCTAATGACTCTCACATTTCAAAAAGCTAAAGCGAATATTACTAAACAACGATCGTCGTGGCACTCTGACAGAAGAGATTACAAGCCAACGATCTCTTCAATCCAAGACACAGGACACATCCCTGCATCCCAGAGGTGAAAGACAAGTGGCCTCATTCCAGAGTCAAAGCTATACAAACACAGCTCCTAAATGTTGTAAACGCAGCCTCCATCCGTCGTCCAATGCAGCTTCCATTCACTGCTGAACGCAGCTTCCATTCGCTGCTGAACATAGCTTCCATCAGCTGCCAACGCAGGATGCATCTGCTGCCCAACGCAACTCGCAAACACTGTGTTCAAACGCAGATTTCATTCCAGAAGTACAAGACATGCGTTTAACTCGTTCAAACACGAGTTGAACGGTCCCAGAAACAGTTTTCTCCCCATGATCTGAGGGATTTTCGCCCCCACTTAGGAGCGGATTAAGGAGGCGGTTACACCTCATTGAGCCCCACTTAGGAGTAAATTGTGGGGGTAGTTACACCACGAAGATCCATATAAATATCAACAAACTCAACAGAGTTAGGGGATCGGCTTTTAGGGGGGGGAATTAGATTTGGAGACTAGATTCTGGAGAGGAGAAAATTAGGAGACCTTCAACAACTGAAGATTTCCAGATACTAGATACTTGGCTTCTCAACCGAATTATTTTCGGTTCTAACAACTCTTTTTCACCAGAGTTCATCACTCGCTCTGAGTTACACAACTCATTAAGAGTTCTTGATCAGTTCGAACACACAAGTCAGTTGTTCCAGTGAATTGAGACATTTGGATCGTCAACGGAGAGCAAAATCGACATGAGCATTCGAAGGAGGCACTCCACCGCCACCGTAAAGAACCCAGAATTAAACAAAGGGGAGAATCAAATTCATTTTCCTCTCTTTTGTAATCAGGAAATCTAATTGTAACTGAGATTAAAGGAATATAAATCAATTTTCCTTCATTTCTTTTACTGCAAATTTTTCCACAAACAAAAGATGGTGACTCTGCTGGGGACTAGCGTCTCTGACAAAGAAGTGGTGGCACAATCCGATGTCCATCTCACTGGAACAACTGTTGAAACTCTCGTTGTAGAGTTTGATCAAGCCAAGTACGAGGAAGCTCTTTCCTCTGGATTGCTTAGCCCCAAGGCCAGACGCAACATCCGAAAAATCTCCAAAGAGATCCAACCTGTTGCTGAAAGGTCAAAGAAAGCCCTCTCCTTTGGCCGATATTCATCAAATCACCCCTCATCTGAAGGAGCGGACTTAGCCTCTGATGGACTTGTCCAACAAATTGAACGGTCCCCATCTACATCAACACGACATGCTACGGGCTACAAACGGCCTATAGAAGAGTCAAATTCTGTAAACGTCAATGACGTTGCTGCAAAGGCTTTGAAACAAGCCAAGAAGAACGTCGCTCGAAGACGGAGAAGATCCATCCGACGTGCGCATCTCCGAGAAAACCAATCCCTGGTCCAACGCAAGGTTTGCGTTTTTGAGGCTCCGCCCAAACATTGCGTTCCTACTCTAGAACGTGTACTTCGCGGCAATGAGCCCAACTATGAACCTTGGGTGATACAGCTTAAACGCGATCCTCAGTGGTGCGTTCCATCCAAAACACAGTGCTGCTAAAGAAAAACATGCACCTCATGAGTGCGTCCAAATAAAACAGGACCCTAAGGGGTCTGTTTCATCAATTAAACGCAGGCTAAAGCCTGGTGTTTATAAATCACAATGTAACCCTCGCGTTTTATCTCCAGAACGCGACGTGGTCCGTCAAGTTCAAGGGAGTCGACATAAGCTTAAGATTCATGTCCAACAAGAACCAGTCTCATCCACTCAAGGACAGGGGGTTTTATTTCCGACCTCATGCTCAACGAGGAATTACTCTCAAATTTCTGATTTACGAGAATTACTCTCTAGAGGGAAACCAACGCAACAGACAGCTCATTCATGCCACTGTGAGCGACTTATTTCAGCAGTCCTTTCCGAATGCCACTGTTGTACACCTGAGCCTCGCAAGTCTGTGTTCGACAGGCTGGCTAACATCGCAAGACCTACCAAGTGACGACGTCATCAGAAGAAGGTTTCTGAAGCTGAATATCCTCGAGTCACTATCAACGTGATCGGCAGAGGGAAAGCCTCGCATCCTAGTTCTGACAAGTAGCAAAGAAGTCATTCCCCGACCGTTCGGGAAATTTGTAACGAATTTGAAGGAGTATACCGGCATACTCGGATTCGAACAGGAGCTATCCGCTTGGTCGATTATCAAAAGTTGGCCAAAGGGATTATTCCTGATGACGAATATTCGGCAATCGCCGAATCTCAATCTTCAAGCTCCGTCGTGGCACGAGAGGCTTCTGTTTATATGACTGGAAATAGCAATCGCCGAATCTCAATCTTCAAGCTCCGTCGTGGCACGAGAGGCTTCTGTTTATATGACTGGAAATCCTGAAGACTTAGCCAAAAGAGTGGATGAACATCATGTCATGCTCCAGGCACAACAGGAAATCCTTCTCCAAATGAAGGATATGTTGGCCCAGCTCCTTGCTGAAAAAGGCCAGAAACCTGAATCTTCCCGAAGGACAACCTCTAAGGGAAAACAGAAAGCACATGAGAACTCGGAACATGAAACTCACAATTTGGAGTCTTCTTCCGTAAATGAGCGAGAGACGGAAAGAGATCCGAATCTTTAGTTAACTAAAGTGGATGAGCTAGAAGCCCGCCTCAACGCAATAGCCAACAGAAGTGAGCTTCGCGAAGAAGGGGTGATACGGCCTTATCCTACTGAATGGGATACAGCTCCCTATCCGCCAAGTTTAAGGCTCCGACTTTACAACCGAACCAGCACATCTACTACTTCAAGTCACAAACTGGAGATGTGGTAGCGAACGACGCCATCCTGACCCGTTTGTTTATCGGTACTCTTAAAGGAGTTACCTTTGAATGGTTTATGAAACTGCCTGCTGGATCTATTCAGAAATGGTAGACTTGGAAAGGCTTTTCTTAGCCAGGTTCTTCGAAGATGACACAAAAGTTTCGGTCCCGACTCTTCTTGCCACCAAGCAAAGGAAAGGAGAGTCCATCAAGACTTATGTGGAAAGATTCCGCAGCATGGCATTTCGATGCCCGTCAGGTATAACCCAATCAACCTTAATTGAAACTTGCAGGCACAACTTACAGACCCAGCTCCTCGCTCAGATGGGAGTGGCAGAATGTCGATCCTGAAGACAATTAGTTTCGTAAGGAGAGCAAGCCGAAGAGTATGTTGGTCGGGTCAAGGCTGAAGAAGTTACTCAACCCAAGCCACAACAGCAGCGCAACCAGAACAATGCGCCGCGCTCCAAGGGAAAGGAGACGTTAGCTGCCGATACAGATGCGCGCATGCCATCTGGGAAGTAAGGCAAAGCACCAAACCAACAAAGAGCGCCTAAGCAATACTCGTTCAAAGAAGAGCATGTGGACACTCTGTTCTAACTACTTCGGAAGAACAACAAATTGCAGCTCCCCGAAATAAGAAAACCAGATGAAGCAGGGAAGGTAGATGACCCCAATTACTGTCGCTATCATAGGTTCTTGGGACATCCTACCAGAAAATGTTATGTGTTCAAAGACATCTTGCAAAACTTGGTGAACGCTAATGTACTTACCCTAAAGCCGAAGCAGAAGACTGTATCCACTAACTTGATTACGGTCTAGTTCGGTGACTTCCTCCCTGTAGCTGCTACAGATGGCGTTATTCCCATCCGTAAAGGGGAAATGCACTTGAAAAACACCGACTTACACAGTCAGAAGGACAGGGGGTTGGTACCCCTCACTACCCCAAAAGGGGATATCATGTGGGTCCATCCTGACCTAATTGAAGATCAACAATGGACAAAAACCACGTCCAAAAAGAAGGGAAACATAGCTAAGTCATCCAACATGATTAGCCCCTCTATTAATAAGAATGATGATCATCTCAAACCTCTCACCGACTCAGAAGAAGAGAGAATTGTCCTCGCGGCTTATCCAGGAGACAATCCTGGCACTCGGTCAGGAAAGGTTTATTTGAAAGATTATAACCAGCCTGCCCAAGAGGTTGAAGAACAGCCCCAAGACGCTGGGGGTTCTGTACCAAAAAAGCCGGTCGATAAAAGGAAGCAAAAGGAGCTCCGGTCCAACAAAAATCTTCACCAGGACCTCGGGGAATCGAGCGCTCCCTTCCAATTCAATGTCATGGCGCAGCTGGCCAATATACCTTCTAGGATTACCCTATATGAGCTCTTGAGGTTGTCCAAAGCCACCAAAAAAGCTCTAATTGAAGCTTTAAAGAACACGGAGAGCTTTATCACTCAAGTCACTCCGATCCCTGAAGCAGCTGAAGATCAGTCTTGCCTGCAATGCTTACAAGCAGCGAGAAGTCTACCCTACATATCATTCACTCAGGAGGATATGCAAGTGAAACATAAACATGACAGATCCATGTACTACACAGGATACATCAGGTCATCAAAAATCAGCCGTGTTCAAGTTGACCGAGGCTCGGCACTCAGCATCATGCCTTACAGAGTCATGCAAATCTTAGGGATTCCTATGCATCGGTTGAACGCTACTCAGACTACCATCTTTGGATTCAACGCTAACAGCACTCGGCCCCTGCAAGCTGAAGAGATTGTCGCTCGGGTCAAGGCTGAAGAAGTTACTCAACCCAAGCCACAACAGCAACACAACCAGAACAATGCGCCGCGCTCCAAGGGAAAGGAGACGTTAGCTGCCGATACAGATGCGCGCATGCCATCTGGGAAGTAAGGCAAAGCACCAAACCAACAAAGAGCGCCTAAGCAATACTCGTTCAAAGAAGAGCATGTGGACACTCTGTTCTAACTACTTCGGAAGAACAACAAATTGCAGCTCCCCGAAATAAGAAAACCAGATGAAGCAGGGAAGGTAGATGACCCCAATTACTGTCGCTATCATAGGTTCTTGGGACATCCTACCAGAAAATGTTATTTGTTCAAAGACATCTTGCAAAATTTGGTGAATGCTAACTTACTTACCCTAAAGCCAGAGCAGAAGACTGTATCCACTAACTTGATTGCGGTCCAGTTCGGTGACTTCCTCCCTGTAACTGCTACAGATGGCGTCATTCCCATCCGTAAAGGGGAAATGCACTTGTAAAACACCGACTTACACAGTCAGAAGGACAGAGGGTTGGTACCCCTCACTACCCCAAAAGGGGATATCATGTGGGTCCATCCTGACCTAACATCAGGATCTTAGGGAATTGAGCGCTCCATTCCAATTCAATGTCATGGCGCAGCTGGCCAATATACCTGCTAGGATTACCCTATATGAGCTCTTGAGATTGTCCAAAACCACCAAAGAAGCTCTAATTGAAGCTTTAAAGAACACGGAGAGCTTTATCACTCAAGTCACTCCGATCCCTGAAGCAGCTGAAGATCAGTCTTGCCTGCAATGCTTACAAGCAGCGAGAAGTCTACCCTACATATCATTCACTCAGGAGGATATGCAAGTGAAACATAAACATGACAGATCCATGTACTACACAGGATACATCAGGTCATCAAAAATCAGCCGTGTTCAAGTTGACCGAGGCTCGGCACTCAGCATCATGCCTTACAGAGTCATGCAAATCTTAGGGATTCCTATGCATCGGTTGAACGCTACTCAGACTACCATCTTTGGATTCAACGCTAACAGCACTCGGCCCCTGGGAAAGATCAAACTCAAATGCCAGATTGGAGACCTCAAGTCCGAGGTGACTTGTTACATCATAGATGCGGACACGTCCTATAATCTATTATTGGGACGACCATGGATTCATGCAAATCGTATTGTCCCGTCTACCCTCCATCAGGTTATGAAGTATGCCAATGAGGAAGGAGAAGTTCGAACCCTGATTGCGGAAAAATACCCTTTCAGAGGAGTGGAAAACTTCCACACAGATTCGGTCTTCTACTCGGAGTCACAGGAGAAAGAAGAGATTGACAGCGGTAATGAAGCAGATGTCGAGCCAGACCCTAAAGGAAATTGTCCATGGGAGTTGAACTTCAATGTAATGGGTCCAGTCGAGAACAATAATAATGTACTGAGTGAGGGCGAGTGGCGCATTAATAAAGATTTTATTTTGGCGTACTTGTCTGATGGATACTTTAAAGCTAGACAAATACAGAATAATACTAAGATAGGTACCGGTTCATGGCACACATTATGCGCCGATGCATCACTAACATTGCCGATTAAGTCATCATTCGCTTCAGATGAAGAAGTAGAAGATGCTCAGAAGGCTTTCTTTAGAGTCTCATCCAAAAAGAAAGGGCAGAAGCACGCCATCTGGGAAGCAAGGCAAAGCACCAAACCAACAAAGAGCGCCTAAGTAATACTCATTCAAAGAAGAGCATGTGAACACTCTGTTCCAACTACTTCAGAAGAACAACAAATTGCAACTCCCCGAAATCAGAAAACCAGATGAAGCAAGGAAGGTAGATGACCCCAATTACTGTCGCTATCATAGGTTCTTGGGACATCCTACCAGAAAATGTTATGTGTTCAAAGACATCTTGCAAAACTTGGTGAACGCTAACGTAATTACCCTAAAGCCGGAGCAGAAGACTGTATCCACTAACTTGATTGCGGTCTAGTTCGGTGACTTCCTCCCTGTAGCTGCTACAGATGGCGTTATTCCCATCCGTAAAGGGGAAATGCACTTGAAAAACACCGACTTACACAGTCAGAAGGACAGGGGGTTGGTACCCCTCACTACCCCAAAAGGGGAGATCATTCATCTCTTTTGAATACTTACTTAAACTCTATTTCTGTCTCTATGGCATGTGTAGATTATTCATCTCTTTAAGTATTAGTCATGGTTATCGTATTTATCCCTATTGAACAATGATAATATATCATGTTGAGAATATCTTCATCTTTTAGAAGCTCAAACGGGACATTGGGAAATTTCTCCAGATAGTAACTTATCAACAAACTTTAATAACGTACCTTTAAATTCTCTGCAACGTGCATCTTCAATTTAGCTAAACTTATTGCAGAATTGACTTTAATAAGGGTTGCATTATTGTTTAGCGAAATCACATATATTAAAGACTCTTCCATTTTGGTTGTTGGAGAAGTTAAGAGGAAAAAGTTAAGAGCGTTTTGGTTGTTGAAGGTTGTTAAAAGTTGTTGAGTAGAATCTAAAGAGGGAAGAAGATATTACCTTGACATGGAACATTAACTTAGTATGTTTCCCTCCAAATTTCCCTTTCCATCAAAAAATTCTCTCCCATCCATTAATACCATTCTTCTCTCTTCTCTTGAACCCATTATATGTCACTTCAACTGTACAATGTAATGAGGGGTTGCCTAATGAGATAAAAAAAATTAACACTCTATAAAAGTGTACAAAATGGTAAATTGGCACTAGTGGAAATTAATGTATCCCTGACGGCAACAACGCTGACGGGAGTTTCCCGTCAGCGATGTTTATATTGCTGACGGGAATTCCCGTCAGCGAAGTTGCCGTCACAATTGAATTATACCCGTCGACGATGTTATCATTGCCGACGGGAAATAAACATCGCTGACGGGAAGCCCGTCAGCGATGTTTGATATAAATTCTAACCGAACAGCCTCTCGTTCCCAAATTAGAAAGCCCTAATTTATATTCGCGCTGTCGCCCTCGACTCCCTTCTGGCAGCTCTGACTCGCCGCCGGCCTAACCCCACTCGACTTCACCGCCCGCCGCCCTCGCCATCACCCCTCGCGGCCGCCCTAGATCGCGATCTCCGTCACCTCCCGCTCCTCCTCTCCGACTCCACCGCCCGTGCGCCGAGGCCCCGAAACCCCGAACCCCCGATCTCTCGCCGGAGCTCGCCGCGGCACCGCCCCCGCTCAACTCGCAGAAACCTCTCTGTAAGTGATTTTTTTAAATTTATTTGTTATAATTTTAGGTTTTGTTGTAAATTTTTAAAATAGTCAATAATAATAACAATAATCCAGGGGTCTATCTGTTACAATAAAACTACAGGGGTACTAAGTTCGAAACAAAAATACGGCTGGGGGTCTATTTGCAATTAACCTTTATCATTTGTGCAAAATACCTTGTATCCTTCTAGCCTTTTGCTAATATCTTGACAATATCTGTCAGTTACGGGAACTAGTTTGCCCTTCCACTTATGTCCAAGTCTTCTTCTTTTATTGAATTTCTCCATTAGTTTTCTCCTCAGCTTAACTACAAGGTCAACAATGGGGAGAAATCTAGCATCTAGGGTCCAAGAATTTAAAGACTCGGATAGATTGTTATTCGTGTTGTTTGTTTCTAGATGGATGTGTAAACTGACTTCTAGACCACACAAATCTATCCTTAGATGCAAACTTGATGTAAGCTTGATGCAAAACATTATCCAAAGCCTTCATATGATCATTGAACTCCTCGCTTGTGTAAGCCCTTGCTCATCCCATACTGCTTGCTCAAAAAAGTATCCTTGAAAGTCCTTTTTAAAATTCTTCCAAAGATGTCTAGTACAAACCCTATGCTCCACTTAAGATAATAATATAGACACTACCTCCAAAAGGCCTTTCTCTTGATCACTAATTATTGATATGTGGCCAATATCACCATGAAAAGCTTGCAACAAGTTTTGCAAGAACCAATACCAACTATCACCACTTTCGCCTTCCACAATAGCAAAAGCAATAGGAAATGAACCATTATTTCCATTTAGAGCATTAGCAGCCAATAATGTGCCAAAATATTTTGACCTCACATGACATCCATCAAGCCCCATGAATGGCCTAATACCGTGTTTGAACCGTTAATACTTGCATCAAGGCAAACAGACATTCTTTAAAATGCATAATCAGATTCCAATTGCACTTTAACATGACTACCAGGATTTCTTTTTAAAAGCGCATGCTTTAAAGATAACACCAAATAAAGAAAGAAATTGACCTTTATATTTTAAAATAGTCAATAATAATAACAATAATCCAGGGGTCTATCTGTTACAATAAAACTACAGGGGTACTAAGTTCGAAACAAAAATACGGCTGGGGGTCTATTTGCAATTAACCTTTATGTTTAATATATTGTGACCATAAAGAAAGAAATTGACAAATTCCAAAACTGAAAACGGAAATAATTATGAGTTCCTTTGGAGAGATTAAAAGTAAGTATATATGTACTTAAAACGATTGGATGAATGGGGCCCACAGATTGATGAGATTTTATCTGATGCAAAAAATGAAATCAGACAAAGATTTGGTGAGTTTGATCAAAAATTTTCATTCCGGGTCTATTAATAAGAAAACATAATCAATTCCAGAATGTTGAAATTTGAATGTTTCCATAATTGTATCCATATCTAATAAACATAATATTCTAAGGTTTCTCTTTTCCTTAATATTTTTTTTCTTCCTTTTTTAGTAAATTCTAAGAGCTTAAGATTGATTAAATAAAAGTGTTGATATATCTATTATTTTTTCTTTGTTGTAGGAGAAAAACTTTACCAGAAAAAAGGACGCCAAGGAAGTGACTTTAAAAAAAAGTTACCACCGGATGGTTTTCGAGCAATTGTGAGATGGGGACATAATGGGATTCCAACCGGACAATGGGCTAATAACTTCAGCTCATACCTTAGATGCTTGATATGGAGGAGTGATAATGTGAATCCTTATTACGAGACTTGGGAGCAGCCATTTCATGTCCTGGAGAGTATATATCGAGATTGTTGGGTAAATTCTTATATTTAGCATAATTATTTTTTAATTCTGTCAATTGTCCATGCTTAACTATATTTTAATTTTTAGAGATATTTTAACATCGAAGACAATCCCGTAGGATGGGAATTTTTATTTGGATACCAGGGAAAGTTCAAGCATTCTCTTCGGGAGTGGAGACATGAGCTAAAGAAGAAATGCTTTGATTGTTTCACTCACAACTGGGAGAGGATATACAAGCGAGATAAGAGGGTTAAGCCTGAGCACTTAGCTGCACTTATAATATTGTGGGGCCAAGAGGAGCACCAGGTAAATATTTATAGTAGTTAATTATCATCAAGTTATTTATCTGAAACTAGTGATATATTTCATTGTATATTATACCATGCACTAAAATTCTCTTTGTTCATGTTGAAGGAAAAATGTAGGAGAAATAAACTTAATCGATGGAAAAAAGATTATGATCATCATACGAGGACTACTTCATTTGCCCAGATTGAGGATCAATTTTGTAGGACAACGGTATAAAGTCTTTTAATCTTCTATATATATTCTCTCCTTTTCTTAGAATATTTGATAAATAAAACTAATAAATATATTTTTAAATCTCAGAACGCTCCCTTTATCCCGCTACCAGAACTACACAGGAGAACGATGGTTCAATTTAAGAAGGGGTACGATGACGATGAGAATAGGAAACAAAAGCTAGAATTGGCCAAGAAAATACAGGTTAACTAATTATCTTAGCTCTTATTAGCCCGTTCTTTTGTTGGGAATTTATTGTTTGCACTCTTCTTTTGGTCATCTTAATTATCATACATGAATTATATGTGTGAATGTGTTAAGGAAGATGCATGCATACATCTATGGTAATGCAAGCTTCTTCATGCACTTTGATTTTATTTTATCTTTTAAATATGATGATTATATTAGGTTGTTTTTATTGTGGGTAAGTATAATATTCATGTTTTTGGTAGATTTTCCATTTGTTCATTTGATATTTAGTAGGTAGGCCTATCTTGCTTCACATTAGGAGGGATTTACTAAGGGAAGGGATTTACTAAGGAGTATGATGCATACATAAACAACTAGCACTTTATCATTGTCATCGTCATCAAGGATGAAAGTGTGATGCTTATAAGTCCTTCCTTTACCCATTTGTTCCATACTCATGGTTTCACTGATTTAATCATCTTAGGCTGACGCTTGTAATATACTATTTAATTTTTTTCATCGTAAAGATAAAAAGAACAAAGAATGAGCAAGAACGAGATGTCTAGGAACTGATGAGAATAAGCATAGAAATTAAGATAAACCGGTATACTAGTTAGAAATAGGAGCTCAAAGGAGTGGCATCAAGTGTCCCATTCAAATTGGTGTTGTTGTGTTTGACAGTAGTGTACAAAATTTTATTGACTCAGAATACTATAGGAATGCCTTATTATGCATTGAAGCAAGCAAGCAACCACAAAAACAATAGCACTGAAGCAAGCAAGCAATCACAAAAACAATACATCATGTAACACTAATACAAGTAAAAAAATGTTAAAGAAAAACAGATGACTCATTACATCCAGGTCAATGCTGTTGTTATTGTTTACACAGAGCAAAAGTTTATACTTAGTGTTCCATTTCTTCCCCGAGTTACTATGACCCATTCGTATAAGGGGCTTGCTTGTTAGGATATAACAATGCATAAGAAATAACATACTGTAACATGATTGATCTACTTGGTTTTATTCTCGAAAACCTTTGAATTGCTGATGACAAAACTTTTCCTATCACCTTACAAGCCAAAGCACCCTTCAACTATTTATTAGCACTTAACACCCTTCTTCACATGTACTTTTATGTTGCACAAAACACCCTTCAACTATTTATTAGCACTTAGCCCGCCTCAGTTGTGGAACTATTTCATCTTTTATTTTACTTGTTCAGGTAAATATCTTTTATTTTTGAAAGGCCAATTCTTAAATTTATTTTTTTGTTTTCTAGGAAGCTCTGGAAAACACATATTCTGAGGTTGTTGCACAGAGCCAAGAGCCCCTGACTAGAGAGCAGAATTATAATGTGAGCCATCTAGTTTGTGGACTTCCTAAAAAAGGGAGGACCAGGTGGATGGGAGTTGGAGCTCAGAGGGTGTCTACACAATTCCAGCCTCCGCCGATTTCAACACCATCGACTATGCCATCGGGGCCCTCTTACATGCCGCAGGAGGATTGCACTCAGCAGGCGATGCAGCTTGTTTCCTCTGTGATGAATATGTTAGATGGTCAGATTCCCGAGGAGATGTAGGATGATATTCAAGAGGAGCTTATGCGAGTGATCCAGCCTACTGCTACTTTTGCGATGGTTTCTAGGCAAATAATGAAATCTTATAGAAGGCGGGTTCCTACTCGGGTGCAAAGCCAGATTATGAACTTCTTGGCCACTCAAAAGGCATTTACTGGTAGTGGAGAGAGTAGCAGACAGGTATACTTATTATATATGTAAAACATGATTACACACAATATTATGTGATTCTAAATTTAAATTATTTTGTTGTTAGATTGGAGATGATACTATTGGGAGCACGAGTCGTAGGGATGGATCCGCAAGTGGCAACGCGGACGATGACATGGATAGGGCGGATGACCTATCTTAGTGAGTTATATCCTAAACTCGTGTTTGTATATTGTGGACATCTTTATAGTTGAGATTATGATACTCGTGTTTGTATATTGTGGATTTAGAACTTATGATATGTGTGTATTGTTTGTTGTGAAAATTATTATTGTGGATTGTTTGTTGTGATACTCGTGTGTATTGTTTGTTGTGAAAATTATTATTGTGGATTGTTTGTTGTGATACTCGTGTGTATTGTTTGTTGTGAAAATTATTATTGTGGATTGTTTGTTGTGATACTCGTGTGTATTGTTTGTTGTGAAAATTATTATTGTGGATTGTTTGTTGTGATACTCGTGTGTATTGTTTGTTGTGAAAATTATTATTGTGGATTTGGAACTTATCGTGAAAAGTGAATGTCATGTGGTATGGTTGCTTGTGCAAAATGTTGTGGATTTGGAACTTATCGTTGAAAAGTGAATGTACATATTTCGAATGTTTGTGAAAATTGATTGGATGAGAGATTAATTGGAAAATTTGGATTGTATTCATTTCGAAGATGTTTTGGAATGCGCATGAAATGTCGTTTGGAGATTGTATGTACAGTGAATTGATATGTACAGGGAACTGAATATATAATCAGCAGAATTTTTTTCAGCTGCTAATACTTATCGCTGACGGGAACCCCCGTCAGCGATCGTATCCCTGACGGGGTTCCGTCAGCGATGTACATAATATCCGTTGATGAGAACACCGTCAGCGATAGGTATCGCTGACGGGAACCCGTCAGCGATATCAATTTACATCGCTGACGGGAATTCCGTCAGCGATAGTATCTTTGACGGGGATCCCGTCAGCGAATTAAGTTCATCGCTGACGGGGATCCCGTCAGCGTTTGTCTGTTCAGCCGACGGACGATCAGTCTCAGTGTGGGCATTACTTCAAAATACAGTATAGGGACCTTATACATTGCTGGGTTAGGGGTATTTTAACATAAAAACTTGGGTTAAAGAGCTTAAATGTGTTTAACTCTAGTTGGAGGTGGGGAGTACATAACATGTATGAGTCATTGCTTGATGGGCCCACCCGTGTACCGCAAACTTCTAACTTGTTACACAAAATTCAGCAAGAAGCTTTTTTATATAAGTAACTGGAAGATAGTATAATTTAAACTCTTATTTACATTTTCAAATTAAATGTTTTGCATTTGTTTAATAATCATGCTCTTCATATGTATTCGAAATGACTTGAAACTTGAAAGCATGTGGTTTTTAGCACATGGGAAGACTTTGGGTTGAATTGGTCATTTTCGGATCTAACCACGCGCCCTATCAGTGTGGACTCAGCCCATCCAACAATCAATTTTGATCATTGAGGATGACAAATCTGTAGGAATCACGTCAACAACTATGACCGAAGGGTCGACCACAATCAACACAGTCGAGTCCTGATTGATTAGTGAGTAGCGTCATGTGAATTTTAAACATTACTAATATATTGCTGACGAAATTAAATAGTTTCTTGACTGAAAACAGGGTAAGATTACCCTGCATATTATAAATATAAAAATATATATATATATATATATATATATTATATATATATATATATATATATATATATATATTATATATATATATGTAAAAAAAATTTCTAATAGTTAAATACATATCCAACGACTGGAGATAGTCTAACCAAAAAAAACATCGAAAAACAGACTAATCTCGAGATGACCTGCTACACAAAAAACAGACTAATTCTCGTTCAAAAAAAAAGAAATTAAATAGTTTCATTAATGGGGTTTTATCGTATTAATTGGAGTCCCAAGTAGTTGTTAGTTTTATATTAGACTCCAAATTCTTTGTTCTAATTAAGATCCATTTAAAAGAAATATGAAGATTTCGAGGCTCTAATTTATAACTGTGAAGATTTGAAGATCTAATATTGAATTAACAAAGATTGAGGGTCTAATATGATAAAAACCCTTTACTAATTTATAATCAGTTAAATAAAAGGAGAAATAGAGAGAGAAACCGAGAGAAGATAGGGGAGGGTAAACTAGCGATCCTCTCTTTTCTCTCTATGGAACAATAAAATAGTATTACTATGCACGTGATGCATGCATGATACAGGATATGGGAGAGTGTTGGACTCGAATAATCATGACTCTCGGATGATTTGTTATTGTTTTTGGAATTTTCTTTACATACTCTAAAAGTTTTTAAACTTATAATTAGATACCCTAAAGTTCTTAATATTTACACTTAAAATAATAAAAATTGCTAAAAACAAGTGAGGGTATATAAGTGCAAGTTTTTTAAAAAAGTTTAAGGCATATAAGGCCTGTAAAAAATAAGTGAGGGTATATAAGTGTAAAGTAGGGCAAGCTATAAGGTATTTAAGTGCACTTAAGCCAAAAAGGTAATAAGCATTCTCGTTCAAAAATCAACTTCATTTACCGAGGAAACACAAAAAGGGTCTACAAAATATATGCTATATACCCATGGAAGGTATGTTTCTGCAAAAGAGTTTGTGAGTTTCCATTTACGAGAGAAGCTTTAGTAGCGCAATTATGCTATGTTGGAGGTGTGCTTCTACAAAATAGACATCAACCTACAAAGAGCAGTCAACGGCGAACGAACATCCTCTGCCCGCAAGAAACAGCAAGTATATTGAGCCCCCGACACCTCGACCCAATAACCCCGTACCGACTACGTGTAATACCAGTCTGACGTCATATCTCACCCTCACTTTTCCGAAAGGCAAACCTCCCTCCTGGTTCCTCGAGCCATTCGCCGGCCGGTGGGCCCTCTATAGCCGGTTGGAGAACGACACATGGCCGTGAGTGCTGGGCCCGGCGGTAGCAAGGGCGGGACGTGGGTGTCTCTTTGTCGACAGAGGGTGGGGATATTGATTGGACGGTATTACTATCGCTAGGTGGTGACCACGTTATGGGCGTAATGATGATGGTTGGTTACGTAATTGGCAAGCTTTTCTAGATTCTCTTGTCTTGTCCGTCGTGGGATTTTCTCTTTGTTCTTGTTATGAAACTGTCAATTCATTTTTTTAATTTTTTTTTTCTAAAAATTAGCTAGATTTTCATAAGTTTACTCGGAGATTTACATTTTGGGTTGATCTATACTACTTCTAAAAGAAAAAACAAATGCCAAAAATTTTACATACCCATTTTATCCTTTACAAATTTCTTATTTCTAATTTTATCATATAGTAATTATTATTGTTATTACTAGATTAATTAATTGAAAAGAAAAACATAATTAGTTAGGTTGAAAAACATAATTAGTTAGGTACCTATCCTATCCTATCTTATCCTCTTCGATAACGCACAACTCTCTTCCTTCCCTTTGTTATCCGCTCTCTCCTCTGCCCCTCTCCCTCTCTCTGCCTCTTAATTAATTCGATGTTCGGCCTCCTCGCTTCAGGTTCCTCCGTTTCTCAATGACAGCGCCCTCTCTAAATTCCTCCTTAATCGCTCTCTCCGCAGCCCATCTTCCCCATCTCTCTCTAAATTATTTCGACGATCCATCTCCTCACCTCAATTTCTTCCATTCTTCAACCCAAAATAAATAGAGACGGCCCCCAAATCTTCATCCGCTCTCCTCCTAAAAAACCACGGAGATGGCCGCTCCCTTTTCGAACCATTTACTCTTGTCTTTCTCACTTCAGACGTACGTGTGAGTTCAACCCCCTTTAATTTCTCTCCCTCTTTCTCTCTCTAGAACTTTTCTAACCCCCACTCTTTCTCTCTCCTCTGATTTCCTCTCACTTCAACCGCTGTCGGGGATTTCTCATCTGATCTAGGGTTTCTATTCCCTGATCCAGAACTGCGAAGCCCTAGATCGAATCTTCCGACTCGAACTACGCCAGATCTGAATCTAGATCTTTTGATCTCTTCGATCATTAAGACAGTGGACGAACTGGCACTACCACAAAATAGGTATATGAGGATGGTTCTTTGGGGACGGTTTAAAACCGTCCCCTTTGCCTCCTAAGGAAACGGTTGTAAGACGGTTCTAATCGTCCCGAGAGAGTCTAAGCCAACTGTCACGCCCCGCTTCCCAAAATACCAGGGAATTAGGACGCGAGCAAGCCCGCAACGTATTAAACCGAGGAGAAATAAGTGCTAGACCCCGTCTTCTCAATCTAATACGCTAAGCGTCAAGAAATAAATGCAAAGGCACAGGTCCCCGATCACAATCAGCGAGAATATAATAGACAAACTTAGAATAAAATAATACATATCACAAATGGACATCATCCAGTACATAATATACGGGTCAAACATGCCCTTATACAAAACCATCCAACAGAATACTGGACAGATATAATAAATACACTGATCAAGGAAATGAAAGTGCTACAAAAATAAACTGAAGGAATAACTAAGCTTCGGTTTCTTCTTCTACTTCGTCCACTAGGCACTCCTGCTGAGAATACTCGGTTCTGGTGTATCTCCAAGCTGGACATGTTCTTCCTCTAAGTCTGACGCACACCAGAGAAAATAGGTATACGTCAGCGTGCATGGCACACGGCAAGACCCCACAAAAGTAATAAAACGATCGAAAACCAAAGCAGAAAATGATACGACAACAGAAAATGACAAAGAGACGAATGACTGGAAATCCAACAAAATCAATCAAGTAACATGTCGATCATGCATCTAGCGATCAGAAATCATCCAAGAATCAATGTCATACAACTAGATGGAATTAATACTTAAAAATTTACGACAAGAGACGTAGTACGTCGAGCGAAATAATCCAAACAAGGAAACCCTCATATATATACCATATGTCTCAAATTGTAGATAATTAAATATTAATCTCGATCTATGTATGAAAAGAAACATAATTGGCCTGCATCTCACAAGAATCCATAATCATCTAAACAACGAGGTCAGGTAACTAGCCATCCTATCTCAACTCACCACTCGAATCCATCCCATCCCCGCCACCGTCGGCCACCATCACTGATCCTCCCTCGATTCAAAAGGTAATTTCTTGCAGGATCTAGGAAGCAAATTTCGGCCTGTTCGAAGCCGTCAACAGCCACCCACCCGCCGTTCAAACCCATCACATCCCCGCCGCCACCGTCACTGATCCTCCCTCGAATCAAAAGGTAATTTCTCGCATAATCTAGGTTTCTACAACCGATCTTTGTAAAAATTGCTTCTTTTTCTTCGAATCGCTTTCTTCACCCACCTCTGTTGCAGTTAAAAAAGGTGATATTTTTGGAATTCGAGGAGTAAGGAGAAGAGAATGTCAGAATTAGGGTTAGGGTTTGAAGAAGAGAGGATGAAGAAGAGGAAGAAGAAGAAGAAGCAGCAACAACATCAATAGTACAAGCTCCATTCTACAACTACGGTAAATTTTCATCACTTTTTTGTGAATTTAACTACTAATTAGCCTAAAATTAAATTAAAAAATAATGTGAATATCCATTTAATAACTGCTTTTAAGGTACAAAGTAGAAAATTTACTTATTCATCCCTTTTTATGTGACGTTGTGTGCTCTTATTATTGTTGCCAGGCTAATTGTTATTTTACTTATTCACAAAATTTACTTCTCATGTTTTTTATTATAAATGAGTTGTGTACTTCCAGTAGAGGAGTTTTGGCGGTTTATCATAGAAATAGCTATAACTAAGCATTGTAATTTCATTGCTATTTGTGCATTTCCATTAAATATATATTACATATTACATGCTTCCATCAGTTATTTGTTCATTCTTTGGGTTGCAATAATATTGCAATATATGATTAGGAAAGAGTAACTAAACTTCAAATCAGTTTAGAGAAATATTATTACTTCCAGAAAAATTACTTTATTTACCAGTCTATTTGATTTTTAGGTTTTTTTATTTTAACGTATTTATTTTATTTCGAATTAAACTGTTAGAAAAATAAAATCTGATGGAACATTAAATTATTACTCCAAACTAAATGATTAGTTTTTTTTAATTTTTAATTTATTAGTTATTAGTTATACCCTCTCTCATTTTTATTTAAAATTTGATGGGTTTAGAACATGTTAGAAGAAATATATTAAAGAATTAATTACTATTAGCTACTTATTTTCATTGTAACTGCTGAAAATAACCATCTTTCTAGATATGATACGGCACACGACATTAATTATATCACTCCTATATCATTCATAGATCCAACAATCTATTTATATATTTAGGTATCTCTATGATGTAATGAATTCTAATTGTATCCACTTTTAAAGATTTCAATTTGTTGATTAGTATCATTTGTTTATTATGTAAATGATTAGAGTCATTTATTTTCTTAGTATTAGAGATGATCACTATCATTTTTTCGTAGACCATGCATCATTTTTTATTAAATATGAGGAGTTCCATTGGCTAACTATTTAATTATTTGGTGAAAGTTGAGGAGTGACATGAGCTTATGTTGAATTGATAGGCAATGGTTTGCATGAGGAGGAAGTGTTATTACTCTATGATTCCCTTTTTTGAGGTTTGCTTGATTTATGTTTTAATGCAAGTTACTTCGTATAACTTAAATTTCAAACTAATACAAAGGTCTGATCTTGATCCGAGATCTTCATAATTTTACTTTTGATTTGATATGCTAACTATGAATTACGTTATGTTAAAACTGTGCAAATATATGAAATTGTGAATGTGGTTGAAGTTGAATTTGTAGCTGATTTTATCATTTATACCAACTATAATTTTCCTTCACCAAAAGGGTTATTAATTTCAAGATTTTTTGAGCTTTATGAATGTAGTGTTTTTTAGTTTCAGTAGGTTGCACATTCTTTTATACATCCTCTTCCCTTCTCTACTTTAAGTTTACAATTTCTAAGAAAAGTTATACGACTTCATATATTTTTATTTTTGTTCATAAGTATCTTGAAATTTGTTTTATTTATTCAGTTCTCTACAGCGTATCTAACAGGCGAAAGTGTAGATTTGAATATTACTATCATTATAAAGGAGTTACCTCAACAATAACTTAATTGAACAAGCAATTTGCATGTTTGACTTACATATATGCATATGTTTTCATAGTAGAAGTATCCGCAAAAAAATAGCGGTTGTGAATTAGACAGTGATTGAATTAGCCCATGACTAATGTAGCTTTAATAAGTTTTGTTTGTTTTTTAATTAGGGAGTGGAGAAGTTGATTACATTGAAGATGATAATGGCTGATATCAGAGTATCCACTCGGTTGATTACAATTACAAAATGGTAATTTTATTTTAATGTTGGGTTTTAATTTTAAATGGATCTTTGCATGTATTTACACTCTCAAAAATGACCTCTATTGTGCTATTTCAATTTCTTTTTGTTTAGATTTTTAAGTCTGAGAAGTTTATATCTTGATAATGACTATTGGGTTACATCACCTCTGTTCTTCGCTCGAATGTGCTATTCAAAAATGACCTCTATTGCCTTCCCCTACATCGCTTTGTCTTCGCCATTCGCCTGAAGAATACGATGGCCATAGACTGCACTAAAATGCCGAGTACTCCATCTGTAAAGAAAAGGAGGATATATAGGTGATTTTTAAGTATCGAGGTATTTATTTTATCAAATTGGAGGTATTTATTTTAATTTACTTTACACATTTTTCGTATCACCTAGAACTTTATTAGTTTACATGCTATGTTGTAGAGTTAGATGTGATAATCAACAAATGTCCATAGTGGTCTTTGGTATAGTGCGGGATCATGACAGCATGTATTTCCAATAATTGTGCAATTTTTCTAAAGCTTGAAACATTGAATCATAGCTCTAAAGTTGTATGCTACACCAAGGAATGTTAGAGAATTCATCTGCTAGCAACTTCTGATGTGTCTGTTACTGTGTGATAGATAGATGAAAATAAACTTTTTAGTTGTCGCAATAATACATGTTAAGGACTCTTAAAAGTGCCAGCTTCCTGCAGGAGCCATATGGGAACATACCTAGGGACACTATCATGGAGGCTCTGAGAGTCTTGCTAGGTACATAATCAAGCAAATTTTATCTAACTGAACAAATGAAGCAAGTTAGAAATAGCTATATTGGTGTTGATCTGTCAATGATCTTACAAAAGGTGACTTGATCCGGTCCCTGATTATCACACTCAACTATGTTTTTAGTGTTTATCATGTATTATGAAAATTCTTCTTTTGAAAATGGAATTAATATAGCAATTATTCTATGATAATTTTGTGTATCCTCCATATATTCAATTGAGAAATTACACATTTGATTTTGTGAGATTTTGATGGTTATTATAATAAGCTATGCATTTCGTTTGTTCTTTTTACATATTTATAGAGATGCAAGAGCTGATTTTGATGATTAATAAAATCTTTGGTAACTAAAATGTTGGTAGGTAACAAAAGTAAAATCTGATTTTGGAAAATTTGTGAACTTGATTCATTTTTAATCTATTTGATTTTAGATCTTAATTTTTCTAGAATGATAATACATCTTATATATCTGTGCTATACTGAAAAGCAATCATCTTTGATATTTTTTCTTTCTTTTTATTGTCAGTAGTGTGCCTATGCCTTCTCAGTAAACAATATGAATATATCCCATTTGTTTTGCCTCCAGTGTTGGTTGCTTTGCTTCTACTTTTTCTTTTCTGGTGAGTAAGAGTAGAGAAATGTCCCTGACAAGTAATATAAATCTCTTATGAATTTATAGCATGCAGTGTATTTGTAGTGTTAAGTCTTCCTCAAATTAGTTCATATCAAACTATACTTGAAACTTATTGAATAGATAAATATCATAATTGATATTTAGCTATATTTTAATGAAAGGTGATGTACTTGAATGTGATTGCAGGTTGTACAACTAGGTGGGAAAGATATGCTTAATTGCAATGCTTCATATTGGCTTGCAAAAGTACAGGAAAATTGAATGTTTTTGTAAGTCAACTATTTATTTTACCTCCTTAATGAATATGAGATTTAATGCACAAGCTTCTCCCTTTTCTTTTATTGTAAATACCATGTACAAAATTACCAAATCTAATAAAATCCCAGTTATAATTAAGGCATGAGTATCAATATTAGTTCAACATCATATACATGGCCTTAATATATTTCAATGCACAATAGATCAGGATGTTTGGTATCCCTCCTTGGAAATAAAACATCATAAAATTGCAAAATTGTAAATTAAGCTAGAGAATTTAAGACGATGATCATAGAGTATGATCTTTACCAGTTTCATTCAAGCGTGATATTTTTTAATTGTCTTCTTAATATGGTTCATGTTTATCCTTTTTAGAGTCAAGAAATGAGATATTCACAAAAATAACTCTCAATATAAGTTTTTTTAATTGTCTTCTTAATATGGTTCATGTTTATCCTTGGGCTTTATATGTATATATATATTTGCAAAAGAAGAGTACGAAAAATGGGCACCAAAAAGAAAAAAAAACTCTTGAATTTGAGGTGATTCTATCTTATAAAGCCTAAACTGACCGAGTAATTAAGCCCAAGGAGTATTCCATACATAATGACCTAAGCCTATTTGGGTTGGAACCATTGGCCTAAAACTCGTTAAATGGTCACTTAGAAAGCCTGTTAAAGTAGAAAAAAAATCACCAAGAAAGAAAGAGTTAAAAAAAAATTAAAAAAATTAAAAAAAAACTAATAAATGTTTTATAATTATATATATGGTCTTGGAAAATATTATAAATCAAGCAACTTGAAATTTATTTAAAACAAAGAGTTAGCATGTTCTTTTCAAAACTTTTAAATTAAATTTCTAAGTTTGGCTTGGTTTTGTATTGCTACAATGAGAAGATTTTCTTGAAAATATATCTTAGAGTTATATATGGCTTGGTTTTGTATTGCTACAATGAGAAGATTTTCTTGAAAATATATCTTAGAGTTATATATAAAATTTTTTTTTCTTGAGTGATAACTGCCTCCAATTAGATTATCTAAAAGTTATCAAGTGAATTTAGTTATTTACTAACTCCTTTAATTTGGCAAGTTGACCGAATTTTGTGGGTATATTCACTGCAAACCCTCACGAGACTACAACTCGTCCACTAGGGTAACCTAGGGGTTTAAAGGCTTGTTGTATGCACTAAATACAACCGCGATTCCTGCGAAAGTGAGTTAGGATTTTTTTTCTTTTCTTTACTAGAGGACTAGCAAAAGTTTAGGTGTGGGGGTATTTGATAATCACATTTTATTATAATTTTATACCCTCATTATCTATTTTATATGAATAAATATACCACTAATAATTGCTTTTATCTTTAATTGTAGGATAATGAAGAATAAATTCTAAAAATCTCATCTCTCAACAAAGACCCTTGAGTAAATGAAGAAATAAGAGAAATTCAAAAAGCCAAATGAAATATTTGAATTTAAAAAACCCAAAAGCCCAAATATCCCAAATGTCCATGGCAGCTCCTTTTTTCTTTTCACAAGAGAATTTTCTCAAGCTTGAAGGCCCAAAGCCCATCAACAAATAAAGCTCCAATCATGACCGGACTTAGGCAGAGAATTGTACTGGACTTGGCTTTTTGATTTTTAAAATCAAATGGAAACCGGACTTGAGGGACTTGGCTGCTGGAGATGTGGATATGAAAAAAATCATTGTGTGCATGGACAGACTGGCTGAAGACCGGACTTGAATGAATTGGGCCGGTTGATTTATTTTGCTATGGCTTGGACTTGATTTAATGGTCTTGAATTTGATGTGGGCTGCAACTTTGAATGGGCCAGAGACTTGAAAATCAAATGAAGATTGGGTCTGGGAAAATCAAATGAAGATTGGGCTTGCTATCATTTTCGGTTTTTGAAGCTCCATTGGACTTAGGCTGCAACTTTGATTTTTTACATTGGACTTGATTTTCATTTATTTTTGAAAATCATTTGGGCCTCCTATGTTTGGGCTAGAGAAGAACAAAAAGCAAATTCAAAGGTGGAGATTGTTGTTTGGGGCTCAAGACAAATCCAATAACTCATATCCATTGATGATTGCTATAAATAGGGGTAGAGAGTGAGGGGTTAAGGGGTGAAAATTTTTGTAACTCCTTTTGGAGAGGAGGGCTACTCTTAATTGAGAAGGCCTTCCAAAATTATAACTTTTTGTTATAATTAATAATAATAATTTTTTCACCACTTTAAATTTTTCTCTTCTTCTCTTTGTTGGATGATAAAGATGAAGATGAAGATGAAGAATTATTTGAAGGTTTGCATTTCTCTTTTATTTCCTTTTTATTGTTTATTAGTGTAGATTTATTTATATGCTTGTAGTTTAGATTTTATTTTCTTGTTAAATAGCCAAGAGGCTAGAACTCTCTTGCCTTAGATTTATTTCATGCTTATAGAATAGATTTATTTTCTTCCATTTAATTCTTGTAATTTTATTTTGTAGTTTAGATTTTGCAATTTATTTTGTAGTTAGATTTTAATTTCTTACACTATTCACCTTGAGGCTAGAACCCTCTTGGGTTTAGTTTTTCTTTTTGTTTATTTTTATTTTGTTTGATTCGCCTTTAGGCTAGAACCCTCTAGGGAATCACCATTTTCTAAGAAGTGGGTTTAATTTTAGATTACCCATATCTATAATTGAATCCACCATCTTTAATTTCTTGCATTTTCTTTTATTCTAGAATTTTGTTCTTCATTCTTGATTTTTTTTTCTCTTGATTTTATTCATTTTTCCTTCTCACCTTATTGATCATACTCATTCTTTTTCAAATCCACTCTCATTTACACTTTGCACCTATTCACACACCACTTTCAAATTTAGATTAAAAAAAACCTAACTTATTAAGGGGATAATTATATGGTCAAGTAGTTATACTTACGAAGGAAGAAGCCTCTCTGAATATGTATATGAGAAAAATGAGGATTTAAAGTTGCTATACATACATATGTTATTGTTTTATATGAAATTTTATCCGTCGTCCTCATATTCTTTTGGTACAAACTCTTGATGATTAGAATGATGGTTTTTATTAGACTTTGTTTAGGAATTAGAGGGTTATGAATTTGTTTGAAGGGACATAGATACTTCAGTTTTATTAGGAATTGAGTGATTATGATTACTTAGAATTAAATTCTCTAAACAAATCAAACCCTAAATTCCTAAAACCTAAAACAATTGAAAGAGGAAAAAAGTTAGAATTCTGAAAACCTAAAATCCTAAACAAGTCAATAGAATTATTAATCATAGAAGGTAAATACTTAGAAAATTAAAAAAATCATAAGAGGGAAAAAGCTAATAGTTAAAATACTAAATATTTCAAACCCTAAAATTAAATTAAGCCAAACAGAATATAAGACAATTTAGAAAACTAACTGCAATCAAGATGGTACTAAGAGGAATGGTGGACGAGCACCAACCACGTCCTGAGGAGGGTGGATGAGGTTGGAGGAGCACGAATGAGAATGGAGATGGGGAAAAAAACAAGAATGAAGTGAATTGTTTTTAGCTGAGGATATTACACTTCAGCCCTCATAGTTTACAAAATTACAATTTATTATTACCCCTTGTTATCTTTTTCATAAATAAGTAGGGGCCAGGGCCTTGTTGAGCGCTATGCGGCTACGCCTTTGCCTTGATAGAAGCTTAAGTGGTAATGAGATAAGTAACCAATAATTACTGTCAATCTCCTATTTTTAGGAATCACATTTAGTTAAACCAATTAGGATGTGTGATTTGGTGACAACAATTAATAACAAAGTGTTGAAGACCACACTTATAGCATGAATCAGTAGAATTGGAAATTTCATCCATGACTTTTTACAATGTTTTGCAAGGGAGCAACAATTCTTCTGTTACTTACAATTTGGTTTACTTAGCATGTGATGCTACAAAAAAAGTAATTTCCTATAGAATATTAAGGAGAGAGAAACAATAGTGAAGTTTTATAGAGGAATATGATGTTTCCATGACAACCCTGGTATAGGTTAGATATATAACTTTATAATTGCTAAGGGATTCAAGATGACTCAACAATTTGGCCATATTAATTACATGCTTCATGGTTCTTCTTATGGTTAATACTTTTAGGAGATAGCTTTGTATCTTATTTGCGGATGACATTGTGTTATTCGTTAGAAAAATATCTAAATTTTTATAATGCAAACCATTTTTGCAATTTAACTTTGATTAAGAATGTTTAGGTGTTTATTACAAATGTTTAATCATCCTACAAAGTTGTGTTTGAGATGTGCTCACATGTACCAACAAAATATAATATCTATTGGAAATAGATTTTGATTTAAACCAATGTGATTAAAGTCTAATGATTCTAGACGAGCGTAAATTTACTTTCATCGAGATATTGATAAGTTAGTTTAAATATAGTTTACTATTTGTTTAAATTAAAATAAATAATATATATTTTAGTGTTGTAATAAAAGTAATGGAGAAATTTAAATGGTAAAGAAGCACGCTACAAAATGAATTTCTGTAGATGTGAAATTTATAATAGGATAGATATAATAAAATGAAATAAAAAGGAATTGCTCACCATTAGGTTCGGACACATGACTACAAGAATAAAAGACTTAGGCTTTACTAACCGAGCTACAATATTCACGAGCATTTGATGAATACCTGAATAATAAAATTCAAAATTGTATACCATTTTGGTATCCAAATAGAATTTGAATATGAATTCATATCTATAGTTCTAACCGATTTCGAATTAGAGTTGCAAACTATTTGATTCGGTTTGTTTTTTACGCTATGTGCTAATCCCTCTTCTCATTAGCGTGAAAAATGCGAAATGCAAAATATCTTTTCAGCCACCTCTCCTTTAAACTTTAACGATATGAATTCAAATGCCACAATTCGATGCAAACTTAAATGGGAGAACCATGTAATGTACTTGTGATACGCAATAGCAAATTTATGTACTCATGTTCCAAAAATTTTAATGATACATTTTGCACTCTCTATTAAAAAAACATCCTCAGATTTATATGAGAACATTCCTACTCATATTTTACTTTCACCTGGGTGTTGTTTTTGCTAAGTGGTTAGCATACAATTAGCATAAGTTTAGCTTAAGCACAAATGTCCTCTGCATATTGATCCATTTCACAATAACTTTATTTTATATGTACCAAGATCTTATCTTTCTTGTCAGTAATTTTCATGATCTTAATCATGTTGTCATGAACATAGTTTATACCAGCTAAAAAATTCTTCAAGCTGACAATTTCCAGAAAAAATATCTCAACTTGTAGAGACTAGATGTTGTCTTTTATAGTTATGCATCAATTTGATTTCATGAGGACTTTTCTAATGATCTATCCAATAGTTTATATTTAACATGATCGGATAATTGGAGCTATCTTGCAGCTAATGTAGGCTATACTTTTAGGTTCGGATTGCAACCTTCGGTCACAGAGAAAGCATATACCCAACCTTGCATCCTCAAGAAATGTCTCTGTAATCTCCATCAAAGATAAAAAAGGAGGCTCCATATGGTTAGGTGAATTGCTGAACCAAAAAATAGCTTTGGCTATTTGAGTAAAGGTTAAGTTTACAACTAAATATTCTTTTATTCCTTAGGTTCATGTAAAACCCCGTAAATTTGAACATATTATGATAAATAATAATAAATATGTTATATGGTGATAGATAATATATTTTGATGCTTGAGTATGCTATGATTGATTTGAGATCAATCTAATAGATATATGTGAATATAAGAGTGAAATCATGCACGAGCCTGAATCTGGAAAAATTACCAGTTAAGAGTATTTATATTTTAAGTACAAATACAGTTCTAATCTAGAAAATGTAAAAGATAAAAGTTGTATATCTCTTCAACAGCTTTCCAACGCATCTTAAATCACCTCATTCCGAGGTTGGATGTGAAAGTTATAGCTAAAACATGTACATCATATTTCTGTAATATGAGTAGTCGACTACTACCAAAAGTAGTCAATTAACGGGGCCGTTTCCAGATTTATTTTAGGTTTTGGGTTAGTTTTGGTTTATATTCGAACCTAAGTTGTTATATATCTATAAATATTCATTAAAACCCTAATTTTAGAGATAAAAATTCTTGAGTTTAGCAGTCATCTCCCTCCTCAAACCCTAAACCCTATTTTGTCAGTTGTATGAGAGTTTTAAGGTATTTATCGAGGAGAACACTGAAAAGTGTAATCGTGGCTGAAGAGGAACTTGCATACACATGGTTGAGGAGTCCACCAGCACCCTAAGGCAAGATCATTTTCATCCTCTCCTGTAATCTTAATTATTAGATGATTTAAAGTGATTAAATCAATGTTCACATGCTTATTTCATATTTTCATGAGATAAAAGTTAAATTTAGATACTTGATCTGTAATTCTTGTTAGATCTAATGTTTTTCCTTGCTGTTTATATTAAAAATATGATCATGATCATTAGGATTAATATTAATTTTTTTTAATTTGTTAATTGAGATTTACCTATGTGCAAACCCTAGTTTATTTAATAATGGAGTTTTCTTGTAATCTAATCATGTAAAAAACCTATGTTTGTTGTATCTAGGTTCCGTAATTAAGTTTAAAATGAATTTTTCTCTCTTCATGTGTAGATCTTTTCATGCTTTTAATTATCATGTTGCCTGTATGTAGTTAATTGAAAAAATAAATAAAAAAGGTGTTAACTTTAAATTGAACCACGTTAAGTCCATGTTTATGATCAAGTTAATCTCTATTTAATGTTATAAATCATTTTAATCTGGTTTAACATTGCATAAGGACATGTTTTGATTTGTTAAAGTGCATGCCTGTATTTCAGTTGCATGTAGAGTGGTCAACTACTAAGATGAGTAGTCGGCTACTCTGTCTCAAAATTCAGTATACAGAAACATTTCCTTAGCAGAGTAGTCGACTAATCATGTGTGTAGTCGACTACTCCCTTCCTGATTCAACTCACAAAATCTGTTTCATAGCAGAGTAGTCGACTAATGCTCATAGTAGTCGACTACTCACACTTAGTCAAATTTTCCAGGTTCGGGATGAACTCAGAGTAGTCGACTACTAAGGCTAATTTCCTGAGTTTTGTTTTATTTTTTTTGTTTAAGATGTGTTTGCGGGGTTCAAGCCGCACTTCTATACATGTAAATTCATGAATACACAAGTATTGTGTCATTGCACACATATGAGTAACCCAAAGGGTATTTTGACAAAGTTGGATTATTTATAATAGAGTAGTGATTGTTCATACACTCGTTGGATATCGTTAATGAGCACAGCTCGGTACTATATGGGATAGTGCGTCGATATACCAGATATACACAGTTTATGCATAAGATGGATATCGTTGATGAGCCCAGTTTAGTGTTACATGAGGTAGTGTGACGATATTCCACATGTATAGGCCATTTGAGTCGGGTTTGGATGCTTTGTATAGCAGTCCGTCCGCACGAGTGTCCGATGAGGCTGATAATCCGTCTATTTATGGTGATTGTGAGCCATCTATTTGGATACCTATATAGTAGGTCGTCCCGCACTCAGGCTATATACTACGATCGCAATGAGACTAATGAGCCATGTACACAGTTCAGGATACCTACAGGGTAGTCCGTGACATTAAGATTGTTGATTTATAGCCTAAGTTTTAGTTGGATTTCAGTTGTGAGTTCAACTCATCTTTGAGATATATGACCGAGATAATTTGCTCTTGAAAGTATACGAGATTATATGTTGGTATTTATTTTATCTCTCTAGTAATTGTGGAAGATATTATAAATACGATGTAATGATGTCTTTATATTTCTTTACTGTTTTTTTTACTTGTTAGTTAGGATTAATATTTAGATATCTACAATTTGAGACAACGGTATATACATGAGGGTTTCCTTGTTTGGATTATTTCGCTCGATGTACCAGTCTCGTGTTATGGATTTCTAATTGTTGATTTTATTAGATTGTCTATTCTTAGTTTGTTATTAATATTTAGTTATCTACAATTTGAGACAAAGATATATACATGAGGGTTTCCTTTTTTGGATTATTTTGCTCGACATACTACGTCTCATGTTGTAGGTTTCTTAATGTTAATTCCACTTAGAATAATCTAGGTAGACTATGCTTATAGATAGAGCCTCCACTCCATCTAGTAGCCCTTTCCCTGGGGACGGATGAAGGTGATCTTACTCTAGTGCTCTGACGTTCTTTATGTGGTCTTTTTTGTTGTTCTTCTTTTCTTTTAGGTAGTACAGAGGTACGTAGAGTTGCGGGATGACGGAGTTCTTGCATAGTCGCTGTCACATGAGTATTAGTAGAGGCTCCACAGTAGATTTTACATTTTTATTCAGACATTAGTATTTCATTTCCATATTGTAAAGGCAGTGTGCCATAGTACGATGTTTATTTGATTCATGATAAGACATTTATTTATCTTAGACAGTAGACGTATTTCTATTGAGACATGATTTCCATTTATGAGATATCTCCTTCTTTATCATGTCTATCATGTTTAGTTTTTTATTTTGTCTTTTTTGTACCTGCACTTTTCTTTTATTCCACTGGAGGATACTGCTGTGATTAGTGAAATGTATTTATGCACAAGTATGGGTGCATGACAGGTTTGATATCTCCGGGTTCACCTTGGACTACAGCATTGTGTGAAACCAGGAGCGTCACAGTTGATATCATAGTCCGAGACAAGGATAGGCTCAGGCGAAGTCCTCTCGATGGCCGACGCACACCCTCAATTTGTTCGATACAACAAAAGGGTTAAAAACGTGAAACAACTCACAAAGATTGAATGCAAAGATACCTTCGGCGGCGGTAGCCTCGGTAATAGCAGGGAAGGAATCCCCCCGTTTCTTCTTCGAGATGGTCACTTTCACTCGTGGAGCCATCTCAGACACAGGGAGAGGAAACTTGGGTTTCCCCGGTAGAAAACAATGAGTGTTATAACTCCTTCTAACGAGGGAGGTGATGTAAAACCCCGTAAATTTGAATATTTTATGATAAATAATGATAAATATGTTATATGGTGAAAATAACATATTTTGATGTTTGAGTATGATAAGAATTGATTTGAGATCAAATTAATGTATATTTATGAAAATATGAGTGCAAATGCACAAAACATGCACAAAGGCCAAAAGAGTAAAAATCTGGGAATAATGACTAGTTGAGAGTTTTTATATTTTACGCACCGATTCAGTAAGAATTTTGAAAAGTGTAAAAGACCAAAGTTGTAGGTCTCTTCAACAGATTTTCAACAAATCTTAGATCATCTTATTATGAGGTCGTATGAGAAAGTTACAGCTAAAATACTGAAGATTATTTTCCTGGTCAGACTAGGTTTCCTGGTTCGGGTCAAACAGGTTTGTTTAGGGTTTGCCTCTATAAGTACCTATGTTTTTTATGAATATTCTTTTCTATTATCATATCTATGAACCCTAGCAGCCACCTTCTCCCCTCAAAAACCCTAGACCTTTTTCTTATGAGTTTGGAGAGCTTTGTAATGCAAAACACCGGCACGAGGGCGAGATCATCGACGTGTAGCAAGGGAGAACGGGTTGTTCATACTCATGGTTTACTTGCTGATTGTTTCAGAGGCTTGCACATAAGATTAAGGAAAGATCACTTACATCTAAACCCATCCCCATAGTTAAATAACTAGCTTAGAACTTTATTTTGTGTTTACATGCTTAGATCTTAATATAATGTGAAAAAGATTAGATTTTTGTTGTTAGATCTTAAACAAATGTTAGATCTACATGTTTTTCTTGCTTTTTGTTGTTAGATCTTAAACAAATGTTAGATCTACATGTTTTTCTTGCTGTTTATAATAGAAATATGATCATGATCATTAGGGTTGCTTTTAAATTCATTTTTATCTTCTTAATCATGTTTAAACCCTAATTTGCCATTTAATTGAGTTTACATGTGGATTAAAGATGAGAAAACCCTAGGTTTGTGATACCTAAGTGTTAAAATATGATTTAATGAATGATTATCTTTCCTAAGTTGATTGGCAATCATGCTTATATTTAATATGTTAAAAGTCAATGCTTTAGATTGAAGAATATGGTTAATCTAAAGAAAGAGGTTTGATTCGTTGTTTTGAGCCTTCATGCGTGTTTTAGGGTTTTGAATACAAATCTAATGCATAAAATTATGTTTATAATTGTTGAGTTATTTTCAGATGTTCACATCTGTTGTGGCATGTTTGCATACAAATTTTATGAAGTTTTAGACATGTTTATATCGGGGAAACACGACATGATCACGATACATACAACCAGTTTGAAGAAACTAAAATTTGGATCCACGGTCGACCGCCACGGTCGACCGCGTGCAGGACAGAGACCTGGGTAGTCTCTGGAGCCCGTCGCGGTCGACCGCCACGGTCGATCGCAAGTCTGTTTCGGCTGTGCATGTTTATTTGAGTTTGTTTTTGGTTGTCGAACGAATTTCTCAACCTTATGATGATAGACTATGATATTAGTGATTGTTAAACACCTGGGATGATGGTGAACTTCAGATGTGGTCACGCACACCGAGATTGATGCATGTATGCTATATTGTGTTAGATTGACACACTTTCGATACAAGTTAAATTTATAAACACATATGAATAATGATGTTCTATACGTATCCGAAAATAGGGAGATGAAACCTATTTACCGCAGAACGATTGAGTAAGAGTATTACAATAGTATCATTATTACTATATGTATCCGGAATAGGGAGATAATAAAACCTATTTCCGCAGGGCGATTGAGTATGAAATTACAGAAGTATCGTCATTCCATGTATCCGGGATAAGGAGGTCAAACCTATTGCCGCGAGCGATTGAGTAAGAATATTACAAGTTGTATCGCTATTGCATAAAGAGATGCACACATATATGTATTGTTAGTTATAGTTACTCCCATGTTAGATTACCCATGAGTAGGGTACATTCTTTGGTTTGTGGCATACATGATATGGACTATGATGATTTTTGAGTTGAATGATATTCTCTTATAATTGCGCCAACTACTTGAGAAGTAGTTCGAGATTGTAACATTGGTTCTATATATTTGAGGCTTGGAGTATTTCTTTTGAGTGTTGTTTCCATTCATAGAGTTGGAATTGGTATTTTGGGATTTATAATTTGAGACATATAGTATATATATGAGGGTTTCCTTGTTTGGATTATTTTGCTCGACGTACTACTTTTCGTCTTGTAGGTGTCTAAATATTAACTCTATTAGATACGGGAAAAATGATATAGGTAGACTATGCTTAATAGATAGAGCCTCTACTTCATCTAACAGCCCTTCCCCTAGGGGCGGATGGAGGTGATCTTACTGTAGCGCTCTGACGCTCTTGTTGTTTTTTTTTGTTTAAATTGTATCTCTCAGGTAGATCAGAGTTTCGGAGAGCCATAGGATGACAGAGTTCTAGCATAGTCGTCATCACACAGTTTTAGCAGTTGAAGCTCCACTATATAGTTATGTTCATTGTTAGATTTTAGAGTTGTATTCATTTTGTAGAGGTTGAGTGCCTTAGTGAGATTTCATTTGACTCATTGTGTTGAGATGTATTTCTGACTCAGAGATATTTTCATTCTATTTCAGTTGGGCTCATTTGTTGATATACTTCTTCTGTGCATATCTAATTTTGTACTTCTTTTCTTATTTGCCTGTTTGTACCTTCACCTATTTGTTGTTTCCACTAGAGAGATAGTGACTGTGATGGTGAAACTTGTCGTAGCATGGTATTTGGTGCTTGACAGGTTTGACAATCCGTGTTTCACCTTAGACTGCAGCCTTGTGTGAACCCTGGGGCGTCACAGTTGGTATCAGAACTCTAGTTTTAGCATCCTTAGGATCATTCTTGTGTCAAATTTTGGAGCTAGGATAGAGTTTCTTAGGATTCATGTATAGAGTCCGCTAAGAATTTCCTAGAATGATTGAGGACGATATGTGCATATATCTCAAAATTTCAGAATTTTTTATGACGATTATTTTATGTTGATTTAAAGTATTTGCGTGAATACTACATGTTATGAATAAGTATTATGATACGTTATGTATATATATATTTAGGACCTCATTTACTGTGTCCAGTAAGCTCTCCTCTTGATATTATAAATGTTGGGATAAGGAGGCGGTCGAGATAAAACTCACACCCGGAGAGCTAGGCAATCAGAGCCCGAGCCGCAGCAGGCTCCACAGTATCTGATCGACTTTATGGAACCATTTGCAGTAAGCTTTTGTAATACCCGAGGAGCGAGAGGCACATCCGTTTTCGTTAGCAGTATCATTTTCTGGAGTTTCACCACCAATTGTACCAGTCATGCCTATTGAAGAGGCAATACCATTAATTTCATCATCACCGGAGAATGACAGCAAAAGATAGCAATGACTTTAGATTTTGTTTACTTCTTCGACAAGCAGTTAGAGCTAGTTCGACTAAAGTAGTGAGATATACCTATAGTTAATAATGAAATCAAGACCAGCATTATGGAAATGACAAGGGCAAGAGGCCTATTGTGGGATCTAGAGGACACAGCAACGGGGTAAGAATATTTACCATCAGCAACAATGATATTATAAGAAGATAGCACAACATGATTTGATAGCGACGCAGCAGCGC
This sequence comes from Asparagus officinalis, assembly GCF_001876935.1. NCBI lineage: Eukaryota > Viridiplantae > Streptophyta > Magnoliopsida > Asparagales > Asparagaceae > Asparagus > Asparagus officinalis. The sequence goes on along the minus strand of NC_033803.1, from coordinate 52,614,760 downwards.
ATAATTCGGGACACATGATACAATTATAATAAGATCGGACAATTATAATAATGTCAGGGTTAATAGTCTTAGGGCCGCGGTTACGGCTTGCATCGGAGGATAGCTGTACTACCGGTTTTTCCGAGGATTTAGGAGCCAATAGGCCATAATTACGCTATTCAGAGTATTCATCAGTGTCAGATGGACCCATGTGTTTCACCGCCAGCAGCGCAGCAGGTGCCAGCCACCAGCAGAATTTATATAGTCGCGCCACATGATCATAGTGCGAACAGAGTTTTTATAGTAATTTATTATCCAGCTCGAATCTTGTTTGATTCAGGAACTTTGTTTTCTTTCATATCTCATGCCTTCATGTATAGGCTTCAGTTAGTTACTCATCCCTTAGATGTTCTGTTATCAGTTTCTACTCCTCTAGGGGAGGTGTCCTTATTAGAGAGTATATATAGGAGATGTGTCATCAATATAGATGATTTTGAGTCCATCTTTGACATGGTCGTTTTGTGGATGTCGAATTTCGACATCATTCTTGGTATGAAATAGTTATCATCCTATAAGATTAGTATCGACGGTTTTTCTAAAACAGTACGCTTGTGAGCATTCGTTGGGGTTGTATAGATAGTAGCAACCTCATAGGGTAACCAGAATGCGGAGTCATTTATGGCATACATCGAGGAGGTGATGATACGGGATCGGGGTGCAGTTTTGAGCGAGACTGGAGTCGTTTCAGAGTATCAGGATGTCGTTCAGGACATACATATTTTTCTCCACTGAGAGAGGTTGTTTCCCTGCATCGAGTTGCAGTAGGCACCGTACCGATATTCCGAGCACCCTATCGTGTGGAACCCATTGAGATGAGGGGCCTATAGACATAGCTAGATGAGATGTTATCTTAGAGTTTTATTCTACGGAATTTTTTTTTTTTGTGGGAGCACCGGTCCTCTTCGTGGAGAAGAAGGACAATAGCATGCGATTGTGTATTGATTATCATGGGTTGAGCAAAGTCACTATTCGGATCAGGTATCCACCATTGAGGATTTATGACTTGTTCGACCAGCTGCAGGGAGCGCAGCATTTCTCGAAGATTGATCTTCGTCCTAGTTATTTCTAGTTGCGAGTGCAGTAAATGGATATTTTCAAAACCACATTTTGTGACTTGATATGGGTCTTTTGAGTTCTTGTCATGCCATTTGGGCTGACCAATGCACCCGCAGTATTCATGGATTTGATTGTAGGCATATAAAATTGCTTATAGGTCCCTTAGCTCAGCTCGGCACAAACCGACGAACCAACGAGGCGACGAGATCGACGAATCGCATCAAGCGACGGAATGCATCCATACACGTGCGGGATCAAGCCAAGTGTTCGAAGAGTCAACGAATCATCCAACCAAGGGGAAACTCGGACGAATCACGATCGAATCAAGATCAGTTTCGGACTCGAACTCAAAAGCGGATTTACTGCCAAATCAGGAATCCATTTCAAAAGGTTGGAAATTTTGGAGAGAGGCGAAGCCCTGCTGGATTGGAGACTCGGAACTTAAAAAAGATTGAAACTTTGGGACTTCGGGGACTCACTCCTTCAGATCTGGTGCTCGGCGATCATCAACGTCAAATAAGGCAGGTGTTCGAGAGGATCAGATCTCAGATCTACGCAGGCATACTCCGGATCTAAGCTTGGTCTTAGATCCCGAGACTTGGACGATTGTTTCCTTGGTGAAACAATCCTCCCCGGCTATTATTTCCTTGGTGAAATAATACCCGTCGTACTGCGTAGATCCGACCGGATCTAGATCTCGCGGTGGTCCACGGCAAACAACCCCGGCGCAGGCAAAGAACCCACCAAGCGAGCGACCGCAAAACAGGAGCTCGCGATTCGTTCGACAAACAAGAGAAAAAGTTGTAATCTTTCTTTTCTTTTATTTTGATTTTCATTGTAACCGGATCTTATAAAAAGACCGGATCTTTTGTAACTCAAAAAGTTGTAACTCAAGATGACAATGGAATCAATAACAAAGAAAGACACGAATTTTCCAGTGAACAATCTGGCGACCACAGTGGGAGCCACCAATCTCGCTGCCGAGATTGGAGCGTCGCAGCCGCGGATCTTGATCCCAGTCGTGGAGGAGGTCGAATACGAGTTCGATCAGACCAAGTTCGAGGAGTACCTTTCATCCTCGTCTAGATCGACTTTCCCCCGCAAGTCCAAGAAGTCCAAGTTCTCTTCCAACAGAAAGGTGCGTTGGTACGAAGAAGTTGAAGCTACCAACGACGACCTCATCTCGATTGACGCCAAAGTTGCGTCAGATGAGGCTCCACCAATCTCCAACCAGATCAAGCTGGTTCCAACCAATTCCTCCGTCACCAAAGGAGCGGTGACTCTCTCAAAGAGAGCCCGCCAAAGGCAACGCCAACGCTTGGCCAAACAATTCGCCAAAGCGATGGAGTCCACCGACGGAGTCCGCTACAACGCGGGTCTGAAGAACAAGAGAGGCAAACAGCCTCAACAACAGATGAACGGCACCTCTTCCAAGCCGCCAACAATGGAATGGATCCGTGTCAAACGGAATCGTTCGACGCTGGAAGAACGCATCCGCAAACGCCGCGCACTATCAGCGCAGGCACGGGTTCAAGCCGAAGAGGCCCGTCGGAAGTTGCAGAAAGAAGTGGCCAAGAAGCCGCCACCAACTCGCAAAGTTTGGAGGCCAAAGTCTGAAGCGGCAATTCAGGCTAAGGAGCAACCTTTGCAGCCTCCAACCAAAGTTCAACCTCCGGCGAACCAAGCTAAGCCGCCGAGAATTCCCATAGCTACTCCGGGAGATCATGCAGAATCCTCCCGAAGAAGAAAGCCAGTCTTGGAGCGCCTCGGTCCAATTCCCGATGAGCGAAGCAAAGCTCCGATCCAAGAACGTTTGGGCCCACTAAGAAAACCCCGAACGAATCAACACGCTGGGGGTCACCGCTACCTCCAACATGACAAGGAGCTCAAGGCAACTGCGCGCGCTAATTTGCGCATTGAGGTCCAAGAGCCCGCTGAGAATTCACGCCCAAAAAGGCATGTCTCAAGGCGCGTGACTCTTGAAAGTCCAAGGAAGGCAATTCGCCCTCAGATGGAAACATTATCATCTGATAGTGATAATGTTATACCTGAGAAGTCGTGCCCACACACGATAGGTTACTCCGACTGTCAAAATGACGAGTTGTACTATCGTGCTGGGGGTACGAACAGAACCAGAAAGAGGAGTCCCCGAGAACAGGAAACTCAGTGCCCTTGTTCAAAGCTCATTCGGGCGGTACTGTCTCAATGCAACTGCATCAAGGTAATCCCCGAGAGAATTTCAGTGTTCGAAAGGCTCGGCACCGAAACGCCAAAACCAAGGTATAGGCGTTTCCGGCAAAGAAGAACGGTGGTTAAAGACGGAGAATTTCCGAGGGTCACCGCCAACATGACCAGCAAAGAGACATCGACACAGGTTAATCTCAAGTCGTTTCTGGAAGCATCCCGGCGTGTAACCCGTCTGCAGTCCGGAGCCATCGCACGAGGAACTTATGGTAGGGTTCGGACAAGATTGCCTTCGGAAGATGAAGAATCGGATTCCTGCTCTGCTGTCGCATCGGACAATACAGTGTCCAGCGAAGGACAACCCCGCGAGTCATTTATGATAAGCGCGGAAGAAATGGCCAAGATGCTTGAAGACGCTTTGGCTAAACAGAAAGAAAGTTTCAAGTTTGAGATGCAGATGGCCATGCAGACTATGAGAGAGATGCATGAGCAACAAATCCAGGCGTTCAGGAACCAACAAGGTGAACCAAGTCACCGTAATCAGGTTGTTCAGGAAGAAGAGCACACGGATAGGGATGGAGCTCACAATGCCAATAACCCTCCCGTCAATGCAGGGGGTGGTAACGAGGATGCCAACGAGGATACAAGTGAAGACTTGAAGATCAAAGATCTCGAGAGCAAAATCAACACATTGATCTCCGCTCAAGAGACGAAGAAAACAGGCATTCCCTGTCCATACCCAAGAGAGTGGGAATCGATCCCCTATCCGGCGAAGTTCAGTTTAATCAACTTCACGCCGTTCGATGGGAAGGGTTCCCCCACTCAGCATTTGATTTATTTCAAATCGCACCTGGGTATTATTTCCGGCAATGAGCCTCTGATGGTGCGGTCATTCGTCGGCACTCTTCGCGGAGCCGCCTTCGATTGGTACCGCCGCCTCAAGCCAGGAAGCGTGAACAGCTGGGATGACATGGAGACGAAGTTCCTTGCAAATTTCTTCGACGACGACACCGAGATCTCTATCGGATCGCTGCTCGATGAGAAGCAAAAAGACGGGGAGTTAGTCGACACCTTCGTCAAAAGGTTCCGGAACAAGGCGATGAATTGCCGGGACCCGATCACAGAGGAATTCATCCTCCAAACTTGCCACAACAACCTTGCGTTGGACGTGTTGGAAGCAATGGGAACAGCACCGTCTGACACTTGGAAGGATCTGAAGGTGCGCGGTGAACAAGCCGAACGTTTCCTCCGAAGGAAGAAGGCCGAGAGGAACCTACCGACGGCTAATCCTCTGGACTCAAACTTCGCCTCTCGTGGTAAGGGCAAAACACCTGCAGCTACTGGTGGTGCTAATCAAGCGTCACAACAGCAATCCCGAAGGCAGCAAAAGACTTCGGGTCCGAGACTCCAAAGAGAGTATTCCTTCAAGGACGAAGACGTTCCAGCCATCTTCGAATCCCTCCTTGAAGGTAACAAGATCAAGCTACCACCTATCACAAATCAGGAGGAAGCTGACAACACTACGGACCCAAAGTACTGTGCATACCACAGGAGGGTCGTTCATCCCACCAAGGATTGCTTTGCTCTCAAGAATAGCATTCAGACCTTGGTTGAAGCCGGCGTCATAACGCTAAGGTAAGCCAATTGAGAACGGCAAAACTCCAAAGAGTATACGAGTATAAACTGTTTCTCAATCCTCCGACCGGTACAAGAGGTTAAACTGTTCCCTGATACTCCAATAGGTATATGAGTCTAAACTGTTTCCCCACTTTTGACGGGAAGTTCCTGGAGAATATTAAGCTAATATTCTTAAGGATAACCCGGTTAGTTAACTGATAATAATGTCCGAACCAGTTCCGCAGAGGAAACTGGGGGTGGACGATTTATGTAACGGGAAGTTCCCAAAACCACAGCAATGTAATGAATAAGAACTCCCATTCTCACCATGTCTATGCACTCAACACTCTCTCTGTTAGAGTCTGGACGTAAAGTACCCACTTGGTCAAACCTTCTTACAGTTAGGACCACAGTCAAAATCCCCTCTCGATTCCCCCAATGAACGAGAGGTCCACAAATTGAGCGATCAAACCTTCCTACAGTTAGGATTGTCTCAAAACACCCACTTGGTCAAACCTTCTTACAGTTAGGACCACAGTCAAAATCCCCTCTCGATTCCCCCAATGAACGAGAGGTCCACAAATTGAGCGATCAAACCTTCCTACAGTTAGGATTGTCTCAAAACACCCACTTGGTCAAACCTTCTTACAGTTAGGACCACAGTCAAAATCCCCTCTCGATTCCCCCAATGAACGAGAGGTCCACAAATTGAGCGATCAAACCTTCCTACAGTTAGGATTGTCTCAAAACACCCACTTGGTCAAACCTTCTTACAGTTAGGACCACAGTCAAAATCCCCTCTCGATTCCCCCAATGAACGAGAGGTCCACAAATTGAGCGATCAAACCTTCCTACAGTTAGGATTGTCTCAAAACACCCACTTGGTCAAACCTTCTTACAGTTAGGACCACAGTCAAAATCCCCTCTCGATTCCCCCAATGAACGAGAGGTCCACAAATTGAGCGATCAAACCTTCCTACAGTTAGGATTGTCTCAAAACACCCACTTGGTCAAACCTTCTTACAGTTAGGACCACAGTCAAAATCCCCTCTCGATTCCCCCAATGAACGAGAGGTCCACAAATTGAGCGATCAAACCTTCCTACAGTTAGGATTGTCTCAAAACACCCACTTGGTCAAACCTTCTTACAGTTAGGACCACAGTCAAAATCCCCTCTCGATTCCCCCAATGAACGAGAGGTCCACAAATTGAGCGATCAAACCTTCCTACAGTTAGGATTGTCTCAAAACACCCACTTGGTCAAACCTTCTTACAGTTAGGACCACAGTCAAAATCCCCTCTCGATTCCCCCAATGAACGAGAGGTCCACAAATTGAGCGATCAAACCTTCCTACAGTTAGGATTGTCTCAAAACACCCACTTGGTCAAACCTTCTTACAGTTAGGACCACAGTCAAAATCCCCTCTCGATTCCCCCAATGAACGAGAGGTCCACAAATTGAGCGATCAAACCTTCCTACAGTTAGGATTGTCTCAAAACACCCACTTGGTCAAACCTTCTTACAGTTAGGACCACAGTCAAAATCCCCTCTCGATTCCCCCAATGAACGAGAGGTCCACAAATTGAGCGATCAAACCTTCCTACAGTTAGGATTGTCTCAAAACACCCACTTGGTCAAACCTTCTTACAGTTAGGACCACAGTCAAAATCCCCTCTCGATTCCCCCAATGAACGAGAGGTCCACAAATTGAGCGATCAAACCTTCCTACAGTTAGGATTGTCTCAAAACACCCACTTGGTCAAACCTTCTTACAGTTAGGACCACAGTCAAAATCCCCTCTCGATTCCCCCAATGAACGAGAGGTCCACAAATTGAGCGATCAAACCTTCCTACAGTTAGGATTGTCTCAAAACACCCACTTGGTCAAACCTTCTTACAGTTAGGACCACAGTCAAAATCCCCTCTCGATTCCCCCAATGAACGAGAGGTCCACAAATTGAGCGATCAAACCTTCCTACAGTTAGGATTGTCTCAAAACACCCACTTGGTCAAACCTTCTTACAGTTAGGACCACAGTCAAAATCCCCTCTCGATTCCCCCAATGAACGAGAGGTCCACAAATTGAGCGATCAAACCTTCCTACAGTTAGGATTGTCTCAAAACACCCACTTGGTCAAACCTTCTTACAGTTAGGACCACAGTCAAAATCCCCTCTCGATTCCCCCAATGAACGAGAGGTCCACAAATTGAGCGATCAAACCTTCCTACAGTTAGGATTGTCTCAAAACACCCACTTGGTCAAACCTTCTTACAGTTAGGACCACAGTCAAAATCCCCTCTCGATTCCCCCAATGAACGAGAGGTCCACAAATTGAGCGATCAAACCTTCCTACAGTTAGGATTGTCTCAAAACACCCACTTGGTCAAACCTTCTTACAGTTAGGACCACAGTCAAAATCCCCTCTCGATTCCCCCAATGAACGAGAGGTCCACAAATTGAGCGATCAAACCTTCCTACAGTTAGGATTGTCTCAAAACACCCACTTGGTCAAACCTTCTTACAGTTAGGACCACAGTCAAAATCCCCTCTCGATTCCCCCAATGAACGAGAGGTCCACAAATTGAGCGATCAAACCTTCCTACAGTTAGGATTGTCTCAAAACACCCACTTGGTCAAACCTTCTTACAGTTAGGACCACAGTCAAAATCCCCTCTCGATTCCCCCAATGAACGAGAGGTCCACAAATTGAGCGATCAAACCTTCCTACAGTTAGGATTGTCTCAAAACACCCACTTGGTCAAACCTTCTTACAGTTAGGACCACAGTCAAAATCCCCTCTCGATTCCCCCAATGAACGAGAGGTCCACAAATTGAGCGATCAAACCTTCCTACAGTTAGGATTGTCTCAAAACACCCACTTGGTCAAACCTTCTTACAGTTAGGACCACAGTCAAAATCCCCTCTCGATTCCCCCAATGAACGAGAGGTCCACAAATTGAGCGATCAAACCTTCCTACAGTTAGGATTGTCTCAAAACACCCACTTGGTCAAACCTTCTTACAGTTAGGACCACAGTCAAAATCCCCTCTCGATTCCCCCAATGAACGAGAGGTCCACAAATTGAGCGATCAAACCTTCCTACAGTTAGGATTGTCTCAAAACACCCACTTGGTCAAACCTTCTTACAGTTAGGACCACAGTCAAAATCCCCTCTCGATTCCCCCAATGAACGAGAGGTCCACAAATTGAGCGATCAAACCTTCCTACAGTTAGGATTGTCTCAAAACACCCACTTGGTCAAACCTTCTTACAGTTAGGACCACAGTCAAAATCCCCTCTCGATTCCCCCAATGAACGAGAGGTCCACAAATTGAGCGATCAAACCTTCCTACAGTTAGGATTGTCTCAAAACACCCACTTGGTCAAACCTTCTTACAGTTAGGACCACAGTCAAAATCCCCTCTCGATTCCCCCAATGAACGAGAGGTCCACAAATTGAGCGATCAAACCTTCCTACAGTTAGGATTGTCTCAAAACACCCACTTGGTCAAACCTTCTTAAAATAAGGCAGGTGTTCGAGAGGATCAGATCTCAGATCTACGCAGGCATACTCCGGATCTAAGCTTGGTCTTAGATCCCGAGACTTGGACGATTGTTTCCTTGGTGAAACAATCCTCCCCGGCTATTATTTCCTTGGTGAAATAATACCCGTCGTACTGCGTAGATCCGACCGGATCTAGATCTCGCGGTGGTCCACGGCAAACAACCCCGGCGCAGGCAAAGAACCCACAAAGCGAGCGACCGCAAAACAGGAGCTCGTGATTCGTTCGACAAACAAGGAAACAAAGTTGTAATTTTCACGATTCGTTCGACATAAAGGAGAAAAGTTGTAATCTTTGTTTATTTTTATTTGATTTTCGTTGTAACCGGATCTTATAAAAAGACCGGATCTTTTGTAACTCAAAAAGTTGTAACTCAAGATGACAATGGAATCAAAAACAAAGAAAGACACGAATTTTCCAGCGAACATTGATGAACCGGGTTTTTCGTCCATGTTAGGACCAGTTTGTAGTCGTCTTATCGATGACATCCTTATATTTTCGGGATCGGAGGCAGAACACGAGCAACATCCTCTATTGGCATTATGGGCATAGCGGATAGTCGAGATTAGAGGCATCAGTGATATGCTGAGTTCAGCAAATACGAGTTTTGGCTATAAGAGATCAGATTTTTAGGCCACGTCATCAGCAGGGGGGCATAACAATGGATCCATCCATTGTTAAGGCTGTACTTGATTGAGAGCCTCTAAGAACCATTTTAGAGATTCATAGTTTTGATAGGGTATGAGAGCAAGTTCATTCGGGACTTTTCGAAGATTATGGTACAACTTACACACCTTATGAAAAAGGGTGTATAGTTTGCTTTGGGCATGGGGTGCCAGGAAGCCTTTGAGACTATTAAGGCTAGATAGACTACAGTAACAATTTTGACTTTTCTGAGCAGTGATACAATATTTGTCGTTTACGTGGACACGTCATTAGCAGGACTAGGAGGTGTTTTGATGCAGACCCGGAGGGTATAACTTATATTTCGCGATAGTTGAGCCACTTCATACCAGATATACAGTGTATTCAGGTACAATGAAAATGTAAAAAGATGTTTAAAGACACTTCTAGAGGAGTTTTTAGGATTTATTCAGTACCCAGTTGTGATATTCTAGTGCACCCACAGACGGATGGGCTAACGGAGAGAGTAAACCAAGTGTCGGAAAACATGTAGCAAACATGTATTATATACTTGCAGGATAGCTAGGAGGATCATATTCCATTAATTGAGTGTGATTATAATATCATTTATCATAAACTTTTGGCATCGCACCGTATGAGGAATAATACGGGAGACACTATAGATTGCTTATTTATTAGACAAAATTACAAGAAAGTTTATTGCTTAGATAGGAGCTTATAAGACAGACTACAGAAAAGGTAACAGAGATTCGGGAACTCATTTTTGTAGCGCATAGTCGTCGGAAGAGTTATGTAGACCAGAGACGATGATCGTTAGAGTTCTAGATTGGGGACTATGTCTTATTAAAAATATCGCCGATATATTTAGTGACTCGGTAGACGGGGAAAGTTTACCCTAAGTTATATTAGCCCGATCATGAGAGTTGAACATTTTTGGAGCCATTTTGTATGGGCTAGATCTTCTAGCATCAATGTCGAGTAGACACGATGTTTTCTATGTTTTGATAATTTAGAAGTAATTACACGACGAGGAGTAGCAGTGGGTGATTGATGCACCAGAATTTGAGTTTCAGATATATTTAACTACCATGGAGATCACGGGTTATATTCTTACTAAAGAGAACGAGAGGCTTAGAAAGGAAGTAATACCTTAAGTTAAAGTTCAATAGAGATAGAAAAGAGATGAGGAGGCTTCTTGGGAGCGCGAGGAGGATATGCGTCGCGACTACCCGTAACTATTCGAGTGGGTAAATTGATTTGGTTATAGCTTATTGATATTTATGATTTTTTTATTGTTCTATATGGTCATATTTATATTTAGTGCTAAAATGGGGGTATTAACACTTAGCTCCTAATCATTCGGAATACATGGTATATATATGGGGGGTCCTTGTTTGGATTTTTTGTCCGACGTACTACTTCCGTTTAGTTAGGGGTTAAGTGGGAATATTCGCATTTTAGAGTGATAAGTGTAGATATTTTAATGTTTTATATCTGAAGATTTATGGTAATGTATTTTTAACCTCTACGATACAATTGCGAAATTTTGAGGATGAAATTCTTTTAAGGGGGAAGAATATAAAACCCCGTAAATTTGAATATTTTATGATAAATATGTTATATGGTGAAAATAACATATTTTGATGTTTGAATATGATAAGAATTGATTTGAGATCAAATTAATGTATATTTGTGAAAATATGAGTGCAAATGCACAAAACATGCACAAAGGCCAAAAGAGTAAAAATCTGGGAATAATGACTAGTTGAGAGTTTTTATATTTTATAAAACATGCACAAAGGCCAAAAGAGTAAAAATCTGGGAATAATGACTAGTTGAGAGTTTTTATATTTTATGCACCGATTCAGTAAGAATTTGGAAAAGTGTAAAAGACCAAAGTTGTAGGTCTCTTCAACATATTTTCAACAAATCTTAGATCATCTTATTATGAGGTCGTATGAGAAAGTTACAGCTAAAATACTGAAGATTATTTTCCTGGTCAGACTAGGTTTCCTGGTTCGGGTCAAACATGTTTGTTTTGGGTTTGCCTCTATAAGTACCTATGTTTTTTTATGAATATTCTTTTCTATTATCATATCTATGAACCCTAGCAGCGACCTTCTCCCCTCAAAAACCCTAGACCTTTTTCTTTTGAGTTTGGAGAGCTTTGTAATGCAAAACACCGGCACGAGGGCGAGATCATCGACGTGTAGCAAGGGAGAACGGGTTGTTCATACTCATGGTTTACTTGCTGATTGTTTCAGAGGCTTGTACATAAGATTAAGGAAAGATCACTTACATCTAAACCCATCCCCATAGTTAAATAACTAGCTTAGAAGTTTATTTTATGTTTACTTGCTTAGATCTTAATCTAATGTGAAAAAGATTAGATTTTTGTTGTTAGATCTTAAACAAATGTTAGATCTACATGTTTTTCTTGCTGTTTATAATAGAAATATGATCATGATCATTTGGGCTGCTTTTAAATTCGTTTTTATCTTCATAATCATGTGCTAATCATGTTTAAACCCTAATTTGCCATTTAATTGAGTTTACATGTTGATTAAAGATAAGAAAACCCAAGGTTTGTGATACCTAAGTGTTAAAATATGATTTAATGAATGATTATCTTTCCTAAGTTGATTAGCAATCATGCTTATATTTAATATGTTAAAAGTTCATGCTTTAGATTGAAGAATTTGGTTAATCTAAAGAAAGAGGTTTGATTCGTTGTTTTGAGCCTTCATGCGTGTTTTAGGGTTTTGAATACAAATCTAATGCATAAAATTATGTTTATAATTATTGAGTTGTTTCCAGATGTTCACATCTGCTATGGCATGTTTGCATACAAATTTTATAAAGTTTTAGACATGTTTATATCGGGGAAACACGACATGATCACGATACATACAACCAGTTTAAAGAAACTAAAATTTGGATCCACGGTCAACCTCCACGGTCGACCGCATGCAGGATAGAAACCTGGGTAGTCTCTGGAGCCCGTCGCGATCGATCGCCACGGTCGACCGCCAGTCTGTTTCGACTATGTATTTTTATTTGAGTTTGTTTTTGGTTGTCGAACGAATTTCTCGACCTTATGATGATAGACTATGATATTAGTGATTCTTAAACACCTGGGATGATGGTGAACTTCAGATGTGGACACGCACACCGAGATTGGTGCATGTATGCTAGATTATGTTAGATTGACACACTTTCGACACGAGTTAAATTGATTAACACATATGAATAATGATGTTCTATACGTATCCGAAAATAGGGAGATGAAACCTATTTGCCGCAGAACGATTGAGTAAGAGTATTACAATAGTATCGTTACTACATGTATCCGGAATAGGGAGATAATAAAACCTATTTCCGCAGGGCGATTGAGTATGAAATTACAAAAGTATCGTCATTCCATGTATCCGGGATAGGGAGGTAAAACCTATTGCCACAGAGCGATTGAGTAAGAATATTACAAGAGTATCACTATTGCATAAAAAGATGCACACATATATGTATTATCAGTTATAGTTACTCCCATGTTAGATTACCCATGAGTAGGGTACATTCTTTGGTTTGTGGCATACATGATATGGCCTATGATGATTTTTGAGTTGAATGATATTCTCTTATAATTGCGCCAACTACTTGAGAAGTAGTTCGAGATTGTAACATTGTTTCTATATAGTTGAGGCTTGGAGTATTTCTTTTGAGTGTTGTTTCCATTTATAGAGTTAGAATTGGTATTTTGGGATTTATAATTTGAGATGTATAGTATATATATGAGGGTTTCCTTGTTTGGATTATTTTGCTCGACGTACTACGTATCGTCTTGTAGGTGTCTAAATATTAACTCTATTAGATACGGGAAAATGATTTAGGTAGACTATGCTTAATAGATAGAGCCTCCACTTCATCTAACAGCCCTTCCCCTGGGGGCGGATGGAGGTGATCTTGTTGTAGCGCTCTGACGCTCTTGTTGTTGTTTTTTTGTTTAAATTGTATCTCTCAGGTAGATCAAAGTTTCGGAGAGCCGCAAGATGACGGAGTTCTAGCATAGTCGCCGTCGCACAGTTTTAGTAGTTGAAGCTCCACTATATAGTTATGTTCATTGTTTAGATTTTAGAGTTGTATTCATTTTGTAGAGGATGAGTGCCTTAGTGAGATTTCATTTGACTCATTGTTTTAAGATGTATTTCTGACTCGGAGATATTTTCATTCTATTTCAGTTGGGCTCATTTGTTGATATACTTCTTCTGTGCATATCTGATTTTGTACTACTTTTATTATTTGCCTGTTTGTACCTTCACCTATTTGTTGTTTCCACTTGAGAGATAGTGACTGTGATGGTGAAACATGTCGTAGAATGGTGTTTGGTGCTTGACAGGTTTGACAATCCGGGTTTTACCTTGGACTGCAGTCTTGTGTGAACCCTGGGGCGTCACAGGTGAGCATTATATACACATTACTCAGATGATCACCCACCGTGAATGGTCGAGATCTGGCGGTTTTGAGTCGCCTGATAAGTCCAGGCTCGTGTATCACTTTGGCCTACCTAGTCCAAGTCTAGGTACAGCTAGAGTCTTCACCGCTCTCAAGTTCGCCCAAAAGTTGGACCCAATTGAGATTCAACCATGGCTTGAGCTAGTCTTAGTTCTGCCTGCAGCTAAAATTCGCCCGCAGCTAGAATCCGCCTGTCGCCAGAACTCACCCGACGCGAATTCACCGATAGTGATCTTGACCTCCCATTGTAAACGGTAACAAAAACATAAATGCGTACACACAGAATAAGAAGAACAATGACTGGGACAAAAACATGATTCCATTCATTAAGAGAGATTTGAATACAACGATACAATCAAAATCAAGTTAAAAATCTCTCAGCCGCGACTTCACCTCGCGAATCTCTTCAGCGCGCTTAAGCATCTCTCAGCCGCGACTTCACCTCGCGAATCTCTTCAGCGCGCTTAAGCTCGAGCCTCTTCAAGATCTCTTGACGAATATCCTCCTCAGAGCACGAAACCAAGTCTTGGATAGTCTGCCTTGCCTCCTTGAGGACTTGGCCTTTCTCCTCAATGGCGTCAACGACTAGCTGCCGTTGAGACTCAAGTTCCTCCAGCTCCCCTATCAGCTGCTCCTCAATGGCGTCAACGACTAGCTGCCGTTGAGACTCAAGTTCCTCCAGCTCCCCTATCAGCTGCTCGTGAGCCTTCTCCTGGGTGGCCAATGAGGCCTGTGCATTAGCAATGGTTTGTTTGGTCTTTGTTATCTCCGAAGACAGGCAAGAGATACGGGAGTCAGCTTTTTAGTGCTCTTGGCTCACTCGCTCGTCCTCGGCCTTGACGTGCTCAAACTCTTCCTTCAGCCTCGTCTCCAATGACATTGTCTCCTCCAGTCTACGATCGCGCTCCTCCAATACTATTTGGACCTCGCCGGACGCAAGACGAAGAATTATAGAGTTCATGGCGTGAAGGGCGAGCAGCTGTCGAATAGTCCGCTCTGCCTCCAAATGCTTGAAATACGGATTGGCGGCGGAGACGCCAAGCATCTTGATCAAGAAGCCCATGTGATAGTCAAGAGCCTCCTTGAACTACTCGAAAGGACAACTTTCTTCCAATGCGAGCTTGACGTTGTTAACAAGGGTGTCCTTGAGGTTAGTAAGGGATTGATCCACCGCCCTCTTGTGTGAACGAGCCAAAGAAGAAAGGGTAGCCTCATCGACCGCAGATGTCACCGCTAGGGTCATGATCGAAGCGCTGGTGGCCACGGCAGTTGAAGTGGTGGTAGATACTGCTAAGACCGAGACACCGATAGATGCCTGTAGGCGTAAATTTTAATTTCCCAAAACGGGGGTTTCGTTTGTATGTATAAGAATAGCTTATTACAAACTAATGAATCGAAATTATAACAAAAGCGGAGGGAAAGCCCTCCTTGTTTAAAGCCAGGAGAAGGTGCTACAGTGCAAAGATTATGCAAAGAGCCTGTCGTCAACTCAGTTGAGAGTTAAGAGCTAATGGTCCAGCTAACTGATTGAATTAATTATTTAACTACGAACCTCTCTCCTGTAGTTAGGGGAGGCCCTTAAATAGAGGAGAGACGGCGTGGTCGCTTCCTTGAATCATGGGATGTGACCATGTACTGTTGGGAGATACCATGCTTCTTACTTGTACCATGAGCGACCGCTTGATAGGCTAGGAGCATTATACTTCTCTCCCTTAAATCGTGGGAAACGGGAAGGCCCATCCCTGTACGTGATGTAGCACCCGCTAGGTACTCTGGCGAGTTTGGGGAGTTTGTTGATTGCGAGCAAATTTGGCTCTTTACTTGTGCAGGTGAGTTCAGCTCTTGAGTAAACCTAACTCGTGCGGGTGAGTCGAGCGTGCAAGCGAGAGTAATGACACCGTGGATCCGACTGGTCGCTCGTACTGTGGACGGCCACTTGATGGGATCGGAGTACTGTGCTCCTTCCCTTCATGTCGTGGGAAGTGGGAAGGCCCATCCTTGTACGTGATATTGCACCCGCCAAGTACTCTAGCAAATTTTGCGAGTTCGTCTATTGCGGGTGAATTCAGCTCTTGACTCATGCAGGCAAGTCGAGTATGCAGGTGAATTTCAGTCACTTGGATGGTCTTGACTCATGCGGGCGAGTCAAGCATGCATGCGAGTTTGGCGATTGCATGGATTTAGCTGGTCATTCGTACTGTGGACGGCCGCTTGATGGGCTCGGAGTACTGTGCTCCTTCCCTTCACCTCGTGGGAAATGAGAAAGCCCATCCATGGACGTGATATTGTGGCCACCTGGCGAGTCTATGGTTAGAACGTTGATCGCCTGGATGATCGTTTGGGCACGCAGGCGGGTTTGGCTCTTGAGTAAACTTAACTCGTGCAGGTGAGTCAAGTATGCAGGCGAGTTTCTGATCACCTAATGGATTGCTAGCTGCGTGGGTGAATTTGGTGATTGTGTGGTCTTGGCTCATGCTGGTGAGTCAAGCATACGAGTGAGCCTAGTTTTCACGTTGCGCGGGCGACAAGAATACACAGGCGGATTTTAGGCTTATCTTCAAAGGTAATTTTTACTGCCTACAACACCATTGGGGTCTCGACCATAGATCTGACCACAACCTCGGCGGTCACCGAGATAGGGGACGAGGAAGCGACTACCAGCCGTGTGGATGTTTCTCCTCGAGCTAGAGATTCCTGGGCTGATACTTCGCCCCCGACCAATGCTTCTCTAGGAATGAGGACTTCTCCTTGTTGGTCCGACACTTCTCAATGAGCAAACGCCTCCTCCTCGCTCGACATCACCTCATGGATTGAGGCATCATCTTCTTCCTGTGATTCATCCCTCTCTCCAGTTGACTGGCCCGCCCAAGAGGGAGGATCCTCTTTACCAGTGATCTTGAGGGATAGATCAACTACAAATACAGGAAGAAGTTTAGTAATAACCCTTTAGAAGAGCCATGTTAGTAATTTAGCACGGGAAGATCAACAATGTTCGATCCTACTCTTACCTGAGTTGCTGAGCTTCACTTCGTCTCCAGTCCTCCCCTCTTCAGCGGAAGGAATGGAGATCACTCCCTCAACCGTACCTGAATTAAATCAACACAAATGTCAGGTAGTGCAAATTCGACCATACACCCAAGGATATGGTATTAAAGATTACCTTCTGATACGATCCTTGAAGTCGTCGAAGTCCCCACATATTGCCCCACGACAGACGATGGGGTAACAGCCTCCGAAGATATCAGAACCGTCCCTGATGCGGAAAATAGAGCAGGCGTAGTGGCCCTAGTCACAGGGGCAGTTACTCCCGGAATTAGCACAGGAGTAGCATCATCCCGGCCATCCACCACCCTGATTGCCTCAACCGCCTCCTCGTGACGTACCTTCTTGGCCACCTCCCCCCTTGAGCTGTTGGCCGCGGCCTCCCATTGTCGTTTAGAGAGGAGCGAACTACCGGTAGGGTCAAACAAAGGGCAAGGAGACGAAGCTTGAGCCTCAGACGCCATGAATTCACCTAAACCCGCATAAAGGTCCTCGGTATCTTTGGCAGGGACTCTCGAAAACCACTCTCCAATAGTCTAGCGACCCTTCCGCCTTGAGGGGTGAGGAGTTGCCCTTAGGTGGTGCCCATGGTACACCAGGCAAGAACTCTGAAATCGAAAGCCCTCGGGATTAGCACTGGCACCCCGATACCACTGGAAATACAGGAGTGTATGGTGAAGGTCACAATCCTTTGTAGGTAGTTCAAAATGTGTGTTGGTGCAGCCGGCATGGGTCCAGAACTACCCCCGCGTGCCATCCACTAACCCTCCTTCATAATGAAAGTAAGGGTTAATATTTCCTACGTACAGCTGGTCATACCCGAACTAACGGGTGAACCTACAAGGAATGTAAGGCTCAAGGTAGCACACTGAGCCTGTTCGTAGGATGTGATACCCCGGCCGGATATTCACCAACCATCAAAAGGCACCACAGGAGAGGACGGTGTGATGGTCCACCGTCGATACATCCCGAAGAGATTCGCCATACCCTCCACCATTGAAGTTAGGGAAGATCGGTGAAAATTATAGTGACCGAAGTGGGACAGCGTCTTCCTCATGTCGGGGATGTCTTTATACTTCCAAGAGCATCTCTCCAGATGTTGGACAAACGGGACGAACCCTTCCCCCTGGAGAGCCGCTGGGGCGCTCATCAAGCACTCGCAGTGGTAAACAAACCACACCATCAAATAGGTGTATGGCACCCCTACTCTGGGATTAGGAGTCTTAGCGACTTCACCTTCCCCCTCGTCGGTGTGCGACACCCGACAAAATTAGGTCGTCAATGTACGAAGTCCCCGATGGATGCATGCCACCATCGTCGAGACCGACGCATAGGGCTTCCCGTAAGCCAAACGAACCGCGGGATAGACGACCTCCATCGGAAGCGCCTTGAAGGAATGAGTAGGAACCATGCACCTCTTCAACCACAGCATGAGGTACCCCGCAAACAAAACCTTTCCAGATATAGGGGACCTAGCCTGATGATGGAACGAGTGGAAAGTCGTTCCAAGTTTGAACCCACCCCCGTCATGCTCAAGGGTTTCGGTAATTCCCTATTTGGCCATCCGCCTCTCCACTTCAGCCTGGTCACACTCGCCCAGCGGTAGAGTAGGCCTTCCTTTGACATCATTTTTCTGGGAATAAGTAGTCAGCCATGTTCTTATGACTGATCCCCGAAGCCCTCTTCTTTTTGCCTTTATAGTCCACTGCCCCTAGGGTGTTGAGGCATATGTGGTAATGGCCGAGCAGCTCCCATAGAGTCTCCACCAGTAGAGGGAATCGGGTCGAAAGGTGGTCAATTTCATCTTGGCCTGGTACGTACTCCTCGTAGGGAAAACTCCCCAAAGGCAACCCGACACGTCGTACATTTCATGAAGAGTTATGCCAAGCTCACCGTTGGGAGTGAAGAACGCACCGCTATCCGGACAATAAAGTTCCAGGATACTGTAGAACTGAAGAGCGTTGATCTTCAGACCATGTTGGGTGGCCCGGATAGCCATGTACAGCTCTGAACCCATAAGGTCGAAATTCTCATCCAAGATGTACTCGGTGATCTTAGACCATCAAGTGCTGTTACCAGGTGTTCGCGGGGAAAATCGTTTTCATTGAAGTCATTGTTCTCTTAAGCAACAGTTTATCGGTTACAAAAGATCCGGTCTTTTTATAAGATCCGGTTACAATAAAATCAAAGAAAAAAGAAAAATTACAACTTTCCTTTTCTCGAACAAATCGCAAGATCCTGTTTTGCGGTCTCTTGCTTGTGTGGGTTCTTTACCTGCGCCGGGTATAATCCGTGGACCACCGCGTGATCTTGATCAGGCCGGATCTACACGATATGACGGGTGTTATTTCACGAAGGAAATAACAGCCGAGGGGATTATTTCACCAAGGAAATAATAGCCCTAAGTAATCGAAATCGACCAAGCGAAATCGATACTCTTCTCGAGATCAAAAACCAAGTTTTGATCCAGAGGATAACCGTGTGGATCTCAGATCTGATCTCTCTCGAACTCCTGCCTTGTTTGACGTGGATGCTCGCCAAGAACCAGATTTGAAAAGTCCAAGTCTTCCAAGCTCCAAAACTCCGAGGTTCAGTTCTTGATCCGACAGAGTTTCGCCTCAAAAAAGTCCAACCCTTGAAAAATGAGCCTTCAGATCTATTTATAGGCTCAGATCTGTGCTCGGCCACCTAGGTGGCTCGGCCAAGGTGGCTCGGCCACCTTGGTGGCTTGGCCACCGATCCTTGGTGGCTCGGCCACCGAGCCACCACAAGGTGGCTCGGCCACCGAGCCACCTAGGTGGCTCGACCACCGAGCCACCTAGAGGTGGCTCGGTTTCGGCCGAGTCCTCCAGGTGTTTGGTTTTACGCTCGTTTTCTGGTTTCGCGGTTTATCCGAACTTTATTGTTGATCTGGACTCTGATTTAGCAGTCCGGATCCTGATTTGGCAGTAAATCCGCTTTGGTGTTCGAGTTCAAGTCCGCTCCCGATCTTGTTTGATGTGGTGGACTCGTTGTTTGGATGACTCGTTGATTCATCGACCCGTTACGTTGATTGGGCACGCGATCCGTTGTTTGCGTACGGTTCGTTAACCTCGTCGCCTCGTTAATCCGCTTCGTCGCGTGTCACTTGGCTTCGGTGTTGTGGTCTAACGATCATGCTTGGATATATCGCCTATGACGGGACTTTGGAATGGCTTCTATTCTTGATTCCTTCAATCCTCCAGGCTATTCGGTGTTTTGTCAAATATCTGCAAGGGTTCCGGTGCTGCATTTATTGTCTGACCGCTGTCGGAATTTTGAACTTGAAGTCAATTCCTGATTTTTTTGATTTTTAGCTCGTGTTTGCTATTTCAACATAGAACCGACCATCGATTGTTGGCGTTGAGTCTTCATTTGCAACGCGTTGTCCGGCGTTTGACACAGTTTATACTCGTACGTCTGCTGGAGTCTTGAGAAGCAGTTTATACTCTTATACTTTTCGGAGTGTTGTTGAGTTATCCTTAAGAATATTTTTAGAAAAATACTCTCCAAAAACTTCTCAATAAAAATAGGGAATAGTTTATACTCGTATACCTTATTGGAGTATTAAGAATGAGCTGAACCGGCCTGGTAATGACCCAAAAAAGGCAGTAATTAGGCTAAAAAAATCTTCCGACCCTTCCGAATAAATGGGAGAGGAATGAATAAATAAGGGACTGAATCGTTGGTCGATTTGAAGTCGTTTCGGCACTCGGTTCAGCTCCAATTTGAATTTTGGTTCAGAATTAGTTCAAACTGGTTCAGAACTGGTTCAACCTGGTTCAAGACTGGTTCAGGACTGGTTCAGCCTGGTTTGGTCTGGTTCAGCCAGGTCTGGTCTGGTTCAGCCAGGTCTAGTCTGGTTCAGCCAGGTCTGGTCTGGTTCAGCCTCATTTGAACTGATTTATCCTGGTCTGGTCTGGTTCAACCTGGTCTAGTCCGGTTCAACCTAGTCCAACACTATAAAAGGGGCTCTTTTCTCCTCTCTAGGGCCGGCCCCCCTCTCTCCCTATTTTGGATTTTTTACTTCCCTCGTGCATCTTTTCTCCTTCAAACCTTCAAATTTGTCTTAGATCTACCTTTCCTCTTGATCTTAGACTGAAAAATCCCTCAAAATTTCCATATATAAAATTTCTCTCAGGCCCCTCGAGCACGTGGTTCGAGCCTCCTTCAAGATCTGATTTTTGTTGGATCCTCGAGCTTTTCCTCAGGTAAATCCTCCATAATTTTGGAATATTTCGTGTTTAATTCAGTATATGAATTTGTAGGATTGCATATGAGGGTTAGGGTTTGTGATTTGACGCCTCGAGCTCATCTTTCAGGGGGTAAAATTTGGAGATCTGAGGGGTTTAATTATAATAAAGAGGGGATAAAATTTTAGGGTTAGAGTTTGTCACCCTAACTAAATTTTTTTTTGTATCTGATCCCTTGATTTACTTTGCAGATCATCATGTCGCATATCCCGAGAGGTCAATCCCCTACTGCGTCGGCTGATGGCGTGCTTCCCTCGTATGCTGGTGAGCTCTTTTTGGCGTATTTGTAGATTAATCTTTTCCCCGTTTTGTTCTCCTTGGTGAGATAATTGGGAAGAGCCTTGATTCTCCTTGGTGAGGATTGACGCTTTAAAAGATAGGTTTTGCTTGGTCAAAACCATATCTCAAATTAAATAAAGGGGGCGATTTGAAGCTGCATCGTGCTTTATAAGGCAGGGATATATTGTTGACATACCCTATCTTATGAATGCACAATGTAGCCAAATCGTCTCACCCTTTATAAAGCAGTGACTCTATCTTACCCATTTGTAAGATAAGTTCAACTTCCTTTTATAACTGAGACTAACAAACGCTTAATTGCTTGTTTTCAGTGGGATATCCTTCTGGAGCGTTCTCATCTCATGCAGTGTACGGGCGTCGTGACGAGTATTATTCGACCTCCGATGATTTTTCACCTATTCCACTTACTCCTCAGTTTGCTTCGGACACGTCGACAGAGGTTGCCCAAGTGGTGAAGGAAGGTGGACATCGAGTTCTTCGACAGCTGATTACTGATGCGCCTCTCGTGAAGGATACCAGCTCTGTTCAGCCTCTCAAGAAGACTGACTTTTTGTTTGGTGACTCTGTTAGAGATCCTGATGCAGTATTTATTGACGCCGAGCAGTGGCTTCATAAAGATGACGGTGGTTTTCTGTATTTGCCTAAGATTCCTCGACACCGCTCATTGACTGAGCTCAGGCGTCAGGCCGTGACACGGGAGATGTCGTGGCGCTTGACGGAGGAGCATGAGAGCGTTCACTATGGCTATATCACCCATCGTCCTGGAGTATTGGGGCTGGATACACCGCCGCGTAACGAATTTCTTGCTTCTGCTTCTACTTTGAAGAATCGCCTCGCCGACTTAGGACGGGAGATGCCTGCGACACACCATAGATTCTATGGCTGGGTCCATTCTTTAGACAAGCTTTGGTGGGCTCGTATGATGAAGTACGTCTTAAGTTGATGGAGCGAGGAGTTGCACGCCTGTGGTCTATATGCAGCTATTCGTTCCACCATGTATGGTCTACCCGTCAGCGCTAAACATTTCTTTGCTTTGTACGAGCTCTATAACCCGGATTCGAACACTTTTCTGACTAGGCACGGAGAGTTGGGCTTGGCTCTTCATGAGATGCGCAAGATTTCTGGTTTGCCCATGGGGCAGATGCTATATCAGGAGTACTTTCCCTCCAACCATGAATTGAGTCAGCTGAAGGACCGCATGCCCGACCGCTATGAGACTTTATGGGATCTCACAAGTCACTACCATATTGCTTTGGCGCAGTCTGAGCCTTTAGCGAAGAGGACTAAGTCACATGTGAGCCTGAAGAAGTTTGTGTGTTATTTGTTCAGAAATCTAGAGAGCAATTCTGGCGAGGCTATTTGTGAGCTGGCAACACTTACTCCTTCAGAGGTCAATGGTCTGCTCAAGAAGATTGACGCTCACTCCTATACCATTAGCAGTCCCGAGAGTGGCTTTCCTGCAGGGACCAAATTTAAATCATTCTTATGGCATGCGACCGCATCGATTCAGCCGATGACCCTTCTCGCCGGTTACCTCGCTATCTGGTTAAAGAAATGCGTGGTCCCGTATCAGTCCAGTGACATTTTGCCATTGGAAGTGCTCTACCCAGCGGTTCAGCTTGCCTACAAAAAGGAACTTTCGCTTCTTCCGGTGATGGTAGCTAACATTCATCGAGGGCTTCGACAGATTTCTAGTGCCTTCACACAGAAAGAAGATGTACCATCGGCTCGGATTCCTCTTACTAAGGTGGAGCTCCCATACACTTATTTGATGGCTTGGTTCGTCCTTCATCGTCCTGATATGATGTCGGTACCTAGCACCGTAGACCGCTCTGTTCCCCTACTACAGTTGTTTGAGAATGGCAGGTGGGAGGGGCGAGGATTCCTTGAAGTCAGGAAGCAGCTACAGGTCCACAAGTGTTGGGTATTGTCCACTTGCTTCCCGCAGTTCTCGAGCCAATATGGCGAGTGTTTGGGGCTGTACTGGTGCTAAGTTCAGTCTCCCGAGTGCTGAGCGTCAGTTAAAGCTCACCTTCTTAAGCTGCAGGTGGTTGTTAGCAGCTAACAAAACCGTCCCCGTGAAGCCGATTGCAGAGTTGGTGGCTGAGGAGGCTTCTCAGGCTGATTCTCGTGTGATTTGCGGTCACAGAGGACGCGGAGCAAGACTCGTCGGATTGACAAAGAAGGAAAGAAGATCTTCAATTCTGCTGATGAGGCTTCAGGCGGAGATCTTGAAGATTACGAGGACTGTTCCGAGCGAGGTTAACTACCTATCCTTTCCTTCTGTCTTCCAGAATTATTAATCTTGACAATTGTTTGATGTTTTAGGGACCGTGGTTGACAGGGAAGAAGAATTCCGTCCTTTTACTCAGGCGAGACCTTCGATTGTTGTCCCAGCTGCTAGGCGGAAGAGACTAGCCCACAAGCCGCGTGCAGATCTGCAAGCATCCGAGATGGACTTGGCTGGTGATGATCCTGCTAGCGACGGAGGTAACATCTACTTCATAGACTATCCTCTTGATCATTTAGAACTTCAAACTCATGCTTTTCCATCTCTATGTAGGAGAGCGTGGGGAGAGCGAGATGAGTCCCGATCCTGCTCCTCATGATTTTGTATTTTCTGGTGAGCCTGACTTACCACACCAGGTAGAGAAGCCTGCAGAAGCTGCCGACATTAGGAAGACTATCAATGTAGGACCCGATTCAGCGAATCCAGGTACATCTACCATTGACAATATACCCTTTAGATGGCAAACAAAGGAGTTGAACGATTCAGAATTCGTGCCTCCCTTAATTGTCTCTATGCTTCTTGCTCTTTTAGATAAATTGCAGGAGGCAAACATGGATTTTGGGAATAGAGAGGCTAACACACCCATGAGAGGTAACCCATTTCCATTGGTCGTAGTCTCTTTATTCTCCTTTTGTACTTATATTTTCTTGTGTCAGATTTTTCGACTGATGATTTCGACGAGGAAGGTTTGCTCGTGGACACTCCTATGCTCCACTTCATGTATGGCTCTCCTCAGATTGATGACCAAATACCTGAAGATATGTTTCCTGAGTCTACACTCCCTAAGAATCCCGAGGATGGTCCTTTTGAGGGTACGTGTCTTTTCTCAAGTTAATTATAGGACTAGCCATTTTTTGACTAATGCAGCTATAATGTGATGCATCTGAGAATTCCGTTTTGTGTTTAACAGAATCTTTTGTCGAGACTGATCCTGTTGAGCCGGCTGTGAGACCAACTACATCAGCTGATACATCCACATCAGTTACACCTCCACTACCCCCAGTGACTCAAGGGGAAGAAGGTATAAATTAAGCAACTGAGAAATATTATTTATTTCCTCATCAAGGCTTTTGACGGACTTCTCCTTTTTGTGTAGGGCTTTCTTCTCGGCTTCATGTCCTTGTGAAGGAGTTGTTATCAGACAACGACCCTGAGAAGATCGTCATCTGTATAGAAGTCCGCTCCTTCTTCTCCTTCGTGAATACTATGATTGGCAAGCTCTTCCACGGCGGACTTTTCGTTCACCAATTTAAGCCTTTCCTTGATCCCAGAATAAATTCAATAAGGGATGCAGGATATCCGGACCTAGCGAAGGCTATAATGGATGACCTTGATTGCCTGGAGCACGAGCTTCAGATGTTACGTGAGCTCCGGGATGCAGGTGCATCTTCATTCATTGCTACCAATTTGGATACTCGCTTACAGACATGGCGCGATACTCGAGTTCTTGCTGAGCTCGAGGTTCAGGTGCAGCGGGATCGGGTAGACCGAGTTGAGGCTAACATTGCTGTTAGATCATCTTCACTTGACGATCTTGACTTATCTATTGCCTCTTGCGAGACCAAGATAGAACAGTTTCGAAGAGGACTTCATGAAGAAAAGGAGACTTTGAGTATCCTTCAGATGATGAAGGTACAGGATCAGCAAGCCCACACTGCCTTATCTGAGGAGTTGAAATCCTTGAAGCAGAAGCTGGTCGAGACGGAGGAGATTGCTGTGAAGACTTTAGCCACTACTGAAGAGTCCATCAGAGCTGAATTGCAGGATGAGCTTAGGCAAGCTTATGATGAGAAGCTGTCTAAGTTTAGTCAGCGGATTTTTAACCATAGGCTTGATGTATGATTTTATTTACTGAATATTTTGACTCTTGATCCTCTTAGTGGAAATGGTTTTATCTTTATCTTTATTATGATTTCTCATTCTGTTTGGAATGATTGACCATAATACTCACAGGATTTTTGGCAAACCCTCAGCCTTCAACGGGTTTGATAAGCCTTTACCGACTACCGTTTGAGTCGGGCTAGCATGCGGATTGTCTAAATCCGTTCTGCATGTAACGTTGTGCTAAGAGAGTGAATTCTCTTAGACTCGCTGCTATGACTTCGAATACGTAGACTTCGCCATTGTTACGGGAATAGGCTACCCGACAATGTGTATTAGACGCTGACTTATCCCTACTTAGGCTTCGGGATAGAATACCCCAGAATCGAACTCTGGTGTCTTTTTCTACGGAGAAGGACTAAACCGGCGACGCGTGTTAGGCGTCGGCATATCCTTTCTTAGGATTCAGGATGAAATTCCCCATGCGTGTAAGGCATGGATTTTGGTGTTATTAATAACAACCTGCCACAATGTTGAATATGTGGACGGGTGTTCTTTTTAACGGTTAAGAACTAACCGGCAGCACGGGTTAAGCGCAGACTTATCCTTGCTTAGGTTTCAGGATAGAATACCCCAGAATCGAACTCTGGTGTCTTTTTGTGCGGAAAAAGACTAAACCGGCAGCGCGTGTTAGGCGCAGACTTATCCTTACTTAGGTTTTAGGATAGAATACCCCAGAATCGAACTCTGGTGTCTTTTTGTGCGGAAAAAGACTAAACCGGCAGCGCGTGTTAGGCGCAGACTTATCCCTGCTTAGGATTCGGGATAAACTTCCTAGGATGAATCCTAGATTGATAGATTCTTAGAAAAGGTTGGTGCGGGAAAGGAAGAATTTTATATTCTATTTCCCGGTCTTCTTTTAGGGTGAAGGCGAACCCGAATACAAGGAAGGAAGAATTTTATATTCTATTCCTTGATTCTGGAAAGGAAGAATTTTATATTCTATTTCCAGCGAAAAGGAAACTAGAAGTGGGATCTCCACTCCGAGAATCTGGAAGATCTAGATAAAGTTACCTTTTATAGGACTGGTTATCTAATCTGAAGATGAGTTCATCGTTTATCGAAGTGAAATTTCAACTTCGGTTATAACCATGAGAAGGCTTAACCAAAGAAAAAAAGAAGGGTGTTCTTTCGTTTATCGAAAGGGGACTCTGAACTGACAATGGACCTTTTGTTCATGAAAAGAATCAAGAGGGGAAATTGCTGGTGGTTTGGGCCAGAAAGACATTTTTGGTGGACTCACTATCAATTGAAATTGATCAGTGAGGGATTTTGGTGGTGAAAATGATTTTGGGTTATCCTCTAGAATATTAAGTGTAATATTCTTCAAGGAACTTCCCGGTAAATGGGTTATCCTGAATGTACTAGGGATAGTACTTTTTCAGGAACTTCCCATTTATTGGCATTAATTGCCTGGCGCCCTCTTGAGTAATCAGGCGATATGCGCCGTTTGAATAGACTGTGTCTATTACAAACGGTCCTTCCCATTTGGGTTCGAATTTACCTTTCTTCTTGGAGGTGAGAATTATTGGTCGGCGAGCAGCGAGGACCAGATCTCCTTCCTTGAAGCTTCTCTGTCGGACTCTTTTGTTAAAAGCCCTAGACATCCTGGCCTGATAAAACTCAATTTGCTGTTGAGCTTCCAAGCGCTTTTCATCCAGCCTCTCAAGCTCTTCGAGACGCTTCTGATGCTGTTCTTCTGTCGTCATTTCTGTTGCGAGGGCGATCCGAAGAGATGGAATTTGAATTTCCAGCGGTAGCACAGCTTCACATCCGTATACCAGCGAATACGGGGTAGCTCCCGTAGGCGTGCGTATGGTGGTGCGATAAGCCCAGAGTGCTTCACCGAGTTTATCGTCCCAGTCTCGTTTATTGGTCTTCACGAGCTTGGACAGGATCTTAATGATCGTCTTGTTAAACGCCTCCGCTAATCCATTCGCGGCGGGATAATAAGGTGTTGATGAAACATCTTCAATTTTGAACTTGTCGCAGAATCTGACGAAGGCATTGCTTATGAACTGTGGACCGTTGTCATTGTTGACGAAACATCTTGAATTTTGAACTTGTCACAAAACCTGACGAAAGCGTTGCTTATGAACTGTGGACCGTTGTCATGAATGATCCGTCTTGGCACGCCGTGTCGGTATATGACATGATGTTTGATGAAATTGATGACGTTGTTCGTCTTCACTTCTCTAAGCGGAATCGCTTCAGTCCACTTTGAAAAGTAATCCGTGATTGCGAGAATAAATCGATCACCTTTGACTGAAGGGGGGAAAAATAGGACCGACAATGTCCATACCCCATGTCTCGAACGGCCAAGATGTGGTTGACGTGTGTAAACGCTCTGGTGGTTGGTGCATATAATTTGTATGTACTTGACAAGCATGACATTCTCGGGCGTATTCGATTGCATCACGAACCATTGTTGGCCAAAAATATCTCATTCTCCTGATGCGATCATACAGTTTGGGACCGGGCTGATGCACACCATATTCTCCTTCGTGTGCTTCCTTAAGAACTTCTTCTGCTTCTTTGTTCGAAAGGCATCGGAGTAACAAACCATCGTACCCTCGACGGTATAATGTATGGGTCTCTGTATTATAGAAGAATCTTGGTGCTCTTCGGCGGATTGATTCCCTTTCTTTTACATCCTCTGGCAGAATACCATATTGGACGTAGTCAATGATAGGAAAACGCCAATCTCGGGACTCAGACCCAATTTGAGTTAAATTTACCTCCTTGGCGTTTATGTTTCTATCATCTTCCTCTTCCATATCGTATATGGGTATGCAGAGTTGATGCGTCCTTACTGTGACTAATAGTTCAGTTTCGGGGGGCTATCGTATATGGGTATGCAGAGTTGATGCGTCCTTACTGTGACTAATAGTTCAGTTTCGGGGGGCTGCGTGAGTGATACCGCTAGTGCTGCCAGTGCATCTGCATAAGCGTTCTGGAGGCGAGGGATGTATTCAATAAAGAATTCTTTAAAAGAATCTGCCATTTTGATGGCCTCCTGGTGGTACGTGATCAGGTCTTGGTTCCTGACTTCATACTCTCCACGGACTTGGTTGACTATCAATTGAGAATCCCCAAAAGCTTCGAGATATTCGACCCCCAGCTCCTTGGCGAAACTGAGTCCAATGAGAAGCGCGTTGTACTCGGCTACGTTATTGGAACATGGACTAGTCAGTGAATAAGCCCGAAGCATCACATGCATCCCTAAGACAGCTCCAACTCCGGAGGAGACTTTAGAACATCCGGGGGTTATTGCCCTATTAACTGCTCTCGAAGCACCATCGAAGTATAATTGCCATTTTTGTTGGTGCGATGTAGTGTTAACCTCGTGGGTTTCATCCGGCAAGTCATCATATACTTCTGCCGTATCCGTTGTCAGGTTTGCCGCCAAAAGATCACAAATCGTTTGTCATTTGATCGACTTCTGCTGTTTGAAGTGCAAATCATATTGGGACAAGAGAAGGGCCCACTTCGGTAAACGCCAATTCATAGAGGCCGGTTGCGTCATAAATACCCGTACTGGATTAACGTTAGAAATGACGTAAATCGTCTGTCCGACCAAGTAATGTCGCATCTTTTGCATTGCGAATACCAATGCGAGGCATTCTTTCTCAATCATCGGATATCGAGACTCGGCGCCTACCAAGGTTCGACTTAGGTAATAGATTGCCTGTTCGTGACCATCATCATCGTCTTGTGCTAGTAAAGCACTTATTGAGTGGTTCCTCGCCTTAAGGTAAATCAAGAACGGTTTACCTGATTTTGGTGCAACGAGAACAGAAGGATTCGTCAGATATATTTTGATATCTTCGAATGCTTTTTGGCAAGCGTCGTCCCAAATAAATGACAAAGCTTTCTTGTTTAGCTTAGAAAATGGTTGACACTTCCCAGAAAGATTTGAGATGAACCGCCGGATGTAAGCTAACCGCCCTTGCAATCCTCTGAGTTCTCTTAGATTTCTAGGGGGTTGCAGTTCATGTATCGCCTTCACCTTATCAGGATCGATATGTATACCTTTAGTGGTGACGACGAATCCAAGGAATTTTCCGCTGGACATTCCAAGGAAGGATTTAGTGGGGTTCATCTTCAATTGATGACTCCGCATGAGATCGAACATCGTCTTCAAGTCCTTGATGTGATCTTCTTTGTTGCGGCTTTTTACAACCAAATCATCAACGTAGCATTCGACTGTTTTCCTGAGATGTTCTTGGAAAATCTTAGTCATTGCTCGCTGGTACGTGGCGCCTGCATTCTTTAGACCGAAAGGCATCACCGTGTAGCAAAAGACACCAAGAGGCGTTCTGAACGCTGTATGCTTCTCGTCATCTGGGTGCATCTTGATTTGGTTATATCCTGAAAAACCATCCATAAAAGACATTCTCTCAAACCCGCACGTATTGTCGATAATGACATCTGTGATAGGGAGAGGAAAATCGTCTTTTGGACATGCTGTATTCAGGTCCCTGAAGTCGATGCAAATCCTAATTTTACCGTTCTTCTTCATGACTGAAACAATATTGGCTAACCAGTCTGGATGTTGCTCCTCTCGGATAAATCCTGATTCGATCAACTTCTTAACCTCTGCCTCAATGGCTTCCATAATCTGCGGACGAAACCGTCTTTGCTGTTGTTTGACAGGTTTGGCATCCGACTTGATATCGAGGCGGTGCATTGCCACATTGGGGTCGAGCCCTGGCATATCTTCATAGTTCCAAGTGAAGACGTCAATATATTCCTTGATGAGAGCAATTAATTCCTCCTTCTCATTTGAGGGAAGACTATCGCTGATAAATATAGGCTTTGGGTTGGCCTCGTCACCCATGTTAATTTGGACTATTTTATCTTCAGTGGGGGGTTCTCTCTGTTCGAACCTATCACCATACTGCATGTTCAGGTGATGAACCCATGGGTCTTCCCATGTTGGCATTTGATCATCATTCTCCATTGTGGACTAATCAGCTGTAGCCATGTTCGCCATTAGGGCTTTGAATGCTTTCCCCAGACTTGTATCAGAATCCTATTCCGAGGAATCTGACGGGTACCCATCTTTGTATTGCTCAGATGATTGGTTATTGATTAACCAGCAACATTCGTCTTCTGAAGAAGATTCATACCCTAGTCCACGTCTGAATTTATAATAATCATCCGGTTTCCCTTTTGGTACATATGCCGCTTTGGCTGGAATACGAGGACCTCGATCGAAGTATAGACCTTCTCCGAGTGTGAAATCATATCCCTGTTTTTCCATGAGCTTGCGCGCTTCCGGTCTATACTTAGATAAATGCCGACCAGGTTTGTCATCATTTTCATCCTCCCTTAAGAAATGATCTGGTAATGGAGAGCCCTCTCTTTTACCGTAAATCACTTCTCTTTGGCCTCCTATTTTGGTAGGGATGACCAGGGTTGTTCCAAAAGAATGCTGGAGGCGTTTCTTTGTTATATAGGACGATCGAAGCGGCGCATATAAATCGGTATTATCATACAATTCTTTTATCACATCATCAAGAGACAGTGAGTACTCTAAATCGTTATTTATTTCATTATTGGCAAGTTGCCAGTTACAACTGCCATCTGACGATTGTTCATCGTCAAGGTTGATTACAAAGGGTACAATGTCGTTTAAAACATAACCTCCATTGTAATCATGTCTGGCTTCGGTATCAGCTTCTTCTCCGCTGTTCGTGCCATGGGCCGATGATTTAGTATCGGATTCGTTACCATAAAGGAGAGAATCAGTAAAATAATTCTCATACCCTTTGAATGGTTGCTTATCCGCGACCACCGTCCTAACCTTGTTATCAGTTTCGACATATTTCAAACACTGATGGAGAGTGGAGGGAATTATAACGTTACTATGGATCCAAGGCCGACCCAATAGTAAGTTATATGAAGTCTCGGCATCGATCACATAACATGTGACTTCTGTCTTCAAATCTCCCATTTGACACTTTACCAGGATCTTACCCAAGGGTCTTGACCCGCTAGTATTGAATCCATAGATAACAGTGCCTGTGGACGCCAACTTGCTAACTGGAATGCCAAGGCTATGCATCAGGCGAAGTGGCATAATACTCACAGCGGAACCCGGATCGACTTGGATTCGGTTGACTTTGCTGGAGCCAATGTACCCAATGAAATTTAGGGGTCGATCATGGTTTGAATTCTTTGTCTGCATATCCTCTTTGGTGACGGTAATGCAGGGAAGGTTTTTAGCCGCTATATTGCAGTGTTGAATTAACGGTTCTGACTCTTCAAGTGCCGGCTTGATCCGAGTAAGGAACACTTCTGAATTGGCCAAGGCTTCTTGCAAGGCTTCCCTGGTTTCTTTAGACAACCGTAGCAACTCATACAATGTTATCCGTGCTGGGATGTTAGCTAGTTGAGCCATAATATCGAAGACGAGCTTTCTGGTTTATCTTTTCCAATCGGACGGTTGAAACGAGACTGCTTCGGATTCTGAACCTCCTGGGGCCTCTTTTCTTTCTGTTTATTAACCGGCTGTCGTCGAGCTTCTTCAACCGGTCTAGGAGTCGTAATCACACCCAGCTCCGTGAGAGTTCTGGCTGGTCCCAGTTTAGTCACCCCCTGCTCAGCTAACTGATCACTAGGTGATGGATAGTTGAAGTGATACTCATTTCCGCTTCTAGTGGCAAAGACCTCTTGTTGTTCTTCGGAGAGCGGGAAGGTAGGAGCTTCATTACCATCCTCTTCGAAGATCGCGGAGGTAGTATTGCAGGACTTGCCTTTACCCTTTTTGATCGAGGAATTCGCCCACTGATCGTCTTCAATTAGATCGGGATGAACCCATAGGATTTCGCCGTTTGGGGCTGTGTGTGGCACAAGTCCTTTCTGGCGTTGCCCATATGGGTCGTCATTCACTATCTTCATTCCTACTTTGGTGATGCATTTTGGTTTAAACCATGCTGTGGGCACTGATCCAAAGCTAATTGATATTGCATTTGCTCCGACATTCTTGGACGGCTTCGGGGCTATGACGCCTACATCAATTAACGCCTGGATTTTATCCTTGAGATGGTAGCAGGACTTTGTAGGGTGATGGACCGCTCTATGGTATGCACAATACTTCGGATCCGTTACTTTGCTAGCCCCTTCTTGATCCACGATCGACGACAGCTGGATTTTGTTATTCTCCAACAGGTACTTAAAGATGCCGGGAACTTCGTCATCTTTGAAGGAGTACACTTTAGGAAATCTTGGCTCCGAAGATTTCTGCTTCTGAGGCCGTTGTTGCCATTGCGACTGCGACGGTTGTGGTGCTTGTTGCTGTGGCTGTTGCTAAGGTTGCAATTGGAAAGTTTGATTAGCATCAACTGCATTAGCATGTGCCTTACCTTTCCCTCGTGGGACGAAATTCTGTTGCGGAGCATTCGTCGCCTGTTGGCCTCTTTCCGCCTTCTTCCTTCTGAGGAATCGCTCAGCTTGCTCTCCTTGGACCTTCAAATCCTTCCATGTTTTGGACGGAGCTGTCCCCATTGCTTCCAACACGTCCAATGCGAGGTTGTTGTGGCAAGTCTGGAGAATGAACTCCTCAGTGATCGGGTCCCGACAGTTCATCGCCATGTTCCGAAACCTTTTGACGAAGGTATCAACCAATTCCCCGTCTTTTTGTTTCTCGTCATGCAACGTCCCGATGGATATCTCGGTGTCATCGTCGAAGAAGTTAGTGAGGAATTTAGTCTCCATGTCGTCCCAGCTAGTCACACTTCCTGGCTTGAGGCGGCGATACCAATCGAAGGCAGCTCCATGAAGTGTGCCAACGAAGGACCATACCATCAGAGGCTCATTACCAGAGATAACTCCTAGGTGTAATTTGAAGTAAATCAAATGTTGAGTAGGTGAACCCTTCCCATCGAACGGCGTGAAGTTAATTAGATTGAACTTCGCCGGATATGGGATTGATTCCCATTCTCTTGGGTATGGACAAGGAATGCCCGTCTTCTTCATCTCTTGAGCGGAAATCAATGTATTGATTTTGCTCTCGAGGTTTTTAATCTTCAAACTTTCACCTGCATTTTCGCTAGCATTCACACCTGCGTCCTCATCTTCCTGATTATCCTGGTTACGACGTCTTGGTTCGCCTTGCTGGTTTGTCAGTGCTTGGATCTGTTGGTCATGCATTTCTCTCATATTCTGCATGGCCATCTGCATTTCGAATCTGAAGCTCTCTTGTTGTTTAGCCATGGCTTCTTCAAGCATCTTGGCCACTTGTTCTGCACTTATCATAAGTGACTCGTGGGGTTGTCCCTCGTTGGATACTGTATTATCTGATGCGACTGTAGAGCCGGCATCCGATTCTTCATCTTCTGAAGGTAATCTTGTCCGAACCCTACCATAAGTTGCTCGTATGATGGCTCCAGACTGCAGTCGTGTTATACGCCGGGATGCTTCCGGAATCGACTTGGGATTATTCCGTGTCGATGTCCCTTTGCTGGTCATATTAGTGGTGACCCTCGGAAATTCTCCGTCTTCAACCACCATTCTTCTTTGTCGGAAATGCCTAGGCCTTGGTTTTGGCGTTTCGGTACTGAGCCTTTCGAAAACCGAAATTCTTTCGGGGACTGTATTGGTGCAGTTGCACTCAGACAATACTGCCCGAATGAGTTTGGAACAGGGGCATTGAGTCTTTAGTTCTCGAGAACTCCTTTTTCTGGTTTTACTCGTACCCCCAACACGATAGTACAACTCGTCGGTTTGAAGGTCGGAGTAATCTATCGTGTGTTGGCACGACTTCTCAGGTATAACGCTATCGTCATCAGACCTTGAACTGGAGCTTTGCATCGATCATCGGGAAGTGGACCGAGGCGCTCCAAAACTGACTTCTTTCTTCGGGATGATTCTGCGGGATCTCCCGGAGTAGCTAGTGGAATTACTTGCGTTGAAGGCTGCAATGGTTGTTCCTTAGCCTGAATCGCCGCTTCAGACTTTGGCCTCCATACTTGGCGGGTTGGTAGCGACTTCTTGGCCACCTCCTTCTGTAGTCTTTTGCGGGCTTCTTGGACTTGAGCCCGTGCCTGCGCTAAAAGTGCGCGGCGCTTGCGAATGCACTCCTCAAGTGTCGAACGATTCCGCTTGACACGGATCCATTCGTTTGTTGGCGGCTTGGAGGAGCTGCCATCCGCGTTATAGCGGATTCCGTCAGTGGACTCCATTGCCTTTGCGAGTTGCCGCGCCAGGCGTTGACGTTGCCTCTAGCGGGCTCTCTTTGAGAGAGTCACTACGCCCTCAGCAGCGGAGGAATTGGCGAGAACAGATTTTACCTGGTTGGAGGTCGGTGGAGCTTCACCCTATGCAACTTCGGCATCAATTGGGGTGAGATCTTCATTGGCATTCTGCACTTCTTCGTACCAACGAACTTTTCTCCTGGAGGAGAACTTCTTGGGCTTGAGGGGGGAGGTGGATCCAGACGAGGATGACAGATACTCCTCGAACTTTTGTTGGTCGAATTCATACTCGGCTGCGACGCAACGATCTCGGCAGCGAGATCGGTGGCTCCCACTGTGGTCGCCAGATTGTTCGAGGGGAAAATCATTTTCATTGAAGTCATTGTTCTCTTAAGCAACAGTTTATCGGTTACAAAAGATCCGGTCTTTTTATAAGATCCGGTTACAACAAAATCAAAGAAAAAAGAAAAATTACAACTTTCCTTTTCTCAAACAAATCGCAAGATCCTGTTTTGCGGTCTCTTGCTTGTGTGGGTTCTTTGCCTGCGCCAGGGTTAATCCGTGGACCACCGCGCGATCTTGATCCGATCGGATCTACACAGTATGACGGGTGTTATTTCACGAAGGAAATAACAGCCGAGGGGATTATTTCACTAAGGAAATAATAGCCCTAAGTAATCGAAATCGACCAAGCGAAATCGATACTCTTCTCGGGATCAAAAACCAAGTTTTGATTCGGAGGATAACCGTGTGGATCTCAGATCTGATCTCTCTCGAACTCCTGCCTTGTTTGACGTGGATGCTCGCCAAGAACCAGATCTAAAAAGTCCAAGTCTTCCAAGCTCCAAAACTCCAAGGTTCAGTTCTTGATCCGGCAGAGTTTCGTCTCAAAAAAGTCCAACCCTTAAAAAATAAGCCTTCAGATCTATTTATAGGCTCAGATCTGTGCTCGGCCACCTAGGTGGCTCGGCCACCTAGGTGGCTCGCGGCCACCGAGCCACCTCTAGGTGGCTCGGTTTCGGCCGAGTCCTCCAGGTGTTTGGTTTTGCGCCCGTTTTCCGGTTTTGCGGTTTATTCGAACTTTATTGTTGATCTGGACTCTGATTTGGCAGTTCGGATCCTGATTTGACAGTAAATCCGCTTTGGTGTTCGAGTTCAAGTCCGCTCCCGATCTTGTTTGATGTGGTGGACTCGTTGTTTCATCGACCCGTTAGCTTGATTGGGCACGCGATTGGATGTATTCCGTTGTTTGCGTGCGGTTCGTTAACCTCGTCGCCTCGTTAATCCGCTTCGTCGCGTGTCACTTGGCTTCGGTGTTGTGGTCTAACGACCATGCTTGGATATATCGTCCGATGGTTCGTCGGTTTGTCGAATCACCGTGCCGAGCTGTGTTAAGGGACCTATAAGCAGTTTTATACGCCTACACCAGGCGCTAAGTGAATCCACCCTGGAGCCCTAAAATTCTTCGAAGGAAACTGTCCCCTGGGCTGAAAGAAATGGTGACGAAAGGTCTCCACCACCACCGCAGTCGTTTCCCCGACGGGCAA
>NC_033803.1:52574775-52578604 GCF_001876935.1 Asparagus officinalis | reverse complement strand
GCAAGCCGGACTTCGGGCCGGGCCGGATTTTATTTGTTTTTTAATTTTTTTTTTCACTTTTTTAATTTTTTTCAAGAATACAAAGCAAAAAATAAACACAATTTTGATAAAAAAAATTATATTATTAAATAATTATAATTATGTAATTTACAAAATATAAAATATTATAGAAATTAAAATAATATAAAATAATTATAGAATTTATAGAAACAAACAAAATTAAAAATAATTGTAGAATTCAAAGAGCCCAAGAGCCCAAGGCCTAATCAAAGACATATAAATATATATGTTATGGCTAGGATTTGAACCACTAACCTCCTCTCCAAACTCCTAAATTTTACCACTAGACTAAGTAGCCCAAAACATTCATGTAATTCAATATATGTATGTATATACATACACACACACATACATAAATATATTATACATAAAAAAATTGTAAATACTTATAGGAATTACATAAACAAATTGTGTTATACATAAAAATATATATAAAAAATATAAATTATATATATATACTAAGAGAGTATATTTATATATACTTATATACTAAGAGAGTATATATATATGATATGAAAACAAGAATAAGAACGCCAATGCAATCACAAACAAAACGATATGTTTACGAGGTTCGGTCCCCACGACCTACGTCCCCGCTCCTCACCTCGAGGAGATCTCCACTATCACAACCGGGTTTTCTACGTTCACCCGAACAACGTTTACACCTCACAATACAATCACTATGTAATCACACCTCACACACTAAGTGTTGGTCCTAGCCCGTGTCCTCCTCCTCAAGTGCTCGGTTACAACCTCTCCCTAGGCACGTCAACCGACGCCACTCCTCTTGGATTCGACCCCGTCTCTCACCACACACTTCTCTCGGTGTACAAGTGTATTACAAGTGAATCCTCACAATTAAGCACAATATAAATCAAATGATTTGTTCTCTAAACAAGGTGAGAACTCAATTAAGCACAACTCTTGGTCACAAACCCACAACCCCAAATTATACTATGTATGTAAATACAATAAGCTCAATAGGTTGTGTGTGAACAAAGAGTATCAATAAAACAATTAAACTCAATATATAAATCTAGCTTATGGAAATTTAGATCAAAACAATAAATAGCTAGAATTGAGTTTAAGGAAAACTTCTCTATAGATCAAGAGTGAGAGAGAGATGAGTTGAATGCCCAAACACCAAAGGATGATCTCCTCTTTGCTCTTGTGAAATTTGCTTCACAAACTAAAACCCTCAATTGCTTAAAAGCTTTTTAAACCAAACTTAAACAAAACCTTAACAAGTTTAAACCCTTGTTAAACTCTTTCTAAAACATTCTCTTAGTTAGCTTGAGAGTTAAAGACAATGGGGTATTTATACCCTCTCACAACTCAGCCAAGAAACCAGAGCAAAAGACAAAACAGCCCCAAGGCAACGGTCAAAAAACTAGCCGTTGGAAGCTGAAGGAACACTCGTCGGTCGACCGGAAAATTCGTCGGTCGACCAAAAATTTTCATCGGTCGACCGGACCGGTCGACCGACGATGCTCTGGAAAAATACTGACGAATGGTCAATTGACCGGTCGATCGTACCGGTCGACCGTAAACTGACATTTCCAAAAAATCGGTTTTAGAGCTGATTTTAAAACACTGTTTAAAAATATCAAATAAATTCCAAAAAATGTAAAACTTTGGGGAATGATTGTAGACATGATAATAAACATGCTACAATGACTGGTTATCAAAAAGGACTTCCCAAATGAAAAATATCATCATTTTACAAAATAAGCCAAAACATGAAAATGTAAACATGTGAATTTTGACATTTTGGCTAAAAAACTTTACAAAATGATTTTATAGACTTAGTAAAACATGTATAAACTGATATTGAAGTCTATAAACTAAGATTATAATATTTTCACAAAATTACATATTCTATGCAATGTTTTCAAAAACATAATAGAAAATATGAAATATAGAATTTCATATATATAACCATAAAAACTCAAAACATATGTATGTATATATATAACTATATATATGCATAGATACTAAAACTTATGTATATATATATATAACTATATATATATACGAAGAAACCAATAAAATGTGTGTGTATAGATATTGAGCTTAACGTATTAAACACACATAATATAAACTCCTAAACTAAATTACCCAAGCAATGATCTTGATCTTCAATAAGCTTGACTTGGTACACATGCGGATGAAGCTTAAACTTGATCTTTAACTATGAATTGCATGTTGCTTCACTCCACAATTCCGCCAACCTCCATTTGATATCGTCGTTATGGCGCAATCCATCCATCCTCCAACTATGTTGTTTGTCTACAATAAATACGAAAACACAAATACTAGACAAACAACATTAGTGGTAAATTGTTTGTTAAACATCATCAAAACAAGAAGGCCAACAATCTCCCCCTTTTTGATGATGACAAACAATTTACAAAAAGGATATATGCATGAAAGGAAATGAATATATAAGTTATAATTCACATGCATATGAACAAGAAAGAATATACACATACTCACAATATTTCTCCCCCTTTGAAAACATCAAAAAGGGGACAAAGGAATAAGAGAGCGAAAGCTCCCCCTATCAATAAGCACGGGTGAGTACCAAACATAAAAAAGATATTGGGATTGCTCCCCCTATCAAAATGCCATATGGAATATATGAAATGAATATCATGGCAAACATATGTGAGCATGCATAAATAATATGCCAAAAATCACTCACATCCAAGAGATAATGAGAACACATAATGATATGTTATAATAAATAGGTGTCTCAAAAATACAAGCCTAAAAACTTATGTATAAAAAATAGATTTATGAAATCCAAAGAGAGAAAACATGAGAATCATGCAAAAAGAGTTTTCGAATGAAAACAAATCAACCAAATAAAATCATAAATCAACCATTTAAACCAAAAATGATGTTTGATCAACAAAAAAAAAATCTTTTTTAAGACTTGATCAAACCACTCATAGAATACATTATAAAACACGAATAGATGATCCACTAGCACAAACACACAAATATCATCATATAAGTGAATTATAATGAATTCAAAACCAACAAATCAAAACACAATTTTTAAGAGAGGCAACATATATATATGGGAGAAGTGTTCCTAAGACGACGTCTTAGATAATCATCTAAGGACACGGCCTAAAATCACATGATTGAGCTATATTGTGGATGATCCGCTCCGTTGAACCTTATCTACATATTTTAAAACCCTAACCTAACACACCAAGTTTGGGGTGAACCCCTCGTCGTTTGACCCTTCATCCACTCGTATCAATTTTAATAGTTTCGAATGAATAGAACTTTTCACATGGCTCGATGGCGTATCAAACGACGATGGGTTCACCCTAAACTTGGTGTGTTGGGGTTTTAGAATATGTAGATCAAGTTCAACAGAACGGATCATCCATAATATAGCTCAATCATATAATTTTAGGCCGCGTCCTTAGATGATTATTTAAGGCGTCACCTTAGGAACACTTTTCCATATTATATATATATATATATATATATAATATATATAATGTCAAATCCCTTATTATGTCATGCTGTATAAACTCAAAGCCAAAACTGTCTGTGTTATATAAAAGGCTATCTCATGTGTCATGCTCAGTGCCATGGCACAAAACAGTTTGGGGTGGCCTTAATGTGCCAAACTGCCAAAGCATGCTTTCATCAGCTGGCTAGCGATACATAACAGACTTCTTGTTGGCCTTCTTATTTTGATGATGTTTAACAAACAATTTACCACTAATGTTGTTTGTCTAGTATT
>NC_033803.1:52562559-52573775 GCF_001876935.1 Asparagus officinalis | reverse complement strand
CTTTCATAATTCACAGTCCAACCCAAGGACTTTCATAAATCACAGTCCAACACGAGGACTTTCATAATTCACAGTCCAACCCAAGGACTTCTATAAATCACAGTCCAACACGAGGACTTTCATAATTCACAGTCCAACCCAAGGACTTCTATAAATCACAGTCCAACACGAGGACTGAGATTAATTATAGTCCAACACGAGGACTTCTATAAATCACAGTCCAACACGAGGACTTTCATAATTCACAGTCCAACCCAAGGACTTCTATAAATCACAGTCCAACACGAGGACTTTCATAATTCACAGTCCAACCCAAGGACTTCTATAAATCACAGTCCAACACGAGGACTTCTATAACTCACAGTCCAACACGAGGACTGTGAAATGGTGAAAATATCACTGGGATACATAGTGAAATCTACTTAAATTAATTCACAGTCAAAACAGTGTATATATCCATAATTGGTACCCTCAGGTTTTCTATCATGCCTGGGTACATAGTAAGACCATATACCAATGTCAGATAGTCCAGGAAATCACTCGAACCTGAACAAATATTCAAAAATGTACAAAACAGGGAAATATACCACAGAGAGTACTTCGGTCGACCGATCCGGTCGACCGAACTCTGGCATGAGCCTGGCGGTCGACCGCTAGGCATCTCGGTCGACCGACCAGACGTCGCGGTCGACCGGCGGTCGACCGAACAAACGTCGCGGTCGACCGAAAGAGCTCTGCGGTCGACCGAAATAACATCGCGGTCGACCGAAAGAACGCCGCGGTCAACCGAAATAAATTTGCGGTCGACCGAAGCCTCAAAACGAGCTCAGCGGTCGACCGCGTCGGTCGACCGCCGAGCGGACAGAAACCCAAATCTGGGTTTCTGTCAGCTCGAAACCTGAAACAAAATTAACAAAAATTCTACAATATCAAGTGTTCTAAATTTCTGGAAGAAGAATAACTAGTCTCAAGCATGAAATCCATATTCCCAATATTTCAAAATACATGAGAAAGACAAATTGAAATGTTTTAATGACAGTAAAACGTTGTTAAACTCTTGTTTAATAATCCTCAGATCTAGATCTTTATTGGACAAAACGTGGGTGAACTTTCACAAACTGAAATATCGATTCTTGCAAGAAATCCATATTCCCAATATTTCAAAATACATGAGAAAAACAAATTTGAAATGTTTTAATGACAGTAAAACGTTGTTAAACTCTTGTTTAATAATCCTCAGATCTAGATCTTTATTGGACAAAACGTGGGTGAACTTTCACAAACTGAAATATCGATTCTTGCAATCTACAATGTAAAGAAACTCATTTTTATACAAAAATACCTGTTGGGCTCTTCAAAAACTCATAAAAAAAACGTTTTAATAACAGTAAAAACGATTTAACTCTTGCTTAGGCAAATTTCAGATCTAGATCTTTGTTAACAGAACATTTGTGAACTTTGAAAACTAAAACCTTTGATTCTTGCAATCTATATTATAAAGAACTCGTTTTTATACAAAAATACCTTTTTGGCTCATCAAAAACTCATGAAAAATCAGAAGAAAACCATAGAAAATAGGGGTGAGGGATTGGGCGAGATGATACTCGCCTTAGATGTTGACAACTGTCCTGGAGATGATCCTCCTTTGATCAGATCTGCGAAACTCCCTTGAAACTCTTCCGAACTCCTCAAAAATCGCCAAGAACAGATCTAGGGTTTGGGGAAGAAGAAGGGGACTGCTAGGGTTTGTAAAACAGAAGAAAAGAGGTGATTTTCGTGATATAACATGTATATATATAGCAGCAAACCCGAAACCCGAAACCCGAAACCCGAAACTGGAAATTCAGTCTGACTAGGAACATTCTCTTCGGTATTTTGGCTATAACTTTCTCATACGACCAGGAATAAGGTGATCTAAGATTTGTTGGAAAGCTATTGAAGAGACCTACAACTTTGGTATTATACACTTTTCCAGATTCTTAATGAATCAGTGAGAAAAACATAGAAACTCTCAACTGGTCAAAATTCCCAGATTCTCACTCTTGGCCTTTGTGCATGATTTGTGTATTTGTACTCACATATATACATATATACATTGAATTGATCTCAAATCAGTTCCTAGCATACTCAAACATCATAATATATTATTTATACATGTATAACATATTTATTATTATTTATCATAAAGTATTCAAATTTTCGGGGTTTTACAAATATAATATTATAATACATTATACAATATTATATGGCATTACATTTAATACTTATAATACTATAATAATGTAAAGTAAATAACTGTAGCAGATCGGTTACTGTAGCAGTTCGAAAATGGTACTGTAGCAGGCGAGTTACTGTAGCACCCCAGAAAATTCAAAACAGGAGAATTAAAAAAGGGCGGGATGTAAAACCCCGAAATTTTATAATGAGTTTTGTGTGAATATACAGTAATAAACCTATCTGTTGTGATGAATAACCATATATAAATAAGATATATATGTTTATCAGTGTTTGGGAACCCAGCAGGTGTTTACAAGTGAGAGAAATCGAGTGGGATAAGGCCAGCTTGTGAAATGCCTGAAGTAAGGCATTTTTGTGCTGGGCGGTCGACCAATGCCTGAAGTAAGGCATTTTTGTGCTGAGCGGTCGACCGGCGCGGTCGACCGTGGCGGTCGACCGGTACGGTCGACCGACCAGCGTACAGAGAGTTTCAGGTTTTATTTTTCTTTGCGGTTTCTGTTTCGGGTCTATTGGTGTAGGCATATAAAATTGCTTATAGGTCCCCTAGCATAGCTCGGCACAAACCGACGAACCAACGAGGCGACGAGATCGACGAATCGCACGCAAGCGACGGAATGCATCTATACGCGTTCGGAATCAAGCCAAGTGTTAAAGAGTCAACGAGTCATCCAACCGAGAGAGGACTCGGACGAATCACGATCGAATCAAGATTAGTTTCGGACTCGAACTCAGAAGCGGGTTTACTGCCAAATCAGGAATCAGATTACTGCCAAATCAGGAATCAGATTACTGCCAAATCAGATCAATAAATCAAAGTTTAAATCAACCGAAACACGGACAAACGAGACAGCGCAAAACCTCGGAAAACCCACACCTAAGGGGGCTCGGCTTAAGCCAAGTGTTAAAGAGTCAACGAGTCATCCAACCGAGAGCGGACTCGGACGAATCACGATCGAATCAAGATCAGTTTCGGACTCGAAATCAGGAATCAGATTACTGCCAAATCAGGAATCAGATTACTGCCAAATCAGATCAACAAATCAAAGTTTAAGTCAACCGAATCACAGAAAGAACCGGAAACAACGGAAAACAACCAAACCCACCACCTAGAGGGGCTCGGCCCAAACCCAGCCACCCCCAGGTGGCTCGGCCCAAGCCGAGCCACCTCAGGTGGCTCGGCAACACGAGCCACCTTGGGGTGGCTCGGTGGCCGAGCACCTCAAGGTGGCTCGGCCCAAGCCGAGCCACCTCAAGGTGGCTCGGCCCAGAGCCGAGCCACCCTGAGGTGGCCGGCCCAGATCTGTGCCTAGGCACAGATCTGGGTGCCTATAAATAGGCCAGGTGGTATTCATTTTGAG
The DNA here is from genome assembly GCF_001876935.1 of Asparagus officinalis. Lineage (NCBI taxonomy): Eukaryota > Viridiplantae > Streptophyta > Magnoliopsida > Asparagales > Asparagaceae > Asparagus > Asparagus officinalis. The sequence goes on along the minus strand of NC_033803.1, from coordinate 52,570,179 downwards.
AGGTCGGAATTTCAAGAGCCGAAACTCTGCCGGATTGAAGAGTGATCTCAGAGCTTTGAAGACTTGCACATACAGATCTGATCCTCGGCGAGCACCTACGTCAGAAAAGGCAGGATCTCGAGAGGAGGCAAAGAACAGATCTGAGATCTACACGATATCACACTCCGGATCTAAGCTTGGTCTTAGATCCCGAGATCTGGACGATTGTTTTCTTGGTGAATCAATCCTCCCCGGCTATTATTCCCTTCGTGGAATAATACCCGTATAATCGTGTAGATCCGACCGGATCTAGATCGCGCGGTGGTCCACGGATTAACCCCGGCGTTGGCAAAGAACCCACCAAAGCGAGCGACCGCAAAACAGGAGCTCGCGATTTGTTCACAAGAGGAAAGTTGTAATTTTTATTTTTTTCTTTGATTTAGTTGTAACCGGATCTATAAAAGACCGGATCTTTGTAATCCAAGATGACAATTATTTCAATGAAAAAGACAACAGTTTTCCACGCGAACACTCCATTTGATATGATCGTTAAGGCTCGATTCTATCCATCCTCCAACTCGTTGTTTGTCTATAATAAATAGAAATATACCAACACTAGACAAACAATATTAGTGGTAAATTGTTTATTAAACATCATCAAAACAAAGAGGCCAATAGTACCTGCAAGAGATGCTAATGCGTCGGCATAAGTATTCTTAAGACGGGGTATATAGTCAATGTAGAAACCTTCAAAGGAGTTGGCCAACACAATGGTTGCGGTATGATAGGGAATGAGATCCTCATTCCTAACTTCATATTCTCCTTTTACTTAGTTGACGATGAGTTGTGAATCACCATAAGCCTCTAGATGCTTCATCCCTAGCTGTTTGGCTATGTCAAGGCTGATTAACAAAGTATTGTATTCGACTACATTATTAGAGCATGGATCTGTTAAGGAAACGGCTCAAGGTAGCACATGGTTTTGTGGGGAGATGAAGACTACCCCTACTCCAGCAATAACCAGACCGGTAGGGCTTGCTCTTGCCGCGTCATCAAAGTATAATTGTCATACCGGTTCTGTTGATATGATGTTGGCTTCATACGTCTCATCAGGTATATCCTGGTACAATTTGACCTTCCCGTTCAACGGGTGATTGGCCATAAGATCACAGATAGCTTGACTTTTTACTGCCTTTTGAGGTTTGAAGTGAATGTCATACTAGGATAATAATAACACCCATCTTGCAAGTTGCCAGTTCAATATACTGGGTTGCGTTATGAACACCTGTATAGGATTGATCTAAGAAATGACATGTATGGTTTGTCCAACCAGGTAATGTCACATCTTTTGGACTATGAAGACCAGAGCTAAGCATTCTTTTTCAATAGGAGAATAGCGAGGTTCAGCTCCTGATAAAGTCCTACTGAGATAATATACAGCCTACTCATGATCGTTATTATCATCTTGTGCTAAGAGTCCTACTAAGGCGTGCTTTGTAGCTTGAATGTATATCAGGAATGGTCTACCTGACTTTGGTGCAACTAACACAGGTGGACTAGAGAGATATTGCTTGATCTCTTCAAACGCTTTCTGACAAGCCTCATCCCATACGAAAGATACTCCTTTCTTCATGAGTCTCGAGAATGGTTGACACTTGCCTGATAGATTGGAGATAAACCTACAAATGTATGCCAAGTGCCCTTGTAGACTATGAAGTTCCTTAAGGTTCTTTAGAGATGGAAGCTCTTGAATAGCTTTGACTTTATCTGGGTCAAGGCAAATTCCATTAGCTGTGACTACGAACCCAAGGAATTTATCGTTGGTCATCCCTAGGAATGATTTGGTTGGTTCATCTTCAGTAGGTGCATCCACATGAGATCAAATATTGTTTTCAAGTCATGTAAGTGATCTTTTTTGTCATGACTTTTGACCACTAAGTTATCGACATAACATTCCACAGTCTTCCTTAAATGTTCTCAGAAAATAGTGGTCATGATGCGCTGATACGTAGCTCCTACATTCTTCAACTCGAAGGGCATTACTGTGTAACAGTATATCCCTGAATGTGTTCAGAAAGAAGTGTGCCTCTCATCATCAGGATACATCTTAATTTGGTTGTACCTTGAGAATCCATCATAAAGGACATCTGTTCAAACCCGCATGTATTGTCAATGATGACATTAGTGATGGGTAAAGAAAAATCATCCTTTGGACAGGCCGAATTTAAATCTCAGAAGTTAATGCATACTCGAATCTTCCCATTCTTTTTTAGGATGGGGACGATATTGGCTACCTAGTCAGGATGTTGTTCCTCGCGGATAAATCCCTATTCAATGAGCTTTTTGACTTTAATTTCAATTGCCTTCATGATCTGGGACCGAAATTATTGTTGTTGTTACTTAACAGGCTTAGCGTCTGGTTTGATGTTGAGACGACGCATAGCCACCTGAGGGTCAAGACCTGGCATGTCTTCATAATTCTAGGTGAATACGTCAATATATTCATGAACAAGAGCGATGAGGTCCTCTTTTTCTTCTAGTGATAAGCTATCACTTATGAATATAGGTTTCGAGTTAGACTCGTCTCCCATATTTACTTGAATCATCTTGTCATCTGTAGGAGGTTCACATTGTTCAAAATGATACTCCCACTATATGCTGAGTTGCCTACTCAATGGATCTTCAAACAAGGGTAATTGATCATCCTCTTGAGTTTCAATCGGCTGAGCTGAAGTCATGTTGACCATGAGCTCTTTGAATACAGCACCAGTGCTGACATCTAAATCCCAACAAGTCGGTTTAGATGAAGAATTAATAAGGTGTCCTTCTGAATCCTCAGCTACTCCGAAGCACCACACTATATTAACGGTGGGGATTTATATCCCAACCCCCTACGAGTTTTGTGATAATAATCTTCGGGTTTCCCTTCCGGAACATAGGCAGACTTGATAGGTGTCTTCCGTCCCTTGTCAAAGTTTAAACCTTCTTTGCAGGTGAAATCGTATATCATTTTCCTCATAAGATATCGTGTTGTTTGTGCGAAGTATGAGAATTAAGGGCCTCTTACTTTTTTTAGCTTCTTCACAAAGAGTTTGCATTGGACCATCAGTTTGTCTAATGATAATGTCTTTTTGACCATTATTATTGGCTGGTACTATAAAGACTGCTCGTGAAGATTCAACCCGACGTTGGTTTGTCATGAAGGACGATCGGATTGGCATGTGCAAAGTGGATTCAGCATACAGTCGTGGAAGAGGATCTGATATCACATCAGCACTATTACCTGGCATATCAGAGTTACCTCCAACATTCGATAAGTAAGCTAAAGCATCATTGTTATTGAAGATAACTTTGTTGTCATCAGCATTATTTACATCCAGACTTTCAAGACCAATGATGATGGGTTTAATGTCATTGAAGACAAGACCCTGTCCGTACTTAGACTCAGTATTGGCTTCATTGCTGCTATCAAGGTCCTCAACTAGTGGTACATCAATTGGCTCGCCATCAATGTAGTGGATAGAATCTGTAAAATAAGTCTCCACCCCCTTGAATGGTTGCTTTTCTACGACCACTATTTTGACTTCACCACTCTCATCTACATATTTCATACATTGATGTAGAGTGGATGTAACAATCAAATTATTATGGATCCATGGCCGACCCAATAATAAATTATAAGACATCTCTGCATCTATGACATAGCAGGTAACATCTGTCCTCAAGTCACCCATTTGGCATTTAAGTTTGATTTTGCATAAAGGACGAGTGTTTGAAGCATTGAAACTATAAATGGTGGTTCTCGTGGTTGACAATCGATGCAATGGAACCCCCAAGATGGTGAATGAGTCTCAAAGGTATGATGCATAAAGCTGAACCAGGGTCAACCTGAATTCGATCTACCCGAATAGAACCGATATACCCTGTGAAGTATAAGGGTTTATCATGCTTCGGATTCCTCACATGCATATCCTCTAGAAAAAAAGTGATGCACGGCATCCATCCTTGAAAGATTTGATGAAATTGAGGGCATGCCTCCAATGTTTCCTCTATCGGGTTCGGTAGAAAGTGAGCAAGGCAGGTCTCGTTGTTTGCTAATGCTTTGCGGAGGGCTTCCCTTGTTGGTCGCGATAAGTGTAAGAGCTCGAACAAGGTAATCCTTGTTGGGATGTTGGCTAATTGAGCTAACACATCAAATTTAAAAGGACCCTTTGAGATCTCCAGAACATCCTTCTGAGTGCATTACTATAACGGAGTTCTTTCCCCTTAGGATCGTGGGCGGACGCTGGTACCTTATCTACCATATCCTTCTTCGGTCTTGGTGGGACTACTGCTCCTTCAGGGTACTTCTTCAAATACTTTTTTCCTCCACGAGTTCCTGATGTTTGCGCGGGTTGTGTGGTGAACACTGGCTGCTCATCTTTAGAACTGCTGAGGGACGTAGTTTTAACCTCCTCATTAGGAATGACTGACACAGTGTTACAGGATCTTTGCCTAGAGTTAGACTTCTTCGAGTCTGCTGAAGCCCATTGCCCATCTACTAATAGATCAGGATGAACCCATATGACTCCACCTTCAGGGGTGGTATAAGGAACCATACCCTTCTCCTTCTACAGATGAGGATCGAGATTCATAATCCTAGTCTCTGCTTGAGGAATTGGCTTCACACCATTCTGAACTTGAACTTCTGCGAAGTCTCCAAACTGCAACGAGACCATGTTCACTGATACCTTCTTCTGATCCGTCTGAAGAGTTATAACACTTGCATCTAACAAATCTTGAATTTTATCTTTCAAAATATAACATGCCTTGGTCAGGTGGTGCACCATCATGTAGTACATGCAGTAGTTAGGATCATCGGCCCTCAAGACTTCTTCAGGTCACCTCAAATTGGGGAGCTTGATCTTATTCATCTTTATCAAATACTTGAGGATCGAGACAATGTTCTCATCCTTGAAATCATATTTCTTCTGAAAGCGGTTATCAGAAGAATTGTCTTTCTAATTTGTAGCTGATTTAGGGGAAGGGTTGGTATCCACCGCCAAAGTATCTTTCCCTTTTGATTACTTTTGAGGGTTAAAGTTGCCTTTATTCCCTCCGTTTTTAGGATGAGACTCCTGAGGTTCTTCAACCTCTATCCTCTTAAGCATGTTCTCGACCTGCTCTTCCTGCCACATCAAATCCTTCCATGAACGAGCTTTAACAGCACCCATCTTGGATAATATGTTAAGAGAAAGGTTGTTGCGGCACATCTCCATAAGAGTCGCTTCAGAGACTTGATCGCGTGAATGCAACGATCGATTCCTGAATCTTTTGACAAAGTCGCTGATAGACTCTGTCTTCTTCTGCTTTTTGGCCAACAGTGTAGCCATGGACACCTCAGTGTCATCATCAAAGAACCGAGCTAGGAAGAGCTTCTCCAAATCCCTCCAACTTTTGATTGACTTAGGCTCGAGTCTGCGAAACCATTCAAAAGCTACCTCTTTCAGGGTACTGATGAACAGTCTAGTCATAATGGGATCATTCCCCACTATGTGTCCAGTATGTGCCTAGAAATAATAGATGTGCTAGGTAGATGAACCCTTGTTATCAAATTGCACCAAATTGAGTGGCTTGAATTTCGGAGGATATGAGACATTATCCCATTCAGCTGGATAAGGTCTAGCTACCCCCTGTTTTCGGAGAAAGTTGCCTTCATCATTGATTTCATTAAACTTTAGTCGTTACAAATGAATTCAAATAACAAAGAAATAAAAATTACAACTTTCTTGAAAATAAACGCAAGATCCGTTTATCGTCTCTTGCTTGCGTGGGTCTTTGGCCTGTGATGGGGACGTCGATATCCGTGGACTACCTGACACTCAGATCTGTTCCGGAAAAATCGGGTAGAGCTTCGTCGATCCACGAGGAGATCTAGAAGCCTGAAGCGTCTATCTCGGCTAAAACGAGATATCTGCTCTTCTTAGTGATTACCGGCGAAGGGTAATACTAAGGAACGGGCACGGGCGATGAAGAATCTGATGAAGACCTCTCCTCTGTTGAAGCGCTCGACCACTCTTCACTGCAGCAGGGCTTCGCCAACTCTCCAAAAATCCAGATCCTCAAAAATGAGGCCTTAGGGGGCTATTTATAGGCAATGGGAGCACCTAGGGTGCCTAGACACCCCTGGGGTGTCTAGGAAAAGCCTAGACACCCCTGGGGTGTCTCGGCCAAGCCACTTTCCCGAGACACCCCGGGTGTCCCAACTCAGCCTGAGACGCTCCGTTGCGTATGTTTGATTGTTTTCGCCGTAAATTCTTTGTCCGAACTCGGATTTGAGTGATTCCAAGTGCGTTGGATGCTTGACGAGGAGTTCGATCCGTTATGGTGGTTGGACCATCTGTAGAGTGATCAAGACATGAAGGGCATTGTCCTTTTTGTGAACATCGCCGGGTTCCCGATTGGCCCCGGGTCTTCGTTGTTCCGAAATCCTATCAGCTCACGTAGTTCGTCGATTCACTTCAATCGTTCATCGACGTCAATTGGACTCCTGTGGATCGGATAGTGACGTTCATCGTCGCTCTTTAACAAAACGTATCTGGCGAATCCTCCTGTTCTCGTTGCACCGAAATCTGGTAAACCGTTCTTGATTTATCTCAAAGCGATGAACCACTCGATAAGTGCTTTACTAGCACAAGACGATGATAACGGTCATGAACAGGCAGTTTATTACCTAAGTCGTACTTTGGTAGGTGCAGAGTCTCGATATCCGATGATTGAGAAAGAATGCCTCGCATTGGTGTTTGCAATGCAAAAGATGCGGCATTACTTAGTTGGACAGACGATCTATGTTATTTCCAACGTTAATCCAGTACGGGTGTTTATGACGCAACCAGCCTCGATGAATTGGCGGTTAGCAAAATGGGCCATCCTCTTGTCCCAGTACGATTTGCACTTCAAACAGCAAAAGTCAGTTAAGGGACAAGTAGGGTTTCAGATCATCGTGTGTTGACTTTTTGTCGCAACGCGTTGACTGGCGTTGACCTAGGGTTATGTGTTGACCGGCGTCGACCCTAGGGTTTCGAATCGTCAGACGTTGACTTTGGTTGCAACACGTTGACTGGCGTTGACCTAGGGTTACGCGTTGACCGGCGTTGACCCTTAGGGTTTCGAATCGTCAAACGTTGACTCTGGTCGCAACGCGTTGACTGGCGTTGACCTAGGGTTACGCGTTGACTGGCGTTGACCCTTAGGATTTCGAATCGTCAAACGTTGACTCTGGTCGCAACGCGTTGACTGACGTTGACCTAGGGTTACGCGTTGACCGGCGTTGACCCTAGGGTTTCAGTTAATAAGGTGATAACACCGGGAGGTCATACAGTTTCCTCTGGGGTTGGAGTTGTCTTAATCTCCCCAGGAAAGCATGTGATGCCTCGGGCTTACTCATTAACTAGTCCGTGCTCTAATAACGTTGCCGAATACAATGCGCTTCTCATTGGACTCAGTTTCGCCTGCAACGCGTTGACTGACGTTGACCTAGGGTTACGCGTTGACCGGCGTTGACCCTAGGGTTTTGAATCGTTAAACGTTGACTTTGATCGCAACGCGTTGACTAGCGTTGACCTAGGGTTACGCGTTGACCGGCGTTGACCCTAGGGTTTT
>NC_033803.1:52535921-52562549 GCF_001876935.1 Asparagus officinalis | reverse complement strand
ATCTCGAAGCTTTTGGGGATTCGCAATTGATAGTCAACCAAGTCCGTGGAGAGTATGAAGTCAGGAACCCAGACTTGATCCCATACCATCAGGAAGCCATCAGAATGGCAGAATCTTTTGAAGAATTCTTTATCGAATACATTCCTCGCCTCCAGAACACTGGCGTTGACCTAGGGTTACGCGTTGACCGGCATTGACCCTAGGGTTTTGAATCGTCAAACGTTGACTCTGATTGCAACGCGTTGACTGGCATTGACCTAGGGTTATGCATTGATCGGCGTTGACCCTAGGGTTTCGAATCGTCAAACGTTGACTCTGATTGCAACGCGTTGACTGGCGCCCATCATCGACTACGTCCAATACGGTATCCTGCCAGAGGATGTAAAAGAAAGAGAATCAATCCGCCGAAGAGCGCCAAGATTCTTCTATAATATCGAGACCCATACATTATACCGTAGAGGGTACGATGGCTTATTACTCCGATGCCTTTCGAACAAAGAAGCAGAGGAAGTTCTTAAGGAAGCGTACGAAGGAGAATGTGGTGCGCATCAGCCCGGTCCTAAACTGTACGACCGCATCAGAAGAATGGGGTATTTCTGGCCAACGACGTTGACCGGCGTTGACCCTAGGGTTTCGCGCATCGAATGTTGATTGGTGTCGATTTTCATCAAGACATTCAATAATCGACGAAAACGGGCGAATTCGGGCTTAACATGGGCGTACGAGGACAAAACGAGACCTGAGACACCCGTGGGTGTCTCAACCTTGGCCGAGACACTCTTGGGTGTCTCGGTTCTAGGGCCGAGACACACCCCCCCATCTTTCCTTTTTTTTGTTTCCCTTTTTTTTAGCTTTCTCCCTTGTTTTGGCTTTATTGCCTCTTTTGTTTTCCCCCTTCTTTTCAAATTTTCAAAAGAAAAATCCCTCTCAAACTCTTTCTCCTTCCTCCATACACCATTATTTCTTTTCTTTCAAGACTCCTTAACCCATTCTAAAATTTCAGATTTTTTTGGTGCTCCCCCTTGGCTGAAATTCTCCTCTCCTCAAAGCTAGGGTTCTTCATCTTCAAGCTCAAGAGAGTTTCTTGATTTGGTAAGTAACAAGACGATCATTAAGATCCTGTCCAAGCTCGTGAAAACCAATAAACGAGACTGGGACGACAAACTCAGTGAGGCACTCTGGGCTTACCGCACCACCATACGCACGCCTACGGGAGCTACCCCGTATTCGCTAGTATACGGATGTGAAGCTGTGCTATTCCCCTTCACAACTCTTTTCTTTTTCAAGAAAGGTTGTAACTTTATGCTTGTAATGGGGATACAATATGAATTCACACACCAAGATCCTAACTTTTTATTCTCATGATGATGGGTTGTGAGTATGCACAAGTATTTGGGGGTTTTTATGCAAAACTAGTAATAGGGCCGAAATTGGGGGTTTTATGCAAACATGCACTATGGCCGAATTTTGGGGGGCTTTTATGTAAAAGTGGACTGAAATTTGTAGGGGTCTTTATGTAAAATGGGACTGAACCAAGAAGAAAGGTAAATTCGAACCCAAATGGGAAGGACCATTTGTAATAGACACAGTCTATTCAAACGACGCATATCGCCTGATTACTCCAGATGGCGCCAGGCAATTAATGCCAATAAATGGGAAGTTCCTGAAAAAGTACTATCCTTAGTACATTCAGGATTTTTGGATTGCATGTCCATTTGGTCGAAAATTTGAGGGGTGCTTTATGCAAGAAAACTAATGTTGTTTGAAGGGTTTATTTGCAAAAAGCAACCCACAAAGTGTAGAGGGGTTCATTTGTAAAAGGGCTGAAATTTAGGGCTGAAATTCCAAAGTTTAGACTACAACCCGATAATCAAAGTTTTGATAAGGGTACGTGGACGTTAAATTGAAATTTGTGAAAGGGTCTATATGCAAAATTGGCTCAATTCTACAAAAGGGCTCATTTTCCACCACCAAAATCCCTCACTGATCAGTTTCAATTGACAGTGAGTCCACCAAAAGTGTCCATTTGGCCCTCTTGACTCTTTCCATAGACAAGAGGTCCATTTTCATTTCGGAGTCCCCTTTTGATAAACGAAAGAACTCCCTTCTCTTTCTCTCTGGTCAAGCCTTACCATGGTTATAGCCAAAGTTGGAATTCCACTTCGATAAACGAAGAACCCATTTTCAGTTTAGATAACCCCTAGACTTCAATTATGAAATCCTATTTATACATAGGATTTTAATTAAAGTTCTTAATTTCCCTTTTAAATTTCGCGTATTCATATTTTAGATTGTGCCTGACTTGCTGCTTTTCATTGCAGATTTTCAATGTCTCTACGCCGACCTCGACCTCGAAGGAGTCGTTCTCATTCACAGCACAGCGAGGAAGAGGTTCCCGCGACATCTTTCCCCGTGGCCTCTTTCTTTGGGGGTGAGAATTTATATTTTCCGTATCCCTGATTGACCTCTTCGCGGGTCATGACCCCGCACTGATCATTTCCAAAATTTGTCAATCTAGGATTCATCCTAGGAAGTTTATCCCGAATCCTAAGTAGGGATAAGTCCGCGCCTAACACGCGCTACCGGTTTAGTCTTTTTCCGCACAAAAAGACACCAGAGTTCGATTCTGGGGTATTCTATCCTGAAATCTAAGCAAGGATAAGTCTGCGCTTAATCCGCGTTGCCGGTTAGTTCTTAACCGTCAAAAAAGAACACACGTCCACATATTCAACATTATGGCAGATCGTTATTAATAACATCGAAATCCATGCTTTACACGCATGGGGAATGTCATCCTGAATCCTAAGAAAGGATATGCCGACGCTTAACAGATGTATACCGTTCTTCCAGTGTAGGACACTCAAAATCGTCTCTCCAATTATTCCGTGAATGAGCTTATCGTTCTTCTTACGAGATGGATTTTCTGACTCTACCCTTGTGCTTTATTGCAGTAGAGTTTCCTGCGGACAGCCTTCCTCCTCACGCCAATACTGGTTGTAGCCGGGAGGTCTTCTCTTCAGCTTCCCTCAGGCAGGCCGTTAGTCCACTCCCTCGGTTTGACAGAGATCGCTCAGACGAATCTTGTCATTTGATACGGGAAGGAGGGCGTCATTGTTTGCGCCAGCTTATCACGGATGCCACCTTCACTGCGGATTCTTCCTCTACTCAGGCTTTAAAGAAGCCGAGTTTCCTGTTCGGAGATCAAGTCGAGGATCCTGCTACGCTGACCCTTACCGAGGAACACTGGCTGACTCTCGACGAAGGGGCTGTCTTGTACATTCCCTCCATTCCGCGTCAATATTCTTTCAGTCACTTGAAGGGATAGGCCGTGGAGCAACAGATGTCTTGGCACCTTACTGATGATGCTGAGCGAGTTCAGTGTGGATATGCCTCTATTTCAAACGGAATGAGGAATCATAATAAAGATAAAGATAAAAACCAGTTCCATTAAGAGAATCAAATGTTGAAGTTTTCAGCAAATAAAATCATACATCAAGCCCATGGCTAAAGACCTGCTGACTAAACTCAGATAGCTTCTCATCATAAGCTCGCCTAAGCTCCTCCTGCAACTCAGCTCTGATAGACTCTTCTAGCCAAGGGGTGGTGGGCACGCATGACCAGTTTTGTCTTAGCGCGTTGGGAGAGGGATCTGAAGAGCAGTGGGTTGTATGCACCTATACGAGCCACCATGTACGGAATCCCAGTCAGCTGTCGCCATTTCTTGGCTTTGCTGGAGACCTACATGCCTGACAGCAACACCTTTCTGACCAGCGGTGGTGAGTTAGGGTTGGCCTTGCATGAGATGCATCAGGTTTCTGGTCTTCCGATGGGGGATTGTCCATATCAGGAGTATTTTCCCTCGAACCAGCAGTTGGAGTGTATGAAGAAAGATACTCCCGATATGTATGACACACTCTGGGATCTTACCTGTCACTATTATACCTCCTTGGTCCAGACTTCTCATCTAGCGAAAAGGAAGAGGCAGATCAGCTTGAAGCAGTTTGCTAGCTATTTGTCCCAGAACTTGGAGGGTAATTCCAGCGAGCCCATTCGTGAATTAGACGTGTTGACCCCTACCGCAATTAATGAGTTGTTGGAGAAGGCTGAGGCTCGTTCTTACACCATTGCCAGTGCTGAGGGAGCTTTTCCTGCGGGAACCAAGTTTCGTTCTTTTCTCTGCCGTGCACAGAAGTCCATTGGGCCCCGGACTCTACTAGCAGGCTACCTTGCCCTTTGGTTGAAGAAATGCGTTGTCCCGTACCAGCCTTCAGACGCTCTACCTATCGAGGTGCTCTTCCCTACAGTTCAGCTAGCTTACGGGAGAGAGCTTTCCCTTCTCCCAGCGATGGTTGCTGGCATCCATTGCGGGCTTAGGTGTCTAGTCAGCAGTTTTACACAGATGGGTTCTGAACCATCGGCTGAGCTTATTTGTCCGAAGGTCGAGCTTCCTTATGTATATCTGATGGCGTGGCTCGTTCTTCACCGTCCTGACTTAATGTCGGCGCCCAGCGTTGTTGATGTCCCCGTTCCTTTCATGCAGCTGTTGGAGAAGAGCAGATGGCTCGGGAACAAATTCAGTGATGTTCAACGAGAGCTTCGAGTCCGTAAGAGCTGGGAGTTCTTCAAGTGTTTTCCTCACTTTTCAGGTCGCTATGGCGACGTGCTGATTGACGATATAGGCGTAAGCCGCTGACCACTTTCCTCAGTTGCAAGTGGTTCCTTTCCGCCTATGAATCCATAGGTGTGAGGAGCCTTTCAGAGTTACAGTCCGAGTACTCAGTCCGGGCTGCTATGATGGCTGCTCGCAGGGCTAAGCTTGCTCAGAAGCGGAGAAAGGGGTATGCCAAATCTCTTCTCACAGATGATGAAGAGCTCCTTCCTACGGGTGACGACGACGAGACCTCCGAGGAAGAATATGTGGAGGTAGATACCGATAGAGGAGAACTCGATACTGGTTTGTCCCGCTTCTTTGATTTTCCTTCTCCATTCTAATTGGTATAAACGACAGCTCTTGTTTGTTTAATGAAATGACCATTGTCACTTTAGGTAGGACAGTCGACGATCATGAGTCGCCAGCTCCTACACACGTTGAAACGTGTGACAAGCCTGTGCATGACCGACCCGTTGGTCCTAGGAGGGTTGATGCCCCGAAAAGGAAGAAGACCGCACATAAACCCCACGACGGTCAGCGTCCTTATGGAGTAGACTTAGGGAGCACTGTCGATGGAGAGGAAGGTAACATTTATTTTTATTACTTTAAGGTGATTTACCTTTTGGGATTCGTGACCATGTTTTATGCTCCATGGTTCTTCGAAGAGGGCGAACTCCCACCGGGTCCGGTATCTCCTGGATCTGATAACATGGATTGCTTTATGTAGCAGATGTGCGACGCCGTTCATGACGGGTCTCTGGGCATTGATCTAAACATTGATCTTGGGCAAGTGAATAGTGTGGAGTCCACCGTCCCGTATTCAGGTATATTTACATCCAATGATACCCTCCTCAAGCATGGGGAAGGAAGATCTTCTGTTTTTGCTGCAAGTATTTTTTTTTTTTGAGCTTCCCTCATCTTCCAACATTCAGGTTACCCTGCAGATGTCGCGATGGGAAGGGCAGCTGAGGATGGAGCCTATCATGATGTAGGTTTCGAGGAGAGGGGGTGTGCTCCTGTACCCAGCTTCTCGAAACCTGATGCTGGCTTATTAGCTGACATGCTGGCTGAACAGACTACCAGAGGAACCGAGAGACCATTCTTTGGGAGTGATTCATCCATAGGTATATCTCTGATTCCCTTCATCTTGCTTGATCTTTTGTTTGACTAACGAAGGATTAATGTTACAGCGCCAACCATTGGGATTAGTCCAATATCGATTCCTGGCATATCTAGCTTGCCTCGGAGTGACGGACTCGCAGGTACGCATACGATTTAGGGATATCGTACTTCTCTATGTTTATCTGACTTTTGACTAATATATGAGAGTGCAATCATAGGACCAGCCACCGGGACTAATTCTCTTATGACTCCTGGCATTCCCCAGATACCTACGGATGATGGACCTACAGGTATGCAGATGACCTTATCATCCCAATCCTCTTTATTTGTCTAAATTTTCATTTTGACTAATAAAGAAGTGCAACTATAGGACCAGCCGCTTGGGCCGATACCCTTATGACTCTTGGCATTCCCGCTGCATCTGAGGACGGTGGGATTGCAGGTATGCATACGATCTTCTTGTCCCGATTCTCCTTATTTGCCCAAATTTCCATTTGACTAATACCGGAGTGTAACTATAGGACCGTCCGTTGTGCCTGATACTACTACAGTTCCCGGGGCTGAAAGTTTGCATAGAAGTGGCGTCTCCCCGCCCTTGCCGAGTGGTATGAGCAATCTGCCTGCAGGGGTTGATATACCTTCCATGACCACTTCTGCCGCTATCTCAGAGCCTGTCGGACCTCAGTCTGAGGGGACCTCCGTTGGCGTTGGTATGCTCGGAATTTGCCCTTTGAATTTCCTTATCGTATTCGATAATCCACTGAACTTCTATGTTGTTGCTTGTAGGATCTCGATCCTCTCTATATGAGCGTGTCCGCGCCCTTTTGGTCGATACCGATCCTGACAGAGACATTTTTCGCACAGACCTTGGCTTCTTCACTGCCTTTTATAACGGCATGATCGAGAAACTTCTTCATAGAGGATACGGCTACGATCAGTTCAGGCGTTCCTTTTCTCGCCACATGATGATGATGAGGGAAGAAGGATACCCGGAATTGGACGATTCCTTCACCACTGATTTCGCTGTCCTGGAGTCAGAGATCCGAGAGTTGAAGAAATTGGAGATTAATGGGGCTTCTTCTTTCGTGTCCTCTCAGCTGGAGCATAGGCTGGCACAGTGGCGCGACCTGAGATCTTCTATCGGATGCGAGCTTCAGTCACATGAGAGCTCCGTTGCGCAGCTAATGGCTACCGTAGCGAGGAAAGATACGGATAGAGCCGAGCTACTCCGCTCTTTGGACTCGAACCGCGAGGAAGAGACTAGGTTGAAAGAGGCCTTGAAGTGCGCCGAGGAATCCGCTGCTCTTATTGCAGATGACCTGGTTGGACTAGAGCGTTCTCGTGACCAGGCACTAGAGAAGCTAGGATCTACCCAGGAGAGACTGATGAAGCTGAAGAGTGAAGCCGCGGAGATTTTAAGCAATTCTGAAGAATCTGCTCGAGCTGATCTGCAGGCAGAACTCGAGCGGAGTTATGTAGATAGACTCTTTAGTTTAAAGTCTCATATCCTCGACCGCCAACTGCCTTCGGGCTAACGAGCTTTTTATTGTATGCTTTTGACTCGGTCTATTAATAGAAACTCCACATCTGCTTCTTTTGTGATTTTTTTTTGTATTTATTCTGAATGACAGATTTATGGGATTTTTGGCAAACCCCCAGCCATCAACGGGTTTGAAATGTCTTTACCGATTACCGTTTGAAATCGGACTAGCATGTGAATTATTAAACCCGTTTCACATGTAACGTTGTGCTAAGAAAATCGCTTTTCTTAGACTTGATGCTATGATTTTGAATACATAGACTTAACCATTTTTTATAGGGAAAAGGCACCCCGCACCACGTATTAGGTGGTGACTTATCCCTTCTTAGGCTTCGGGATAAAATTCCCCAAGTTTTGACCTTGGTGTCTTCTTCAATCGGTAAAAGACTAAACCGGCCACGCGTGTTAGGCGTAGACTTATCTCTATTTAGGAGTTGAGATAAAATTCCCCGTGCACTGAGCGCGCGGATCGGAAGTTGAGGATTGTGTCTTTTCTAAGAGCAAAGACAGACTGAGAAATGGGAGAGGAAGAATTTTATATTCTATCTCCCGGTGCTGAAGAGGAAGAATTTTATATTCTATCTTCAATTGGAAAGGAAACGGGAGAGGAAGAATTTTATATTCTATCTCCCGGTGCTGAAGAGGAAGAATTTTATATTCTATCTACAGCTTAACTTTTATAGGATTGGTCATTCGATCCAAAAAGAGTCCCTCATTTATTGAGGGGAAATTCCGATTTCGACCCTAACTTTTATAGGTTTGGTGGAAAAAGGAACAAAGGCGGATTTTCGTTTATCGAAAAGGAATGACTCGGCCTTAGTCTTAACCATTCGTAGGTTTGACTAAGCGAGATCGGGAACAATCCTAACTTTTATAGGTTTGACTGTTCAAATTGAAAGTGGATCTCTCGTTCATGGAAGGAATCGAGAGAGGAATTTGGCTTTGGCCCTAACTTTTATAGGTTTGACCAGAAAGCAAAGAAAGTGGAATACAGGTAGCAAAGAAAGTGCCAACTCGTATTATCACTCAAAGGGAGACTTTAATGCTAGGTGATCAGGACCTGGCACGTTGAGTCTGAGAAATGCCAACGACGGGCAGATGGAAATGTTGGTGGATCCACTGTCGTTTAATTTGATCAGCGGATGGTTTGGTGAGGAAAGATTAACCTATCAGAGGATTGGATCTCATCTCACAAAAATAACTCATAAGAGTTAGAGAATTTTGATAAAAATAAGAAGAAACATTCTGACATTCAGAGTTCGAACGTAGATCAATTCTACAATGACTGGGTTATCCCTAAGAATACCCATGTGGCATTCTTCTGGGAACTTCCCGATACATTGGTTATCCTGAAGATACTAAGGATAGTATTTTTTCAGGAACTTGCCGTTTATCGGCATCATAAGCCGGTCACCGTCCTTGGTGACAAGGCGATATGCGCCACTCGAGTAGACTGTCTCCACTACGAATGGTCCCTCCCATTTGGGTTCAAATTTACCCTTCTTCTTGGAGTTAAGGATCATAGGCCGCCTTTCAGCTAGAACCAAATCCCCTTCTTTGAAACTCCTTTGTCGAACCTTTTTGTCGAAGGCTCGAGAAATTCTAGCTTGGTAAAACTCAATATGCTGTTGAGCTACCAGGCGCTCTTCATCGAGCTTCTCGAGTTCTTCGAGGCGCTTCTGATGTTGTTCTTCGGTCGACATCTGGGTTGAAAGAGCGATCCGAAGAGATGGGATTTGAATCTCCAGTGGAAGAACAGCTTCACATCCGTATACGAATACGGGGTTGCTCCCGTCGGTGTGCGCACCGTGGTCCGATAGGCCCATAGAGCCGCGCCAAGCTTGTCATCCCAGTCTCGTTTATTAGTCTTCATGATTTTTGACAAGAGTTTGATGATAGTCTTATTGAAGGCTTCAGCTAATCCATTTGCTGTAGGATTATAAGCCGTTGACGAGATATCCTGAATTTTAAACTTTTCGCAGAACCTTATGAAGGCGTTGCTGACAAACTGAGGACCGTTGTCATGTATGATTCGTCTTGGAACACCATACCTATAGATGATATGGTGCTTGATGAATGCAATGACATTACTCGTTTTAACTTCTCTGAGTGGAACTGCTTCAGCCCATTTGGAGAAGTAATCGGTAATTGCCAGGATGAACCGGTCGCCTTTGACTGATGGGGGATTTATAGGGCCAACAATATCCATTCCCCAAGTCTCGAACGGCCATGACATAACCGAAGGATGCAGATGCTCCGGAGGTAGGTGCATATAATTCCCGTGTATTTGACATGCGTTACACTTTCGGGCATGTGCAATTGCATCACTCATCATGGAAGGCCAAAAATACCCCATTCTTCTGATGCGATCGTAAAGCTTGGGACCAGGTTGGTGTGCGCCACCCTCCCCTTCATGCGCCTCCCTAAGGACCTCTTCAGCTTCTTTGGTTGATAGGCAACGCAATAGCAAACCATCGTACCCCTGCGCCTCCCTAAGGACCTCTTCAGCTTCTTTGGTTGATAGGCAACGCAATAGCAAACCATCGTACCCCCTGCGGTACAACATTCGATTCTCTGTGTTATAGTAGAATCTTGGTGCTCTTCGTCGGATTGACTCTCTTTCCTTCACATCTTCTGGCAAGATTTCATGCAAGACGTAGTCGATGATGGGGAAACGCCAATCTCGTGGTTCGAACTCGACTTGAGTAGCGTGCACTTCTTGAACCTCTTCTTCCTTGGCATCTTCATTGTAAAGCGGTACTAGGAGTTGGTGAGTCCTTACCGTAATGAACTGTTCTGTCTCAGGAGGCTGCGCCAATGATACGGTTAATGCTGCTAACGCGTCTGCATAAGTATTCTGTAGCCGTGGAATATGTTCGATAAAGAATCCTTCGAATGATTCCGCTATCTCCACTGCCATCTTATGGTATGGAATTAAATCTTGACTTCGGACTTCATATTCTCCCTGAACTTGTTTAACTATCAGTTAAGAATCGCCAAAGGCTTCGAGGTACTCAACCCCCAGTTCTTTAGCGAAACTGAGTCCTATGAGTAATGCATTATATTCGGCTACATTATTTGAGCACGGTTCGGTCAATGAGTAAGCTCGAGGCATCACGTGCTTTCCTGGGGAAACTAAGACAACTCCCACTCCAGAAGAAATCTTAGAACTTCCAGGAGCACCTGTGACAATAGCTGCTCAGGAAGCGCCATCGAAGTACAAACGCCATACTTGTTGGTGTGAAGTTGCGTTGACTTCGTGGGCTTCATCGGGTAGATCGTCATATATCTCGGCGGTGTACGTAGTTGGATTAGCTGCCAGGAGATCACAGATGGCCTGCCCTTTTACTGACTTCTGTTGTTTAAACTGTAAGTCGTATTGGGACAAGAGTAAGGCCCATTTTGCTAATCGCCAGCTCATGGAAGCTGGTTGAGTCATGAATACTCGAACCGGGTTCACTTTAGAGATGACATAAATGGTCTGCCCGACCAGATAATGCCGCATCTTCTGAATAGCGAATACCAAGGCGAGGCATTCTCTCTCAATCATAGGATATCGAGATTCGGCGCCTACCGTGGTTCGGCCACGCGTGTTAGGAAATAATATACTGAATAGCAAATAATATACTGCATGCTCATGACCGTTATCGTCATCTTGTGCAAGCAATGCACTTAATGAGTGGCTCGTTGCCTTGACATAAATCAAGAACGGTTTGCCCGATTTCGGTGCAACGAGTACAGGAGGTTTCGAGAGATATTCTTTGATACTCTCGAATGCCTTTTGACAAGCGTCATCCCATACAAAAGACACGCCCTTCTTTGCGAGCTTGTTATCACGACTTTTCACGACCAGATCATCTACGTAGCATTCAACAGTCTTTCGGAGATGATCCTGAAAGATCTTTGACATAGCTCGTTGATATGTAGCACCTGCATTCTTTAAGCCGAAGGGCATAACTGTGTAGCAGAAGACGCCGAGAGGCGTTCTAAATGCGGTATGCTTTTCATCATCTGGATGCATCTTTATTTGGTTATAACCAGAGAAACCATCCATGAAAGACATCCTCTCGAACCCGCACGTATTGTCGATGATAACATCCGTGATGGGAAGGGGAAAATCATCTTTCGGGCAAGCAGCGTTGAGGTCTCTAAAGTCAATACAGACCCTAATCTTTCCGTTTTTCTTAAGGACCGGGACAATATTGGCAAGCCATTCTGGATGTTGCTCTTCCCTAATGTGTCTTCATAATTCCAGGCGAACACATCGATGTACTCCCTGATAAGAGAGATTAACTCTTCTTTCTCTTCGGATAGGAGACTGTCTCTAATGAATATCGGCTTCGGATTTTCTTCACTTCCCATAGTCACTTGGACTACTTGATCTTCGGTAGGAGGTTCTCTCTATTCAAACCTATCACCGTACTGCATGTTTAAGTGATGAACCCATGGATCTTTCCATGTCGGCATCTGGTCGTCTTCCTCTATTGTGGTAGGATCGACCGTAACCATGTTCGACGTCAACTTTTTGAACATTTCACCGATACTAGTATCGGAATCCCAAGCTGAAGAATCGGATGAGCATCCGTTTCTAGCTTTGTTAGCAATTTGATCGATGACTTGCCAGCAACATAACGCGTAACCCTAGGTCAACGTCGATCAACGCGTTGTTTGCGGAAAAAGTTGCTGTATTCATTGCTGCATTCATTACAACTTCAATCGTTACAATGAAATAAAAAGATAGCCTTTTTATAAGACCGGTACACAATGAAAACAAAAGAAATACAACTCTTTTCAAACAAACGCAAGATCTGTTTGTCATCTCTTGCTTGCGTGGGTCTTTTGCCTGTGACGGGGATGTTGATATCCGTGGACCACCGGGGCACTCAGATCTGGTCCGAGAAAATCGGGCAGAGCTTCGTCTATCCGCGGAGGGATTTAGAAACTTCTGATCCCGAAAAATCGGACAGAGCTTCGTCGATCCGCGGGGGATCTAAGAAGCTATGAAGCTTATATCTCGGCTAAAGCGAGACACCAGCTCTACTTAGTATCACCGCTAAGGGGCAATACTAAGGAAAAGAAAGAAAGGGAATGAAGAAGAAGGCTCCTTTGCTGCAGAAGACTCGCTCACTCCTCGATCCGGCAGGGCTTCGCCTAGGCTCTCCAAAACTCCTCTCCTCCCTCTCTAGCCTTGCTCCAAGACCAAGAAAATCCAGCCCTTTGAAATGAAGGCCTAAGGGGCCTATTTATAGGAAACCAAGAGGGGGGGTGGTAAAAGGTGAGGACACCCCCTTGGGGTGTCTTGGCGGCCAAGACACCCCTTGGGGTGTCTCGGCCAGGCCAGACACCCCTCGGGTGTTTCGAGCTTGCCGAGACTCCGTTTAGGTGTTTTGTGGGTGTCTCGGCTTGGCCGAGACACCCCTGGGGTGTCTTGGTTCCCCAAACCCCCCCCTCGGGTGTTTCGAGCTTGCCGAGACTCCATTTGAGGTGTTTTGTTGGTTCCCCTGTATATTCTTCGTCCGGATTCGGATTTGAGTGATTCCGGGTGCGTTGGATGCGCGACGAAGAGTTTGACCCGCTCTGGTGATTGGATTATCTGTAGAGTGGTCGAGGCATGAAGGGCGTTGTCCTTTTTGTGAACAGTGCCGGGCTTCCCGATTGGTCCGGGTCTTCGTGATTCCGAAGTCCTATCCGCTCATGTAACTCGTCGATTCACTTCAGTCGTTCGTCGACGTCGATTAGGCTCATGTGGATTGGATGGTGACGTTCATCGTCGCTCGTTAACACTGAACCGGTTGTGGAGAACTATAGG
Source organism: Asparagus officinalis (assembly GCF_001876935.1). Lineage (NCBI taxonomy): Eukaryota > Viridiplantae > Streptophyta > Magnoliopsida > Asparagales > Asparagaceae > Asparagus > Asparagus officinalis. Next base: position 52,549,427 of record NC_033803.1, on the reverse strand, counting down.
CAATTTTTGATGCCTACAGATACCCCCTCCAAAGTGTTCCTGACTCGTTTCTTTTATAGAAGAGGCTGGAATACTTTGGATGTGATTGATCTGGCCTTCAGTCGGCGTAGTTAGCTTCAACTCTTGACTCTTTCGATTTTCGATCTATCCGATGCTTTGACGAATAGCCGAGGTTCTTCCGGCGCTGCGTTTATCGTCTGGCCGTCGTCGGAGTCTCGAGTCTGCAGCTGATGAATTGAGTTTGGCTCGTGTCATTGAGTTGACTTTGAACTACCTCCGCCACATTGTGCTGGCTTAGGGTTCTGAATCACTGGGGGTTGACTTTTTGTCGCAACGCGCTGTCCGGCGTTGACCTAAGGTTACGCGTTGACCGGCGTCCACCCTAGGGTTTCGAATCGTCGAACGTTGACTTTGGTTGCAACGCGTTGACTGGCGTTGACCTAAGGTTACGCGTTGACCGGCGCTCACCTTAGGGTTTTGAACCGCGTGGGTTGACTTTCGTCGTCACGTGTTGACTTTCGTCGTCACGTGTTGACTTTTGTCGCAACGCGCTGTCCGGCGTTGACCTAAGGTTACGCGTTGACCGGCGCTCACCTTAGGGTTTTGAACCGCGTGGGTTGACTTTCGTCGTCACGTGTTGACTTTCGTCGTCACGTGTTGACTTTTGACGCAACGCGCTGTCCGGCGTTGACCCAAGGTTACGCGTTGACCGGCGTCCACCTTAGGGTTTTGAACCGCATAGGTTGGCTTTTGTCGTCACGTGTTGACTTTCGTCGTCACGTGTTGACTTTTGTCGCAACGCGCTGTCCGGCGTTGACCTAAGGTTACGCGTTGACCGGCGTCCACCTTAGGGTTTTGAACCGCTGGAAGTTGATGTGTGAAGTTCACCCCTATTTTCAACCGTCGGCGCGGGAAAATCAACTTTTGTGGAAACATTGGGGGGTAAAAGAAATGATTCGTGGTATCAAACTGTCGCGCGGGGGTCAAAACTCGGGCAAAACACCCTTGGGTGCCTCGGCAAGGCCGAGACACCAAAGGGGTGTCTCGGCATTGCCGAGACACCCATGAGGTGTCTCGGCAAAGCCGAGACACCCTTGAGGTGTCTCGGTTTTGCCGAGACACCTAGTGGTGTCTCCCCCCTAGCGGTCCCCTCCGTTTGCTTATGGTCCCCTCCATTCGAAATAGCCCTTTTCACACTTGAATTTTCAAGAGAGAGGTTTATGGTCCCCCCCATTTGAAATAACCCTTTTCACACTTGAATTTTCAAGAGAGAGGTTTATGGTCCCCCCCATTTGAAATAACCCTTTTCACACTTGAATTTTCAAGAGAGAGGTTTATGGTCCCCCCCATTTGAAATAACCCTTTTCACACTTGAATGGGTGTCTCGGCCATGGCCGAGACACCCCTGGGGTGTCTAGGCTTTTCCTAGACACCCCCGGGGTGTTTCGCCACGCCGGGACTCCGTTTAGGTGTATTAGTTGTTTCCTCTGTATATTCTTCGTCCGGATTCGGATTTGAGTGATTCCGGGTGCGTTGGATGCGCGACGAAGAGTTTGACCCGCTCTGGTGATTGGATTATCTGTAGAGTGGTCGAGGCATGAAGGGCGTTGTCCTTTTTGTGGACAGTGCCGGGTTTCCCGATTGGTCCGGGTCTTCGTGATTCCGAAGTCCTATCCGCTCTCGTAACTCGTCGATTCACTTTAGTCGTTCGTCGACGTCGATTAGGCTCATGTGGATTGGATGGCGACGTTCATCGTCGCTCGTTAACACTGAACCGGTTGTGGAGAACTATAGGCAATTTTCGATGCCTACAATCGGGTTTTCCCTTCGGTACATAGGCCATTCGAGGTGGAACTCGCGGACCTCGACCGAAGCAAAGACCTTCTCCAAGTGTGAAGTCATACCCATACTTCTCCATTAGATCGCGCGCTTTTGCGTCATATCTAAATAGATGAGGGGCAGGTTTATCTTCATCGTCTTCTTCTTCTAAGAAGTGATCGGGTATCGGAGCTTCTTTTCCTTTGCCGTAGACGACTTCTTTTCCACCCCCTATTCCCGCGGGGATGACAAGTGTTGCTCCGCATGGATCTTGTACCTGCTTTTTCGTCATGCAAAATGATTAAAGAGGCATATACAAATCAGGGTTATCATAAAGCTCTTTAGTGACATTATCAAGACGCATCGAGTACTCTAAATCATCGTTTATTGATAGTTCTTCGGCAAGTTGCCAATTACAACTGCTTTTCGATGATTTATCATCGTTAAGATTGATTACAATGGGTACAATGTCATTAAGTACAAAACCACCATCATAATAAAACGCGGATTCGGTGTCAGCTTCATCTCCACTGTTCGTTCCTTGGGCCGGTGATTCAGTATCGGATTCAGCGCCGTATAGAAGGGAATCGGTGAAATAGTTCTCCATTATTTGAGTCCACGTACTTGAGGCATTGATGCAGAGTTGACGGGACTATAAGGTTACCGTGGATCCAAGGTCGACCCAACAGTAAGTTATAGGACGTTTCTGCGTCAATCACATAGCAGGTAACTTCTGATTTTAAATCCCTGATCTGGCATTTGATTCGGATCTTCCCCAAGGCTCTGGACCCGCTGGTGTTGAATCCATAAATCGTAGTGCCGGTGGAGGCTAGTTTGCTAGTCGGGATTCCAAGATGATGCATCAGTCGGAATGGCATGATGCTAACAGCAGAACCCGGATCAACTTGGATCCGGTTGACCATGCTGGAGCCAATGTGCCCGGTGAAATATAATGGTCGATCATGCTTTGAGTTCTTCGTCTGCATGTCTTCTTTGGTAAAAGATATGCACGGAAAATGATGTGCCGCGAGATTGCAGTGTTGAGCTGACGGTTCTGGTCCTTCAGGAGATGGCTTGATTCGAGTTAAGAAAGCTTCAGAGTCGCTCAAGGCCTCTTGTAATGCTTTCCTTGTATCCTTTGAAAGACGCAAACTGCGCCATGATGTCAAAATGGGGCGGAGAGCTTGCATTTCCCGGTTTGTCTCTCCCAATCGGGTGATTGAATCGAGACTGCCTCGGGTTTTGAGCTTCTTGACGTAAAGGCTCTTTTCCTTTCTCCTTCTGCTGGACTTTCTCTGTAGCTACAGGTGTTGGGGGAATTGCTGCTATTCCCAGTTCTGCCAATGTTTTGGAAGGAGCGGTTTTGGTGCCTAATTGCTCGGAAGCATCCGGGTATTTGTAGTGATACTCATTCCCACTTCGGGTTGCAAAGACCTCCTGTTCATCTTCAGAAAGCGGGAAGGCGGGAATTTCTTCGTCATCTTCTCCTGGAATAGCAGAAGCTCCATAACAAGACTTACCTTTTCCTTTTGACTTTTTCTTGGAAGAGGTTCCAGTCCATTGTTCATCTCCGATCAAATCTGGATGAACCCAAAGAATCTCACCATTAGGGGCTGTGTGTGGCACAAGTCCTTTCTGGCGCTGCTTGTGAGGATCATCGTTCACCGTCTTCACTGCTGCCTTTATTACTGGCTCAAGCTGGAACCAGTTCAAGGGAGCAGAACCGAAAGCAATTGATACTGCATTTGCCCCTACTCTCTTCTCCTTCGGCTGCTTCATGGTGATGACCCCGACATCGATTAGAGCTTGGATCTTGTCCTTAAGGGCATAGCACGTCTTGGTAGGATGGTGCACCGCTCTATGAAATGCGCAGTATTTTGGATCATTGATTCTCTTGGCATCTTCCTGATCCTGGATTGGAGGCAATTTGATCTTGTTATTCTCAATGAGGTACTTGAAGATACCGGGAACTTCATCCTCTTTGAACGAATAAACTTTCGGAAACTTCGGCTCCGAGGCTTTTGGCTTCTGGGTCTGCTATTGCCACCTTGATTGTTGAGGCACCTTTTACTGCTGCTGTTGTGGTTGCGCTTGCACCTCGAACGTTTGATTCGCGTTCACGGCATTTGCATGTGCTTTTCCTTTCCCCTTAGGGACAAAATTTGGTTGCGGAGCATTATTTGTTATTTGACCCCTTTCCGCCTTCTTCCTTTTGAGGAATCGTTCGGCTCGTTCTCCTCACACCTTCAGATCCTTCCAGGTCTTCGACGGTGCCATTCCCATGGCTTCCAGGATGTCCAATGAAAGATTGTTATGACAGGTCTCGAGGATGAAATCTTCGCTGACCGGATCCCTACAATTCATTGCTTTATTCCGGAACCTCTTCACAAAGTTTTCGACTGTCTCACCATTCTTCTGCTTCTCATCAAACAAAGTGCCGATTAAGACTTCAGTGTCGTCGTCGAAGAAGTTCGTCAGAAACATGTCCTCCATGTCGTCCCAACTACTGATGCTCCCCGGATTGAGGCGACGATACCAATCGAAGGCCGCTCCGCGAAGAGTGCCAACGAATGACCGTACCATCAAGGGTTCATTGCCGGAGATTATTCCTAAGTGAGACTTAAAATATATTAAGTGTTGGGTAGGGGAACCCTTTCCATCAAACGGCGTAAAGTTGATTAAATTGAACTTTGCCGGATATGGAATTGATTCCCACTCCCTTGGATATGGACATGGTATGCCGGACCTTTTCACTTCTTGAGCGTTCATCAACGCGTTGATTTTGCTCTCTAAGTCCTTCATCTTCTTGTCTTCACTCGTTTCTATCTTCGAATGGCTTCGGGGAGAGGTAACGTGGTCCTCTTTTGCATTATCATCTACAGGACCACTTCCGTTGTCGTTGTTGACAGGGGGAATAGTTATGTTGACATTATTCCCTTCCCGTTCATTCTCATCTTGATTCTGATGATTGTGTCGAGTGGGTTCTCCTTGATGAGTTGTCAGAGCCGCGATTTGCTGGTCATGCATCTCTCTCATTTGCTGCATGGCCATCTCCATCTCGAACTTGAAACTTTCTTTCTGCCGAGCCAGGGCATCTTCAAGCATTTTGGTTACTTGCTCGGCGCCGATCATGAGTACCTCGTGGGGTTGTCCCTCGCTGGATACCGTGTTGTCCGATGCAATCGCAGAGCAGGCATCTGATCCTTCGTCTTCTGACGGTAATCTCGTCCGAACCCTACTATAAGTCCCTCGTGTAATGGTTCCAGACTGCAGACGAGTTAAATACCAGGGTACTAGCGGAATTGACTCGGGATTATCCCATGTCGATGCCCTTTTGCTGGTCATATTAGTGGTGACCTTCGGAAATTCTCCGTCTTCGACTATCCTTCTTCTTCGTCGGAAACGCCTAGGCTTGGTCTCAGACGTTCCGGTGAAAATTCTCTCGAACACCGAGACTCTCCTTGGGGCTTTAGAACAACAGCATTCCGACAATACCACTTTGATGATGTTGGCACACGGACAGTGAGAATCTGTATCTCTGGCGTGTCTCTTTCGAGACTTATCCATACCCGCAGCTCTATAGTACAACTCATCAGTTTGATAACTGGAGCAACCCATAGAGTGTTGGCATGACTTCCCAGGTATAACACCATCATCGTCAGACGAATATGTTTTCCTCTGGGGATATGACGCTTTATTAGCATTTTCAGAAGTCACTCGTTCAAGTGTACGCTGTTGCGAGCGTAAAAACTTAACGGGCTCTTGAACTTCGACACGCAACCCAATGCGGTCGGCAATAGGGGTTTTCCCTTTGTTATCTTCCTTGGGGGGATTAGCACGACCCCCAGTCAGGTTTATCATTTGGGGACCTTTCAACGGACCCAATCGCTCCTTGACAGGTGCTTTACCTCGGTTCTCCGGTAAGGGACCGAGGCGACCTTTCAAAGGAACCCTGGATCTTGAAGGATCCGTGTTCTTACCTGACTCCGCCGGAGGTGCGGGGGCAAGGGGGATGGGATCTGGATCTGATGAAGGTTGGACAACAACATCTTTCGCTCTTGTCTTAGGCGTTGGCTTTGTCTTTAGCACCCACACCTGCTTGAGTTTTGACGGGTTCTTGACCGTCTCTTCTTTCTGCATCTCCTCCGCTTTCTGCAGGAGAGCTCGGGCATGCGCAAGCAGTGCGCGGCGCTTCTTGATTCGCTCTTCGAGGGTTGAGTGAGTCCTCATGACACGAACCCAATCGTTTGTTTCTGCCTTAGAGGAGGAGTTGGTTATGTGCCGTTGTTGCCCTTGGCGCTGTCTGGACTTGAGATCTTCATTGTAGCGGATCCCGTCCATCGGCTCCAAAGCCTTGGCCAGCTGACGAGCAAGGCGTTGACGTCGTCTTTGGCGCGTCCTCTTTGACACAGCTGGAGCACCTTCAGTAGCCATCTTCTTGGCGGAGGAGAAGTCTAGATTTGCGGTCTCGACCATGTTGGACGACGCGGGGACGTCACGTGGTGCGAGTGCAGCGGCGGCAATGGGATCTTGGATCTTCGAGCCGAAGGTCCCGCGAACATTTCTGGAAGAGGATGCCTTCCTACACCGGTTCGGAGAGACGAATCTGGAGGAGGAGGAAGAGAGGTACTCTTCAAACTTTTGCTGATCGAACTCGTATTCGATCTCTTCATTCACCCAGATCTTGAATGCCGGTTGCGTCACGACGGCCTCGGCAGCGAGGCCGTTGGCTCCCACTGTGGTCGCCAGTTTGTTTTCGGAGAAAGTTGCATTCATCATTGATTTCATTAAACTTTAGTCGTTACAAATGAATTCAAATAACAAAGAAATAAAAATTACAACTTTCTTGAAAATAAACGCAAGATCCGTTTATCGTCTCTTGCTTGCGTGGGTCTTTGGCCTGTGACGGGGACGTCGATATCCGTGGACTACCTGACACTCAGATCTGTTCTGGAAAAATCGGGCAGAGCTTCGTCAATCCGCGAGGAGATCTAGAAGCCTGAAGCGTCTATCTCGGCTAAAACGAGATATCTGCTCTTCTTAGTGATTACCAGCGAAGGGTAATACTAAGGAACGGGCACGGGCGATGAAGAATCTGATGAAGACCTCTCCTCTGTTGAAGTGCTCGACCACTCTTCACTGCAGCAGGGCTTCATTGTTTTCGCCGTAAATTCTTTGTCCGAACTCGGATTTGAGTGATTCCAAGTGCGTTGGATGCTTGACGAGGAGTTCGATCCGCTCCGGTGGTTGGACCATCTGTAGAGTGATCGAGACATGAAGGGTATTGTCCTTTTTGTGAACATCGCCGGGTTCCCGATTGGCCCCGGGTCTTCGTTGTTCCGAAATCCTATCAGCTCACGTAGTTCATCGATTCACTTCAATCATTCATCGACGTCAATTGGACTCCTGTGGATCGGATAGTGACGTTCATCATCGCTCTTTAACACTGAACTGTTCGTGGAGACCTATAGGCAATTTTCGATGCCTACACCCCCGGGTCTTTGAAGTTTCCCTTAGAGCTTCAATGCATTAAGTTGCTTCTAGAAATCATCCAATTTTTGATCCCGCACATTCATACGAGGATTGGACTCAGCTTCAGACGATTCAGAATGAACCTTCATAACATTTTCCTCTTCATCGTCTTCATCATTGCCATCTTGATTTCGACAGTTATTTTCTTCATCGGTGAGTGAAGGTCGCCTATGTCTTGATCCTGAAGCTTGGGGATGGACTTTCTTCTTTTTCTTTTCTTTCTCCTTGAGGAGTTTTTCTACCATTACTTCCAAGCGTTTGATAGATTCATGTCGCTGACGAATGGTTAAATTTGTTGCTCTTCCATCTGCCTCGCCATGTCTTCCTCACTTCTAGCCATGTGAGCACTTGTTTGTTCACTTTGATCGGTGTTAAAAGACTGAGAGGTTGCAATAGCGGAGTTCTCAGGCTCTTCATCAGCCTTATCTATAATGCGCACTAATCGTCGGTAATCAAACGGGATCACCACACCAGTACGAGTACGAGTGTGCTGATATACTCCCTGTCTATCAACAAGCATTTCACCTAACCCTAGAGAGTATTCAGGATCAGAAGATTCAGAAGAATCGGCTAAGGGTTTGCTCTTGCCCTTGCTGACCATATTAATCGTCACTTCGACGTGGCAATTTTGGACGCTTGGTCTTTGGGACAAAAGCGCTTTCTTCTAGATGAGATCGTCAATGAATCGGCTAAGGGTTTGCTCTTGCCCTTGCTGACCATATTAATCGTCACTTCGACGTGGCAATTTTGGATGCTTGGTCTTTGGGACAAAAGCGCTTTCTTCTAGATGAGATCGTCAATGGCTCAGTCAGTCATGGTGTATGAGATAAAAGCGCTTTCTTCTAGATGAGATCGTCAATGGCTCGGTCAGTCATTCGAAAATTAAAGATTTGTGTGTTGACTCCCCACATGGACATTAGGAAAGCACTATAAAGATAAGCTTCTCACAGGAGCAATGAGATTGCATCTGACTCATACTACGTTTGTGTATGAGATAATCATGGAGGTAAACGGTAGAACTACTCCCAGCGGGCTCTGTCGACTTAGCTTTACCCGAGCGAGACCCTCTAAATGGAAGAGGTTGACGAACTTGGGTAGCTGGACTAACTTCATCATTCATGTGCTTATGACGAGGTTCATTGGTAGAACAAACTTGGCACATTTGCCTTTTCGGTCCGTTCTTAACTTGAGGTTTACTCTCTTGATGAACCTCGGAATGAACCACTTGTTGAACTAATTAAACCTCACTTTGTGGATGAGGTTCGTTCTCTAAGCCTGCTCGGGTACAGGGATGAGCTCCATTATTTTGATTTTCCTTGGCCACTCGACCCTCGTCAGACTTGTTAACCTTGGGCTGATCATCTCTCGGTCGATAGTGGAAATCGTCTAGCGAGACCAAGGCTCAAGCCCTATGGAGATCTTGATTCTGGTACTAACGTTATCGCGTACATCTAGAAAGTAGACGTATAGAAACTCTCACTTTAGCCGAAGCTGGGCGAGGTTCATTATCAGAAGTCGAGGTTTGGTTAGTAGAAGCTGAAGTTCGGCTACGTTGCTTAACAACCCATTTCTTAGCCTGACGACTAGTTTTTGGAGCCTCCTCTTTGAGGGGCATAAACTTTTTCTCGAGACTAACTCGAGTTAAATCATCAGAAGCTACTTGGGCTGAAGTCTCATAAGAGATTCGACGGCACTTTTGTGCCTTGATAGGATTGGACTTACCAGAGGAGATAAACTCCTCGTACTTTACCTGGTCAAACTCTATGACCAGAGTTTCAACCTCGGTTTCCACTGCAATCTTGTCTAACTGCACCACCACCATCTCGTTGGAAACAAAGGATGCTCTCATTGTGGTTGCCATCTTCCGTAGGATCGAAAAGTTGAAGTTTGATTGATTTCTTGTTTTAAGAAACAGATTCGATCACTTAGTACAAATCCCTTACAATCACTCACATACTCTCTCTCGATTACAGAGTAAGAGAAGATTAGTTTGACTTCTCTTTTGTTTAAAAGTGGGTTTTTGGTGGCGAAAGGATGCTTCTCTCAATGCTCAAGCCGAGATTGCTTCCTATTGACGATCGGAATAAGATCACAAAAGCTTCTGATGGTGGGTTAGATCACGAGAATGCAGGCACTGGTCTCTCTTTACGTGATAGCCAAAATCTTCCAAAAGTCTCTCTCCGCTTTCATAGCTACTCATGACTATTTATAGAATTTCAGCACGTAAGCAACGTGCTAAAATTGTGGGTAGAGGGTGCAGCTGCCTCCTTTAATTCAGCCCACGTTTTACTGGGGGTGAAACGTGCTTCTAGAACTTAGCCCATGGGTTAACTAAATCTTCGCAATCGTTACAATTAGATCTATAACAGATAACGAGCCTCGCTGCATGCCGAGGTTTATCTGATTGAACGAGCCTCAATATGCAGCGAGGTTCATCCTCTAAGATTAACTTTGCAGTACAACGAGCTCTGTCTTCACTGGCGTTGTCTGACGAGCTTCTTATTCACTAACGAACTTCATCTTTAATAGTTGAACCCGACTGTGTAGCAAGTCTTGTGAATTTCCTTTTGAGGAGCCTTGTCTTCGCTAGCAAATTAACTTTAAGTCTGATGATGAGCTCTGAGCCTCGTATCCAATGACTAGCTTCGAACCTCGTTTCTACTGGTAAGCTTCGAACCCCGTATCCAACGACGAGCTTCAAACCTCATTTCTACTAGTGAGCTTCGAACCTCATATCCAACGACGAGCTTCGAACCTTGTTTCTAATAGGGATCCTCGCTAGACGGTGAGTCTCATCTTTGACCAAGTCGTTATTCGTCCCTATGACGACCCTCATCATATTTTGAAGTTCGGCATTTTTTTATGCCTACATGTGTGTGGGGTGTTCATCAATACCTACAAGAATCTTTTTGCTGGTGTTGTTGACACTAAATACACCTTCATATAAGTTGAAGGAATATCTTAAAGATCTAAGCAAATTCATTGTCGTTATCGCTTCTGCTGTATTGACTGAGTCTGTTAACCTGCGGCTCTCCAGAACTCCTATCCGCTAGCTGAAAAGAGGGGGGAATTAATAGCATCAGAGTGCTAGCAAGATTATCTCCATCTTCCCCAGGGGAAGGGCTACTACATATGATAGAGTCTTTACCTAATATGCATAGTCTACCTAAACCATTTACCCTATACTAATTAGGGTTAATATCTAGAAATCCATAACACGAGATGAGTATGTCGAGCGAAATAATCCAAACAAGGAAACCCTCATATATACCCATGTATCTCAAATTATAAATCGCTAAATATCAACTCCAAAACTAAGAATAAAAGATTAACAGAATGCAATACTAAAATGTCAACCAAACAAAGTCATGTATGTCAACCAAACATCTCATGCTACCCTTGGGTAGATAATATAGAACAAGTACGCAATCCTGTGTAAACCACAATACAAAAGTACTCTATCGTAATATATCTCAATGTGAACTACATTCAAAATCAATTACCACCTAAGACTCAGGCTATCAAGTATTCCACAATGCTATCCCTCTTAAAGTTCTATGATTCATCGCATCATCATGCAGATCAACGTAAAGGTGAATCAATCTTTGTGCATCATCATGCGAAAATAATAATATAGGTACATCAATCTCTAAGCCTACTCATGTGGAAACAATGATATAGGTACACCGACCTCTGTGCATACTCGTGCGGAAATAATAATTTAGGTACACCGACCTTTGCGCATACTCGTGCGGACACAATGATGCATTACGGAGTGTAGTCCACTGCGGTCCCATTACAGTTCATCAACTAATGACTCTGAGTGTAGTCAATCCGCGGTCTCATTATGGTGCACCAACTAACCCCACTCTAGCATCCAGAACTACCGTAAAACGGAATATACGTTACTCGTGACAACACAAAATATTAGACTACGCTTATAAAGAGGCTTGTGCATACTCAAACCTATTACGTGCACTCTCCTGGTTACGCACATATATTGACGTATGACTCACACCTCGTGTTCACAAATCGGACGCACGAAGAAGAAAACAACATTCACAAATAGCACTAGACCGGTCGACCGATATGCATCTTCAGTCGAATGGTCGACGACGTGCACTAACATGTACACTTAAACTACCATCAATTTATTGACTGATACTCATTTTCGATCGACTATCCAGAAGGAAATTTTTAGTTTCTTGCGAACCACTTAGTCAACCGATTTCTTTGATCAGTTGACCGACCAGAGTGAAATTTTTAGGTTTTGTTGTTTTTGTCAGTTTATCTCAAAACTTGTACTTTTAATGACATGATTAGTAAAACTTGATTAAATTCTCGTATTTACTTAACAAACGAATAACTTAAATAGGACCACATCACTTAAATTAATAATTCTAGGGTTTAAACATCCTAATTAACAAAACTCTTAATTAATTTGACTAACTAGAGTTTTAAACCAAAATAAATGTAAGTAACAATTTAAAATTAACTCTAATGGTCATGATCATCTATACTTAACAGTTAAAGATAAATCCTACAGTTCTTATCATTGGTTTAAGATTTATCATTATCAACAAGGTGTTAACACATCAGATTTAGCCCTAATCATTAGATTATCTATATAACACATAATGACATGATCTTTAGCTAAGGAAAGGTTTGGAGGAAGATGATCTTACCTTTTCAAACATTTAGATCTCTTACACGCAAGCAAGACTCGACCCTTCATCACCAAACGCCGCAGATCTCGGCCTCCTCTCAGTCTTCACTTCATAAAGCTTTCCCAAACTCACAAGTTAGGGTTAGGGTTATGAGAGGGAATGTTGCTACTGCTAGGGTTTAGATATGAATTACATACATATATATATACTTATATATAATTGGGTCCAAAACTGACCCACAACTAAAGCCTAAATTCTGGGTTCTTCGGTCGACTGGTTGTGAAAATTGGTCAACCGATAACTACACATCAGTCGATCGATTGTTCCCAACGGTCGACCGACCATAACGAAAATCTAACTTACAATTTTGATATATCAGCTCATGATACTCACATATATGTACGTATTCGATCTCAAATCGATTTCAAATATGCTAATTCATCCGAAAATAGTTTCAAACATGATAAAACTCATATTTATCATTTTAAAATAATATTTCAAAATTTTACGGGGTTTTACAAATACGGATACAGATTATCTTCAGTAAGAAAAAACCTTAACCATATCCGCACTTATCGAAAATAGATATGGTTCGGATATTAGAGAATCTGATCGGATATGATCACGAATATGAAATGCATATTTGACAAACGGATATGAATCAGATATGAATTGTACACCTACGTATAAACAATCAAATGGGTAAATGTATGTGGTTGTAGGCTTCTCCCTGCATAAACATATGTGGTCACAAAGACGAACTTCAAATGATAAAAATAGCAGGTCTTTTCTTAGTGCACAAGTACCGTCTTTATTTTTCATAGTAGCTTGAACCAAGTATTGACGAATATCGAGTCTTTTCTTTTTAGTACATCTCGCAATGTGATTTTTAAGATGAGTAGTCCCCGTGATACTATGTCCATCGGCTTCAAATAGGCAATGTTTGCATTTGGCTCTAATGATTTTGGTGACAACCTCTTTCCCATCAACTATTTTTTTTCTATTTTATCTATTTTGTCAAAATCTAATCACACTTCAGAATAACATATTTTTTTCTTTTTAGGTTTTTCATCAATTTTACTTAAAAGATTCCTCAACCACGGTTTCAATAGTAGGTTCAACATTAGGCTCAATAGTTGGTTCTTCATAAGATGCTTGAATTGAAGGACTACACATGATTTCTATTCAATGAAATTAAAAAAAACTTAATCAAAAACCTTATAGTCACATATTGACAAAGAAAGTATATGTAAAACTAAAGTTTTGTTCGACCTTATAGAATAGCAAGGATGATGGATCAGCGAGGATAGACGGTGTTCCATTGGCCAACTGGGCGTGCTGGTCCATCTCGCGGAGGAGGAGAGAGGAGATGGCGATGAGGGTGTAGATACGACGGATATGAAGGAGGGAGGAGACATCAGAGAGGGGGTAAAGGAGGAGGAGGGAGATGATAGAGGGCGGCGAAGAGGAGGCGGGGGAGAAGGGGGGG
>NC_033803.1:52527647-52535911 GCF_001876935.1 Asparagus officinalis | reverse complement strand
GAGGCAGCAGCAGAGGGAGGCGGCTGCCGGAGATGGACGGAGAGAGGCGAAAACTCGAGGGAGGGTGTCGGAGGTTGAGCGGAGGTTGAGCGGAACTGTGACGGTGGAGTTGAGAATATGGAATTTGAGGAATGGATTTGGTAAAGCTAGGTTTTTTTACTTGGGTTTTGGGTTGGTTAGCGGTTACGGGTTTGGATATATAAATAGACCCGAATTCTTATATTAATTGAATTGTAGATATTCGTATTCGTAACAGAATCTTACACTCATATCTGTATCCGGATTCATACCCAAAAAATTGAAACTAGATCCATATCCAAAACCATATCCGCTGGGTTTTAAAAATAGCTTACCATATCCGCATCTGTTTGGATACGGATGCGGGTTGGTTCGGATATAACCGAACCATTTGGCACCCCTACATACAAGACTATCCACTACACTACACTCCTAGCAAGAGATTCTTAGTATTAGCTCTTTTCTGATTTCATGTTGGGATATTGCTCTATACTTAGAGCTTGATTCTGAGTAATTGGATTCCCAATGGTCTCATGTAGTAGCAAGTCAGCAATTTATTACTGACATATGATTATATGATCTCAAACTTCTACCAACTTAGTATATGTGGACTTAACCGTTGTAATCAATCATCTAGAAACTATGACCTAGTATATGTTCGCGGGAAAAACCGTAGCTTTCTTCATTAATGAGATAATTGTCATCTTGAGTTACAACTTTTTGAGTTTACAAAAGATCCGGTCTTTTATAGATCCGGTTACAACTAAATCAAAGAAAATAAAGAAAAATTACAACTCTCCTCTGTGAACAAATCACGAGCTCCTGTTTTGCGGTCGCTCGCTTTGGTGGGTTCTTTGCCTGCGCCGGGGTTTATCCGTGGACCACCGCGAGATCTAGATCTGGTCAGATCTGAGCAGTACGACGGGTATTATTTCACCAAGGAAATAATAGCCGGGGAGGATTGTTTCACCAAGGAAACAATCGTCCAAGTCTCGGGATCTAAGACCAAGCTTAGATCCGGAGTGTATTGAGACAATCCTAACTGTAGGAAGGTTTGATCGCTCAATTTGTGGACCTCTCGTTCATTGGGGGAATCGAGAGGGGATTTTGACTGTGGTCCTAACTGTAAGAAGGTTTGACCAAGTGGGTGTTTTGAGACAATCCTAACTGTAGGAAGGTTTGATCGCTCAATTTGTGGACCTCTCGTTCATTGGGGGAATCGAGAGGGGATTTTGACTGTGGTCCTAACTGTAAGAAGGTTTGACCAAGTGGGTGTTTTGAGACAATCCTAACTGTAGGAAGGTTTGATCGCTCAATTTGTGGACCTCTCGTTCATTGGGGGAATCGAGAGGGGATTTTGACTGTGGTCCTAACTGTAAGAAGGTTTGACCAAGTGGGTGTTTTGAGACAATCCTAACTGTAGGAAGGTTTGATCGCTCAATTTGTGGACCTCTCGTTCATTGGGGGAATCGAGAGGGGATTTTGACTGTGGTCCTAACTGTAAGAAGGTTTGACCAAGTGGGTGTTTTGAGACAATCCTAACTGTAGGAAGGTTTGATCGCTCAATTTGTGGACCTCTCGTTCATTGGGGGAATCGAGAGGGGATTTTGACTGTGGTCCTAACTGTAAGAAGGTTTGACCAAGTGGGTGTTTTGAGACAATCCTAACTGTAGGAAGGTTTGATCGCTCAATTTGTGGACCTCTCGTTCATTGGGGGAATCGAGAGGGGATTTTGACTGTGGTCCTAACTGTAAGAAGGTTTGACCAAGTGGGTGTTTTGAGACAATCCTAACTGTAGGAAGGTTTGATCGCTCAATTTGTGGACCTCTCGTTCATTGGGGGAATCGAGAGGGGATTTTGACTGTGGTCCTAACTGTAAGAAGGTTTGACCAAGTGGGTGTTTTGAGACAATCCTAACTGTAGGAAGGTTTGATCGCTCAATTTGTGGACCTCTCGTTCATTGGGGGAATCGAGAGGGGATTTTGACTGTGGTCCTAACTGTAAGAAGGTTTGACCAAGTGGGTGTTTTGAGACAATCCTAACTGTAGGAAGGTTTGATCGCTCAATTTGTGGACCTCTCGTTCATTGGGGGAATCGAGAGGGGATTTTGACTGTGGTCCTAACTGTAAGAAGGTTTGACCAAGTGGGTGTTTTGAGACAATCCTAACTGTAGGAAGGTTTGATCGCTCAATTTGTGGACCTCTCGTTCATTGGGGGAATCGAGAGGGGATTTTGACTGTGGTCCTAACTGTAAGAAGGTTTGACCAAGTGGGTGTTTTGAGACAATCCTAACTGTAGGAAGGTTTGATCGCTCAATTTGTGGACCTCTCGTTCATTGGGGGAATCGAGAGGGGATTTTGACTGTGGTCCTAACTGTAAGAAGGTTTGACCAAGTGGGTGTTTTGAGACAATCCTAACTGTAGGAAGGTTTGATCGCTCAATTTGTGGACCTCTCGTTCATTGGGGGAATCGAGAGGGGATTTTGACTGTGGTCCTAACTGTAAGAAGGTTTGACCAAGTGGGTGTTTTGAGACAATCCTAACTGTAGGAAGGTTTGATCGCTCAATTTGTGGACCTCTCGTTCATTGGGGGAATCGAGAGGGGATTTTGACTGTGGTCCTAACTGTAAGAAGGTTTGACCAAGTGGGTGTTTTGAGACAATCCTAACTGTAGGAAGGTTTGATCGCTCAATTTGTGGACCTCTCGTTCATTGGGGGAATCGAGAGGGGATTTTGACTGTGGTCCTAACTGTAAGAAGGTTTGACCAAGTGGGTGTTTTGAGACAATCCTAACTGTAGGAAGGTTTGATCGCTCAATTTGTGGACCTCTCGTTCATTGGGGGAATCGAGAGGGGATTTTGACTGTGGTCCTAACTGTAAGAAGGTTTGACCAAGTGGGTGTTTTGAGACAATCCTAACTGTAGGAAGGTTTGATCGCTCAATTTGTGGACCTCTCGTTCATTGGGGGAATCGAGAGGGGATTTTGACTGTGGTCCTAACTGTAAGAAGGTTTGACCAAGTGGGTGTTTTGAGACAATCCTAACTGTAGGAAGGTTTGATCGCTCAATTTGTGGACCTCTCGTTCATTGGGGGAATCGAGAGGGGATTTTGACTGTGGTCCTAACTGTAAGAAGGTTTGACCAAGTGGGTGTTTTGAGACAATCCTAACTGTAGGAAGGTTTGATCGCTCAATTTGTGGACCTCTCGTTCATTGGGGGAATCGAGAGGGGATTTTGACTGTGGTCCTAACTGTAAGAAGGTTTGACCAAGTGGGTGTTTTGAGACAATCCTAACTGTAGGAAGGTTTGATCGCTCAATTTGTGGACCTCTCGTTCATTGGGGGAATCGAGAGGGGATTTTGACTGTGGTCCTAACTGTAAGAAGGTTTGACCAAGTGGGTGTTTTGAGACAATCCTAACTGTAGGAAGGTTTGATCGCTCAATTTGTGGACCTCTCGTTCATTGGGGGAATCGAGAGGGGATTTTGACTGTGGTCCTAACTGTAAGAAGGTTTGACCAAGTGGGTGTTTTGAGACAATCCTAACTGTAGGAAGGTTTGATCGCTCAATTTGTGGACCTCTCGTTCATTGGGGGAATCGAGAGGGGATTTTGACTGTGGTCCTAACTGTAAGAAGGTTTGACCAAGTGGGTGTTTTGAGACAATCCTAACTGTAGGAAGGTTTGATCGCTCAATTTGTGGACCTCTCGTTCATTGGGGGAATCGAGAGGGGATTTTGACTGTGGTCCTAACTGTAAGAAGGTTTGACCAAGTGGGTGTTTTGAGACAATCCTAACTGTAGGAAGGTTTGATCGCTCAATTTGTGGACCTCTCGTTCATTGGGGGAATCGAGAGGGGATTTTGACTGTGGTCCTAACTGTAAGAAGGTTTGACCAAGTGGGTGTTTTGAGACAATCCTAACTGTAGGAAGGTTTGATCGCTCAATTTGTGGACCTCTCGTTCATTGGGGGAATCGAGAGGGGATTTTGACTGTGGTCCTAACTGTAAGAAGGTTTGACCAAGTGGGTGTTTTGAGACAATCCTAACTGTAGGAAGGTTTGATCGCTCAATTTGTGGACCTCTCGTTCATTGGGGGAATCGAGAGGGGATTTTGACTGTGGTCCTAACTGTAAGAAGGTTTGACCAAGTGGGTGTTTTGAGACAATCCTAACTGTAGGAAGGTTTGATCGCTCAATTTGTGGACCTCTCGTTCATTGGGGGAATCGAGAGGGGATTTTGACTGTGGTCCTAACTGTAAGAAGGTTTGACCAAGTGGGTACTTTACGTCCAGACTCTAACAGAGAGAGTGTTGAGTGCATAGACATGGTGAGAATGGGAGTTCTTATTCATTACATTGCTGTGGTTTTGGGAACTTCCCGTTACATAAATCGTCCACCCCCAGTTTCCTCTGCGGAACTGGTTCGGACATTATTATCAGTTAACTAACCGGGTTATCCTTAAGAATATTAGCTTAATATTCTCCAGGAACTTCCCGTCAAAAGTGGGGAAACAGTTTAGACTCATATACCTATTGGAGTATCAGGGAACAGTTTAACCTCTTGTACCGGTCGGAGGATTGAGAAACAGTTTATACTCGTATACTCTTTGGAGTTTTGCCGTTCTCAATTGGCTTACCTTAGCGTTATGACGCCGGCTTCAACCAAGGTCTGAATGCTATTCTTGAGAGCAAAGCAATCCTTGGTGGGATGAACGACCCTCCTGTGGTATGCACAGTACTTTGGGTCCGTAGTGTTGTCAGCTTCCTCCTGATTTGTGATAGGTGGTAGCTTGATCTTGTTACCTTCAAGGAGGGATTCGAAGATGGCTGGAACGTCTTCGTCCTTGAAGGAATACTCTCTTTGGAGTCTCGGACCCGAAGTCTTTTGCTGCCTTCGGGATTGCTGTTGTGACGCTTGATTAGCACCACCAGTAGCTGCAGGTGTTTTGCCCTTACCACGAGAGGCGAAGTTTGAGTCCAGAGGATTAGCCGTCGGTAGGTTCCTCTCGGCCTTCTTCCTTCGGAGGAAACGTTCGGCTTGTTCACCGCGCACCTTCAGATCCTTCCAAGTGTCAGACGGTGCTGTTCCCATTGCTTCCAACACGTCCAACGCAAGGTTGTTGTGGCAAGTTTGGAGGATGAATTCCTCTGTGATCGGGTCCCGGCAATTCATCGCCTTGTTCCGGAACCTTTTGACGAAGGTGTCGACTAACTCCCCGTCTTTTTGTTTCTCGTCGAGCAACGATCCGATAGAGATCTCGGTGTCGTCGTCGAAGAAATTTGCAAGGAACTTCGTCTCCATGTCATCCCAGCTGTTCACGCTTCCTGGCTTGAGGCGGCGGTACCAATCGAAGGCGGCTCCGCGAAGAGTGCCAACGAATGACCGCACCATCAGAGGCTCATTGCCGGAGATAATACCCAAGTGCGATTTGAAATAAATCAAATGCTGAGTGGGGGAACCCTTCCCATCGAACGGCGTGAAGTTGATTAAACTGAACTTCGCCGGATAGGGGATCGATTCCCACTCTCTTGGGTATGGACAGGGAATGCCTGTTTTCTTCGTCTCTTGAGCGGAGATCAATGTGTTGATTTTGCTCTCGAGATCTTTGATCTTCAAGTCTTCACTTGTATCCTCGTTGGCATCCTCGTTACCACCCCCTGCATTGACGGGAGGGTTATTGGCATTGTGAGCTCCATCCCTATCCGTGTGCTCTTCTTCCTGAACAACCTGATTACGGTGACTTGGTTCACCTTGTTGGTTCCTGAACGCCTGGATTTGTTGCTCATGCATCTCTCTCATAGTCTGCATGGCCATCTGCATCTCAAACTTGAAACTTTCTTTCTGTTTAGCCAAAGCGTCTTCAAGCATCTTGGCCATTTCTTCCGCGCTTATCATAAATGACTCGCGGGGTTGTCCTTCGCTGGACACTGTATTGTCCGATGCGACAGCAGAGCAGGAATCCGATTCTTCATCTTCCGAAGGCAATCTTGTCCGAACCCTACCATAAGTTCCTCGTGCGATGGCTCCGGACTGCAGACGGGTTACACGCCGGGATGCTTCCAGAAACGACTTGAGATTAACCTGTGTCGATGTCTCTTTGCTGGTCATGTTGGCGGTGACCCTCGGAAATTCTCCGTCTTTAACCACCGTTCTTCTTTGCCGGAAACGCCTATGCCTTGGTTTTGGCGTTTCGGTGCCGAGCCTTTCGAACACTGAAATTCTCTCGGGGACTACCTTGATGCAGTTGCATTGAGACAGTACCGCCCGAATGAGCTTTGAACAAGGGCACTGAGTTTCCTGTTCTCGGGGACTCCTCTTTCTGGTTCTGTTCGTACCCCCAGCACGATAGTACAACTCGTCATTTTGACAGTCGGAGTAACCTATCGTGTGTGGGCACGACTTCTCAGGTATAACATTATCACTATCAGATGATAATGTTTCCATCTGAGGGCGAATTGCCTTCCTTGGACTTTCAAGAGTCACGCGCCTTGAGACATGCCTTTTTGGGCGTGAATTCTCAGCGGGCTCTTGGACCTCAATGCGCAAATTAGCGCGCGCAGTTGCCTTGAGCTCCTTGTCATGTTGGAGGTAGCGGTGACCCCCAGCGTGTTGATTCGTTCGGGGTTTTCTTAGTGGGCCCAAACGTTCTTGGATCGGAGCTTTGCTTCGCTCCTCGGGAAGTGGACCGAGGCGCTCCAAGACTGGCTTTCTTCTTCGGGAGGATTCTGCATGATCTCCCGGAGTAGCTATGGGAACTCTCGGCGACTTAGCTGGGTTCGCCGGAGGTTGACTTTTGGTTGGAGACTGCAGTTGCTGCTTTTTGGTCTGGACCGCCGCTTCAGACTTTGGCCTCCAAACTTTACGAGTTGGTAGCGGCTTCTTGGCCATTTCTTTCTGCAACTTCCGACGGGCTTCTTCGGCTTGAACCCGTGCCTGCGCTGCGCTTCAGACTTTGGCCTCCAAACTTTACGAGTTGGTGGCGGCTTCTTGGCCATTTCTTTCTGCAACTTCCGACGGGCTTCTTCGGCTTGAACCCGTGCCTGCGCTGATAGTGCGCGGCGTTTGCGGATGCGTTCTTCCAGCGACTCCGTCGGTGGACTCCATCGCTTTGGCGAATTGTTTGGCCAAGCGTTGGCGTTGCCTTTGGCGGGCTCTCTTTGAGAGAGTCACCGCTCCTTTGGTGACGGAGGAATTGGTTGGAACCAGCTTGATCTGGTTGGAGGTTGGTGGAGCCTCACCTGACGCAACTTTGGCGTCAATCGAGATGAGGTCGTCGTTGGTAGCTTCAACTTCTTCGTACCAACGCACCTTTCTGTTGGAAGAGAACTTGGACTTCTTGGACTTGCGGGGGGAGGTTGATCTAGACGAGGATGAAAGGTATTCCTCGAACTTGGTCTGATCGAACTCGTATTCGACCTCCTCCACGACTGGGATCAAGATCCGCGGCTGCGACGCTCCGATCTCGGCAGCGAGATCGGTGGCTCCCACTGTGCCACGACGGGGATCAAGATCCGCGGCTGCGACGCTCCGATCTCGGCAGCGAGATCGGTGGCTCCCACTGTGGTCGCCAGATTGTTCGCTGGAAAATTCGTGTCTTTCTTTGTTATTGATTCCATTGTCATCTTGAGTTACAACTTTTTGAGTTACAAAAGATCCGGTCTTTTTATAAGATCCGGTTACAACGAAAATCAAATAAAAATAAACAAAGATTACAACTTTTCTCCTTTTGTGTCGAACGAATCGCGAGCTCCTGTTTTGCGGTCGCTCGCTTGGTGGGTTCTTTGCCTGCGCCGGGGTTATTTGCCGTGGACCACCGCGAGATCTAGATCCGGTCGGATCTACGCAGTACGACGGGTATTATTTCACCAAGGAAATAATAGCCGGGGAGGATTGTTTCACCAAGGAAACAATCGTCCAAGTCTCGGGATCTAAGACCAAGCTTAGATCCGGAGTATGCCTGCGTAGATCTGAGATCTGATCCTCTCGAACACCTGCCTTATTTGACGTTGATGATCGCCGAGCACCAGATCTGAAGGAGTGAGTCCCCGAAGTCCCAAAGTTTCAATCTTTTTTAAGTTCCGAGTCTCCAATCCAGCAGGGCTTCGCCTCTCTCCAAAATTTCCAACCTTCTCAAATGACAAGGGGGTGGCCTATTTATAGGCTCTCAGGACAGTGCCCGCAAAAAGAGAAACGTCGGCCACCGTCGGCCACTGTCGGCCACCTCGAGGTGGCCGGCACTGTGCCGAGCCAC
>NC_033803.1:52521414-52527637 GCF_001876935.1 Asparagus officinalis | reverse complement strand
GGTGGCTCGGGTTGGGCCGAGCCACCATGGGGTGGCTCGGCCATGGCCGAGCCACCCCTTGGTGGCTCGGCTTTAGCCGAGCCACTCGGGTGGTTTTGGCTTTGGCCGATTCGTCCGGGTGTGGCGCCGTTGTGTTCGTTGTCCAGTTTTGACCGTGATTCGGTTGATCCAGACTCTGATTTGATTCCTGATTTGGCAGTAAGTCGGATTCCTGATTTGGCAGTAAATCCACTTCTGAGTTCGAGTCCGAAACCGATCTTGATTCGATCGTGATTCGTTCGAGTCCGCTCTCGGTTGGATGACTCGTTGACTCTTCGAACACTTGGCTTGATCCCGCACGCGAATGGATGTATTCCGTTGCTTGCGTGCGATTCGTCGATCTCGTCGCCTCGTTGGTTTGTCGGTTCGTGCCGAGCTGAGCAAAAAGGGACCTATAAGCAATTTTATATGCCTACAGTATAGTCCAAGAAGATCAAACACTACACACTAGAAAAATATTTTAAGTCATGGGTAGGACCCTTTAACTTGTACACCTTATGCTCAAGTCCCTTGGCTATGAAACATTGGTTGGCCTACATAGATCACTTTATCCAGTTCTGTATAGATAAAGTTATTTTGATATTCATCTAGACTAGTTCAAGATCTATTTGTACTGTAAGAGTCAATATGATGCGAATAGAACTAATTTTCTCAACCGAAGAAAATATCTTTTTTGGTAGTCTAGCCTACTACTTGGGTGTATACTCTTTCTGTCAAGCATGCCTTGCATCACTTATATGTTCCATCTTGCTTGACCTTGAAAACCTATTTCAGTGGTCTTACATTTAGTTGGAAGATTCACTAGGTCTTAGACTTGATTCTTCTTCATGAACTAAAGCTCTCCATGCATTGTTGTTTTTCACTCTTACACTGTAGACCCAAAAATAGTGTCCATAACAGCATGCAGTGCTACCATGAACACTTCCCCACAGATCTCAGAATCTCATTTGGGTACTAGTCCATAGAACGATCTATGAGGCAGTTGAGATTCCATAGATGGCTCCAATTCATCTAAAAATTATATCATTCCTATTGTCCCTAGCTTGTAGAGGAACCAATTCTTGCTCTATTGTTGAATCAATGACAGTCTTCTCAGTCTCAGATGAATGCAAATCATAATCTATTTCTTCTTTGTATAGGTAATCCTCCCTGAGGAACTTAATATGTCATAACTTTATTGGTCATAGTCTCATCATATTGCTCACATGTAAACACAACCAACATAGTGTCTAAAATGGTGTATGGAAGTACGCTTTAATATTATAGGGTCCAAACTTCTCATCTAACGAAAAGTAGTGTATGAAAACAACACTCCCACATAGATTATACTAATCTTCAAGGTACACAATTCAAAAAGTTTGTCGTTTTCGATAGCATATTTCTCCAAAACCTAGTTGGTAGCTATTCTAAACCGTATCTAGCAAAGTTATTTCTGCAACACCATTTTGTAGCAGAATATAAGATATCGTTAATTGTATGATTTGTCTGTTTTCTTAACATTGTTCCCTGAAATTCTAAGATAGATACTCTCTCACGATTAGTGTGCAAAGCCATAATGCTTTTAAAAAACTTAACTGATTATCTACCTTATTGATTTAGCACGTGAAACAAATTAAAGCATTCAACTGCGCGCGAAATCAGATACACATAATCATATATAGAGTAATATCCTATAAATATGAGGAATGCGCTTCACTTTGTATCTTTGTGAATACTGGTCTGCATATAATAGAGTGAACAAATTGCAATTAAGGTGCTCATAGCCTTGCCGAAAAACTTTCTAGTGATTTTGCCCATGAGACCATACTCATTAGTGGACAAATACCTTATTTTACATACCAAGAAGATCATCCCTGGCAAGTCTTCATGTGTCCTCTAATGTGACCCAATCTACCATACCATAAATCAGATCTAATTTTAATTCTCGGCACTATATAAAATAGAAGATAACCCAGTAATCTAGTAATAAGTCACATTCTAAAATCAAGTAAGTGATTAGCTTGGCTTTTAGAAGTAGATAAATCTTGAAGCAAATCTAAGTAAGTTAGCCACAAATTGAAACCTAACTAGAATCTCACAAGCCTAACTACAGAGAGATGATTCCTTACCCTTAGTGAGAGCATATAGAATATCCAAAAATATCTATATGTTTCCTAGACTTAGAGGAGACCTCTACGCATCAATGCCTAGCACAGCTACATAATTCCCAACTAGAGATTTTTGCTGCCATTCAGAACTCTATAAATATTGTCTCCGCCCTACAGATGTGATCCGTGAGTCCCGACTTTTCTCGATTGTGCACCCTCATGCATGAAATGATCGACTTGTTTATAGTCAAATCAATTGATCTTTCTCTTATTAGCAAATCTGTTACCTTTTAATTGACTTCTTTTATTTTAGAACCTATTCCAAAAAATATCCTAGTGTACCTCGGGTATTTAGCTTCCAAAGTTAAAGTAGACATTTTAGCCTTGAACACATCCTGGTGTTTAGACTTCAACTTCACTTTTATTTGCACATCCACAAATGTTATTGTATCTGTAGTCAGCAATAAAATATAAATGTCTTGCCTAGAGTTATGTAAAGTTTCGATAACCGCCCTGATCTACCACTCCTAGTTTGATGCAACTCAAGATATCTCATGATCATGACCATGGAAGTCATTATGAAAAGATGAATTCAATGTTCTATCTAGATTTTCTAACTTAATAATAACAACTTGGATCCTCATTAAAGAGACTTATCTGAATCTCGTATTAAGAGCATACCGGAAGCTCTTTGCATTTGAATTACCCTTGTACTTCTTGATAAGATCACTCATCTTTGCAATCCACCCAGTGAGCCACATCAAACAATCTTGTCACTTATAGATCTTGTATTGGCCGGCCTCAAACCTCTGAGTTCGATTTGAACAGTGTTTTGACTTGGATATAACCGCCTCAATACTCACCAAAATATCCTACTTTCAGGAGAAAATGGTGTTAGACCCTAGAGGGGGGGTGATTAGGGTCTTATGCTAATACAATCCGATTTTATGCCAATTAAAACTAATTAATAAATTATTCTTGCAAGATAGATATACAATATGTTACCGATTTTATGCCAATTAAAACTAATTAATAAATTATTCTTGCAAGATAGATATACAATATGTTACAAACAAGAATAAGCAATATGAACAAAGAGCAATATCCTAGCAATGAGATATATAATGAAATATATGCGAGGATATATAAACTAACACAAGGATGAAACAATATAGAGGACAATATAAATAAGCAAAAGAACAATGGCGATATAAGATATGAACACAAGAATTAAGTACGCCAAAGATAATGCAAACACAAGCAAATGATCACGGAGTTCGGACCTTCCGTCCTACGTCTCCGCTCCCCACTCTCGAGGAGAAATCCACTATCACAACCGGGTTTTCTCCGCTCACCACTCCCGAGGAGTTCGGTCCCCACGACCTACGTCTCCGCTCCTCACCTCGAGGATATCTCCACTTCACACTCGGTTTTCTAGCTAACCGAAAACTTTACAATATCATAATATAATAAATGATTTGTTTTCTACAATAGATGAGAACTCAATGTAAGCTCACTCTCTAGGTTACACAATCCCACAACCCAATTATACTATGAGTGTAAATACAATAAGCTCAATGGTTGTGTGTGTGTAAGCAAAGAGAAATAAATCAAAACTAAACTCAATATAATTCTAGCTTAATAACGATGATAATCAAATATATATAAAAGAGCTAGAAATAGAGTTTAGAAAACTTCTCAATAGATCAAGAGATTGAGGGAGGATGGTTGGATGCTCAAACACCAATAGATAATCTCCTCATGCTCTTGTGAAATGATTTCCCAAAATCAAACTTTCAAATGCTTAAAAGCTTTTTAAACACACTTAAATAAAAACTTAAACCCTTGATGAAACTTTTTTAAACTTGGTTTAAAACCCTCTCTTAGTTGTAGAAAATAGTTATGGCAAAGGGATATATATAGGCTTGAAGAAAACAACTCAAAAAACCTTAAAAAACCCAAAAAATAGAAAAACATATGTTACCATTACTGTGCAACGGCCGGCTGCTACAGTGACAGCGGTCGGCCGTCGACCGCACTGTTCACATATAGTTTCTGTTTTTGACAGATTTTGGAATTTTGCGTATCTAACTTTGTAAAATTAATTAAAAATAGTAAATCAACTCCAAAAATCATGAAATTTTGAGAGAAGGTTCTAGACATGTAGATAAACATGTTAGAGAAAGAATTTATAAAATATCACTTCCCAGATGAGAGAAATAAATGTTTGAACATAGATATATAGTTTCTGAAAAAACTGCAGAAAATATGGTTTTGTAAATTCAATTGAAAATAACAAAACAACTCCAAAAATAGTAAAACTTGGGAAATTATTTGTATATATGATGATAAACATGTAAACGAAGAAATTTTTCAAATCACATTTCCCAATTGTAAAAACCATCAGTTTTGTAAAAACATGCACGAACATGAGCTAATTAAAAACTTGATTTTGTAAATTCAATTAAACATAACAAATTAATTCCAAAATTGATAAAACTTTGGAAAACATTTATAAACATGAAATTGAACATGTTAGAAAAAGAATTTCTCAACTTCTTATAAATACATGTGTACATAAACTTCTTGATTTTTGACTGTAGAGTTAAACAATGTTTTGAAACCTTATGAAAAGATTTTATAGACTTAATAGGATATGTATATAATGGTTGTTAAGTCCATAAACCAAAACTTGTGTATATATATAACTATATATATAAAAACCAAATATGTGTGTGTATATATGATTAAGCTTAAAGTACTAACACACATAATATAAAACCTAAACTAAATATACCCAAGCTTGATCTTAATCTTCAATAAGATTGACTTGGTACACTCACGGATGAAGCTTGAATTTGAATCTTTAACTTGGATTTGCATAGCTTCACCCACTATATCCGCCAACCTCCATTTGATATGATCGTTATAGCACAATCCATCCAACCTCCAACACGTTGTTTGCCTAGAATAAATACAAAAACACAAATACTAGACAAATAACATTAGGAGTAAATTGTTTGTTAAACATTATCAAAACAAGAAGGCCAACAAATGGATCTTTTGGTAAAAATATTTTAAACTACTCAGTCTCAGACTAATGTCAGAATAATTATTTTGGTATCTTAAGAGAAGAATTAATACACTCTAATTACGGATACGTTAAGATTATTAGCATTTATATAGAGTATTGCTCTCCTTTGAAGAACAACATCTCATCAAGCCTTTTATACTAATAATAAAATTATATCTCAAACAAAGAGAAGAAGGCCTAAGGCCCCAACGACAATGTCTGAAGATATAGTTTTTTAAACTATTATATTTTTTTTAAATATTATATTTTTAAAAAAATAGATTATTAGATTTTTTTTTAGAGATAGGTTTGATTGGATAGCTAAATCATAGTATCATCTCTACCCAAAATCTCTCACTTGAAATTATTTATTTATTTAATCCAATATGTGCATGAACAAGTGGCATGACATCATAGACAAACAATTTCATTTTTAATATTTAAATATCCTATTTTTATCTTGTTAATTTTATTACAAATTTTTATTACTCGTGAAATTTATATACACCCTAGACGCTCCCCACTTAAATAGCTATCCATCAAAATCTATAAAAAAATTTATTTAGGATTTTATAAATAAATTTATGGTGTATAAAAATAATTTTCCTTAACTTCTATAGTATAATAAAATTATTATTCTAAAATCCAAATAAAATTTTGTTATGAAAGGGGGGGGGGGCGCATATCAATTTTTTTTGAAATCTCTAAAGAAAAATAATAAAAATATTTTTAAAAATTCCCTAAAATTTTTCATATGTTTTTATTATTTTAAAAATAGTTTTTGTAATTTTCAAAATTATATAAAACAAAAGAATTGTTAATTATTATTTTTTCCATAAGATTTTAAAAACCCTAGGCATTCTGACCTAGATGGGGATGGTGGTGTCGGCGCTACCCAGCAACGCCATCCTGGTCCAATGTCAGAGTTCGACAACAAGTCTCTCCTCTGGTAGCCCTCGTCTTTTTTTGAAAGAAAATATCAACAACAACACCTAGGTCCTATGATGGCGGGTAGCGAGACTCC
>NC_033803.1:52510837-52521399 GCF_001876935.1 Asparagus officinalis | reverse complement strand
CGCTAGCACCCCAGCGCCGGGGTGGCCGGATCTAAGGTTTACTTTCTTTTCTATTTTTCGAAAAGGATCACCTGCTAGCAACACCCAGCGCCAGTGGTGGTGGGGTGCTGGGACTCTAGCACTCGGCACCGAGAGCCCCAGATTTTAATCCCACTACTATTTAAGCCACTTTCATCGGCATTGGTGATATCTAGGGTTAATTTTTTAAAAATTCCTAACAAATAAAAAAAATATTTTTAGATCTTAAAAAAATTTAATAAATCCCTAATTTATTAAAATTGCCTACTAGCTCATAAATGTTAAATTTTACTGTAGGTATGATGTTCCAAATATCAAAAATAGGATTCTACACCCAAAATTTTATTTTTAATAAAAATAAATTTTTATTGATAAAAATCCTAGCTTTATGTGTTTAGTGACCAAAATCACCATCAAGAAACTAGATCTATTCTATATAAACATAGGACGCAAGAAAAAATAGATCTTGTTAGACCCTAGAGGGGGGGTGATTAGGGTCTTATGCTAATCTAATCCGATTATATGCCAATAAAAATTAATTAACAAATTATCCTAGCAAGTATGAAATACAACAAGTTATATGAGCTAGGATAAGCAATATGAACAACAAGATATATCCTAACAAAGAGATATAGGTAATGTATGTGCAAGGATATAAAACTAACACAAGGTGATATATTCTACCAAAGAGATATACAATATGATATATGCAAGGATATGTAAACTAACACAAGGGTAAACAAAATAAACTAGATAGTTGATGAAATAAATGAGCAATGCACAATTGGCGATATAAGATAAATGCAAAAGCAAATGCGCCAATGACAAACTCAAACACACTCAAATGATCACGGAGTTCGGACCTTCCGTCCTACGTCTCCGCTCCCCACTCCCGGGGAGAAATCCACTATCACAACTGGGTTTTCTACGCTCACCCGAATAACGTTTACACCTCACAGTGTCGGTTTTCAACGCTCACCGATCAACGTCACTCCTCACAATCGGTTTTCTAGTTCACCGAAAACTTCACAACACATTCGGTTTTCTAGCTCACCGAAAACCTTACAACACTCACAATGTAAAAAATATAAATTTGCTCTCTACAATAGATGAGAACTCAATTAAGCACAACTCAATGTTACAATCTCTCACAACCCTAATATACTATGTATGCAAATACAATAATCTCAAAGTGGGTGTGAGTAACAATGAGTAAATAAAATCAAATCAACTAAACTCAAATATAAAATCTAGCTTAAGAACAATGATAATCAAATAAGTATATAAATGAAAAGCTAGAGTTTGAGTTTAGAAAACTTCTCAATTGATAACAAGAGATGGAGGGAGGATAGTTGGAAGCTCAAACTTCAATAGATAATCTCCTCAAGCTCTTGTGGAATTGATTCACAAAACCGAAACACTCAAATGCTTAAAAGCTTCTTAAAACAAACTTAAACAAACACTAAACAAGTTTAAACCCTTGTTAAAACCTTTTAAACCATTCTCTTGGATTCTCAGGTTCGGTCGACCGGTGCGGTCGACCGAAAACAGATATGACAGGTTCTGAAAAATTGTTTATCTGATTTTAAAACACTGTTTAAAAATATCAAATAAATTCCAAAAAATGTAAAACTTTGGGGAATGATTGTAGACATGATAATAAACATGCTACAATGACTGGTTATCAAAAAGGACTTCCCAAGTGAAAAATATCATCATTTTACAAACTAGTCCAAAACATGAAAATATGAGATACTTGAATTTTGATGTTTTGACATAAACCAACTTTTGAAACTTTGTGAAATGTTTTTATAGACTTAGTAAAACATGTATAAACTGATATTCAAGTCTACAAACTAAGAATACAATATTTTCACAAAATTGCATATTCTATGCAATGTTTTCAAAAACACAATAGTAAATATGAAATATGTGATTTCATATTTATAAACATGAAAACCCAAAACCATGCATGTATATATATAACTATATATATACATAGAAAATAAATACGTGTGTGTATATGATATTGAGCTTAAGGTACTTAACACACATAATATAAAACCTATACTAAGTTACCCAAGCTAGATCTTGATCTTCAATAAGTTCGACTTGGTACACATGTGGATGAAGCTTGAACTTGATCTTTAACTTTGAATTGCAAGGGCTTCACCGACGTTCCGCCAACCTCCTTTGGATATGATCGTTGAATCTCTATTCCATCCGTCCTCCAACTCGTTGTTTGCCTAGAATAAATATTAAAACACAAACACTAGACAAACAACATTAGAAGTAAATTGTTTGTTAAACATCATTAAAACAAGAAGGCCAACAATCTCTCCTTTTTTGATGATGACAAACAATTTACAAAAAGGAATATGCATGAAAGAAAATGAATATACAAAGTATAATATATCATGCATATAAACAAGAAAGAATATACTCACAATATTTCTCCTCCTTTGACAACATCAAAAAGGGGACAAAAGAATTAAGAGAGCGAAAGCTCCCCCTACAAATAAGCGTGGGTGAGTATAACATATAGAAAGATATAGGGATTGCTCCCCCTATCAAAATGCCATATAAAATATATGCAATAAAGGATCATGGCAAACATGTGAGCAAGCATACATGAATATGCTAAATATCACTCACATACAAATAGATAACGAGAACACATATAAATATGTCAATATGAAAATAGTGTCTCATTAACAAAAACATAAAGATCAAAAATAGATTTATGAAATCAAAAGAAAAGGAACATGAAAATCATGTAAAAGGTTTTCAAATGAAAACAAATCAACCAATGAAATCATAAATCACAAGTAAATCATATAAGAACATAAAACCAAATCATCATTGATTTTAAAAAAATCAAGAGATGCAACCATATCTAGCTCTTGAGCTAATAATAACTCATATAAACATTTTTAGCACTCGGTAAACAATGTTTGGGAATAAACACTCAATAACTCCGGAGGGTTATATAAACATAGTCCTCCCATCAAAAAAATAATAATAATCATGAAAATAGAAGATTTGATACAAGAAAAATTGTTTTCATAACCAAAAGATTTTAAAGCATAATTTTCAAAACCAAGAAAAAGAAAGATAAAAATATTAAAATTCTTGGTTTAAAAATCAAATTTGTTTTGGTACCCAAGAACTCTTGGTACCAAAAGATTTAGAGACGTGACCCCTATCATTTAAGCTCAAAGCCCTAGGGTTATGAACCCTCTTAGGCGCATGTAGTGCACTAACACGGTCAAAGCAATAATCGCTCAAATGACCTTTCCGATTGCAATATGTGCAATGAAAGAGATCCATTTTTTTTGTGGACCATTAGCTCGTGCACGGGAATCATTTGCAAATAAAGATTTTCTTTTAAAATTATTTTGAAAATGAGAAACATTATTAAACAAAGGTGGTTTACTTGAGAAATTTGGCAAGTTTGAATATTTTTTTAAATCATAACAAAACTTCGCCAAATGGCCAAATCTACGACAAACATCACATTTAAAAACATGTGGTCTACTAGAAACATTTGGCAAATGATATTTTTTTTCAAATCAAAACAATATTTTGCCAAGTGACCAAAACGACCACAAAGATTACACTTCAACACACTAGCATGCTTATGATGAAATTTATGAGAATGAGCATGTGAATGTGTAAATGTACAAGATGAAGAAGCTACATGAGATGCACAAGGAGCATTAGCATTCTTATGTTTGTGTGCATCATAACAAAATTTAGCTAGATGACCTTTTCGGCCGTAAATAGAGCATTTGTAAATTTTGCTATATATGTGTGCATAATGGGTAGATGATGACTTAGACTTGGCACACATATCCATAAGCCTCTTATGATTATTAATGCATGTTTTCAAAGTTGAATCTAAAGAAGAAATGCTTTTATTCATAAGATTCAATTCTTTATTTTTAGGCACATATGCATTTTTAGAAGTAGAACATAAATAGTCATTTATAAAGGAAGCAATATCATTTTGTATGTTCTCTATTTCTAACATGGTATTATTTTTGTCATGAGTCAAGTTAGCAATATCCAATTTTAAATTTTTATTTTCCAAATTTAACATATTATTGTTTTCTTGAAGAGCAATACTTTCTTGAGAAATGATATTAAATTTGGAAGCTAACTTCTCATGATCGGATTTTAAATCTTCATGCTTGCTTTTTAAATCAATAAAATCATTTTGTAATTTGTTAAAGGCATGCAATAATTTTTTACTACCACAAGCAAGTTCATCATTAGGTAAATCATTGATAGATTCGAACTCGCAAACCTCACTAGGGCTATCGCCTAGTGCTCGTGTGCATGAAGCTCCTTTAGAACTTGAAGCGGGATCCTCCAAAGCTTGTCGGATAGCCTCCAAGTCCCCTTGATGCGCTTCTATGAATTTCCATAATGTATAAGCGCTATCAAAAGAATCAAGCTTGTTAGACAATAATAAATTAAATGCATTTAATAAAAATTCTAACATAAGCTTGTTCAAAATAAACATATTTTTATCATGTTTGCTCCACTTGAATTTATCCAACATGGGTACAATATAAGCACAATCAATGACTTCCCATAAATTGATATTTTTAGATTGAACAAATAATTTGAATCTAAAACACCATTGAGCATAGGGGAAAACTTTGAATTTAGGAGCAATACTAGAATCATAGCCTAAACAAGATGCATCATTCATATCCATAATTTGTAAAAATATGCAAGAAATATACAAATGCAATCAAAAGAAGATTAGCATAAAAGAATAACTTGGATCTTTAACTCAAGGCGATTAGACCTTAAATCAAAGAGCACCAAGCTCTGATACCAATTGTTAGACCCTAGAGGGGGGTGATTAGGGTCTTATGCTAATCTAATCCGATTATATGCCAATAAACAAGTTATATGAGCTAGGATAAGCAATATGAACAACAAGATATATCCTAACAAATAGATATAGGCAATGTATGTGCAAGGATATAAAACTAACACAATGTGATATATCCTACCAAAGAGATATACAATATGATATATGCAAGGATATGTAAACTAACACAAGGGTAAACAAAATAAACTAGATAGTGGATGAAATAAATGAGCAATGCACAATTGACGATATAAGATAAATGCAAAAGCAAATGTGCCAATGATAAACTCAAACACACTCAAATGATCACGGAGTTCGGACCTTCCGTCCTACGTCTTCGCTCCCTACTCCCGGGGAGAAATCCACTATCACAACCAGGTTTTCTACGCTCACCCGAATAACGTTTACACCTCACAGTGTCGGTTTTCAACGCTCACCGATCAACGTTACTCCTCACAATCGGTTTTCTAGTTCACCGACTCGGTTTTCTAGCTCACCGAAAACCTTACACCACTCACAATGTAACAAATATAAATTTGTTCCCTACAATAGATGAGAACTCAATTAAGCATAACTCAATGTTACAATCTCTGACAACCCTAATATACTATGTATGCAAATACAATAAGCTCAAGTGGGTGTGTGTAACAATGAGTAAATAAAATCAAATCAACTAAACTCAAATATAAAATCTAGCTTAAGAACAATGATAATCAAATAAGTATATAAATGTAAAGCTAGAGTTTGAGTTTAGAAAACTTCTCAATTGATAACAAGAGATGGAGGGAGGATAGTTGGAAGCTCAAACTTCAATAGATAATCTCCTCAAGCTCTTGTGGAATTGATTCACAAAACCGAAACACTCAAATGCTTAAAAGCTTCTTAAAACAAACTTAAACAAACACTAAACAAGTTTAAACCCTTGTTAAACTATTTAAAAAACATTCTCTTAAGTGTCTAGAGAGCTGAAGGTAATGAGGTATTTATACCCACTTAAAACTTCAGCATAAACCCCAAGCAAATGACAAAAAAGCTCAAAGCAAACAGCTCAGAAAAATAGCCGTTGGAAACCAACGGTCAAATCGGCGGTCGACCGCGAGCAACAAAAAACCAAACTACTGCTCTGGACAAGCGACGGTCGACCACGGCGATCGATCGCGAAAGTATCTGGACTCGCAACGGTCGNNNGCGGTCGACCGTGGCGGTCGACCGTGGCGGTCGACCGTGGCGGTCGACCGTGGCGGTCGACCGCGAACTGACACTACAGAAAAACAGGTTTTAAAGCTGATTTTTGAGACTTTTGAAAATATGTTAAAAATAACAAATGAAGTCCAAAAATAATAAAACTTTGGAAAATGTATATAAACATGTAAATGAACATGTTATAAAAAGAATTTTCCAAATTACATTTCCCATTTGTGAAAAATCATTATTTTGCAAAATAGGCCAAAACATGAAAATGTAAACATGTAAATTTTGACATTTAGGCTAAACCATGTTTTAAAACTTTACACAATGATTATATAGACTTAATAAAATATGTATATGATTATTGTTAAGTCCAAAAACTAAGAATACAATATTTTTACAAATACAATAGAAAATGAAACCATTTTGCTTTCACAAATACTCATATGTTTCATATCTAAGTAGTTAAACCAAATCACAATAATAAATATGAAATATGTAATTTTATATTTATAAACATGAAAACCCAAAACCATGCATGTATATATATAACTATATATATACATAGAAAACAAATACGTGTGTGTATATGATGTTGAGCTTAAGGTACTTAACACACATAATATAAAACCTATACTAAGTTACCCAAGCTAGATCTTGATCTTCAATAAGCTCGACTTGGTACACGTGCGGATGAAGCTTGAACTTGATCTTTAACTTTGAATTGCAAGGGCTTCACCGACGTTCCGCCAACCTCCTTTGGATATGATCGTTGAAGCTCTATTCCATCCGTCCTCCAACTCGTTGTTTGCCTAGAATAAATATTAAAACACAAACACTAGACAAACAACATTAGAAGTAAATTGTTTGTTAAACATCATTAAAACAAGAAGTCCAACAGATCTAACCCTAAAATAAGAAGATCAAATATGCGAGCAACTTTAATCTCACTTTGATACTAATGTTAACCATGCATAATCATATATAAAGATAGATAAATCTCTTGTCATTTCCAAAATTAGCATAATCATATATAAGATAGATAAATCTCTTGTCATTTCCAAAATTTTGGAAATGCGTACTATGTGTATTTTTTTAACTAAAAAAGTAAAGGTGTTCTTTCCCTCTCTTGGGGGGTGTTTGGTTGGCTGTTTTTATAGAAAACATTTCTCAAAAACTCTGACAGTGGCAATTTCATAAATAAAAATTTTCTGTGTATTTCTATAAAGTGTGTTTGGCTCCCAAAAATTTTGTGGAAAACATTTCTTAAAACTATCAAAAACACCCCAACTTTGTAGAAATGTATTTCCTCTCAAAATGAGAGGAAATTGCCATGAAATCTGACACTTTCTTTATTAAATTCATATATTCGGTTCCCGTACCCATTTCCCCACTCGCTGGACATTTCTCGAGGTGCTGCGGCGACGGAAAATATCGCCCTGGTTCCCGCCCCAAAGCTAGCGAGCTGCTGGTCCTTCGCGCCATTTCCAGTTACACCTCGCTTCCCCCTCTTCGATCGCCTCAGATCTAGGGTTTTCGGTTCCCAGATCTTGCGCTAGGGTTCATTCTCGTTCCCAATTCTTGCGCTAGGGTTTTCTGATCTCAAGGCTCCCACGGTAAAAATCTCATCTTTTGGCTCAAATTTTTTTGTTTTGATCTATTTGTAGTTGGTCTGATAACAACAAAAATTATCATTAGGGTTTCTGTTCATTTTATTTTCGTAATTACTGATCTCAAGGCTTTTAGAATCATGACTCAATACTCAATAATTATTGGGACGTTGATGAATTTGATTTTGGTGAACATATTTATCAGTTGAAAACAGATAATTTGTTATTTTCTTTGTTATTTGAGCTGGGTAAAAATCTCGGGTATTATATTTCTGTAATCTTTATCTTGTTTGATGACAAGATCGGGCCTTGATATAGCACTTAAGCAATAGCACTTCTTATAGTTGTGAATTTTGACAGGGGCTTGTAATTCACAGAGTTGCGGGTTTTATATGGTATGTAAATAAGAAGCCAAATAGTTTTGGGATAACATGAATAAACAACAAATTGTGATGAAAAAGACACCATGCCTATACCGTTCAGATCAATGCTGGGCACTGCCATGTAAACTTGCTTTAAGATGTAAGACTGTTGGAATATTGTTCGTTACCCGTGGAAAACTGTTGCCTTTTCTTCATTAATGAATAATCTGTCATCTTACGGTGAAGTTACAAACTTTTTGAGTTACAGAAAGTATCCGCGTCTTCTTACTAGCATCCGGTTTACAACTAAATCCAAAGCAAACTAGAAAGCAAAAATTACACTGCTCTCTCTTCGTTTGTGAACAAATCACGGGAGCGCTCCCTCGTTTTGCACCCGGTCGGTTCTCGGCTATATGGATGGGTTCTTGGGCCCTGTCGCCCGTGTGTCGTTAGTAATCCGCGTGGCTGGACCACGCCTAGAACGGCGCGATCTTAAGATCGGTCTGGATCTACACGAAGTAATTGCGGTATTAATTCACGAAGGGAATAATAGCCGGCGAAGGGGGATTCAATCCTACCAAGGGCGAAATAATCGCGCGTATCTCGGAGATACTAAGACCAAGCTGTAATCTGGAGTGTAGCCTCGTGTAGAAATCTCAGATCATGCTTCTTTCTTCCTGCTTCGAGCATATCCTGCCCTTTTCTGACGTGGATGGTCGCCGAGGAATCAGCATCTGAATGGTGCAGACAGTCCTTCTGGGTCGTCAAGCTCCGGTTCACTCTTCAAGTCCAGGGCAGAGTTCAATCGGCTTCTCGCTTGGAAAGTTCTCGACCTTACCGGAACAGAATTGAACATCTCCCAGCACTATTTATAGCGCTCTCAGGACAGTGGCTGCCAAATAAGCGGAAATTGTCGCGCCACCTCTGCCACTGTCAGCGCGCCCACCTTCAGTGGGGCCACTGTCGGCCACGCTCCGGCGTAGGTGGCTCGACACTGTAGCCTAGCCACCTTGGTGGCTGGGCTCCGCTCTGCCGAGCCACCATTGGGGTTCTGAGTGCGGTCTCCTTTTGGCCGGACCACCCCGAGCTGGCTGGCTTATCGGCCGAGCGAAAGCCAGCCCCAAGGTAATTTGGCTCGCGCCAGCCGAGCCCACACTCACTCAGGAGGTGGCTCACGGCTGTACACGAGCCACCTGAGGTCTTTCATTCTTGCCGCTCTCCCTCCAGGGCCAAGCCGAGCCACCTTGAGGCGTGGCTCGGCCAACCCAGCCACCCTCAAGTGTGGCTCGGCCTAAGGCCGAGCCGGCCCTTGAGGTGGCTCGGCTTATGGCCGAGCCCCTCCGAACAGAGGGCGGCCGATTGAGTTTTCCCAACTTTTTCGTTCAGTTTCGTCTTCTTCACACCCATCGTTTTCTGTCTCCCTGTCTCGTTTGTCCGTGTATTCGGTTGACCTTGTAGACTCATGAATTTGATGGATTTGCATTTGGCAGAAGTAATTTGGATTGCCCTAATTTGCGCGGCAGTGTAATTTGGCGGCATGTCCTGAGTATTCGGCAGTAAAATCCGCTCTGAGTATCGACCTGTCACAGGAAACTGATCTTGGATTTCGATCGTGATTTCCGTCGAGTCCGCTCTCGTGTTGGAGATGTGACTCTGTTATTCCCTCAACTCATTAGCTTTAATTCTGTTGCACTCGGGACAAGTGGATTCATCTCCGCTCGGCTTCTGCCAGGGTGGCGCATTCGGTCCTCGCTCCAGAAAGGGACGCGAAAGAAGCTCCGTCCGCCTCGTTCTCTTTGCTCGCCTCGCTTCGGTTCCTCAATGCTTGTGGGGTTGCGAGCTATGTACGCGGACCTATAAGCAATTTTAATGCCTGACAGATACCCCTCCAAGAGGTTATTCAGACTCGTTCTTTTATAGAAGATCGTGGGATACGTCTTGGATTGATTGTTCCCTTACCTTCAGTCGGGTATAACGGGACCTCGACATGGCGTGCTGTTGCTTGAACGTCCCTCCAATTCTGCCAGGCTTCTTGTCGCGTCGCTTTTGCTCGAAAGTCCCGTGTAAGGAGTTCGGTGCGCTGCATTATTGTCTGACCGTTCCTGTCCGGAATTTCTCGACTGGTGGAATCGCATTCCTTTGAGTCTGAACATTGATGTGTGGCTGTCGAGCATTTATGCACAACGCTTCTGTCCCGGCGTTAGCTGTGGTCGCTTGAAGTATAGTCACTTCGAGAGGAATATTTATAACACAATATCTCTCAGGAACTTTCTCAAACTAAAAATAGGGAACTAGTTTATACTCATTAGTACCCTTATTGGAGTATTTAGAAGATGTTTCCTATACTCGTACTACTTTTCGGAGGTGTTTTGTGCCTAAATGAAGCGTGAACCGGGCTTAAAAATGAGCAAGAAAAGAGCGCCCCGAGTAAATCGGGCTCAATAAAATTCTGCCCAACTGCCTTGTACTGCCGAACAACATGGAATTAGCAAGAGG
>NC_033803.1:52497787-52509837 GCF_001876935.1 Asparagus officinalis | reverse complement strand
AGGAACTTCTCAACCAAAAATAGGGAATAGTTTATACTCATATACCTTATTGGAGTAATTTCTGTGTCCGAATGAGCTGAACCGGCTTGATAATGAGTCAAAAAAGGCAGTAATTAGGCTCAAAAAATCTTCTGATCCTTCCGAATATGTGAGAGAGGCAAGAATAAACCAAGGACTGAACCCTCGGTCGATTTGAAGTTGTTTCAATGCTCGATCCAGCTTCAATTTGAATTCTGGTTCAAACCAGGTCTGGTCCGGTTCAACTTGGTTTGGTCCGGTTCAACTAAGCTTGGTTCAACATTATAAAAAAGGGGTTTTTCCTCCTCATCTCAAAACTTCCATATTTAGAATTTCTCTCAGGCCCCTCGAGCGCGTGGTCCGAGCCTCTTTCAAGATCTGATTTTTATTGGATCTACGAGCTTTTCCTCAGGTAAATCCTCAACCATTTTAGCATATTTTATGCTTAATTCAATTTATGAATTTGTGGGATCGCATGCGAGGGTTAGGATTAAGATTTGGCGCCTCGAGCTCACCTTTCAGGGGGAAGAATTGCAAAAAAGATGGATTTTTTCCTGGATCTGATCCCTTAACTTATTTTGCAGGTCTCTATGTCTCGTATTGCGAGAGGTCAATCCTCTACCGCGCCGGCTGATGGCGTGCCTCCCTCTTATTCTGGTGAGCTATTTTTGGAAATTTACAAATTAGTCCATTTTTTCTTGGAAATTTGCAAATTGGTCCTTTTTATCCCCATTTTGTTCTCCTTGGTGAGGCAATCGGGAAGAGCCTTGATTCTCCTTGGCGAGGATCGACGCTTTAAAGATATGTTTTGCTTGGTCAAAACCATATCTCAAAATCAATAAAGGGGGGGCGTCTTGACGCTGCATTGTGCCTTATAAGGCAGGGATATATTGTCGATATACCCTATCTTATAAGTGCATAATGTGGCCAAATCGTCTCACCCTTTATAAGGCAGTTACTCTATCTTACCCATTCATAGGATGAGTTCAACTTCCTTTTATAATTGAGGCTAACAAATGTTTAAATGTTTGCTTCCAGTGGAATATCCTTCTGGAGCGTTTTCATCTCACGCAGTGTACGGGCGTCGTGGCGAGTATTATTCGACTTCCGACGATTTTTCCCCTATCCCAGTCACTCCTCAGTTTGCTTCGGGCACGTCGACAGAGGTTGCCCAAGTGGTGAAGGAAGGTGGACATCGAGCTCTTCGCCAGTTGATTACAGATGCGCCCCTCGTGAAGGATGCCAGTTCGATTCAGCCTCTCAAGAAGACCGACTTTTTATTTGGCGATTCTGCCAGAGATCCGGATGCCGTGTTTATTGATGCTGAGCAGTGGCTTCATAAGACTGGCAGTGGTTTCATATATTTGCCGAAGATTCCTCGGCATCGTTCGTTGACTGAGCTCAGGCGTCAAGGCTGTACACGAGAGATGTCGTGGCGCTTGACGGAGGAGCATGTGAGCATTCACTGCGGCTACATCACTCATCAGGCAGCTCCTGGTTCAAGCAGGAGTCATATCACTGGATTGCATCCTGGAGTATTGGGGTTGGATGCACCGCCGCGCAACGAGCTTCTTGCCTCTGCTTCTACTTTAAAGAATCGCCTCGCTGCTTTAGGACGTTGTTGGACCCTAGAGGGTGGGATTAGGGTCAAGAGCTTCAACTATGCAATATAAAATTTAGCACAAGCAAATCACAAGACAAAAATGCGATAAAAGTAAGAGAGATAGGTTAGGAGTTCTTTATCCTTGACGCGCGATGTGTTAACGAGGTTCGGCCCTCTGGCCTACGTCCCCTGCTCCCACTCTCGAGGAGAAATCCACTACACAACCGGTTTGGAAGCCGGAACTTTGTCTACACTGCGATCTCCACAGATCTCTCTCCACTACACAGTTTGATCTCAACAGATCACACCCTCAGCAGTAGATCTTACACAGATCTCACCCTCCACAGAGAAGAAAAGATGCAAGAACCTCTCTTTACACAGCCCCCTATAGCAAAGAGTAGGTTTACTGAAGCTGGATGTGAATCACACTTAAACAGGAGAAAAACAGGATTTGAAAATTTTTCTCAGAGAAACAGAAATCTCTCTCTGGTTTTCAAACGTTAGGCCATTTGAGAAGAGAAGACTGGGTTTTTATAGAAAGATTTATCAATAAAAAACAAAGAGACAATCTTCTCAAATTAGTAAGTAATCTCCTTTATCAGCACCTGAACCTCAGACTGTGCAAACACTATTAAGTGTAAGCACAGTAATCCAGGTTACAGGCAAAACGACCGTTTAAAAGTCCACGCTGACAAAAGAGGAAATCGGTTGACCGAAAGGAATTTTCGAGTCGACCAAAAAACACTTCGGTCGTCCGACCAAAAATTCGGTCGACCCGCAAAACACTTAAGAAAACTTAGAAAACGAGCAGAGCCACCGTCGGTCGACCGGCGCGGTCGACCGATTTGAAAGTCGAGATTTCGATCGACCGTACCGGTCGACCGACGACCTCTCTGGAAAATAGTAAGGAAAGGCGATGGGAGCGGTCGACCGGACCGGTCGACCGCTTTCTGACATTCTTCAGAAAACAGGTTTTTAATCAACTTTAAATATTTGCAAAATATTTATTTGACCTCTGAAAAATCTGAAACTTTGTAAAATGTTTTTAATACTAAAAACAAACTGTTTAGAAAAGGAATTTTGCAGATAGGTCCTCATACTTATGAAAAATAGTATTTTGTGAAAAACGCTTAAAAACCTAAGTATGAAATCGTGTGTGTGATTCCCAATAGCTTCAAGTAAAATCAGTAACTCTTTGCCTACATTCTAGCACTAGAGAGAGAAACAAAAGAAAGCTAATATCCTCATATATAAAGAACAATACTTGAGCTTTGATATAGCTTGAATCGGATGAAGCTTTTCGTCGAATTTGTCGTTCTTGAAATAACGTTGCTTCATCTCTTGGCCTCCACCTCCTTTGGATATCTTCGTTGTAGCGTATATTCCATCCATCCTCCGTTAATGGCACTAACGAGCTTGATAAATGAATTTACTACATTTTCACTCAATAAGCTATTAGTACTGATAATGGTGGTTGTAAAACATCATCAAAACATAAGGGCTAACAGACGTGAGATGCCTGCGACATGTCACAGATTTTATGGTTGGGTCCATTCTTTGGACAAGCTTTGGTGGACTCACATGACGAAGTACGTCTTGAGCCGATGGAGCGAGGAGTTGCACGCTTGTGGGCTGTATGCAGCCGTTCGTGCCACCATGTATGGTTTGCCTGTTAGCGCGAAGCATTTCTTCGCTTTGTGCGAGCTCTATAACCCGGATTCGAACACTTTTCTGACCCGGCAAGGGGAGTTGGGCTTGGCCCTCCATGAGATGCACAGGATTTCTGGTTTGCCCATGGGACAGATGCTATATCAGGAATATTTTCCCTCCAACCAAGAATTAAGTCAGCTGAAGGATCGCATGCCCGACCGCTACGAGACTTTATGGGATCTCACATGTCACTATCATATCGCATTGGCGCAGTCTGAACCTTTAGCGAAGAGGGCTAAATCCCATGTGAGCTAGAAACAGTTTGCGTCTTATTTGTTCAGGAATCTAGAGAGCAATTCTGGCGAGGCTATTTGTGAACTGGCACCACTCACTCCTTCAGGGGTTAATAGTTTACTGAAGAAAGTTGATGCTCATTCCTATACCATTAGCAGTCCTGAGAGTGGTTTTCCTGAAGGTACGTAGCTCTTCTCAAGTTAATTATAGGACCAGTCAATTTTTAACTAATGCAACTATAATATGATGCATCTGAGAATTCTATTTTGTATTTGACAGGAGCTTTTGTCGAGACTGATCCTGTTGAGCCGGCTGTGGGACCAACTACACCAGTTGATACACCCCCAGCCGTTACACCTCCACCACCCCCAGTGACTCAAGGGGAAAAAGGTATATATTGAGCTACTGTTATTTATTTCTTCATCAAGACTTTTGACGGATTTCTCCTTTTTGTGTAGGGCTTTCTTCTCGGCTTCACGTCCTTGTGAAGGAGTTATTATTGGACAGCGACCCAGAGAAGATTGTCATATGCATAGAAATCCGCTCTTTCTTCTCCTTCGTGAATGCTATGATTGGCAAGCTCTTCCACGACGGACTTTCCCTTCACCAGTTTAAGCCATTCCTTGATCCCAAGATAAACTCAATAAGGGATGCAGGATACCCTGATCTGGCGAAGGCTATCGTTAATGATCTTGACTGCCTAGAGCATGAGCTTCAGACGTTTCACGAGCTCCGGGATGCAGGTGCCTCTTCATTCATTACTGCCGAGTTTGATAGTCGCTTACAGACATGGCGCGATACTCAGCTTTTTGCTGAGCTCGAGATTCAGGTGCAGCGAGATCAAGTGGACCGAGTTGAGGCCCACCTTGCTGCTAGATCATCTTCACTCACTGAGCTTGACTCTTCTATTACCTCTTGTGAGACCCAGATAGACCAGCTCCGAAGAGAGCTCCGTGAGAAAGAGGAGACTTTGAGTATTCTTCAGATGACGAAGATACAGGATCAGCAAGCCCACACTTCTTTATCTGAGGAGTTGAAGTGGACCGAGTTGAGGCCCACCTTGCTGCTAGATCATCTTCACTCACTGAGCTTGACTCTTCTATTACCTCTTGTGAGACCCAGATAGACCAGCTCCGAAGAGAGCTCCGTGAGAAAGAGGAGACTTTGAGTATTCTTCAGATGACGAAGATACAGGATCAGCAAGCCCACACTTCTTTATCTGAGGAGTTGAAATCTTTGAAGCAGAAGCTGACCGAGACGGAGGAGGTTGCTGCGAAGACATTAGCCACCAACGAGGAGTCCATCAGAGCTGAGCTGAGGCAAGCTTATGATGAGAAGCTGTCTAAGCTTAATCAGCAGATTTTTGGCCATGCGCTTGATGTATGATTTTATTTGCTGAATGTTTTGACTTTTGATCCTTTTAGTGGAACTGGTTTTTATCTTTATTTTTATTATGATTCTTCATTCCGTTTGAAATGATTGACCATAATACTTTTAGGATTTTTGGCAAACCCTCAGCCATCAATGGATTTGATTAGCCTTTACCGACTACCGTTTGAGTCGGGCTAGCATGCGGATTGTCTAAATCCGTTCCGCATGTCACGTTGTGCTAAGAGAGTGAATTCTCTGAGACTTTCATGCTATGATGTTGAATACATAGACTTTACCATTTGTTACGGGAATAGGCTACCCTGCGACACGTGTTAGGTGTTGACTTTAGGATTTTTGGCTAACCCCCAGCCTTTAACAGGTTTGATTAGCCTTTACCGACTACCGTTTGAGTCGGGCTAGCATGCGAATTGTACAAATCCGTTCCGCATGTAACGTTGTGCTAAAGGAATGAACTCCCTTAGACTTGATGCTACAACTTCGAATATGTAGACTTCGCCATTGTTATGGGAATAGGCTACCCAGCAACGTGTTTTAGACGCTGACTTATCCCTACTTAGGCTTCGGGATAAAATTCCCCAGAATCGAACTCTGGTGTCTTTTTCTTCGGAGAAAGACTAAACCGGCGACGCGTGTTAGGCGTCGGCATATCCTTTCTTAGGATTCAGGATGAAATTCCCCATGCGTGTAAGGCATGGATTCTGGTGTTATTAATAACAACCTGTCACAATGTTGAATATGTGAACGGGTGTTCTTTTTAAACGGTTAAGAACTGACCGGCAGCGCGTGTCAGGCGCAGACTTATCCCTGCTTAGGATTCGGGATAAACTTCCTAGGATGAATCCTAAATTGATAAATTTTGGAAAAGATCGATGCGGGAAAGGCAGAATTTTATATTCTATTTCCCGGTCTTCTTTTAGGGTGAAGGCGAACCCGAAAACAAGGAA
Organism: Asparagus officinalis; assembly: GCF_001876935.1. Taxonomy (NCBI): domain Eukaryota; kingdom Viridiplantae; phylum Streptophyta; class Magnoliopsida; order Asparagales; family Asparagaceae; genus Asparagus; species Asparagus officinalis. Next base: position 52,503,936 of record NC_033803.1, on the reverse strand, counting down.
GGAAGAATTTTATATTCTATTCCCTGATCCTGGAAAGGAAGAATTTTATATTCTATTTCCAGCGAAGAAGAAACTAGAAGTGGGGTGTCCACTCCGAGAATCTGGAAGATCTAGATAAACTTACCTTTTATAGGATTGGTTATCTGATCGAAAGATGAATTCTTCGTTTATCGAAGCGAAATTTCAACTTTGATTATAACTATAAAAAAGTTTAACCAAAGAGAAAGGAGGGGAGTTCTTTCGTTTATCGAAAGGGGACTCCGAACTGAAAATGGACTTCTTGTTCATGGACGGAATCAAGAGGGCCGGATAAACATTTTTGTGGATTCACCGCCAGTTGGACTTGATCAGTGAAAGATTTTGGTGGTAAAGATGTTTTTGGGTTATCCTCTAGAATATTGAGTGTAATATTCTTCGAGGAACTTCCCGGTAAATGGGTTATCCTGAATGTACTAGGGATAGTACTTTTTCAGGAACTTCCCATTTATTGGCATTAATTGCCTGGCGCCCTCTAGGGAAATCAGACGGTAAGCGCCGTTTGAATAGACTGTGTCTATCACAAACGGTCCTTCCCATTTGGGTTCAAATTTACCTTTCTTCTTGGAGTTGAGGATTATCGGTCGGCGAGCAGCGAGGACCAGATCTCCTTCCTTGAAGCTTCTTCGGCGGACTCTTTTGTCAAAAGCCCTGGACATCCTAGCCTGGTAGAACTCGATGTGTTGTTGAGCTTCCAAGCGCTTTTCATCCAGCCTCTCGAGCTCTTCGAGACGCTTCTGATGTTGTTCCTCCGTCGTCATCTCCGTTGCGAGGGCGATCCGAAGGGACGGAATCTGAATTTCCAGCGGTAGCACAGCTTCACATCCGTATACCAGCGAATACGGGGTAGCTCCCGTAGGCGTGCGTATGGTGGTGCGATAAGCCCAGAGTGCCTCCCCAAGTTTATCGTCCCAGTCTCGTTTGTTGGTCTTCACGAGCTTAGACAGGATCTTAATGATCGTCTTATTGAAAGCTTCAGCTAATCCGTTTGCAGCTGGATAATACGCTGTTGACGATACATCCTCGATCTTGAATTTATCACAAAACCTGATGAAAGCGTTGCTTATGAACTGTGGACCGTTATCGTGGATGATCCGTCTCGGCACGCCGTGTCGGTATATGACATGATGCTTGATGAAGGTTGTTGTGGCAAGTTTGGAGGATGAATTCCTCTGTGATCGGGTCCCGGCAATTCATCGCCTTGTTCCGGAATCTTTTGACGAAGGTATCGACTAACTCTCCGTCCTTCTGCTTCTCATCGAGCAATGATCTGATAGATATCTCGGTGTCGTCGTCGAAGAAATTGGTGAGGAACCTGGTCTCCATATCGTCCCAGCTGTTCACGCTACCTGGCTTGAGGCGGCGATACCAATCGAAGGCGGCTCCGTGAAGAGTGCCGACGAATGACCGCACCATCAGAGGCTCATTGCCAGAGATTACCCCCAGGTGTGATTTGAAATAAATCACATGCTGAGTGGGCGAACCCTTCCCATCAAACAGCGTAAAGTTAATTAGGTTGAACTTCGCCGGATATGGGATTGATTCCCACTCTCTTGGGTATGGACAAGGAATGCCTGTTTTCTTCGTCTCTTGAGGGGAGATCGATTCCCACTCTCTTGGGTATGGACAGGGAATGCCTGTTTTTTTCGTCTCTTGAGCGGAGATCAATGTGTTGATTTTGCTCTCGAGGTCTTTGATCTTCAAGTTTTCATCTGCATCTTCGTTGGCATCCTCATTACCACCCCCTGCATTGACGGGAGGATTATTGGCATTGTGAGCTTCATCCGTATCCGTGTGCTCCTCTTCCTGAACGACCTGGTTACAGCGGCTTGGTTCACCTTGCTGGTTCGTCAGTGCCTGAATTTGTTGCTCATGCATTTCTCTCATACTCTGCATGGCCATCTGCATTTCAAACCTGAAGGTCTCTTGTTGCTTAGCTAAGGCGTCTTCAAGCATCTTAGCCACTTGCTCCGCGCTTATCATGAATGACTCGCGGGGTTGTCCTTCGCTGGACACCGTATTGTCTGATGCGACAGCAGAGCAGGAATCCGATTCTTCATCTTCTGATGGTAATCTTGTCCGAACCCTACCATAAGTTCCTCGTGTAATGGCTCCAGACTGCAGACGAGTTAGATACCAGGGTACTTCCGGAATTGACTCGGGATTACCCCTTGTCGATGCCCTTTTGCTGGTCATATTGGTAGTGATCCTCGGAAATTCTCCATCTTCAACCACTATTCTTCTTTGCCGAAAACGCCTATGCCTTGGTTTTGGCGCTTCGGTACTAAGCCTTTCGAACACCGAAACTCTCTCGGTGACTGCCTTGATGCATTTGCACTCAGACAGTACTGCCCGAATGAGCTTTGAACAAGGGCACCGAGTTTCTAGCCTTCGAGGACTTCTCTTTCTGGCTTTGCTCGTACCCCCAGCACGATAGTACAGCTCGTCCGTTTGAAAGTCGGAGCAACCTATCGTGTGTTGGCACGATTTCTCAGGTATAACGTAATCATCATCAGACGATAACGTTTCCTTCTGAGAGCGAATTACCTTCTTCGGGCTTTCAAAAGTTCCGCGCCTCGAAACATGCCTTTTTGGGCGTGGGTTCTCAGCGGGCTCTTGGACTTCAATGCGCAAATTGGTGCGCATAGCTGCCCTGATTTCTTTATCACGTTGGAGGTGACGGTGAACCCCAGCGTGTTGAGTCGTTCTGGGCTTCTTCATTGGGCCCAAACTCTCTTGAACTGGAGCTTTGCCTCTCTCGTCGAGAATTGGACCGAGGCGCTCCAAAACTGATTTCTCCCTTTGGGACGATTCTGCACGATCTCCCAGAAAAGCTATCGGAATTACCGACGACTTGGGTTGATTCGCCGGTGGTTGAACTTTCGTTGGAGGCTGCTTCGACCTCCATACTTGGCGGGTTGGTAATGGCTTTTTGGCCAGTCTTTCTTCCTCCAACTTTTTGGCCTCCTGCACAAGAATTTTTGCTTGTGCGAGTAACGCGCGGCGTTTGTGAATCCGCTCTTCAAGTGTCGAACGGTTCCGTTTGACCCGGATCCATTCGTTCGTTGGCGACCTGGAGGAGCTGCCATACTTCAGTTGTTGAGGCTGTTTGCCTCCTCTGTTCTTTAGATCCACGTTGTAGCGGATCCCGTCAACAGACTCTATGGTCTTTGCGAATTGTTTCGCAAGGCGTTGACGTTGCCTTTGGCGTGCTCTCTTCGAGAGAGTCACCACGTCCCCTGCGGCAGAAGGGTTGGCCAGAGCAGCTCCGACCTGGTTGGGAATTGGAGGAATCTCACCCGATGCGACTTTGGCATTAAACGGGGTGAGATCTTCGTTGGTGTTTTCAACGTCTTCATACCAACGAGTTTTTCTCCCGGAGGAGAACTTGGACTTCTTGGACTTGCGTGGGGAGGTTGATCCGGACGAGGACGACAAGTATTCCTCGAACTTCTGTTGGTCGAACTCGTATTCGACCTCCTCCACGAACGAGATTGAGATCCGCGGCTGCGACGCTCCGATCTTGGCAGCGAGATCGGCGGCTCCCACTGTGGTCGCCAGTCCGCGGCTGCGACGCTCCGATCTTGGCAGCGAGATCGGCGGCTCCCACTGTGGTCGCCAGATTGTTCGTGCGAAAAATCGTGTCTTTCTTTGTAATTGATTCCATTGTCATCTTAAATAACAGCCTTTTGAGTTACAAAAGATCCGGTCTTTTTATAAGATCCGGTTACAATGAAAATCAAAGAAAAATAAACAAAGATTACAACTTTCTCCTTTTGTGTCGAACAAATCACGAGCTCCTGTTTTTTGTTTGTCGAACGAATCACGAGCTCCTGTTTTGCGGTCGTTCGCTTTTGTGGGTTCTTTGCCTGCGCCGGGGTTTATCCGTGGACTACCGCGAGATCTAGATCCGGTCGGATCTACGCAGTACGACGGGTATTATTTCACGAAGGAAATAATAGCCGGGGGGATTGGTTCACCAAGGAAACAATCGCCCAAATCTCAGGATCAAAGTCCAAGCTTTGATCCGGAGTGTGCCTACGTAAATCTGAGATCCGGTCCTCTCGAACTCTTGCCTTATTTGGCGTTGACGATCGCCGAGCACCAGATCTGGATGAACAAGTCCTCGAAGTCTTCAAAACTCCAAGCTCAATCTTCAATTCGGCAGAGTTTCAGCTCTCAAAGTTCCAACCTTTCTAAATGAACCAAGGGGGGCCTATTTATAGGCTCCCTGAACTGTGCCCGCGCACAGATCTGGGTCGACCACCTATGGGTGGCCGGCACTGGGCCGAGCCACCCCTGGGTGGCTCGGCCTTGGCCGAGCCCCCCTTAGGCGTTGGGTTTCGTCGTTTTGCATTTTCGGTTCAGTCTGTGATTCGGTTGACTTAGACTTTGATTTGTTGATCTGATTTGGCAGTAAATCCGATTCCTGTTTTGGCAGTAAATCCACTTCTGAGTTCGAGTCCGAAATTGATCTTGATTCGATCGTGATTCGTCCGAGTCTGCCCTTGGTTGGATGACTCGTTGATTCTTCGAACACTTGGCTTGATTCCACACACGAATGGATGTATTCCGTTGCTTGCGTGCGATTCGTCAACCTCGTCGCCTCGTTGTTTCGTCGGTTTGTGCCGAGCTGTATTAAGGGACCTATAAGCAATTTTATACGCCTACAGTTAGCGGTGACCCTCGGAAATTCTCCATCTTCGACCGCCATTCTTCTTCGTCGGAAACGCCTAGGCCTTGGTTTTGGCATTTCGGTACTAAGTCTTTCGAACACCGAAACTCTCTCGGGGACTGCCTTGATGCAGTTGCACTCAGACAGTACCGCCCGAATGAGCTTTGAACAAGGGCACTGAGTTTCTAGCCTTCGAGGACTTCTCTTTCTGGCTTTGCTCGTACCCCCAGCACGATAGTACAACTCTTCCGTTTGAAAGTCGGAGCAACCTATCGTGTGTTGGCACGATTTCTCAGGTATAACGTTACCTTCTTCAGACTTTCGAGAGTCACGCGCCTCGAAACGCGCCTTTGTGGGCGTGAATTCTCAACGGGCTCCTGGACTTCAATACGCAAAGTAGTGCGCTTGGGTGCCATGATTTCTTTGTCATGTTGAGGGTTACGGCGACCCCCAGCATGTTGATTCGTTCGGGGTTTTCTTAATGGGCCCAAACGTCCTCGGACTGGAGCTTTGCCTCTCTCGTCGGGAATTGGACCGAGGCGCTCCAAGACTGACTTTCTCCTTCGGGAGGATTCTGCATGATCTCCCGGAGTAGCTATGGGAATTCTCGGCGACTTAGCTTGGTTCGCCGGAGATTGAACTTTGGTTGGAGGCTGCAAAGGTTGCTCCTTAGCCTGAATTTCCGCTTCAGACTTTGGCCTCCAGATTTGGCGGGTTGATGGCGGCTTCTTAGCCACCTCTTTCTGCAACTTCCTACGGGCTTTTTCAGCTTGAGCACGTGCCTGCGCTGATAGTGCGCGGCGCTTGCGAATGCGCTCCTCCAGCGTTGATCGGTTCCGTTTGACACGGACCCATTCCATTGTTGGCGGCTTGGAGGAACCACCATTCATTGATTGTTGAGGCTTTTTGCCTCTCTTGTTCTTCAGATCCGCGTTGTAGCGGATCCCGTCAACTGACTCCATGGCCTTTGCGAATCGTTTCGCAAGGCGTTGACGTTGCCTTTGGCGGGCTCTCTTCGAGAGAGTCACCACGCCCCCTGCGGCAGAAGGGTTGGCCAGAGCAGATCTGACCTGGTTGGAAACTGGAGGAATCTCACCCGATGCAACTTTGGCATCAAACGGGGTGAGATCTTCGTTGGTGGCTTCGACTTCTTCATACCAACGAACCTTTCTCCTGGAGGAGAACTTGGACTTCTTGGACTTGCGGGGGGAGGTAGATCCGGACGAGGACACGTACTCCTCGAACTTGGCTTGGTCGAACTCATACTCGACCTCCTCCTCGACCGGGATCGAGATCCGCGGCTGCGACGCAACGATCTCGGCAGCGAGATCGGTGGCTCCCACTGTGGTCGCCAGATTGTTCGCGGGGAAAATCGTTTTCTTCATTGATGAAATGATTGTCATCTTGGGTTACAAAGATCCGGTCTTTTATAGATCCG
>NC_033803.1:52489703-52497012 GCF_001876935.1 Asparagus officinalis | reverse complement strand
CAAAACGACAAAACCCAACGCCTAAGGGGGGCTCGGCCCAGTGCCGGCCACCCATAGGTGGCCGCCCAGATCTATGCGCGAGCACAGTTCAGAGAGCTTATAAATAGGCCCCCTTGGTTCATTTTTTAAGGGTTGGAACTTTGGGAGCCGAAACTCTGCCGAATTGGAGATCGAGCTTGGAGTTTTGAAGACTTGAGGACTTGAACATTCAGATCTGGTTCTCGGCGAGCATCCACGTCACAAAAGGTAGGAGTTTGAGAGAGAGAAAGATCAGATCTGAGATCTACACGAAATCATACTCCGGATCAAAGCTTGGCCTTTGATCCCGAGAACTAAGGGCGATTATTTCCTTGGTGAATTAATCCCCCCCCCGGCTATTATTTCCTTCGCGAAATAATACCCGTCAAATCGTGTAGATCCGACCGGATCTAGATCGCGCGGTGGTCCACGGATTAACCCCGGCGTTGGCAAAGAACTCACACAAGCGAGCGACCGCAAAACAGGAGCTCGTGATTCGTTCGGAAGGAAAGTTGTAATCTTTTTCTTTTTCTTTGATTTCGTTGTAACCGGATCTAAAAAAGACCGGATCTTTTGTAACCAAAAAGCAATTATTATTTTGAGATCACAATGACATCAATGAAGAAAACGATTTTCCCCGCGAACTCGCTGCCGAGATCGGAGCGTCGCAGCCGCGGATCTCAATCCCGGTCGTGGAGGAGGTCGAATACGAGTTCGACCAGCAAAAGTTTGAGGAATACTTGTCGTCCTCGTCCGGATCAACCTCCCCCCGCAAGTCCAAAAAGTTCTCCTCCAGGAGAAAAACTCGTTGGTAAGAAGACGTTGAAAACACCAACGAAGATCTCGCCCCGTTTGATGTCAAAGTAGCATCTGGTGAGATTCCTCCAATTCCCAACCTAGTCGGATCTGCTCTGGCCAACCCTTCTGCCGCAGGGGGCGTGGTGACTCTCTCGAAGAGAGCCCACCAAAGGCAACGTCAACGCTTTACGAAACAATTCGCAAAGGCCATGGAGTCAGTTGACGGGATCCACTACAACGCGGATCTGAAGAACAAGAGAGGCAAACAGCCTCAACAACAGATGAACGGTGCCTCTTCCAAGCCGTCAACAATGGTATGGGTCCGTGTCAAAAGGAATCGTTCGACACTGGAAGAACGTATCCGCAAACGCCGCGCACTATCAGCGCAGGCGCGGGCTCAAGCCGAAGAAGCCCGTAGAAAGCTGCAAAAAGAGGTGGCCAAGAAGCCGCCATCAACCCGTAAAGTTTGGAAACCAAAGTCTGAAGCGGCGATTCAGACTAAGGAGCAACAACTGCAGCCTCCGAAAGTGCAACTTCCGGTGAATCAATCCAAACCGCCGATGATTTCCACAACTGCTCCGGGAGATCCCGCAGGACCATCTCAGAAAAGGAAGTCGGTTTTGGAGCGCCTCGGTCCACTTCCCAGGGAGCGAGGCAAAGCTCCAGTTCAGGAACGTTTAGGCCCAATGAAGAAGCCCCGAACGATTCAACACGCTGGGGGTTGCCACAACCCTCAATATGACGAGGAAATCAGGGCAACTAAGCGCACTATGCTGCGTATTGAAATTCAGGAGCCTGTTGAGAGTTCACGCCCACAAAGGCGTGTGTCGAGACGCGTGACTCTTGAAAGCCCGAAGAAGGTAGTTCGCTCTCGGAAGGAAACGTTATCATCTGATGATGATTGCGTTACACCTGAGAAATCGTGCCAACACACGATAGGTTGCTCCGACTTTCAAACGGACGAGCTGTACTATCGTGCTGAGGGTACGAGCAAAGCCAGAAAGAGAAGTCCTCAAAGGCTAGAAACTCGGTGCCCTTGTTCAAAGCTCATTTGGACGGTATTGTCAGAGTGCAACTGCACCAATACAGTCCCCGAAAGGGTTTCGGTCTTCGAAAGGCTCAGTACCGAAACGCCAAAACCAAGACCTAGGCGTTTCCGACGAGGAAGAACGGTAGGTGAAGACGGAGAATTCCCGAGGGTCACCACCAATATGACCAGCAAAAGGACGTCGACACAGGATAATCCCGAGTCGATTCCGGAAGTACCCAGGCGGATGACCCGTCTGCAGTCCAGAGCCATCATACGAGGAACTTATGGTAGGGTTCGGACAAGATTAGCATCAGAAGATGAAGAATCGGATTCATGCTCTCCTGTCGCATCAGACAATACAGTATCCAGCGAGGGACAACCCCGCGAGTCGCTGATGATAAGCGCCGAACGCTCGAAAAAGCCATGGCTAAACAGCAGGAGAGCTTCAAGCACGAAATGCAGATGGCCATGCAGAGTATGAGAGAAATGCATGACCAGCAAATCCAAGCGTTGACAAACCAGCAAGGCGAGCCAAATCGTCATAACCAGATTGATCTGGAAGATGAGGAACCTCACAATGCCAATAATCCTCCCATCAATGCAGGGGGTTGTAACGAGAATGCTGATGAAGACTCAGGTGAAAACCTAAAGATTAAGAATATCGAGAGCAAAATCAATACGTTGATTTCCGCTCAAGAGATGAAGAAGACGGGCATTCCTTGTCCATACCCACGAGAGTGGGAATCAATCCCATATCCGGCGAAGTTTAGTCTAATTAACTTCACGCCATTTGATGGGAAGGGTTCACCCACTCAGCATTTGATTTACTTCAAATCGCACATGGGTGTCATCTCTGGTAATGAGCCTCTGATGGTACGGTCCTTCGTTGGCACTCTTCGTGGAGCCGCCTTCGATTGGTATCATCGCCTCAAGCTAGGAAGCGTGAACAGCTGGGACGACATGGAAACTAAGTTCCTCACCAACTTCTTCGACGACGACACCGAAATATCCATCGGAACGTTGCTTGATGAAAAACAAAAAGACGGGGAGTTGGTCGACGCCTTCGTCAAAAGGTTCCGGAACAAGGCGATGAATTGTCGGGATCCGATCAACTTGCCACAACAACCTTGCACTGGACGTGTTGGAAGCAATGGGAACAGCACCGTCTGACACTTGGAAAGACTTGAAGGTGTGCGGTGAACAAGCCGAACGCTTCCTCCAAAGGAAGAAGGTCGAGAGGAACCGACCGATGGCTAATCCGCTAAAATCAAACTTCGCCTCTCGTGGTAAGGGCAAGGCACCTGCAGCTGCTGATGGTGCTAATCAAACGTCACAACAGCAATCCCGAAGGCAGCAAAAGACTTCGGGTCCAAGACTCCAAAAAGAGTACTCTTTTAAGGACGAAGACGTTCCAGCCATCTTCGAATCACTCCTTGGAAGCAACAAGATCAAGCTACCACCTATCACAAATCAGGAGGAAGCTGACAACACTACGGACCCAAAGTACTGTGCATACCACAGGAGGGTCGTTCATCCCACCAAGGATTGCTTCCCACCAAGGCCTGCTTTACTTTAAAGAATAGTATCCAGACCTTGGTTGAAGCCGGCGTCATAACGCTAGAGTAAGCCAGTTGAGAACGGCACCACTCCGATAAGTATAAGAGTATAAACTGCTTCTTAAGACTCCAAAGAGTATACGAGTATAAACTGTTTCTCCATCCTCCAACAGGTGCATGAGGTTAAACTGCTCCCTACATACTCCAATAGGTATATGAGTCTAAATTATTTCCCACTTTTGACGGGAAGTTCCTAGAGAATATTACGCTAATATTCTTAAGGATAACCCGGTCAGGTAACTGAGAATAATGTCTGAACCAGTTTCGCAGGGGAAGCTGGGGGTGGACGATTTATGTAACGAGAAGTTCCTAGAGAATCATATATTCTCAAGGATAACCTGAACATGCGATTGAGGATAACGTACTCCTCGTTACACCCAGTTTTGCAAGAAAGCTGGGGGTGGATAATTCGTGTAACGGGAAGTTCCCGAAAGAATGTTAATACTCTTAGGGATCGCCCGATCAATATGAACAAAGTGATGAACACTAAGTCCCCTACCGATCAGACTTATTGACGATGGGACCACCAAATTCTATCAAGTTCAATCCATTCAAACTTCCGTTATGTTCGTTCACTCAACACTTTCATAGTTAGAGTCCGGATATAATCTGGTCAAACCTTCATACAGTTAGGACCACAACCAAAATCTCCTCTCGATTCCCCCAATGAACGAGAGGTCCACAAATTGAGCGATCAAACCTTCCTACAGTTAGGATTGTCTCAAAACACCCACTTGGTCAAACCTTCTTACAGTTAGGACCACAGTCCCTCCAATGAACGAGAGGTCCACTTTCAAATCGAGTGATCAAACCTTCCTACAGTTAGGACCAAAACCATAATTCACTCTCGATAAACGAGAAATTCATCTTTAATTCTGTAATCAAACCTTTCGACAGTTAGGGTTATCCGAATCTTTTCGATTCTCGGAGTGGAGATCCCACTCTTAGTTTCACCTTTCCGGATTCTGGGGTGGAGATCCCACCTCGAGTCTCCTTTCCAACTGAAGATAGAATATAAAATTCTTCTTCTTCAGTGTCGGGAGATAGAATATAAAATCCTTCCTCTCCTATTTCGGGTTCGTCTTTGCCCCAAGAGAAGACACCACCTTTTTTAACTCTCAAAATCTATGCCTCACAGGTACAGGGAATTTTATCCTGAATCCTAAGTAGGGATAAGTCAACACTTAACACGTGTTGCCGGTTTAGTCTTTCACCGATTGAAAAAGACACTAGAATTCCAGTCTAGGAAGTTTATCCCAAATCCTAAGCAGGGATAAGTCTGCGCCTAACACGCGCTGCCGGTTTAGTCTTTTTCCGTAGAAAAAGACACCAGAGTTCGATTCTGGGGTATCCTATCCTGAAACCTAAGAAGGGATAAGTCTGCGCCTAACCCGCGCTGCCGGTTAGTTCTTAACCGTTAAAAAGAACACCCGTTCACATATTCAATATTGTGGCAGGGTGTTATTTATAAAACCAAAAAACAAGCCTTACACGCGTGGGGAATTTCATCCTGAATCCTAAGAAAGGATATGCCGACGCCTAACATGTGTCGCCGGTTTAGTCTTTCTCCGTAGAAAAAGACACCAGAGTTCGATTCTGGGGTATTTTATCCCGAAACCTAAGTAGGGATAAGTCAGCGTCTAATACACGTTGCTGGGTAGCCTATTCCCATAACAATGGCAAAGTCTATGTATTCAAAGTCATAGCAACAAGTCTCAGAGGATTCAATAAGGCTGGGGGTTAGCCAAAAACCCCAAAGTCAGCGCCTAACACGCGTCGCCGGTTTAGTCTTTTACCGATTGAAAAAGACACCAGAGTTCGATTCTGGGGTATTTTATCCCGAAACCTAAGTAGGGATAAGTCAGCGTCTAATACACGTTGCTGGGTAGCCTATTCCCATAACAATGGCAAAGTCTATGTATTCAAAGTCATAGCAACAAGTCTCAGAGGATTCAATCTCTGAGCACAACGTTACATGCGAATGGACTTAAAACAATCCGCATGCTAGCCTGACTCAAACGGTAGTCAGTAAAGGCTTATCAAACCCGTTGAAGGCTGGGGGTTAGCCAAAAATCCTAAAGTCAACGCCTAACACGCATCGCCGGGTAGTCTATTCCCGTGAGAAATAGCACAACGTCACATGCGGAACGGATTTAGATAATCTGCATGCTAGCCTGACTCAAACGGTAGTCGGTAAAGGCTCATCAAACCCGTTGATGGCTGAGGGTTTGCCAAAAATCCTATAAATACGAGAGTCACTGACGCATCAGCTTCATTAGTTGGTCTCGTGACTTGAGCATCCAACGACATTCGAAACCCTAGGGTCAACGCCAGACAACACGTAACCCTAGGTCAACGCCAGTCAATGCGTTGCGATCAAACAGTCACCGTACGACATTCGAAACCCTAGGGTCAATGCCGGTCAACGCGTAACCCTAGGTCAACGCCAATCAATGCGTTGCAATGAAAGAATCATTACTCCAATAAGGTATATGAGTATAAATTGTTCCCTATTTTTGGTTGAGAAGTTCCTGGAGAATATTTTTCTAAATATTCTTAAGGATAACTCAACAATACTACGCCGGACAACGCGTCGCAAATAAAGACTCAACGTCAACATTCGAGAGTCAGTTCTATGTTGAACCAACAAACATGAGCTAAAGATCATAAAATCAGGAATCGACTTCAAATTCGAAATTCCGACAACGGTCAGACAATAAATGCAGCACCGGAACTCTTACAGACATTCGACAAAGCACCGAATAGCCTGAAGGATTGAAGGAATCAAGAACAGAAGCCATCACCAAGACATAAACATCACCATAAGCACAAAATCCAATAAACTCCAATAAGCAGCAAAATCAATCATCACCATCACCGTCACCTGTAGGCGTATAAAATTGCTTATAGGTCCCTTAATACGGCTCAGCACGAACCGACGGATTAACGAGGCAACGAGGTTAACGAATCACACGCAAGCAACGGAATAAATCCATTCACGTGCGGAATCAAACTAACGGGTTCGAAGAGTCAACGAGTCATCCAACCAAGGGTAGACTCGGACGAATCACGATTGAATCAAGATCAGTTTCAGACTCGGACTCAGAAGTGGATTTACTGCCAAATCAGGTCAACGAATCAGAGTCTAAATCAACCACAGAACCGGATCACGGACTGAACCGAAAACGGAAAACGACGGAAAACCACGCCTAAGGGGGGCTCGGCCCAGAGCCGGCCACCTATAGGTGGCCGGCCCAGTTCTGTGCGCGGGCATAGTTCAGAGAGCCTATAAATAGGCCCCCCTTGGTTTTTTTCAAAAGGTTAGAACTTTGAGAGCCGAAACTCTGCCGAATTGAGAATTGAGCTTGGAGTTTTGAAGACTTGAGGGCTTGAACATTCAGATCTGGTTCTCGGCGAGCATCCACGTCACAAAAGGTAGGAGTTCGAGAGAGAGAGAAAGATCAGATCTGAGATCTACACGAGATCATACTCCGGATCAAAGCTTGGCCTTTGATCCCAAGAACTAAGGGCGATTATTTCCTTGGTGAATTAACCCCCCCCGGCTATTATTTCCTTCGTGAAATAATACCCGTCAAATCGTGTAGATCCGACCGGATCTAGATCGCGCGGTGGTCCACGGATTAACCCCGGCGTCGGCAAAGAACCCACACAAGCGAGCGACCGCAAAACAGGAGCTCGTGATTCGTTCGAAAGGAAAGTTGTAATCTTTTTCTTTTTCTTTGATTTCGTTGTAACCGGATCTAAAAAAGACCGGATCTTTTGTAACCACAAAAAGTTGTTATTTTGAGATCACAATGACATCAATGAAGAAAACGATTTTCCCCGC
>NC_033803.1:52472600-52489108 GCF_001876935.1 Asparagus officinalis | reverse complement strand
CCTAGCCACCTTGAGGGGGCTCGGTTTCGGCCGAGCCCCCCCCCTTGGTGTTGGGTTTCATCGTTTTGTCGTTGTATCTGTTTTTCGGTTCCACCGTGATTCGGTTGTGTGGTTGATTTAGACTCTGATTCGTTGACCTGATTTTGCAATAAATCCGATTCCTGATTTGGCAGTAAATCCACTTCTGAGTTCGAGTCTGAAACTGATCTTGATTCGATCGTGATTCGTCCGAGTCCGCTCTTGGTTGGATGACTCGTTGACTCTTCAACCCGTTAGCTTGATTCCGCACGCGAGTGGATTTATTCCGTTGTTTGCATGCGGTTCATTAGCTTTGTAGCCTCGTTAATCTGCTTCATCGCGTATCGCTTGGCTTCGGCATTGTGGACTAACAATCGTGTCTGCATACGTCGCCCGATGGTCGGTTCGTCGAATCGGCGTTGTCGAGCTGTACTAAGGGATCTATAAGCAATTTTATACGCCTACAGATACCCCCTCCAAAGTATTTTAGTCTCGTTCTTTTATAGAAGAGTCTAGAATACTTTGGATATGATTGTCCCATCCTTCGGTATATTTGGAGTGGCTTCTATTCTTGATTCCTTCAGTCCTTCAGGCTATTCAGTGCTTTGTCGAATGTCTGTAAGGATTCCGGTGCTGCATTTATTGTCTGACCGTCTGTCGAAATTTTGAATTTAAAGTCGATCCTCGATTTTCTGATTTTTTAGCTCGAGTTGGTTCAACATAGAACTGACCCTCGAATGTTGGCGTTGAGTCCTTATTTGCGACGTGTTGTCCGGCGTAGTGTTGTTAAGTTATCCTTAAGAATATTTAGAAAAATATTCTCCAAGAACTTCTCAACCAAAAATAGGGAATAGTTTATACTCATATACCTTATTGGAGTATTAAGAAGTAGTTTATACTCGTATACTTTTTGGAGTATTGATTCTTTCGTTGCAACGCATTGATCGGCGTTGACCTAGGGTTACGCGTTGTCTGGCGTTGACCCTAGGGTTTCGAATGTCGTTGGATGCTCAAGTCACGAGACCAACTAATGAGGATGATGCGTCAGTGACTCTTGTATTTATAGGATTTTTGGCAAACCCTCAGCCATCAACGGGTTTGATGAGCCTTTACCGACTACCGTTTGAGTCGGGCTAGCATGCGGATTGTCTAAACCCGTTCCGCATGTAACGTTGTGCTAAGAGAATGAATTCTCTGAGACTTTGTGCTATTATGTCGAATACATAGACTTCGCCATTGTTACGGGAATAGGCTACCCGACAACACGTGTTAGGTGTTGACTCTATCCCTACTTAGGTTTCGGGATAAAATACCCCAGAATTGCTGCATTCATTACAACTTCGATCGTTACAATGAAACAAAAAGATAGTCTTTTTATAAGACCTTTACACAATGAAAACAAAAGAAATACAACTTCTTTCAAACAAACGCAAGATCTGTTTGTCATCTCTTGCTTGCGTGGGTCTTTGGCCTGTGACGGGGACGTTGATATCCGTGGACCACCGGGCAATCAGATCCGCTCCGAGAAAATCGGGCAGGGCTTCGTCTATCCGCGAAGGGATATAGAAGCAGAACTTCGTCGATCCGCGTGAGATCTAGAAGCTATAAGCGTATACCTCGGCTAAAGCGAGGTATTAGCTCTTCTTAGTATTAACGCTAAAGGCTAATACTAAGGATCGGATGATGAAGGCGCTGATGTAGACCTCTCCTCTTCTTGTTGAAGCGCACGGCCACTCTCCACTGCAGCAGGGCTTCGTCAAGGCTCTCCAAAAATCCTCTCTCCCAAAACAAGAGGTAAATGGGTCTATTTATAGGCAAATGAGGATGTGTAGGGGGGTCTAGGGGGGTCTAGGGAGTGTGGACACCCCCTGGTGTCTCGGCCATGGCCGAGACACCCTTGGGGTGTCTCGGCCTCAAGAGGTAAATGGGTCTATTTATAGGCAAATGAGGATGTGTAGGGGGGTCTAGGGGGGTCTAGGGAGTGTGGACACCCCCTGGTGTCTCGGCCAATCCCCCCTGGGGTGTCTAGGCTTTTCCTAGACACCCCCGGGGTGTTTCGACCTCCCGAGACTCCGTTTGAGGTGTTTGAGTTGTTTTCCCCGTAGATTCTTCGTCCGAACTCGGATTTGAGTGATTCCGGGTGCGTTGGATGCTTGACGAAGAGTTCGATCCACTCTGGTGGTTGGATTATCTGTAGAGTGGTCGAGGCACGAAGGGCGTTGTCCTTTTTGTGAACACCGCCGGGTTCCTGATTGGTCCGGGTCTTCGTTGTTCCGAAATCCTATAAGCTCACGTAGCTCGCCGACTCACTTCAGTCGTTCCTGGAGCAACCTATAGAGTGTTGGCATGTGCTCCTTGGTAAAACACCATCATCCTCGGATGAGTGTGCTTCCCTTTTGGCATGGGATGTTTTGTTAGTTTTCTCAAAAGTGGCCCGTTCAAGTTTACGTTTTTGTGAACATAAAAATTGAACGGGCTCTTGTATTTCGACTCGCAATCCGATGCGGTCGGTGATAGGGGCTTTCCCTTTCTCATCTTTCGTGGGGGGATTAATTCGACCCCCAGTTTGATTTGAAACTTGGTGACCTTTCAATGGACCCAAGCGCTCCTTGATAGGTACTTTACCTCGATTCCCTGGTAAGGGACCGAGGCGACCTTTCACAGGAACCTTGGAGGTTGAAGGGTCTGTTTTCATACCTGACCCTACCGGAGGTGCCGGGGTAAGGGGAACAGGATTTGGCCTTGGTGAAGGTTGGGCAGCAACTTCTTTCACTTTTGTCTTAGGCGTTGGGTTCGCCTTTAGCACCCACGTCTGTTTGAGTTTTGGCGGAGTCTTGACCGCCTCTTCTTTTTGCATCTCCTCTGCTTTCTTCAAGAGAGCTCGGGCATGCGCAAGGAGTGCACGGCGCTTCCTGATTCTCTCTTCAAGAGTGGAGCGGTTCCTTGTAACACGCACCCACTTGTTTGTTCCTGCTTGAGAGGAGGGGCTGGTTATATACCTTTGTTGCTCTTGGCGTTGTCTCGCTTTGAGATCTTCGCTGTAGCGGACCCCATCCATAGGCTCCAAAGCCTTGGCCATTTGACGAGCAAGACGTTGACGCCGCCTTTGGAGTGCCCTCTTTGATATAGCTGGAGCGCCTTCAGTAGCCACCTTCTTAGGGGAGGAGCCCAGATCTGCGATCTTGACCACGTTGGGCAACGCGGAGTCGCCACGTGGTGCAAGTGCAGCGATGGCTAAGGGATCTTGGGTCTTTGAGCCGAGGGTCCCACGAACGACTCTGGAGGAGGATGCCTTCTTTCGCCTACTTGGAGAGGCGGATCTGGAGGAGGAGGAAGAGAGGTATTCTTCGTACTTCTGCTGGTCGAACTCGTACTCGACCTCTTCGTTCACCCGGATCTTGAGGGCCGGTTGCGTCACGACGGCGTCGGTTGCGATGCCGTTGGCTCCCACTGTGGTCGCCAGCTTGTTTTCGGTGAAAGTCGGTGTTTTCATTGCTTTTGAATCTGTTACAACTTCAAACGTTACAACAAGAATGCAACTAAAACAAAGATTACAACTTTATCGAAAATAAACACGAGATCCCGTTTTGGTGCGGTCTCGCTTGCGTGGGTCTTTGGCCTGTGACGGGGATGTTGATATCCGTGGACCACCGGGGCAATCAGATCCGGTCCGGATAAATCGGACAGAGTTTCGTCGATCCGCGTGAGATCTAGAAACTTCTAATCCAGAAATATCGGACAGAACTTCGTCGATCCGCGTGAGATCTAGAAGTTCTAAGCGTATACCTCGGCTAAAGCGAGGTATTAGCTCTTCTTAGTATTAACGCTAAAGGCTAATACCAAGGAAAGATGAGGACGGGTGATGAAGGCTGATTTAGACCTCTCCTCCTCGGTTGAAGTGCTCGATCAGTGTTTGCTGCAGCAGGGCTTCGCCGAGGCTCTCCAAAAATCCAGATCATTCCAAATGAGGTAAGGGGGTCCTATTTATAGGAAAACAAGAGGGGGGGCGTCCGCACAGATCTAGGACACCCCAGGGGTGTCCGCACAGATCTGGGACACCCTTGGGGTGTCTCCAAAAATCCGAGACACCCTTAGGGTGTCTCGGAAATTCCGAGACACCCTTGGGGTGTGTCCTGTTTGCGGAAAAAGTTGCTGTATTCATTGCTGCATTCATTACAACTTTGATCGTTACAATGAAATAAAAAGATAGCCCTAGGGTGTCTCGGCTTTTCCGAGACACCCCTAGGGTGTCTCGGATTTTCCGAGACACCCTAGGGTGTCTCGGAAATTCCGAGACACCCCTGGGGTGTCTCGGAATTTCTGAGACACCCCTGGGGGTGTTTCGGGATTCCGAGACGTCCGTAGGTGCGTTTTGGTCGTTTCCCCGTAGATTCTTCGTACGAACTCGGATTTGAGTGATTCCGGGTGCGTTGGATGCGTGACGAAGAGTTCGATCCGCTCTGATGGTTGGATTGTCTTTAGAGTGGTCGAGGAACGGAGGGTGTTGTCCTTTTTGTGAACAGTGCCGGGCTTCCCGATTGGTCCGGGTCTTCATGATTCCGAAGTCCTATCTGCTCACGTAACTCGTCGATTCACTTCAATCGTTCACAATGACTCGCAGTTGTAGAATTTTTGGCAAATCCTCAGCCATCAACGGATTTGATAAGCCTTTACCGACTACCGTTTGAGTCGGGCTAGCATGCGAATTGTATAAATCCGTTCCGCATGTAACATTGTGCTAAGAGGGTTAACGCTCTTAGTGCTACGATATTGAATACGTAGACTTCGTCTTTCTCACGGGAATAGACCACCCGGCGACGCGTGTTAGGCGTTGTCTTTAGGGTTTTTGGCTAACCCCCAGCCTTCAACGGATTTGACGTGCTCTTACCGATTACCGTTTGACTCGGGCTTACATGCGGATTGTCTAAACCCGTTTCGCATGTGACGTTGTGCTAAAGGAATGAACTCCCTTAGACTTGATGCTACGACTTCGAATACGTAGACTTCGCCATTGTTATGGGAACAGGCTACCCGGCAACGCGTGTTAGACGCTGACTTTGCTACAACTTCGAATATGTAGACTTCGCTATTGTTATGGGAATAGGCTACCCAGCAACGTGTATTAAACGTTGACTTATCCCTCCTTAGGCTTCGGGATAAAATAGCCCAGAATCGAACTCTGGTGTCTTTTTCCACGGAGAAAGACCAAACCGGCGACGCGTGTTAGGCATCGACATATCCTTTCTTAGGATTCAGGATGAAATTCCCCATGCATGTAAGGCGTGGATTTTGGTGTTATTAATAACAACCTGCCACAATGTTGAATATGTGAACGGGTGTTCTTTTTGGATTTTGGTGTTATTAATAACAACCTGCCACAATGTTGAATATGTGGACGGATGTTCTTTTCAACGGTTAAGAACTAACCGGCAGCGCGGGTTAGGCGCAGACTTATCCTTGCTTAGGTTTCAGGATAGAATACCCCAGAATCGAACTCTGGTGTCTTTTTGTACGGAAAAAGACTAAACCGGCGACGCGTGTTAGGCACAGACTTATCCCTGCTTAGGATTCGGGATAAACTTCCTATGATGAATCCTAAATTCTTGGAAAATGGTTGGTGTGGGAAAGGAAGAATTTTATATTCTATTCCCGGAACAAGGAAGGAAGAATTTTATATTCTACTCCTTGATTCTGGAAAGGAGACTCGAGGTGGGATCTCCACCCCCAGAATCCGGAAAGGTGAAACTGAGAGTGGGATCTCCACTCCGAGAATCGAAAAGATTCGGATAACCCTAACTGTCGAAAGGTTTGATTACCGAACTAAAGATGAATTTCTCGTTTATCGAGAGTGAATTATGGTTTTGACCCTAACTGTAGGAAGGTTTGGCCAAACAGGAGTTTGAGGTGACCCTAACTGTAGGAAGGTTTGATCACTCGATTTGAAAGTGGACCTCTCGTTCATTGGAGGAATCGAGAGGGAATTTTGGCTGTGGTCCTAACTGTAGAAAGGTTTGACCAATCGGGAGGTTTGAGACGATCCTAACTGTAGGAAGGTTTGATCGCTTGATTTGTGGACCTCTCGTTCATTGGGGGAATCGAGAGGGGGTTTTGGTTTTGGTCCTAACTGTAGGAAGGTTTGACCAATTCCGAATATTATGTCCAGATTCTAACAATAAGAGTGTTGAGTGCACAGACGCGGTGAGAATTTGAATAAGAGTTTCTTATTCATCATCTTGCTGTGGTGACCGGGTTATCCCTTAGAATACACTATATGGATTTCTTTTGGGAACTTCCCGTTACATGAATCATCCACCCCCAGCTTTCTTACAAACCTGGGTCTGGTATTGTACTCAGTTGGGTGTCCGGGTTATCCTTAAGAATATCAGACATGGTATTCTCCAGGAACTTCCCGTGAAAGAAAGGAAACAGTTTATACTCATATACCTTTTGGAGTATGCAGGAAGCAGTTTAAACTCTTATACCGGTCGGAGGATTGATAAACAGTTTATACTCGTATACTCTTTGGAGTCTTGCCGTTCTCAATTGGCTTACCTTAGCATTATAACGCCGACTTCAACCAAGGTCTGAATGCTATTCTTGAGAGTAAAGCAATCCTTGGTGGGATGAAGGACCCTCCTGTGGTATGCACAGTACTTTGGATCCGTCGTGTTGTTAGCTTCCTCCTGATTTGTGATAGGTGGTAGGTTGATCTTGTTATTTTCAAGGAGGGATTCGAAGATGGCTGGAACGTCTTCGTCCTTAAAAGAGTACTCTTTTTGGAGTCTCGGACCTGAAGTCTTTTGCTACCTTCGGGATTGCTGTTGTGACGTTTGATTAGCACCATCAGCAGCTGCAGGTGCCTTGCCCTTACCACGAGAGGCGAAGTTTGAGTTTAGCGGATTAACCGTCGATCGGTTCCTCTCGACCTTCTTCCTTCGGAGGAAGCGTTTGGCTTGTTCACCGCGCACCTTCAAGTCTTTCCAAGTGTCAGACGGTGCTGTTCCCATTGCTTCCAACACGTCCAGTGCAAGGTTGTTGTGGCAAGTCTGGAGGATGAACTCCTCAGTGATCGGGTCCCGACAGTTCATCGCCTTGTTCCGGAACCTCTTGACGTAGGTGTCGACTAACTCCCCGTCTTTCTGCTTCTCATCGAGCAATGATACGATAGATATCTCGGTGTCGTCGTCGAAGAAATTGGTGAGGAACATGGTCTCCATATCGTCCCAGCTGTTCACGCTACCTGGCTTGAGGCGGCGATACCAATCGAAGGCGGCTCCGTGAAGAGTGCCGACGAATGACCGCACCATCAGAGGCTCATTGCCAGAGATTACCCCCCAGGTGTGATTTGAAATAAATTACATGCTGAGTGGGCGAACCCTTCCCATCAAACGGCGTGAAGTTAATTAGGTTGAACTTCGCCGGATATGGGATCGATTCCTACTCTCTTGGGTATGGACAGGGAATGCATGTTTTCTTCGTCTCTTGAACGGAGATCAATGTGTTGATTTTGCTCTCGAGGTTCTTGATCTTCAGACTTTCACCTGTGTTTTCGTTAGCATGATTCTGAGGTGGAAGTGTGGCATTACGACTAGCATCCTCATTACCACCCCCGTCATTGACGGGAGGATTATTAGCATTGTGAGATTCATCCGCGTTTGTATCCTCCTCTTCTTGATGAACCTTGTTACGACGACTTGGCTCGCCTTGCTGGTTCGTCAGTGCTTGAATTTGTTGCTCATGCATTTCTCTCATATTCTGCATGGCCATTTGCATTTCAAACCTGAAGCACTTCTGTTGTTTAGCCATGGCTTCTTCGAGCATCTTGGCCACTTGTTCCGCGCTTATCATGAATGACTCGCGGGGTTGTCCTTCGCTGGACACCGTATTGTCTGATGCGACAGCAGAGCAGGAATCCGATTCTTCATCTTCTGACGGTAATCTTCTCCGAACCCTACCATAAGTTCCTCGTGTAATGACTCCAGATTGCAGACGAGTTAGATACCAGGGTACTTCTGGAATTGACTCGGGATTATCCTTAGTCGATGCCCTTTTGTTGGTCATATTGGTAGTGACCCTCGGAAATTCTCTATCTTCAACCACCGTTCTTCTTTGCCGGAAACGCCTATGCCTTGGTTTTGGCGTTTCGGTACTAAGCCTTTCGAACACTAAAATTCTCTCGGGGACTGCTGTTCGCGGGAAAAACCGTTGCTTTCTTTGTTATTGATTCCATTGATATCTTGAGTTACAACTTTTTGAGTTACAAAAGATCCTGTCTTTTTATAAGATCCGGTTACAATGAAAATAAAAGAAAGATTACAACTTTTATCCTTGTTTGTCGAACGAATCGCGAGCTCCTGTTTTGCGGTCGCTCACTTTGTGGGTTCTTTGCCTGCGCCGGGGTTTATCCGTGGACCACCGCGAGATCTAGATCCAGTCGTGATCTGAGCAGTACGACGGGTATTATTCCACGAAGGAAATAATAGCCGGGAGGGATTGATTCACCAAGGAAACAATCGCTCAAGTCTCGGGATCTAAGACCAAGCCTAGATCCGGAGTTCGTACGCGTAGATCTGAGATCCGGTCCTCTCGAACTCCTGCCTTATTTGGCGTTGACGGTCGCCGAGCACCAGATCTGGATGAGCAAGTCCTTGAAGTCCCAAAGCTTGAATCTTGTTAAGTTCTGAGTCTCCAATCCAGCAGGGCTTCGCCTCTCCAAATTTTCCAACCTTTTCAAATGAACAAGGGGGTGGCCTATTTATAGGCTACCCTCACTGTGCCTTGGGCACAGTGTGGCCGGCCACCTAGGTGGCTCGGCGGCCACCGAGCCACCTATAGGTGGCTCGGCCACCGAGCCACCCAGAGGTGGCTCGGTTTTGGCCGAGTCCCCTTTGGTGTTTGGGTTTTGCCGATTTTTCCGTAACACTTGGCTTGATCCCGACCGCGTATGGATGCATTCCGTCGCTTGCGTGCGATTCGTCGATCTCGTCGCCTCGTTGGTTCGTCGGTTTGTGTCGAGCTATGCTAAGGGACCTATAAGCAATTTTATATGCCTACAGATACCCCCTCCAAAGTATTTCAGACTCGTTCTTTTATAGAAGAGTCTGGAATACTTTGGATATGATCGTCCCCACCTTCAGTCGGTGTAACGGGACCTTGGAATGATCTCCGTTCTTGATTCCTTCAATCTTCCAGGCTATTCGGTGCTTTGTCGAATATCTGTAAGAGTTCCGGTGCTGCATTTATTGTCTGACCGTTGTCGGAATTTTAAACTTGGAGTTGATTCCTGATCTTTTAGCTAAACATCGATTGTTGGCGTCGAGTCTTTATTTGCAACGCGTTGTCCGGCGTAGTGTTGTTGAGTTATCCTTAAGAATATTTTTAGAAAAATACTCTCCAGAAACTTCTCAACTAAAATTAGGGAACAGTTTATACTCATATACCTTATTGGAGTATTTAAGAAGCAGTTTATACTCGTATACTTTTCGGAGTGTTGATTCTTTCATTGTAACGCATTGATTGGCGTTGACCTAGGGTTACGCGTTGACCGACGTTGACCCTAGGGTTTTGAACGTCGTACGTTGACTGTTTGATTGCAACGCGTTGATGGGCGTTGACCTAGGGTTACGCGTTGTCCGGCGTTGACCCTAGGGTTTCGAATGTCGTTGGATGATCAAGTCACGAGACCAACTAACGAAGCTGATGCGTCAGTGACCCTTGTATTTATAGGATTTTTGGCAAACCCTCAGCCATCAACGGGTTTGATGAGCCTTTACCGACTACCGTTTGAGTCGGGCTAGCATGCGGATTGTCGAAATCCGTTCCGCATGTAACGTTGTGCTAAAGGAATGAACTCCCTGAGACTTTGTGCTTATGATGTTGAATACATAGGCTTCGCCATTGTTACGGGAATAGGCTACCCGGCAACGTGTATTAGACGTTAACTTATCCCTACTTAGGCTTCGGGATAAAATACCCCAGAATCGGACTCTGGTGTTTTTTTTCAATCGGTAAAAAACTAAACCGGCGACGCGTGTTAGGCGTCGGCATATCCTTTCTTAGGATTCAGGATGAAATTCCCCATGCATGTAAGGCATGGATTCTGGTGTTATTAATAACAACCTGTCACAATATTGAATATGTGAACGAGTGTTCTTTTTAACGGTTAAGAACTAACCGGCAACGCAGATTAAGCGCAGACTTATCCTTGCTTAGGTTTCAGGATAGAATACCCCAGAATCGGACTCTGGTGTCTTTTTCTACAGAAAAAGACTAAACCGGCAGCGCGTGTTAGGCGCAGACTTATCCCTGCTTAGGATTCGGGATAAACTTTCCTATACCTGTGAGGCACAGATTTTGAGAGTTGAAAAAGGTGGTGTCTTCTCTTGGGGCAAAGACGAACCCAAAATGGGAGAGGAAGAATTTTATATTCTGTCTCCCAACACTGAAGAGGAAGAATTTTATATTCTATCTCCAGTTGGAAAGAAAACTCGGGATGGGATCTCCACCCCCAGAATCCGGAAGGGTGAAACCAAGAGTGGAATCTCCACTCCGAGATTCGAAAAGATTCAGATAACCCTAACTGTCGGAAGGTTTGACTACTGAACTAAATATGAATTTCTCGTTTATCGAGAGTGAATTATGGTTTTGACCCTAACTG
Source organism: Asparagus officinalis (assembly GCF_001876935.1). Lineage (NCBI taxonomy): Eukaryota > Viridiplantae > Streptophyta > Magnoliopsida > Asparagales > Asparagaceae > Asparagus > Asparagus officinalis. The sequence continues at coordinate 52,478,433 of NC_033803.1, read as the reverse complement.
TAGGAAGGTTTGGCCAAACAGGAGTTTGTTGGAGGAATCGAGAGGAGATTTTGGTTGTGGTCCTAACTGTAAGAAGGTTTGACCAATTGGGAATTTTATGTCCAGACTCTAACAGAGAGAGTGTTGAGTGCACAGACACGGTGAGAATTTGAACGGGAGTTCTTATTCATTACATTGCTGTGGTTTTGGGAACTTCCCGTTACATAAATCATCCACCCCTAGTTTCGTCTGCGGAACTGGTTCGGACATTATTATCAGTTACCTAACCGGGTTATCCTTAAGAATATTAGCTTAATATTCTCCAGGAACTTCCCTTCAAAAGTGGGGAAATAGTTTAGACTCATATACCTATTGGAGTATCGGGGAGTAGTTTAACCTCTTATACCGGTCGGAGGATTGAGAAACAGTTTATACTCGTATACTCTTTTGGAGTCTTAGGAAGCAGTTTATACTCTTATACCGGTCGGAGTTTGGCCATTCTCAATCGGCTTACCTTAGCGTTATAACGCCGGCTTCGACCAAGGTCTGAATGCTATTCCTGAGAGCAAAGCAATCCTTGGTGGGATGAACAACCCTCCTGTGGTATGCACAGTACTTTGGGTCCGTCGTGTTGTCAGCTTCCTCCTGATTCGTGATAGGTGGTAGCTTGATCTTATTGCCTTCGAGGAGCGATTCGAAGATGGTTGGAACGTCTTCGTCCTTGAAGGAATACTCTCTTTGGAGTCTCGGACCCGAAGTCTTCTGCTGCCTTCGGGATTGCTGTTGTGACGCTTGATTAGCACTACCAGCAGCTGCAGGTGCTTTGCCCTTACCACGAGAAGCGAAGTTTGAGTCGAGCGGATTAATCGTCGGTCGGTTCCTCTCGGCCTTTTTCCTTCGGAGGAAGCGTTCGGCTTGTTCCCCGGGCACCTTCAAGTCTTTCCAAGTATCAGACGGTGCTGTTCCCATTGCCTCCAACACGTCCAACACAAGGTTGTTGTGGCAAGTTTGGAGGATGAACTCCTCAGTGATCGGGTCCCGACAATTCATCGCTTTGTTCCGGAACCTCTTGACGAAGGTGTCGACTAACTCCCCGTCCTTCTGCTTCTCATCGAGCAATGACCTGATGGATATTTCAGTGTCGTCGTCGAAGAAGTTGGCGAGGAACATGGTCTCCATGTCGTCCCAGCTATTCACACTACCTGGCTTGAGGCGGCGATACCAATCGAAGGCGGCTCCGCGAAGAGTGCCGACGAATGACCGCACCATCAGAGGCTCATTGCCGGAGATAATACCCAGGTGCGATTTGAAATAAATCAAATGCTGAGAGAGGGAACCCTTCCCATCGAACGGCGTGAAGTTAATTAGGTTGAACTTCGCTGGATATGGGATCGATTCCCACTCTCTTGGGTATGGACAGGGAATGCCTGTTTTCTTCGTCTCTTGAGCGGAGATCAATGTGTTGATTTTGCTCTCGAGGTCTTTGATCTTCAAGTTTTCATCTACATCTTCGTTGGCATCCTCGTCACCACCCCCTGCATTGACGAGGGGGTTATTGGCATTGTGAGCTTCATCCCTATCCGTGTGCTCTTCCTGAACAACCTGGTTATGGCGGCTTGGTTCACCTCGCTGGTTCGTCAGTGCCTGAATTTGTTGCTCATGCATCTCTCTCATAGTCTGCATGGCCATCTGCATCTCGAACCTAAAGCTTTCCTGTTGTTTGGCTATGGCATCTTCGAGCATCTTGGCCACTTGTTCCGTGCTTATCATCAGTGACTCGCGGGGTTCCCCCTCGTTGGACACTGTATTATCTGATGCGACTGCGGAGCAGGTATCCGACTCTTCACCTTCTGAAGGTACTCTTGTCCGAAACCTACCATAAGTTCCTCGTGCGATTGCTCCAGACTGCAGACGGGTTAGACGCTGGGATGCTTTCAGAACCGACTCGAGATTATCCCGTGATGAGGTCTCTTTGCTTGTCATATTAGCGGTGACCCTCGGGAAGTCTTGAACCACCGTTCTTCTTTGCCGGGAACGCCTATGCCTTGGTTTTGGCGTTTCGGTATTAAGCCTTTCGAACACTGAGATTCTCTCTGGGACTACCTTGATGCAGTTGCACTCAGACAGTACCGCCCGAATGAGCTTTGAACAAGGGCACTGAGTTTCTAGCCTTCGAGGACTTCTCTTTCTGGCTTTGCTCGTACCCCCAGCACGATAGTACAGCTCGTCTGTTTGAAAGTCAGAGCAACCTATCGTGTGTTGGCACGATTTCTCAGGTATAACGTAATCATCATCGGATGACAACGTTTCCTTCTGAGGGCGAACTGCCTTCTTCGGGTTTTTAAAAGTTATGCGTCTCGAAACATGCCTTTGCGGGCGTGAGTTCTCAGGGGGCTCTTGGACTTCAATGTGAAAATTGGTGAGCGCAACTGCCTTGAGTTCTTTGTTATACTGGAGGTGACGGCGATCCCCAGCGTGTTGAGTCGTTCTGGGCTTCTTCATCGGGTCCAAACGCTCGTGAACTGGAGCTTTGCCTCTCTCGTCGGGAATTGGACCAAGGCGCTCCAAGACTGGCTTTCTCCTTCGGGAGGATTCTGTATGACCTCCCGGAGTAGCTATGGGAATTCTCAGCGACTTAGCTTGGTTCGCCGGAGGTTGAATTTTGGTTGGAGGCTGCAGTTGCTGCTTTTTGGTCTGAACCGCCGCTTCAGACTTCGGCCTCCAAACTTTGCAAGTTGGTGGTGGCTTCTTGGCTACCTCTCTCTGCAGATTTCTATGGGCTTCTTCAGCTTGAGCCCGTGCCTGCGCTGATAGTGCGCGGCGCTTGCGAATGCGCTCCTCCAGCGTCGATCGGTTCCGTTTGACACGGACCCATTCCATTGTTGGTGGCTTGGAGGAACCATTCTTCACTTGATGTTGAGGCTGTTTGCCTCGTTTGTTCTTCAGATCCACGTTGTAGCGGATCCCGTCAACTGACTCCATGGCCTTTGCGAATCGTTTCGCAAGGCGTTGACGTTGCCTTTGGCGGGCTCTCTTCGAGAGAGTCACTACGCCCTCTGTGGCAGAAGAGTTGGCCAGAGCAGATCTGACCTGGTTGGAAACTGGAGGAATATCACCCGATGTGACTTTGGCATCAAATGGGGCGAGATCTTCGTTGGTGGCTTCGACTTCTTCATACCAACGAACCTTTCTCCTGGAGGAGAACTTGGACTTCTTGGACTTGCTGGGGGAGGTTGATCCAGACGAGGACAAGTATTCCTCGAACTTAGTTTGGTCGAACTCGTACTCAACCTCCTCCACGACCGGAATTGAAATCCGCATCTGCGACGCATCGATCTCGTCAGCGAGATCGTCGGCTCCCACTGTGGTCGCCAGATTGTTCGCGGGAAAAATCGTTGCTTTCTTCATTAATGATTCCATTGTACACTCTTGTAACAGTTTATCGATTACAAAGATCCGGTCTTTTTTTAGATCCGGTTACAATGAAAATCAAAAATAAAGAAAATTAAAAATTACAACTTTTTCTCTTTTGTCGAAAAAAAGTAAAAATTACAACTTTCCTTCTGTGAACAAATCACGAGCTCCTGTTTTGCGGTCGCTCGTTTTGGTGGGTTCTTTGCCTGCGCCGGGGTTAATCCGTGGACCACCGCGCGATCTAGATCCGGTCGGATCTACACGATTATACGGGTATTATTCCACGAAGGGAATAATAGCCGGGAGGGATTAGTCCACCAAGGGAATAATCGCTCGGATCTCGAGATCTAAGACCAAGCTTAGATCTGGAGTGTGATCTCGTGTAGATCTCAGATCTGTTCTTTCTTCCTCTCGAAATCCTGCCTTTTCTGACGTGGATGCTCGCCGAGGATCAGATCCGAATGTGCAAGTCTTCAAGTCTTCAAAGCTCCGAGTTCACTCTTCAATCCGGCAGAGTTTTGGCTCTTGAAATTCCCCTTTGAAAATGAGCAATGCCTAGCCTATTTATAGGCTCTCTGAACTGTGCCCGCGCACAGGAAAACGTCGGCCACCTCTGGGTGGCCGGCACTGTGCCGAGCCACCTCAGGGTGGCTCGGTTTTGGCCGAGCCACCTTGAGGCGGCTCGGTTTGGCCGAGCCCCTCTGGGTTTGCTGTTTTCCGTCGTTTTGTGTTGTGTCCGTTTTTCGGTTTTGTCCGTGATTTGGTTGATTGAAACTCTGATTTGTTGATCTGATTTGGCAGTAAGTCTGATTCCTGATTTGGCAGTAAATCCACTTCTGAGTTCGAGTCCGAAACTGATCTTGATTCGATCGTGATTCGTCCGAGTCTGTCCCCGGTTGGATGACTCGTTGATTCTTTAACACTTGGCTTGATCCCGACCGCGTATGGATGCATTCCGTCGCTTGCGTGCGATTCGTCGATCTCGTCGCCTCGTTGGTTCGTCGGTTTGTGCCGAGCTATGCTAAGGGACCTATTAGCAATTTTATATGCCTACAACTACCTTGATGCAGTTGCACTCAGACAGTACCGCCCGAATGAGCTTTGAACAAGGGCACTGAGTTTCTAGTCTTCGAGGATTTCTTTTTCTGGCTTTGCTCGTACCCCCAGCACGATAGTACATCTCTTCTGTTTGAAAGTCGGAGCAACCTATTGTGTGTTGGCATGACTTTTTAGGTATAACGCAATCATCATCAGACGATAACGTTTCCTTCTGAGAGTGAATTACCTTCTTCGGACTTTCGAGAGTCACGCGCCTCGAAACGCGCCTTTGTGGGCGTGAATTTTCAACGGGCTCCTGAACTTCGATGTGCAAAGTAGTGCGCTTGGGTGCCATGATTTCTTTGTCATGTTGAGGGTTACGGCGACCCCCAGCATGTTGATTCGTTCGGGGCTTCTTCATCGGGCCCAAACGTTCTTGGACTGGACCGAGGCGCTCCAAGACTGACTTCCTTTTCTGGGATGGTCCTGCGGGATCTCCCGGAGTAGTTGTGGAAATCATCGGCGGTTTGGATTGATTCGCCGGAAGTTGAACTTTCGACGGCTGCAGTTGACGCTCTTTGGTCTGAACCGCCGCTTCAGACTTCGGTTTCCAAACTTTGCGGGTTGATGGCGGTTTCTTGGCCACCTCTTTCTGCAACTTCCTACGGGCTTCTTCAGCTTGAGCCCGTGCCTGCGCTGATAGTGCGCGGCGCTTGCGAATGCGCTCCTCCAGCGTTGATCGGTTCCATTTGACACGGACCCATTCCATTGTTGGCGGCTTGGAGGAACCACCATTCATTGATTGTTGAGGCTTTTTGCCTCTCTTGTTCTTCAGATCCGCGTTGTAGCGGATCCCGTCAACAGACTCCATGGCCTTTGCGAATCGTTTCGCAAGGCGTTGACGTTGCCTTTGGCGGGCTCTCTTCGAGAGAGTCACCACGCCCTCTGCGGCAGAAGGGTTGGCCAGAACAGCTCCGACCTGGTTGGGAATTGGAGGAATCTCACCCGATGCGACTTTGGCATCAAACGGGGCGAGATCTTCGTTGGTATTTTCGACGTCTTCGTACCAACGAGCCTTTCTCTTGGAGGAGAACTTCTTGGACTTGCCTTCTGCGGCAGAAGGGTTGGCTAGACCAGCTCCGACCTGGTTGGGAATTGGAGGAATCTCACCCGATGCGACTTTGGCATCAAACGGGGCGAGATCTTCGTTGGTGTTTTCAACGTCTTCATACCAACGAGTTTTTCTCCTGGAGGAGAACTTGGACGGCTGCGACGCTCCGATCTCGGTAGCGAGATCGGCGGCTCCCACTGTGGTTGCCAGATTGTTCGCGGTGAAAATCGTGTCTTTCTTTGTAATTGATTCCATTGTCATCTTAAATAACAGCTTTTTGAGTTACAAAAG
>NC_033803.1:52471987-52472274 GCF_001876935.1 Asparagus officinalis | reverse complement strand
GAAATAATAGCCGGGGGGAATTGGTTCACCAAGGAAACAATCGCCCAAATCTCGGGATCAAAGACCAAGCTTTGATCCGGAGTATGCATGCGTAGATCTGAGATCCGGTCCTCTCGAACTCTTGCCTTATTTGGCGTTGACGATCGCCGAGCACCAGATCTAAATGTTCAAGTCCTCGAAGTCCCAAAGCTTGGATCTTTTTAAGTTCTGAGTCTTGAATCCAGCAGGGCTTCGCCTCCAAAAAATCCAACATTTGAACAAATGAACCAAGCCCCCTATTTATAGGC
>NC_033803.1:52468738-52471088 GCF_001876935.1 Asparagus officinalis | reverse complement strand
AATAAATAAAATATATTTACTTATATTTAAAATTAAATAATTATGGGATACTTATATACATAGTAAAACATACCAGTTATACTAATACGACAGCTAATATATAATAATTAAAATAATACAATAATGTACACAAATAATAACAATTAAACGAGAATAATTAATAAATAAAATATATTTACTTATATTTAAAATTAAATAATTATGGGATACTTATATACATAGTAAAACATACCAGTTATACTAATACGACAGCTAATATATAATAATTAAAATAATACAATAATGTACACAAATAATACGTAATCGATAATTCAACGTAATACACGAAATAATACGTAATAGTAACAATAATACAATGTATTATTTAAAATAATACATAATAGTACAGATAACATAACATATTAATTCTAGAAATTTTTATCGTACAAAATAAATTTATAAATATTAAAATCATTTAAATAAATATAAATTTTGGACTTTTAAATCATAGAAAATTCTAGAAGGTCGAGAAAATACAAATACTCTTCTAAAAATATAATTAAATATTTAAAAATACCAAAAAATTATTTTAAATAGCATCAAATTTTATGGTCATTACATCCTACCCCCCTTAAAACAAATTCCGTCCTCGGAATTAAAATAATAAGGACAAAATATAAAGATAGATTCACTTCAGCTGATATAAGGTTCAAAATATATTGCATATCCATAATTAAGAAAAGTTATACAAGGCGATTCAAATAAGATACAAGACAGAACAGCTAAGATTCAGGAAATAAATGAGGGTATCGCTGTCACATCTCAGACTCAGTTTCCTAAGTCAACTCTCCAGGAGAATCTGGATGCCACATCACACGAACAATCGAGACAGTCTTGTTTCGTAGGGTCTTCTCCCTTCGGTCCAAAATCGCAACAGGCTGCTTCTCATATGTCAAATCGGATCGCACCTTAATCTCCGAGAAATCTATAATATGACTCAGATCTCCGACGTATTTTTACAACTGAGAAACATGGAATACATTATGCACTCCAGCCAGGACGGGTGGTATTGCAAGTCGATACGCCACTTCTCCCACTCTCTCTCTAATACGTCGAAAGGTCCCACATATCATGGACTCAACTTCCCACGCCTTCCAAAGTGAATGGTGCCTCGGTTGGGGGAAATCTTCAGGAACGCATGATCTTCTGGCTAAAATTCCAAGTACCGGCACTTCGCATCTGCCTAATGCTTGAATCTGTCCTGCGTTATGCGAAGTCGCTCCCGAATCATCCTGACTGCATCAACTGATTTGTCAATCAACTCTGGCCCAAAAATCTCTCGCTCACCAACATCATCCCAACTCAAAGGAGAGTGGCACTTCCTCCCATATAATGCTACAAAATGGGCCATTCTAATACTATCTTGGAAGCTATTGTTGTATGCAAACTCCACCAGATGCAGATGATCTTCCCACGACCCATAGAAGTCAAGCATACAAGCTCTGAGCATATCCTCCATAATCTGAATGGTCCTCTCTGACTGCCCATCGGTCTGGGGATGATAAGCTATGCTGAAACTAAGACTGGTCCCCAAACTCGCCTACAAGCTCTACCAGAACTCTGAGGTAAATCGGGTATCATGATCCAAAATGATGCACACTGGAACTTCGTGCAATCGCACGATCTCCTGCAATACGAGAGATTTACTAACACTCTTGAGAAAGGAACTCATTGAAATATATAGAGATAAATATTTTACCTCCATGTATCTCTGAGCAAGATGCTCGGTTGACTATCCTACTCGGAAAGGAATGAAGTGAGCCGATTTGGTTAATCAATCTATGATCACCCAAACAGTGTCATTTTGTCTAGTGCTCCGAGGTAAGCCAGTGACGAACTCTATGGTGATATGCTGCCACTTCCACTCCGGAATAGGCAATGCAATAGACCTGTGATGCGCTGATACTCTGCCTTCACCTATTGACATACAAGGCATTTAGCCACACTACGAGCCACATCTCTCTTCATACCATGCTACCAAAAGTTCAGCTTCAGATCCTTATACATCTTCGTACCTCCAGGGTTAATAGAATACGGTGAGTTGTAAGCTTCCCATAATATCTCCTCTCGAACATCTCCTTCTGGTATGCAGATACGACCCTCAAATCATAAGGATCAGTCCTCATAAACAACAAAATTCTGGCCGAAGTCCAACCACTACTAACTCTCTACACTTCTGAAGAAATGGGTCACCTGCTTGTGTAGCCTTGATTCGCTCGACCAGTGTTGATTGAATCTAAAGATTCATCAAAGAAGCAGTGACTCCTGGAAGAAGAACTTCTATGCTCATATCCCTCACCTCTTGCTGAAG
>NC_033803.1:52436556-52466556 GCF_001876935.1 Asparagus officinalis | reverse complement strand
GGAAAGTGATGGAAATAAATCTAAAATTCAGAAAACGTCAATGAATCACTTGAATTGGCATTAACATAAGACATATCTATTAATGAAGCACTGAATGAGTTACATTAAAAAATAATTTAATAACTTTATCCTAATCAAAGAAAAAATCTTCATGGAAGACATAAGAAAAATTAGTAAGTATTCATAAATTCCATACTGTGTTTTTCAAATTAAATATTAATATTATAATCTAAGAGAAATTAGTAATGAATAATGCAGGTATTTAGTTTAGATCTTTATAAAAAATGATAGGGATAGAGCAAATGTAATATTATTGAAATAACAGAAATTATTATTGGATGCACATCAGAAGAATTCATTTTAGAGGAAAATAAAGAGATAGCTTCTAATTTATTTAAGTAATAAATTAGGAACACAAAGAATTTTATATATATGAAATTAATATTTATTCTCATTAAATAGAAAAAAATCAAAGTCTATATTTTGAGCAGTTTGTGTTGAACATCATAAGTACATTTGACTTCTTTGTAAAGTTAAATGAGATGATAAAAAATTAACAAGCCTAGGAAAGATAATAGCATAAAAAATACAAAATTAGCCTGATATCACAATTAATGTAGATGATGAAGACAATACTCTAGAATTGTCTGAGAAATAATAAATGATAAACCTGAAGAAGGATTGATCTTAACTCAATAAAAAATAAAATAGAAGAAATAAAAACAATATTTTATGAATATTTTATAGAATAGTTTAATTATTTTGAGTGAAATTAGGAATCTTTAGAAGGGAGTTTCATGAATTTTTTCAGTACTTTTATATTCTTATGTGGATGTTTTTATCATATAAAAGTATACTAGAGTTAGCATTAATCTTTAATTTATATTTTTTATGAAGTCTATCAATGATTAGGAATAAACTTCATATTCTCTTTTGCATCGTTTTAACATACTTTAAATCAAGGGAAAATTGTTTTAAGGCCCCCAAAAAAAGAACCGGTTGTGGCCCAGCCCACTGTATTTTTTTTGGTGTGATCAAGCCCCAAATACCCAACTCATTAAAGTTTCAGCCCCTTTGTCATTTCCCAAACAACTTTGAGAGCATAGTTCCTCTGTAAAGACGAATTTACCCTTGTAACTGTTCGTCCCCAAATCCGCCCTCCCTCTTTCTCTCGTTCTCTCGCTCTCGCTCTTTTCTCTGCAGACCCACAAATATCCCCAAAACTCGAACCTCCTTCACCTTGCGAACCCAATTTGAAAACCCTAGACGAGAATTATAAGAGAAAATGCCGAAGAAATCCACAAGGAAAATGGCGAAGAAAATTATAAGAGAAATGGCTAATAACCCCCGGCGTCGGTTGGCACGACTTGCGCAGGAGGAACTACGAAACTTATCCCCCTCCACCTCCGCCTTGATATCTCACGCCAGCGATTCTGTTCCGCCATCCTCTGATGATGAGGAGAGTAACGAGGCGATGGAAACCCTATTGAGCATGAAAACTCAGGAAAATCGAGAGCGCAAGAGGAGACGCTCGCGGGAGGATGTGTCCATCTCAAAGAAGAAGTAAGTTCCCAATCAATTGATTTTAATTGTGGGTTGGAAGAAATGCATGTAAACAATTCTCAATTGTTGATAGCTAGTAGCAATGCATGTCAATAATCTGTGTTTGTTGTTAACGTTTACTCTTAAGAGTCAACTTTTAGCTAATCATGTTAATAAAACGTGATTTTGACTATGTTAATGCCTTTACTGTTGATTGTTACGTAATTTAAAGTTGAACCACTTGTTAAGAGTAAACTGTTGTTCATCCAGGATAGTTGCTGCTTTAGGTGATATTAGGCCCAGTGCCTGTCTTGGAACATATTGTTCCTTCATGCAAAAACTGCAACCAAAACTGAAGAAGTGGCATTGGGATGCCTACAAGGGCTGTAACTTTGAGCACTATGTGTTCTTTGGTCCCCCAGCACGCGATCGACGGGCACTAGAGTATGTGCTCAGCCATTATACTGGCGAAACTGATGAGTTCTCTTTTCCCAACCCCAAGAGCGGTTCTATATTTTCAGTGAAATTTGATGAAGAGTGGGTGCATACTCACACAGGCTTTCCCATTGATGGGGAGCTGATCTACGGGAATAGAGACTCTCACAACCGACTTTGGAGGCAATACTTTGAAGATAAGAAAGAAATGCTAAAGGCCAAGCCAAAGGCAAAGGCAAAGGCCAAGGCTACACCAGAAGCTGGTAGCATGAGGAGATATGTCGAGGAGTTGCTGGAAACACTTGTTGAGTCCTCTGATAATAAGGACATTGAGGATTTTGTGTTGCTTCAGATATTGTACCAATGTGCAACGATTTGGTGCCCCAACAGCTCTCAAGGCATCCCAAGACAATTGTTTCAATATGTAAATAGTATCGAGAGAGTGAAGACCATTGCGTGGGGTAAATTTATTTTTGATGAGACGAAGAGAGGCATTCAAATTGCTGTTCAAGGGATGAGGAAGCCAGGGGTTACATACGTACCTGGATGCATGCCGCTCATCCCTGTATGTTACATTTGATCTAGTTAATAGGAGTCATGGTAACAGGCATTAGAAAACATGTACAACATTGGACGTTAATAGGTTAACATGTTAAAATCAACATGTTAACATGAAGTTTGACATATAAAAGTAAAAGTTAGCATTAATAGGTGAAAGTTAACATGTTAACATAAACTTTAACATATAAAAATTAAAGTTAACATTAATAAGTGAAAGGTAACATGTACCCAGTAATGTTAACATGGGTTAGTGAAGTGAAGGCTAGCTATTTAGTATGTTGTAGTTCAAGAAAGAGTTATGCAAGTTAACTATTTTGACAATTGATCCTTCGATTCTGACAGCTTTGGTACTTTGAGATGACTAGCATTAAAAAACCAGCCCTAAACTTGAGGTGGAAGCCTCCGATGACCAACTGGGTAAGGGTCGGAGGGACGGCTGGATCGCTGAGGATGGAGACAATCGTCTCTAAGGCCAAGAAAGCAAGCATAAAACTTGAGGAGAAACCAATTTCACTCAGCATTGGATGGGGTGAAAAATACCCTCAAAGGGAGCCCAGCAGGAAGAAGATTGAATTCACTCGCTTTGGGAAAAATAGAAGCCCAACGTCCGGGAAGCAAGAGAAGAAAAGGAGTAATGGGCTGACCAAAGAGCAAACTAGGCCGAGAAAGATGAACGAGGAAGAAAAGCAGAAGGCTGGGAAGCAAGAGAAGGTGATGGGCAGACCAAAGAGCTCATCTGTGGGTTACGTAAGCAGCAATGACTCTTTACACATCACAGCATATTTACATTGAGTTAAATATTTTATCGTTATCATTAATTCATTTTCAATTTGCATTGTTTCATGTTAACTTTCTTTTATGGGTTTTCATAACTATTCTGCTTAATCTTGTGGATTTACAAGGGTAAAGGGTATATGGTGTACTTTACAGATTTTGTCCCAGCATATCGCTGATGCTTTTTCAAGAGAAGATGAAATAGATAAGTTGACGCCTGTAGAGCAAATTCATTTTTGGAGGAATACGGCCAATATAAATTGGAAATTGCTCCACGCTGTCAAGCGTAGCAAGCGCCTTCAATGGGATGCTTGCTCCCAGGAGATACATAGGTTGAACAATAAATTGGAGCGCGGAAGAGAGGGAAGAAACTTGTGTCAAAGGGTATTAGGGGACCAAGTACCAGAAAGAGGACTCGCTCACATCTAGTCCGAACCCCTTTCACTGAAGGAAAGAAGAAGGACGGTCGTCCAGATATAATTAACATTTAACATATCACCACACAAGGAGGAAGAGAGGGATAAAATCAGGTTCTATTGTAAGCCTGAGGAATGCACTTGGGATTTTCTTGGGAAGAGGAAAATCAAGAAGAAGGAGGAGGCTCTATTGAAGTTGCTAAACGAGGGTATTCCCAACGTTGATGATTTTAGCATACGTGTGATTGATAGTGAAGGAACCTTCGTTCACAACTATAGAGTGCCTCAGCATATAGCAGCAAAGCTCACACCAGATGAGAACAGATGGCTCTCTCAGTTCTGCAATGAAACAGCCCATCAGTAAGTTTAGACATTCTGATTAACCGTGGCTACATTATGTTAACTTTTATTGTTACATGTTAATGATTATAGGTTTATGTTAACTTTCATAGTTACATGTTAATGATTATAGGTTTATGTTAACTTTCATAGTTAGATGTTAATGATTATAGGTTTATGTTAACTTTCATAGGTACATGTTAATGATTATAGGTTTATGTTAACTTATACCTGTTTGTGCCAACGTTTGCCAAATCATGTTTATATTTGCAAATCCAGTTAACATATAGCCTGGTTTATGTTAAAATTTGGATCTTATTGTTATGTTTCAGGTCACGTAGTATTGTTAAGACATTGAACAGCAGCGTTGATTCAACGGAGCTTCTGTATCTTCTACGTGGAGGGCGTATCGATGACCATGCAAGTTCAATATGCTACTCTCAATATGTTAATCTTTTACGCAATACTTGGATTTACTGCGTGTTGAGATGTTATGCAATCTTATTTGCATCTTCTGTTAACAGGTCATGGAAGCTCTTGTGGATAGGCTCAGCTCATGGCTAGAGAGGCCAGAAATTGCTTCTGTTGGCATGAAATATGGGGTCGTGTCAGCATTTTTCTGCGTAAGCATTAGCTTCAAACTCCCAATGTTTTTTAACTCCTGTTTACAAATGGCTTATCATTATTTGCTTGGCAATACAGCATAGCATTTATGCAGTGAACCCAGACTACGCACATTTATACACCTCGTTCATACAAAAGCATGTCGCCGCAAATAAATCAGTACTCCTTATCCCGCTCGTGCGGCATGACCACTGGCATGTTGTTGAAGTAAGGTTGGACGAGGATGTTATCAGGCATTACAGCTCTGCAGGCCACAGTGCATACTTGGAGCCAGTAAATAAAGTAATTGATTTCATGGATCACATGAAGGCTGGTTTTGATCCCAATAATGTTTGGAAGAAGTACCGATATGAAGCCGTCCCTTGCGAGCAACAGCGAGGAATGTTAGTGTTTCACACACTTAAACATTTTCATTTTATTCAGCATCAAATATCTAACTATCTTTCCAATGTATATGATGTAGGTTTGATTGTGGGCTTTTCGTTCCTTTATATATAACGGCTATAATACAAGGGACTGATACCAGTCAGGTAACTAATCCCGCTGACGAGGCCGACGTCATCCGTGCCAAGCTTGTAGCTGAACTCCTAATTGAAGGATGGGAACAGAAAAATTACGTGGATGGGCTACAAAAGGATGGGTGAATGATGTCAGAAACAGTTATGTATTGTGCATATTGTTGTGGGGGCAAAACTAACAGGCATATTAGAACAGATGTATAACTAGGGAAAGGTCCAGAAACTGGTTGCTAGTTAGAGATGTTATGTGGTATCAAAACTTTTTATTTAACTGGTGGGTAGGTTGGACGAGGAGATGTAAGAAACTGGTTGTTTAACTGGTAGACAGCGGAATCTTTGTTGCTAAAATGTTTGGAATGCAATAAATAACAGGGATGATAAGGGATGATAGTATATGTCACTGATGTTCCGACACAAAACTTGCATTGGCTGCCATATAAGTATGAAAGATAACATATAGCGCTGAAAGTTAACTACTTCCAATAAAAGTTAACCTGTAGCTCTGAAACTTAACCACTATCAGAAATAGTTAACATGTAGCTCTAAAACTTGACATATATCAGTTAGAGTTAACATATATCTCTGAAACTTAACCATTTATAGTAAACATTAACATATACACGTGATACTTAACCAAATTCAGTTAAAGATGACAAAGATGATGGATATTAGAACCATACAAAAACAACACATGAAGAAAGAACAAAGTTTCCATTTTTCAACTTCGCGGTTTGCTTGCTTCAGTGCTTTCTTCAACTGCTTTGCCTTGACTGCCATATCATCTTCAACGGGGACTTCTGGGCAATCTGGAACAACAGAACCATATACAAACGGCCCGTCAAATGTTCTCGGTGCAAAGTTGAAGGTCACAATAGAGCAACCTGCAATGAGCCCATCCGTATGCGTCTTGTTTCAGCTTCTAACAACAATACTTTTGTATGAGACATATAGATGGTTTTAAAGTTGTACTTAACAACTTTAAAACCATCTATATGTCTCATACAAAAGTATTGTTGTTAGAAGCTGAAACACACTAGTCACGGATGGGCTCATTGCAGGTTGCTCTATTGTGACCTTCAACTTTGCACCGAGAACATTTGACGGGCCGTTTGTATATGGTTCTGTTGTTTACGCGTCTTGTTCTATTTCTTCCCCTCCTCTTAGTGGTAATTGGTGGCAAAATCTGGATCTCATCTGTGGGCACACTCCGCTTCTCATAGTCTGGTATGGGATATAATATTTCGTCGTAGCTCTTCTTAAACGCTTCTACGGACATGAACCAATCACAATATTAATATACATCTCTTTTCATATAAATAATAGCTGCACAAGCATGGACACAAGGAATACGGGTTACGTCCCAATCTCGGCAAGTGCATATTCTATTCTCCAAATCAACGCGAGTGGTTCTATGTGATTGCACTTCGAAAATATCATCTCTAGATTGCCTAATCTCTAAAGTGTGCCCTTTTTCCATATTTTCCCTAACAATCTTCTCAGCTTTAGGACAAAGATAGCTTGTCCACTTACACGTCATTATCCGTCTGTTGTTCATGCGAGTCATAAGTTGTTTTCGGATATGCTCCACCATTTGCAAGATACGTAACAAACGGGCTTCACGTATCCAGCTGTTAAAGGATTCTGCGACATTAGAGGTTACATGGCCATATCTGCAAATGTCAACATTTAGAAAGCATGATGGGCATATAATATGTTATCTTCTTAACAAGTGACCATAAAACTTAACTTATACTACTAAAGGCTAACATAAAAACATCATAGTTAACATATATTGGTTAAAGTTAACATATATCAGCGAAGGTTAACCTATAAAAAGGATACTTCACATATATGCATAACAGTTAACATCAACCGCAAAACGTCATAATGATTGAATGCATACCTAATGCCAGGGAAGAAGGCATTTGCCCAATGCTCTGACGAGTAATTAATTGCAATCTCATATGCGGCTGGAGCCATCTCATAAATTTTCTTCATGTAGTCGTTCCATTCCGCTATAGTGTATTTATAGCAAGCAGTTTGGAGCAAATTCCCCAAAACCTGTGTGTCCTTTGCCTTCATTCCCAAATCCTTGAGCTTTGATCTAAAATTTTCAACTAGATGCAGAACGCAGCGTGAGTGAATTGCTTCGGGGAAATATTCTCTCACGGCTTCTCGAATCCCCTTGTCAGCATCAGAAATAATTACCAATTGGTGGGGGGATTGTACGGGTCCAACCTTTCATACAGTATGGACCACAGGCCTTGTAGGAACCATCTCCAATTATCAACATTTTCTTGATCACATATACAATACGCAAGTGGAAATATCCCTTGGTCTCCGTCATAGGCTATGGCGCTCAGAAGCATGCCTTTATATTTGTCTTTCAAAAAGGTCTCATCCAAAAATAAAAGGGGTCTACAGCCATTTAAGAAACCCTGGATGCAAGCAGCATAACATATAAACAGTCTTCTGAACCTTCCTTCATTCTGGTCAATGCAAATGTAGCTTCCTGGATTCGTTTGCTTCAACATTTGCTCATACCTGTACAACAATGCCGCTTCTGGACATGTAAATAAATATAATACATTGGAACATAAGGGTAACATATTAACATTAAAGCGGCTACGATAAACATTTGCACACAAGTTATAAATTAACTGTAATATTTACCATCTTAATTGATCATAAGCCTCATAGCTATCACCATACATATCTTGCTGCGCTCTTTCTTTGGCCCACCATATCTTACTGTATTCAAGTCTCAATCCAAAACGAGTGAGGAAGTCCTTTTGCACATCAAATTGGGCGGATTTCAGTCGTGCCTTTAATACCGGTCGCAATTGGGCTGCTATGAACTTGCGAGATGCCCGTGATTGCCCTGACAAGCTAGAATGTTGTCCGCAACTGTGTTCATTCACAAACCTTTTGATTTCCATTCTTTTATCATTTTTAACAGGAGCTGCATAGAGCATCCAAGGGCATCCATACGTCTCCTTATATCGACAACAAACGCGGATACGTTTGGGTTCATTCTTTACAAATTCATATTCAAATTTTTTGGCGATGGAATAGTATTGCAAAGCTAGTCTCAATTCAGTTACGGTTTCAAATTGTTGCCCCTTTTCAGTTACATCAGAAATAATTACCAATTGGTGGGGGGATTGTACGGGTCCAACCTTTCATACAGTATGGACCACAGGCCTTGTAGGAACCATCTCCAATTATCAATATTTTCTTGATCACATATACAATACGCAAGTGGAAATATCCCTCGGTCTCCGTCATAGGCTATGGTGCTTAGAAGCATGCCTTTATATCTGTCTTTCAAAAAGGTCCCATCCAAAAATAAAAGGGGTCTAC
The DNA here is from genome assembly GCF_001876935.1 of Asparagus officinalis. NCBI lineage: Eukaryota > Viridiplantae > Streptophyta > Magnoliopsida > Asparagales > Asparagaceae > Asparagus > Asparagus officinalis. The sequence goes on along the minus strand of NC_033803.1, from coordinate 52,457,984 downwards.
AGCCATTTAAGAAACCCTGGATGCAAGCAGCATAACATATAAACAGTCTTCTGAACCTTCCTTCATTCTGGTCAATGCAAATGTAGCTTCCTGGATTCGTTTGCTTCAACATTTGCTCATACCTGTACAACAATGCCGCTTCTGGACATGTAAATAAATATAATACATTGGAACATAAGGGTAACATATTAACATTAAAGCGGCTACGATAAACATTTGCACACAAGTTATAAATTAACTGTAATATTTACCATCTTAATTGATCATAAGCCTCATAGCTATCACCATACATATCTTGCTGCGCTCTTTCTTTGGCCCACCATATCTTACTGTATTCAAGTCTCAATCCAAAACGAGTGAGGAAGTCCTTTTGCACATCAATTGGGCGGATTTCAGGTCGTGCCTTTAATACCGGTCGCAATTGGGCTGCTATGAACTTGCGAGATGCCCGTGATTGCCCTGACAAGCTAGAATGTTGTCCGCAACTGTGTTCATTCACAAACCTTTTGATTTCCATTCTTTTATCATTTTTAACAGGAGCTGCATAGAGCATCCAAGGGCATCCATACGTCTCCTTATATCGACAACAAACGCGGATACGTTTGGGTTCATTCTTTACAAATTCATATTCAAATTTTTTGGCGATGGAATAGTATTGCAAAGCTAGTCTCAATTCAGTCTCAATTCAGTTACGGTTTCAAATTGTTGCCCCTTTTCAGTTAATGCTGTGTGCCACCATTGAGGAATGCTCGAAGTGTTATTGAGAATATCATCAGCCCTCATTACAATCTTACCAGATGGAAAATCAGTTTGGATTCTCTCTGAATTGGATGCATTATGTCGAGTAGGACAACTATAATCTGAATTCAAATAGGCATCCCTGTTGCACAATTTAATCAAACAGTGAGATATCCTGCACACTATGTCAAATAATCTTCTTATAACTTAAGTTACCAGCACTATGATGAAAGTTAACAATATGCATGGTTAACACAGCACACCAAAAGTTAACTAACTGGGTGTAAATTTAACCATTTTGATTAAAACTTAACATAGAGCAGTGGAATTTAACAACAATGGACATGGTTAACACAGAAAGACGAAAGTTAACATGTTCAAGAAAAGTATAACATGTTCCAATGAGAGTTAACATGTTCATATAATAGTTAACATATATCTTAGATAATTAACCTGTAAGCTGAAGGGTTAAAATGTACCCATCAGCGTTGACAATTATTTTTCCCCAAAGTAGCATCGAAACCTGAAATCACAATTTCAACATCCCACATATACCAGTTTCAAGCAGAGTTCATTCTATTACTTACAAATCAGTAATAACTTTCTGTTTTTTCCTCAGTAGGACACTACTTGGCATCAACATCTTGCATTTTAATCAGAACAATTCTAGTTATTTACTTGCGTTCCAACGTGCACTTAAAATCATGCAGAATATAGCATTATCGCCTGACGGCACCATGCTCATCAACTCTTTGGAACCCGTTGGGGGTTGTTCAAATTTATGACGACAGTTATACGGTTACATTCAGGGGATTTAAAGCCCAGAGGGGTCATTGAAAGTTGACCAAAAGATAACGGTGTTTACATCACACTAAGCACAATGTTATAAAGAGTTTACTAATTACTTACATTTCCCTAATATCTTTCTGATTCTTCCCTGACGTGGAACACTCTACATTAACAGCAGCCTGCATATGAATCTCCGTACAACCAATATTTCGATTGTGCTCCAACATGCACTTCAGGTCATCTTCGTTCTCAACCGAAAAACTCAGGTTGGGGTGCCTCTCAGATTTATATATCAAGGAAAAAGATTCTTCAGGTACTTTCAATCTTTCAGCCACACCATATTTCAGTTCATAAAAGCTTGTTGTCGACATTAGCTTCATAAATATGGCATTCTCGCCTAAAGACACCATGCAAATCAAGTCATCGGCGGCCATTGGGTGGTTGAGAGTTATGAGGACAGTTATGAGGAGGTGAGGAGTAATTAAGGTGATTTCAACCGCATAGGCGTGGTTGACAGTTGAATAACATACCCTAATTTCATTAATGAGAGAGTGAGAGCTAGAACTAACCGATTTATAGTACCGTCTGATGAAGCAGCACAGTAATGAAGGGAGCCTATGCTTGTAGTTTAGATTTTATTTTCTTGTTAAATAGCCAAGAGGCTAGAACCCTCTTGCCTTAGATTTATTTCATGTTTATAGAGTAGATTTATTTTCTTGTATTTAATTCTTGTAATTTATTTTGTAGTTTAGATTTTGCAATTTTGTAGTTAGATTTTAATTTCTTGTACTATTCACCTTGAGGCTAGAACCCTCTTGGGTTTAGTTTTTCTTTTTGTTTATTTTTATTTTGTTTGATTCGCCTTTAGGCTAGAACCCTCTAGGGAATCACCCTTTTCTAAAGAAGTGGGTTTAATTTTAGATTAAACATATCTATAATTGAATCCATCATCTTTAATTTCTTGTATTTTCTTTTATTCTTGAATTTTATTTTTCATTCTTGATTTTCATTTGTTTCTCGATTTTATTCATTCTTGCCTTATTGATCACATTCATTCTTTGTTACATCCACTCTCACTTATATTTTGCGCCTATTTACACACCATTTTCACTCTCTCAATCTTTTCACAATCACATTCACTCATCACTCCTATTTGTCACGCACACAACATAAGAATCGATTTTATATTTTCTCCTACAAAACACCTTTCTCGTGGGATCGATATCTTTATACTATAACTTGACACGGTTGTGCACTTGCAACTTTTTGGTACATGTTTATGCCGCATCAGTCATCTTGGAAACAGCTCGTGAACGCGGGTTCAACGACAAGCACGAAACATGGTCCGGTGGGACCCGCGAGCTGACGGGCCCAGAGCTTTGGTCCAAGGCATATCGTCGTTCTCCCCTTTCTGAGTTACGGAATCTCTTTACCCAAATCAATGTCTTAATCAAGATAGTGCTCTATTTTTTTGTAATTTATGAAGGGAATCGATATTGGGTTTTTGTAGTTTTTCTTTTTCATTTAATTGAAATAGGATCTCCTTGGATTCTTGAACAGCAGTTTGGGTTCTCCTTTAATGCCTTTTTCTTGTGCGATTTGGTGATTGACAGAGTTCTGTATAAGAAATTAACAGAAATTTTCAGAAGCTCACATTGAATCTTCAGGCATATCGATATTTAGCTAAAAATTGAAGACAATGTGATTAAAAGTTGACAAAAGAATCTAAGAAGCTGTGAATTTGAAAGAGGGGACAAGGAAAATTAGAACTATGAACCATGCACCCACCACGGCCCCACCCTACAATCGAACCGCTCCATCGAGGTCAGCGACGCTGGCGACATCGCCGGGTACCTCCCCGAGGAGCTCGGCCTCCTGAGGGACCTGTCATAAACTCCAACAGGTTCTGCGGCACGATGCCTCAGACCTTCGAGAGGATGAGGTTCCTCTTCGAGCTCGACCTGAGCAACAATCGGTTCGCCGGCAAGTTTCCTAGGGTCGTCCTCTAGCTCCCCTCCCTGAAATTTCTCGACATCAAGTACAACGAGTTCGAGCGCAAGGTGCCCTCCGAGCCATCTTCGACAAGGACCTCGACGCCATCTTCATAAACCACAACAGGTTCGCCTTCGGCAAAAACATCGGAAAGCTGTTGAAAACTGGTTGTGAGCTGAGTAGTCTGGATTGTTAGTTCTAAGGAATGGAATGTTAGTTCTAAGGGCTGGACAGTTAGTTCTAAAGGCTGGACTGTTAGTTTTGAGGACTGGACTGTTAGTTCTATCAGCTTTCATGTTAGTTCTATCATCTCTTACGTTAGTTCTACCCGCTTTCATGTTAGTTCTGTTATCTCCTACGTTAGTTCTGTTCGCTGACATGTTAGTTCTGTCCGCTGTCATTTGCTGAAACTGTGTGTAAGCTGGGAGACTGGAAACAAGTTTGACGAAAGGAAGCTTTGAAGAACTGGACTGATATGCAAACTTATGCATCTATGTATGTTTATGTTGGATATTAGTCCGGAGCGTGTTCATTAAGCAAGTTGTTTGAACTGGAACTCACCGGCAAGCATCCCATGCATCCTCATTGATGACCAGTCTATTGAGATGCTTCATCTATTAGAGAGGACATTCTTACAAATTTGGTAAATGAATGAAATCTTGTCTGCAAATATTAGGAAAATATAACCTCTGACTTTGCATTTTCCTACAACCACATCTCAACAGTCTTGAACAAAATTTATCAGAGCCTCCCTCCCTCTTCCTCCTAAGGTTGGTATGTCCATAATGAAATAAAATCAAATTACATATCTAGACACAGAATTATCTGCCCTTATTTGATTAAGAAGTGAGACCTCTACTTTAAAAAATTGAGCTCTCTAGTTTCAATGGAAAGAGAAAAGTTGAGGGCCAATCGCAGCGTGTTAGTTCTAATTTTCAGCTATTGTTATTTCTAATATAAGCGTAAGTTCTTGTGGTATGTTAGTTCTAGTTGAGCCCCTGTTAGTTCTAGTGGTTCTTGTGTTAGTTCTAGTTATTGTCATGTTAGTTCTAACTTTCAGATAGTGTTATTTCTAATATAAGCGTTAGTTCTAGTGAGTTAAGTTAGAACTAACATGAATTAGAATTAGAACTAACATGAAGTGAGTTACAATCAACATAAATATGAGTTAGAACTAACAAAGAGCCCAAGAACCTAAAACTAACATGAATTAGAACTAGAACTAACATGCAGTGGGTTAGAACTAACATAAAGTGAGTTAGAACTAACAAAGAACAAGTTAGAACTAACATGAATTAGAACTAGAACTAATATGAAGTGAGTTAGAACTAATAAAGAGCAAGTTAGAACCAACATAAAATTAGTTAGGACTAACAAAGAGCCTAAGAGCCCCAAGGCCCAATCAAAGACTTTTAAATATATATTGTAGGTGTAGGGGTTTGAACTCTTGACCTCCTCTCCAAATTACCAAGCTTTACCACTAGACCAAGTAGCCAAAATATTAATGTTAGTTCCACTTAAAGTTAGCTCTTACTTGCCATTAGAACTAACATAAAATAAGGTAGAACTAACTTGAAATAAGTTAGAACTAACATGAGTTAGCTCATGATAGAATTTAAAAAATAACATAAATAACTAGAATTAGCTCATGTTTGTTCTATCGCAACTCATGTTAGTTCTAATTTTTACCAGCTCATGTTAGTTCTAATTTTTACAAGCTCGTGTTAGTTCTAATTTATTTAATGCGTTAGTTCTAGCGTAAATGTTGGGTCTAAACGTCATGTTAGTTCCAATTTATGTCATGTTAGTTCTAGCTTCTCCAGTGTTCGTTCTAACAGATATCGTGTTAGTTCTAATTTATTTAACTCGTTAGTTCTAGCGTAATTGTTGGTTCTAAACGCCATGTTAGTTCTACTTGATGATGTGTTAGTTCTAGCTTCTCCAGTGTCAGTTCTAACAGGTATCATGTTAGTTCTAATTTATTTAATGTGATATTCCTAGCGTAAGTGTTGGGTCTAAACGTCATGTTAGTTCTAATTTATGCTATATTAGTTCTACCTTCTCCAGTGTTAGTTCTAACTGGTATCGTGTTAGCTCTAATTTATGTAATGCGTTATTTCTAGCGTACTTGTTGGTCTAAACACCATGTTAGTTCTACTTGATGATGTGTTAGTTCTAGCTTCTCTAGTGTTAGTTCTATTTGGTATCGTGTTAGTTCTAATTTATTAAATGCATTAGTTCTAACGTAAGTGTTGGGTCTAAACGCGATGTTAGTTTTAATTTATGTCGTGTTAGTTCTACCTTCTCTAGTGTTAGTTCTAACAGATATCGTGTTAGTTGTAATTTATTTAAGTCGTTAGTTCTACATAATTGTTGGGTTTAAACGTCATTTTAGTTCTACTTAATGATGTGTTAGTTCTAGCTTCTCCAGTGTTAGTTCTAACTGGTATCGTGTTAGTTCTAATTTATTTAAGTCATTAGTTCTAGCGTAATTGTTAGGTCTAAACGTCATGTTAGTTCTACTTGATGATGTGTTAGTTCTAGCTTCTCTAGTATCAATTCTCACAGGTATCGTGTCAGTTCTAACAGAAGCTCAACTAGAACTAATATAGCCACTAGAATTAACGCTTATATTAGAACCAACACTAGCTGAAAATAGAACTAACATGAAATCAGCTAGAACTAACACGAGAACCACCAGAACTAACATGAGCTCAACTAGAACTAACATAGCCACTAAACATGGTATAAACAGATTAGTTCTACTTAAAGTTAGCTCTAACATGAATTAGAACTAAGTTAGAACTAACATAAAATAAGTTAAAACTAATATAAAATAAGGTTTACCACTAGACTAAATAGCCTAAAGTATTTATATTAGTTCTACTTAACATTAGCTCTAACATGAAATAGAACTAAGTTAGATTAGTTCTACTTAACATTAGCTCTAACATGAAATAGAACTAAGTTAGAACTAACATAAAATAAGTTAGAACTAACATTAAATAACTTAGAACTAACATTAAATAACTTAGAACTAACATGAGTTATTGCTCATGATAGAGTTCAAAAAAGGACGAAAAATTTCCCCCTTTTTTCCATCAGATCGCATTAATGGGCGTGACTTTCCATGTATTTTGTGGACCAGACGTCTGGGGAAGATAAGTAGAGGGGTAATTTCGGATTTTTTTTAAAATACAATCTCTTTTTTTATACTGCTAACGTGGAGGGCCTTGAAATATTAAATTGTACTTTTTGGGGCTGAATCATATGGGCCAAAATACAAGGGGCGGGCCACATGAACTTTCTCATTTTGGGGCCTGGACACATTTTTCCTAAAAAAGAATGAAATGAGAAAAGGAGGAATGGGGAAGAAGAGATAGAGGAGAGCGAATAAGAAGTTAAAATAATAAATTTTCTTTGGGACCCCAAAAAGATTATTAGTTTGTATATAGGTCCAAAGATAAAAAGGAATAGAAATATTCATAAGGGTCCTGTTGTTCAATAAATTGCAACCAGACCCAGAAAATTTAGACTTAGTTAGGAATTAAGCTGGGTAAATTGCTAAGGTTGGCAATAAGTTCACATATACCCTATTTTAAATTTTTATTGATTATATTTGAATTTATCAACTCTAGATTATGAATTGATGAACCTGTAATATGTTTGTCCTAAATTAATAATTAGTCTTATATCTTATATTATAGGCTCTGGTTGATATCCAGGGAACTAATATTTTGGGGAAGTCGTGTCCACAAGAGGTGAGTTCATTTTTCACTAGTATTTTATAATATAAAATTGCATGAGTATTGTAATTGATTTATCTTGTGATCGAAAAATAAATAATATATCATTTTCATGTATATAAACTTAAAGGTGATTTGATTTACTTTTGTTGTGGCCTAAGCCGTAATACGATGTTGATTTCGTATAAAATATGAAAAAAATTAATTTGATTTTATATGAATTATGAAAAGTGAATTTTGGTTCTCATGCGATTTCAAATAATTGTGGGAATTGCTTTATTTGAAAGCTTTTGAAGAAAAGAAATATTTTGAATGTGCTTTGACAGTTTAAGGGATTCAAAGAATTTCTGTGACTTAGTATCTGATAAAAATAAAGAAAAGTAAAATCCGTAAACTGTTTTAACTGGGATGGAGAGTTCACCCTCGTACACTTCATTTAAAAATATTTGTAAATTCTGATAAGCACGGTATTTCTGATTTGACTAGTGATTCTCGATGTTTTCAAACCCTCAAAAGTCAATTATGAAATGATTTTGCCTGCCATATGGTGAATGCACCTTTATTTGTTTTGGTCAGTAACCTATGACAGTGTTAGGTGCATTCGATTCCCAAGAATTATCTGTTATCTAATGTGTTTTACGTATTCCCATGCTACTGGGCTATAATTCGTAGCCTTAGTGTGATATATGAGGTGACTATTGTGTTTCATGAATTACTAGCCGAAAATGTGGAGCTAAGTGCTATACGGGGCTAAGTACTACACCGTGTGGACGTGGTGGGAGCCACCTCTAGAGTCCACATCGCCTGACAGTAATAGATTTGTGATTTTAAGATTTGAGAGTGAATTCGAAGAACAATTCATCGAGATTTAAGATTCTGACAATTGACTGTGAAATTGAGAAAATAATAGTCCTATGGTTTTGTACCCAATTTAGTAATTTCTTTTCTTGTTAATGTTTACCTTGATTCGAAAGGGTTTGATTTTAATAAATATTATAGTATATTCAGTTACACATAAGAAAGAAAATATAACTGTTGTATTCTTTCTTGTAGATGATAATATTATGATATTTGGATCGTATTTTGCTATTTTTGAATTTCTGGTGCAAAACTTATAATTCGTTATTCTGGAAATTATTCTTATTATTATTTTGTTAGTTATCTAGGAACTCTAGTGGGAAATGTTCTCACTGAGCTCTAGCTCACCCCGTCATTTTTTAATTTTTTTCAGATCCAGTGTAGCTTCATACTATCCAAGCTTTTGGTTGTGGCGTTTAGCTGAGAGGCGTTATAGGAAAAGCCCCTTTTTTGAATGTTACATATAATGAAGACTATGCTTTATTTTGTGAAATGCTTATGACGATGAGCCTGTGAGTTGTAAGTACCGATTATATACATATATATAGTTTCTCTGAACTTCTATCATTAGCAGATTTATGAACATCATGAGATAAACTATGTGATAGGAAGTGTCAGGCTTGACCAGTGCATAAGACTTGTCTCGTGCACGGGTCGCTGCTGTCGCATACCCCGTATTTATGAATTTTCGCTGCAGTTTCGGGGCGTGACACAGTGCCTTTTCTTGCCAAAATCAGAGAACCCCAAAGGAAGTTTGCAAATAATGCTTGAATCAAGACAAAAACTACCTTAGGGATGGATATAGCAGAAAGTAAGTGTATAGGCATGCTGCTCAAAACATGCCTAACAAGAATTAGCATTCCCGCAACACTTAGCAATTTGCAATGCCACCCTTGCAGCCTATCTTTGGTTCTGTCAATGAGTGGTTGATAGAAAATAATTTTTCTATGTACTGGGCCAATAGGAACCCTAAGTAATTTATAGGGAATTTACCTTTGGAAAATATCAAGGTTCTTTCCACCACCCTAATCCTGGACAAGGAAGCTTTTGAGGGCAAATAAAAATGGCTTTTAGATTCAATCTTGATGTCTATTCTTGTTGCGCATGAAATTACTACACTGTAGGTTATGTCAAGGACAGATGAGTTCCTTCTGGCAGTGTAAGAATCTTTGGTTCTTAAGGGCTACAAAACTATTTCTCAATTGAAAATGGAGGATATGTGTTCATATCAAATAATATGATATATAGTTGAATTTAAAAGCTCGAAGGTGGAATGAAATGTGTTTAGAAGAATATTAGGGTAGAGGTATACAAAAATTGATAGTCATAAGATTTAGGTTAGTTTGCCTGCAAAGCTTCCAAATATAGTATTAAATCGTACTCAGCATAACAATTTACATGCCCGTTAGGAAGAAGAAATGACTCAAAGATTTAAAGTTTCCACGTTGGCATCATCTTAGATATTGAATCGAACATGTTTAATTATGCTAACAATGAGAAGACAGGATGCTTGTGAGGCCAATGATTAGACGTTGCAATACATAATTTGGAAAACTATAGCTGCAAGAATTTTAATGATTCCCTATTCACGTTAATTACAAGATTTTTGTTAAACAAATCTGCAATTAAATGTTTGTCAATTTGATTGTAATTTGTAGATATTAATGGAGGAGAGAAACCAACACGACAAACAAACTTCAAAAACATGGGGAAAAAATGTAAAATTTAGAGGGTGATGCATTACAACGTGCTACTTTCCAGAAATACATTAATAGCGCACACCAAGAATATTCTTGAAAAAAAAAATGTAAATCTAGGTAAGGACCTAATGATTGCTAGCTGACTTAATGAAATAACCGAAACTGTTGCCAAAAGGGGAAAAGGATATAAATAAATCAAATTAAGCATAATGTAAATTAGCACAAGGGTTTAAGTAATCAAGCACTAGAAAGAGGCTCTAATGTAATACCTGAGGAGTTGTAACTGGACTATTTGCACAGCCACGGCTATTAAATACAACAACCCGCCAGCCTTTATTTCGTGCTCGCATAAGCATATGTCTCACATATGTGTCATCACTTCCTCCTGTTAGACCAGGCTGAAAACAGTAGAATACTTTTAGTTGTCAGTAGTGAGGAGAATAGTTTTTCACAGGTAGATGCGTGTGCATGCACAGTAGATGCGTGTATATGGCACACTCAAACTGAAATCTACCTAGATTGTCATTTCCATTCCTGGTAGAATTTTTATTTTTAGATAACATAATGTCACAAACATTTTCCATTCACATAAAAGAATAGTACTATGAGATGCTAGGGAATCTGTAGCTTGGTTTTTCATTCTAAACACCTAAAAAAGTTTCTATAATTGAGCTTAGCAAGAAACCATCAAAGAACACAACTTCTGGCTTTTGGATTTCAAATGGACTCATTTGTATGGCACCGCAAAAATTGATTGGAGATGGAATGCCGGTCAAGGATCTATTAGTCAGCAAGAACTCGTTCAATTAAGTATCTAACTATATTCAAAATGTTGTAACACAATAAATTTCTCATATTATCCCTCCAATAAAGGGGGGTGAACAAGGAAAACTTGGGCCTCTTAATCCGCTAATTGTCGAAATCCTCCTTCACTCTAGCATGCACACTGAAACAGCTCCCAAAAACCCTCTAGGGAAAGTTTTTCTAGGGTTTAGGGTTCTGGTATGCCCTCCAACGTCTAAGCTTCTCTCCAAATTGGTAAAGAATATAGTAAAACGCGGTAAAAACCCTAGCAAAAGTTAGGTTAGGAAAGTTACCACTCTTCATTACCTTATATAGAATGTTATGCGGTTGTGATAAAAGTAGTAAAAGCTAACAGGTTTCCTCATTGGAATGGCTGGAGTAAGGCGGCTTGTACATAGACTAATCCTTTATTTCTTAGAGGGGATGGGACACAGATTTTAGACACGCGTTCAGATGGATATTCTCCCATCCGGCTAATGATAAAGATAAAGTGAACCCTATTCATGGTGAATAGAACTCAATCTTCACGGTTAGGGTCTTCCGAGCACTCTATTTGGGGTCACATTCCCAAGATCTCTTTACGAGAGATGAGTATTGATGACTTGTTATCGCCTCTCACGTGTTGGCAACCTGAAGGGGTATTAATATTGATGTGGTATATAAAATATTTTTATGGTATGACAGTGGCCATACTAGGGACATTTTATGGGATATTAGGTCATCTCCTTCACATCATTTTGCTAACCCAGCTTCATTTTGAGGCCCCCTCATATAAGTCTGTATCTTTCTGATCACGACTTCAGGTGGGACTCCCTTTGTTGTCATAGTCAGCTCAGAGGAAGAGGGCATTATGTAGGTTATTGGTCGGTGTCAATCATCCTAGCTACGGGTATCTTGCTAGTTCTAGATTGATCGAGCAAAAGAGAGTTTAGGCTCAAACCAAAAATCTGCAAGCTTCCTCAAAAGTTCTACAAACAATATGCCAGAGTTCGCCGACAATGTGAGGTCCGCCTGAACGATGAGTTTCGCCAGAACTAGGGCGTTTTTCTCGGCACTAGCATTGTTCATCAAGCCTGAATAATAATTCAAATCATCCAAGGAGATTAGAGCATGTGCTATACGATGAGCACGGTCTTGTCGTCGCCTCTGTTTGGTCCTCTTTGAGAGAGGAGCGTTCCTACCGACAGTGAAGGCATAATCTGCGCCAACAAGAACTTTGGTATCCTCGGAGACAGGATTTTGCGTGGATTGCTTAACAATCCAGCGAGTGACTCTTCGGCTCGTCCCTTTTGCTTTATGGCTTGCATCGATAGTCTTGAGAGGGATGGAACCCCTAGAAATTGTTCGGATAGAACTCTCAGGCACTACAGCCTTAGTTCGCTGGGACCGACTCACACGCAAGATTTTACGACACTTACGTGATGTTTTGCCACCAAGAGAAGTAGAAGATAAGTATTCTTCATACTTGGCTTGATCGAACTCAATGATGAGGGACTCAACGGTAGTCCCTGCAGCAACCTCGTTGAACTGCGTCATCACCAGTTCATCTGACGGAATTGTTTCTCCTACTGTGATCGCCATCTTCTGTAGGTCATAAAAGATGATTCTGAATTTGTATTTGTTGGTATTAGTATTGGGTTATTAGGTTTAGGTCCATTAACCTATTACCCGTATGAGTTATGTACTCCTATATATATAGCCCTATGTAGATAAATAAAATTGAGCACTTCTGATTTATCTTTTCTAACATGGTATCAGAGCAAACCCTCCAAACCCTAACCCTAGTTAAAAAAATCACACTGTAGTCCCGAACCCTAGCCGTCGCTACTACTCGAAGCTTCTCTATGCGCCGCCATCACCCACCATCTTCTTCCTCTTTGCCGCCTCAAATCTCGCTTGTCACTGCCGCCCTTATTGCCATTTGTGCTCACCGTCGTCGTCATTGCCTCAAATCTCGCCACTGCCACTCTCTCCTCATCCTCGAAGCTTCTCTGCTCACCACCACCACCCACCATCTTCTTCCTCGTCGCTCTCTCTGCCAGCGGTCGTCGCTGGGGGTTTGAAGAGGATTGTACTTTGCTCCTCTGTAGCTTCTCCAAAACCCACCCTCGTGGGACCCACTCCTCTCTCCTCTCCATCTCTGACCCCTGCTCGCCTCTCCCCTCACAAGCTCCCATTGGGCTTCTCAAGGATTCTTGTGGAGTTGGGATGTGTTTAATCTTTGATGTCTTTGCATAGTGTGACTGCTTCAGCATTGCTCATCTCCAAGCTCTCTTCAAAGCCTGGGGGGTGGACTTGGCTCTCTGAAGGAATTGCGACACCACTATAACAAGGTCGATGAACTCCGCTCTCTTTGCTCACTACCACCGCAGCCCTTAGCCGCTGCTCTTAACATTCGGGTTCCCTTTTTTAAACCTTCGGGTTCCATTCTAACCTTCGGGTTTCTATTTTTTAAACCTTGGGGTTCTATTTAAAAAAAAAAGGTTAAGATTCTTATGCTACTATCCTGTTCTGTAACGATGACAAGATCTGACATCTCTTTTACTGCCATTACTACCCTTGCTACAGCTGAGATTTCTACACCCAAAGTTGTATTAGGAACCACTGTAAAGTTAAATGGCACCAACTATCTCCTTTGGGCACAGGCCTTTCGCATCTTCATTGGAGCTCAGAACAAATTGGCTCATCTTCTGACCCCACCTCCTGCTTCTACAGATCCTACATATCCCGCATGGATTCCTACTGACTATTGTGTGATGACTTGGTTTCTTAACAGCATGAAAGCACAGATCAGTAGCAGTGTCATGTTCTCGATCACTGCTAAGGAGATGTGGGATAATTTAAAAATTATATACGACAATAACAAGAATGCATCTCGTATGTTCGAACTGTATGAACGATTTTTTTCACTTCAACAAGGCGGTCACTCTATTCCTGAGTCTTTATTCGACGCACTATATCTGATTTGGTGATTCTGGCCATATATGTTGATGACATCCTGCTGATTGGGAGTGACCTTACTACTTAGCAGAAACTAAAGAGTACCTTTCACATCACTTTGTGACCAAAGATATGAAAAAACCCAAATACTTTCTTGGGATTGAGATTGCATATCAAAAAAAATCGTTTACTTCTATCTCAAATGAAATATGTATTAGATCTATTAGGAGAAATGGGTCTTTTGGGGTGTAAGCCAGCAAGCATTCCAATGAAGGTGAATGTGGATTTGTGGTGTGATAATAGTCCTCTCATAGATGATGTAGGTCAATATAGGAGATTGATTAGAAAGTTGATCTACCTTACTATGACCAGGCCTGATATTACCTTTATAGTGAGAATACTGAGTAGGTTTATGCATAAACCAAGAGAGGTTCATTGTACAGCGGCTCTGAGGATTTTAACGTATGTTAAAAGTTGTCCTGGAAAAGGATTACTGTATAAAAAACATGGACATTTACACATCCCTGTCTTTTTTGATGCTTGGTATGCCAAAGACATAGGAGATGGTCTATTTCTGGGTTTTGTACCTTTATCGGAGGAAATTTGGTAACTTGGAGGAGTAAAAAACAAGATGTGGTATCTCGATCTAGTGCAGAGGCAGAATACAGAGCTATGGCTCACACTGTCTGTGAGATGATGTAGTTGTAGAAACTGTTGACAGATATTGGTTTTACTCAACCTGGATCTATGCTTATGCATTGTGACAACCAGTCAGCCATCTATATTACAAAAAATCCACTGTTTCATGAGACAACTAAACACATTGAGGTTAATTATAATTTTATCAGAGATACTTGGGAATAGAAAATGATCTCTCTTTAGTTCACTCCGTCTTCAGAACAGTTAGCTGACATTCTCACCTAAAGTTACCTCACCTAAGGTGTTTTCCATTTTGTGTTAACAAACTGGGCATGATTGATATATATGCTCCAGCTTGATGGGGAGTGTTAGTATTAGTATTGGGTAATTGTGTGTAGGCTCATTAACCTATTGCTCGTATGAGTTATGTACTCCTATATATAGCCCTATGTAGATGAATAAAATTGAGCACTTCTGATTTATCTTTTCTAACAGTATTGCTTGATTTATGTATTACAAAATAGAAATTTCTTTTACACAGAAGAAGAGAGAATAGATCTGATCTCTCTTTTATTTAACGTGGGATCTTTGGAGCGAAAAGATGTTTCGCTCGATACTTGAGTCGAGTTTGTTTTCCGTTAACGATTTGATCAAAGTTGTAAATAAACTACCTCGCGTGGTAGAAATTTTATCAGAGTCCACGTACCCGAGCAAGAATGCTTGAGAGTCGAGTGCATAATTCTCTTAATGCTCCCCTCCTCCTTTTTCTCCTTTTTTTGATAGCCATTAGTAGCTATTTATAGAGGAGAATGGTGTGTAACTGCCTCCTATGAATGTGGGAAGTGCGCGTAACCACTTCCACATTTTAAACCTTAGTGGCCGACTTGGTCAAGCAGTGCAGGCGGACTTGATGTTGCAGGCGGACTTGGCAAGGTTAAAGGCGAGTTAGAGCATGCAGGCGGACATTGTAGGCAAAGTTAAGTGTTCAGGCAAACTTAACTCCGCATGAGCCATTCTGGCGAAGCTTGATCCATTCAGATGAACTTAACTCCGCACGAGTATTCAAAGTTATCAGGCGAACTTAGCTTTGTCGGCGAAGTCGAGTATTCAGGCGAACTTGACTTCGTTCAGGCGAACTTGAATGCTCATGCGATGTTCAATGTTCAGGCGAACTTCAAGTGATGTTTAGTATTAAGGCGAACTTCGTTCTTTGCGGGCGAACTTCACGAGAAGTTCAGCCTTGCAGGCGAACCTTTGAGCTTCTTTGCTTGTTCTAAGTTGTTGTGTCTTGTTGCACAACTCGTCCATGTCCAAAAGCTTCCTTTGTTAGGGATAGAGGCAATTTTACTTGCCTACGAACCATAGACCTATTCTAACAAGGCTCTGTGACGTACTGGCTTAGAATCTCATTGTGTTAAAAACATTGTAAATTGGCAGGCCATGCCAGTATGTCTCTATTTGAAAAAGAAAACTCGCACTTGTCTCTTTTAACATAACTTTTCTATATTTTAAATTACTGTCTTAGGTATCAATAGACATGTACAGAAACATGAAGTTCATATGAAAACTACAACGTTAGGAATGACCACTTCATACTTCCTAGCATAAGTTGAACTTACTGATAAGGAAATACGCATTAGATACAATACAACAGAATATCCATATAAATATTGCTCAACATTACAAAATCTTCATTTGTGCTAAGTTGGAAGCTAATGTCACCAAAAAAAAAACTGAAAGAAAATCGGAGTTTTTCTCCCTGTATGTCACGAGAAAGTCTGTGAAGTGATGACGGTACAAAAGTACAATAGCTAGCTAGTTTCTGGTAGTGGTCAGTGAGGACTAGTTTATAACCAGTTAGTATGAATAATGGCTTGTTCCGGATGTCTTTGAAAATGGCTATTATATCACGGTTTCGAGCATGTTCCAGAGTCAAAATGTTAATATTCGAAGGCATGGTACAGTAATTCCCATCTCTCGTAACTCCATCTCATTCCAAACATTCAATAAAACTAATGAAAGTGAAGTTGCAAGTTAACACGTAATTTGCACCATCAAAATCTCCGCTAAAAGATAATCGCAGACCTGTGCTTTCGCTATCCACGTCTAAACAGGACTAAAGGAAACATCAAGACATTTTATGCTAAATAAACAATTGCAGATATATTAAAACAAGACATATTTTTTTTAATACTGGCTAATCAACTATAAAAGAATAAAGAATTTTAACAGTGAGCAGTATGAAATCAAACCAGTAGAATTAGCACCGGGGATTCAAAGGGCAGCTGGCGATCATCAGCTGAGACCCAATCGAGGGCGACGGCCCCATTGTCTTTTGTCCTCAAGCACTCCCGGCGAAAAGTCACGGCAGGGAGCGACCGAAAGAACGCGGCGAAGATGGTCTCTACGTGGCGATTCCAGGCGACGAGGGGGTCCGATGATCTCAAGGTTGGAGGAAGAGAGCGGGAAGGAGTCGATGGGGTCGGGGTTAGAGTTTGAGAGAGAGGAAGAGGAGAAGGACATTAGAGTGGGGGCTAGCAGCGAGCGAGGTCGAGGAGGGGATGAGCAGAGAGGATTGGCCATATTTGGTTGGCTTAGGCGTATCAATTACTTTTTATAATCAATTAGGGGCTGTTTGGATGTTGAGGAGGCTTGGGGTATTTCTGATATCTTGTCAGCTTTCCACCCAAATCGCACCAATTTTTTTTGAATTGGGTGGAAAGCTGCAAATGTTAGTGAGTGGCTGCTAGGAACAGCACTGAAAAATTTCTGACATCTTGTCAGCTTTCAACTCTTTTCCCACTCAAAATATTTGAACCAAACAGCCCCTTACTTTTTATAAAAGGCAGAACCCAAAACCAACAGTAATCCCAATAAAATATCCACTTTTATTCAATTTTTAAATAAATAAATAAAATTCAATAATTTTTTAACCGGTTTCAAGTTTGATTTTCAAAATTCAAAAACAAACAACTGTTCTCAACTTGAAAGCGAAAAAAAAGGGGATAAAACAGTCTCTCTCTCCGTCCTTCACCGACTAAAAAAAATCTCCAAATCTCAAAAACCTCCTCCAAATGGCGCTCAAGGCCGAGAAGAAGCCCGTGGTGAAAAAGCCCGTCGTCGCTGCCGAGGTCGAAGAGGAGGCCAGGGCAGAGAAAGCCCCCGCCGGCAAGAAGCCGAAGGCGGAGAAGCGGATCACATCGAAAGAAGCGGGAGGAGGAGGAGACAAAAGCAAGACGATGAAGAAGAAGAAGAAGAAGAGGAGGAGGAGGGGGAGGAGGAGACGTACAAGATCTACATCTTCAAGGTCATGAAGCAGGTCCACCCCAACGTCGGCATCTCGAGCAAGGCCATGGGTATCATGAACTCCTTCAAAATCTTAAATGCCCAACTTTGGTGAGTCCTTTTCAAATCTAAATTCGAATTATTTTACTCTAAAATAGGCAAGGAAAGACTCGGCTTGCTAAATATTACGTCCTTCTCGAAGAATCAGAGAAGCACAAGGTCGAATACGAGGTCTGATCTCTTCCCCTTTGCATAAACCTAGACATTTTCTTTGATTTTTGTTTTAATATTTATCTTTTTTGTTTAATCTGTTAGGTTCATGGGTTGGTGGTCATATTTTACGAATTTAGGATACTATAAAAGGGATAATTTAGTTGTAGAAAGACGGTGAGGAGTTCTAGAATGTAAAGGGGTTCCAAATAACAAGATAAAAAGATGTGATGCAACTTTATTAGCATGACCATGTGAAGAGCTGATAATGTAGAGCATTAGCTGCCTAGAAATCCTGGGAGTAACCATTTTCCTTTTCAAATCTAAATTTGGATCTAAGTAAAAAATTTCATTAACATTCAATGGTTTTCATTTAAACTCTATGTGAATACAAATTTATTTTCTCTAGAATTTTATCAATATTTGCTGTTGTCGATTTGATGTGGGTTTGAGGAAAAATAAATGAGTTCTGATTTTTATGGGAAGGATTGAGAATTGCGGGAGAAAATACACAATGAAAGGCATCTGATTTTGCTCTAATTTTGCGGGAGAAATGTGGGAGGAATGCTACATGCAATTCTATAATTCAAGCTTTTTTAGTGATTAGCTTGAGAAATTTATCTCTCTCAATCTTTTTTTTAGGGGATGTGATGTCAGGATCAACAAGGACAAGGTACACTTCTTGATTAACTTGAGAAATTTACTTACTTTACGGTTACAAATCGAATTGAATTAAATCGAATTCTGAAATTCCTTATTAAATAAATAAATTATTATTATTATTATTATTAAAGGAAAAGTAAATCAGATTTTATTATGATTTTTATAGTCTCTATTCAAAGTTGCTCATGTTGAACAAAGCTTTAGAGAAAGATTTTTCAGAGTAATGTGTATTCAAGTAGATTCGAGTTACTACATCATCATTGTAGCATTTTTTTGGGTGAAAAGAATTGCTTGATTTTTCCTTCTCTATTTGTAGTTACTTGGTTTAGATTAGAAATTAAAAAAAAGATGATAGTTGAACTTTAAGTAAAACAACATTTATCATGATATTTCTAAGCTTTCCCTCTTTTACTATTTCCATAGAAGGTTAGGTTGGAAGAGTTGTAGGCTATTTATTGCATGTATAAGATAACATGATCATTTAACTTCTAATATATGCTAAATTAGCATCACCATGTTGACGATTCTTTGATTCCAAGTTATCTCTAATCTTCAATTATCGTTCTGATATTGATCACCTCCTACGTGCATTTCATCAAATAGGCTCAGGAGAAGTATTTATCACATGTAGAAGGCACAAAAGCTTACATAGCTATCATTATCCAGGATTAGTTAGTTAAATGTCATTCTTAAGCTAGGTGATATTTAAAAAGTTTGCTCGAAGATCATTTTACATGTATGTCCTTTAAGGAACCTTATGTCAATTAAGTTGATATAATTAGTTTCTGTACCTATAGAAGCTATACGTTATGCAATTGTTTTCCCTAATTTTCATTTGTTATCGAGTATTTAATATTTTATCAAAGTATGCATTGCTTTCTAACCTTTTTCCGTTTTATATTTAGTTGACTTATTTCCTTTTTTTAACAATTATAGGTTCAAGATTCATTGATCCTAACAAGCCTATTATTCTTCTTTATTATCAAATTGTTTTCCCTTATTTGCATTTGTTATCATCTATTTTTCAATATATTTACAAACCTTTATGTGGTTGTGATTGTATAAATGGTTTCTGTGGTGTTAACTGAATAGAATATATATTGAAAATTTCCATCTTGGCTTACAAAATGTGTAATTAAGTTTGATTCATATTTGATTTAACATTATGATTACTCTTCGTTGATAAGTTTGATTGAACAATAATACATATTTGATCATACTAATAATTTGATATTCAACTTTATAGGACACTCACTGTTAAGGGACAATCAGACATACTAAGATGTCAAGGTTCAGTTCATTGCTTGAAGAGAGAAAGATACATGTGATATCCAAGTTCAGAGTACTTAACGCATTTGGCAATTACAAAACAACGGAAAACAAAATATTCATCAACGACAGCAATAAAAGTGTACTTTAATATTGAGGAAGCAAGAGTCAAAAACTTACTACAAAGGTGATAAGGTTACACTATACATTATTGCCACTTTGTGTAAAAAAAATTAAATTAATGAATTATGAACTATCTTATAACTGATAATAACTTATTGATTATACATGTAGGAATACTCATAGTGAGAACAACTTGTAGTTAGTGACTTCATCTGTCAATTTCTCTGATACCCAACCAGAATCAATGAAGGCTTCAGAAACAACAATTTATGAATTTGTATATTTCGATACTCTAGGAAATTCACAGGTAATACAAATCTATCAATTTATTCAAATTATAAGTATATAATTGCTGACTACATGATAACACCAGCTCTTTCAATTATAGGACTACTTTTTCATTTGTGATGTGTAAATCATTGGAGTTGTGAATGAGCTAGATTGGCGTTATGTTGGATGTCTAGAATGTGCAAAAAACACCATCAACTTTAGGGAAATTTTGGTGTAGATCATAATCATAGGGAAGTAATGGCGCAAATCAGGTACACATTCAAATATACATTTCCTATTCATAGTTACAAAGCACATGAAATTTTATTTAATATATTTAACACGTTTATAACTACATTAATCAAAATGAAGGGACTGTGAAGGCCTTTTTCTTTTCAAATTATTAATATGAATACTAAGTTATTACGAATATATTGTAAAACACATTATAAAGACTATGAAGGAAATCTATTCGATAGGATAGTAAACAAGTTATAGGAAGATGTCGATGTGAAGTTCAATTAAAATAATTGATTAAGAGTAAGATTGTATTACAACTTAACAAGAAGTTTACACACATAATTATTCAAAAAATGAATTATTATTTCTTACATGGATGATGAGTGCATGGTCAAGTCATGGAATATGCTGGCAATTGACTTTCACTCCAAAATTTTAAATCATGATACAAACAACGTCATTTTTGTGGTAAGTAGAGTTTTAGTAAAAAAACTTCAAAGGTAAATTTTAAGATCACAGTATTCTATATTTAACATTAATAAATATAAATATTCATTAATAATGTGTATGCATCCAATATTCAGTAATATATTAGCGAGGCAATATATTACATCCAATATTGCTATTGTAAACTTCATGGCGAGGCAAATAATGAAAAAAATGGCCTTTTCTGAGCACATTCTCTCTAATTTCTTTTAAGCTTTGGTTTCAGCTCTTGGGTTTCAGCTCTTGGTTGGCCTTTGGTTAGTTAGCTCTGGTTTCAGTTTACATTGTCAAGGATTGATATGTTCCAACTGTCCCATAAGTATTATGCATTTGGTCAGCTTTGGTTTCAGCTTTTGGATTTTAGCTCTTGGTTGGCCTTTGTATGGCCTTTGGTTGGCTAAATACCCATATTGGTATTTTAATTCAACCCCATTTACCAACAAGGTATTTTAATTAGGAAATTCGGCGATAAGACATTTTAATTGAATAAAATTACCATTTAGGTCCTTTTTCTCATCGGCGGCCACTTTCCCGGCGAGAACTCATCACGTGCGTTGCACGTGGGGGCTTAATCTGTGTTTAAGATGCTGATGTGGCTCTGTTTTCTGACGTGGCAGGGAATTAACCCTCTACTGTTCATCATCCCCCGCCTCTCTCTCTCTCTCTCTCTCTCTCT
>NC_033803.1:52402425-52436513 GCF_001876935.1 Asparagus officinalis | reverse complement strand
GCCCTCAGCACTGCCCGACCGCCGAGACCCCCTGACCGCGCCGCCCAACGCCTGCAGCTGTCTGATGAGTCTTGTTTTCGCTGCTCGGTCTCCGAGTCTTGGGTCGTGATCATGGCTTGTTCCCGTTTCTTGTTTTCTTCCATCGTTGGAGGATGAACGGAGGAGTTTGTGTTGGGGAGCTCAAGAGGAATGAGAGAGAGAGAGAGAGGTAATGGAGTTTTTTTTTTGTTTCTTGCGATTCTTGATTGTGATGAGTTTCTGCGCGTCAGAAGATCACCTACAGAAATGGATGAAGTCTTGGGTTTATTGGGTTCTTGCTGTTGTGAAACTTTCGGGGTTTGAATTCTTTGTTGGAGGGACGAGCTACGGACGGATTATGGCTTTAGTTCCGCGGGGGTGACCTCGGCTGAGGGCGACGGAGGCCGGAGCGGTGGTCGAGGGGAGGAGCGGCGGTGGACGTGGGTTCGGGAAGGAGAAAAAGAGAGAGAGAGGCGGGGGGATGATGAACAGTAGAGGGTTAATTCCATGCCACGTCAGAAAACAGAGCCACATCAGCATCTTAAACACAGATTAGGCCCCCACGTGCAACGCACGTGATGAGTTCTCGCCGGAAAAGTGGCCGCCGACGAGAAAAAGGACCTAAATGGTAATTTTATTCAATTAAAATGTCTTATCGCCGAATTTCCTAATTAAAATACCTTGTTGGTAAATGGGGTTGAATTAAAATACCAATATGGGTATTTAGCCGCCTTTGGTTGGTCAGCTCTGGTTTGTTTATTAGTATCATTTGTTTATTAAGTAAATGATTAGAGTCATTTATTTTCTTAGTATTAGAGAAAATAATTTTCAATTGTAGGTCGGCTCTAATAAATAATTTTTATTTGTTATCGAGTATTGGATATTTAATAATATTTCATCAAAGTATGCATTACTTTCTGACATTTTTTCCATTTTATATTTAGTTGACTTAGTGCCTTTTTGGATCAATTGTTAAAAAAAATATAATCTGATGGAACTTTAATTTTTTTACTCCAAATTAAATGATGAGTTCTCTTTCACTTTTAATTTATTAGTTAAACTCTCTCTCATTTTTATTTAAACTTTGATGGGTTTAGAAAATGTTAGAGGAAATATATTGAAGACTTAATTAATATTAGCTACTTATTTTTGTTGGAACTGCTGAAAATGACCATCTTTCTAGATATGATATGACACAAAGCATTAATTATATCACTCCTATATCATTCATAGATCCAACAATCTATTTATATATTTATGTATCTTTATGATGTATTGAATTGTAATTGTATCCACTTTTAAAGATTTCAATTGTTCATTAGTATCATTTGTTTATTAAGTAAATGATTAGAGTCATTTATTTTCTTAGTATTAGAGATGATTACTATCATTTGTTTAACCTCTGTTGGTTCTCCAGTAATAATGAAATAGAGAAGATAATTGTTTTAGATGTCATAATCTCCTTTATTTTTTTTATCAAATTAATGTTTGGTTCAGTACTCTCCCGCTTTTTGGATAGGAAATGCAATGATGCAAGCAACATGATGCATTTTATGCAATGACAAACACATTTGGGACTTATGTTAGAATTATGAGGTTTGATTTTTATTCTATCTTACTCATTCTAAAGTGAATTTCTTATTTAAAGATCATGCATCATTTTTTTATTAAATATGAGGAGTTTCATAGGCTAACTATTTAATTATTTGGTGAAAGTTGAGGAGTGATATGGGCTTATGTTGAATTGAAGGCCATGGTTTGCATGAGGAGGAAGTGTTATTACTCTATGTTTGCCTATTTATGTTTTATAATTCAAGTTATGTGATATAACTTAAATTTCAAACTAATACAAATGTCTGATCTTGATTTGGGGTTTATTAGTTATGAGTGTCTATTGTTTGTGTCACATAGAAACGTGACGTAGTTGAGTTAGTAAAATCTAATTTTCTTAGTAAGAGATGGTGTTTTACTTGAACAGACACCCATTATCTTTGTGTGATTGTCATGAGCATCTCAATATAAGAAAAGAAATATGAAAAACACAAGCTACATTACACAGTCAAGAATCTGCACATCCTTTTTTTCACTTTGAAAACTTTTAATAATTGCCTAATAAATATTTAAGAAAAATATTTTAGGTGATAATTTAGTTCTTTGATCCTGCATTAATTATTAAAAAGTAGCAAAAATAATTTAACTTCAAATAAGTACAATCTTATCTACTCCTCTATACAAATGGCAGAACCCAAGATTTACTATTCACGCTACAGTATATACTATAATAGCATTAACCGTAGCAAACATGGCAATGAGGTTTTTTGAAAAAAATATTATTGTAGCACATGGGGGATAACGTATGAATTCAAAAAATCCAAAAGAATTACTGTAGCAGTTAAAAACCGGGATTACTGTAGCAGGAAAACATATGTTGTGTTCACACTATTCTATTATAATCATCAAAACCTGACAAAACCCGATCATAAACAAATTCGCCTACAATGAAGGAATGTCGAAGATACAGCTTGCTGGTGAAAACATGTCAACAGAAAGGCTCTGGTGTTGTTGTCTTCTTGCAAATTCTCACAGCTTCATGCAAATCCCAGTTTTTATTTTTGGTGGATAAATGAAAATCAGATACTGAAGAATATGGTTGCCAAATCTAATAAATTTTCCCACTTTATTACACGGTCAGGACAAGTCATTAACATACATCATAAGGTACTTCGAAAATGATAAACAAAGAGTGGTTCAAGAGCTTAATCGTTATAATTCCTTTTCAAAAGGATTGTATATCCTCTTGCTTCTTATGAAGAGATCGAAGTAGGAAAAACGTTGAATGTTGTTCCTGCATTGGTGACTAAATTGGAGAAAAGCATAGGAATGCAATTAGAACAAGGGCGCTTGGGTGATTTGTTGATTCCAATTTATAATAAGAGTCAAATTAATTTTGTGTGATGTTTATTTGGTTGAGAGAGTTGCCGAGCATGTCTTGGTTCAGGAACACACTGAGAGTTTGAGCTCTAGGAGAAGATACGTTAGGTGATAATAATTAATAGCATGGTGGTTATAAGAGAGGAGGAGAGAAATGTGAAAATGAGAGTGACGAGGTTATTCGGTAGTAATTTTATGGAGGTTTTTAGGGATATATAAACCTTTATTAATACAATTTCAGGTTTTTCTAAGGTTTGCCGGTGTTTGCTAGAAGTTCTGATGATGGATCATGAGGAGCTGTAAGATTCTTATCTCAAGGTACTAAAGTTTTTCTGTTCCAATAATTTTTTTTTAAAATAATTAATATGAGGTGAAAGAGGTAATTCAGCACCTAGAAAATGTGTATATACCAAATTGTTGCTATACTCACAACCCCTAGATTATTTCACATATATGAATACACTTGATTATATTTTTACAACACTATTAAAACATTAATCCTCATTCTAACCCACCAAATTGCCAACGCAGAACCTTATCCCTACTGTTATATCATATACATGGCAAAGTGTTAACCGTTCACGAGGAGCCGACACGTGTTCCATGTTAACTAAAAATCATATCAATTGTCTAAAGAAGATTGAGAACCCTAACACCTTAAACAATCAACACTTAATCTCATGTTCGATAACTGACATCAACACCTACTTAATCTAAATAATTTCACCTATGAATTAAAATAATTATGTGATTATGACCTAATTAACATATTAATTAATCCTCATTAAAATTAACTCATTCCAACTCTCAACTCTAACTCCTATATATCTTACACTGTAAAACTCATCATCCTCAACCTCCAATATCTTCAACCTACACACAACACACATGATCTTTTAATGCGTGCCTGGTATTGGTTTGGTTGTTGGAAAAAAAAAATCAAGTAGAAAGGCTTATATTTTCTCCCACAGTAATTTTCCATTTGGTGATTCCATTTGTATCTCTACTTGCACTTATTCAGCTTCTTATTTGCATTGATTTTCATGACTTTTTAACTCTTTTTATTCTTTTTTAATTATTTATAATGGTTATATGTATTTTTCATACTGACTAATATTGATAGAGATATATTGTACTCCTTTTATATGATTTTTCATATAGTATCATTCATATAGTTTTATATCTTCGCTAATAAATGCTTGGTACTCATGAGTAATCAAGTTAAAAGAAATATATCGTGAGACATGATTCAAGGAAGATCCAATCAATGATGTGCTAGCTTTTAGATCTGAGCGATATTAGATGGTTTGGTAGAAGATAATGTTAGCCTCATGAATAATCGCTATTGTTAGGCATTTTTAATCACTGATTGATACGGGTGTCTCTTCTCTTCGGAAAAGCGATCCTCATGGGAGCTTGAGGATATGTGATTCTCATGATATCTTGAGAATAGTAGTGTGAAGCGACACGGCGGAGCACAGGTGGAAGCGTGGAACGAGACGGCGAGCAGCAGATTCGAAGAATCCAGATTTCAGCTCGTGAGTCGACTCATACGGTACATAAGTCGACTCATCAGGTTGAGTCGACTCATGTCTGTAATGAGTCGACTCACGAAACCCAGCCGTTTTGTCAAAAGCTTCTGCTCGGTCGACTCATCTCAGTCATGAGTCGACTCATCGAGGTTTCCTGGGCAGACTTGGTTTCTGTTTTGAAGGAATTCTAGTTGGGTTTGGTTTTGGTTATTTATCAGATTGCCACCACGTTGTAAACCCTATAAACATGGACTGTTTAGGGTTCTAAACAGGAGGTGAGAGGCCAAGATGTAGATCTAAAGGGTTTTAGGTCTAAGTGAGATCCTAATCAAAAGGATTAGGGTTTAGATTGTGAGGTATGAGATCTTTGAAATCAGAGAAGAGCTTGTTCTTCAATTCTAGAGTGAGATTGTGAGAGATTGTAAATTACATACTCATAATCTAGAGGAGGTATTTTCCTTCGCCCAAAATCTGAGTTATTCTTGTATTCTTATTATTTCTCCTCAACCCACCTTTGATAATTCTGCGATCAAAGGTGCTCACACGGCAACTCGTACCACTGATATAGCAGCTTATAGTGGAACATCATTATTAATCTCACGAGTAATCACTGTAGGCATATAAAATTGCTTATAGGTCCCTTAGCTCAGCTCGGCACGAACCGACAAACCAACGAGAAAGCCCACGAAGACTGCTTTTCTAGCTCTCGGATTCAATTTTCCATCATTCACATGATAGTAAGCTGGATACCCAAATATCTGAAGCAACTCATAATCACTAGCCACTGAACCAGACCATTTTTCTATAGGATTCTTTCCATGTATCGTAGTGCACGATAACCTGTTCATGAGATGGCTCGCATAAACCAAAGTTTCGGCCCAAAAGGATCTTGCTAATCCACTCTGTGAGAGCATACATCGCACATTTTCCAGAAATGTACGGTTCAATCTCTCGGCTACCCCGTTTTTTTACGGTGTCTCCTTAACTGTGAAATGACGCCTAATGTCGTGATCCCGACAAAACTGTAAAAATGGATCACTCTTGTACTCACCACCATTATCAGAACGGAATTCTTTCACCTTTCTACATGTTTGCAGATCCACTTATCTAGGACCTCATGTTTATGCTTCATGGTATATACCCAATTCCTCCTAGAATAATAATCAATAAACGTGACAAAATAATTGGTCCCACCAAGTGATGTGTGCTTGAAAGACCCCAAACATCTGTGTGAATGTAATCCAATATACTTGGGTGTTATAAATTGCGGTGCCGAATTTTATTTTCGTCTTCTTCCCAAGTATGCAATGTTCACACAACTCCATCTTACAGGTCTTTGCACTCTTCAATAGCCCCTGTTTTGTCAATACTTGCAGGAACTTATCATCAGTGTGTCCCAATCCCATATTTCATAAGCTAGTAGTATCTTCCTCTGTGGTAATAGAAGTTGTCAGACCCCCTGTAACTGCCTTTCCCTTCAAGTAATATAGGAACTTACCACCAAGATCACCTGATAACCTGCTGTCTCTAAAGTTCCAAGTGAAATTATATTCTTTGTCAACTGCGGAATGAATTTCACTTCCTTCAACTCCCTAGTCACCCCGTCACACATTCTGATTTGAATTGTACCAATAACACAAATAGGGCGTACGTGATCATTTTCCATTAACACGACACCCCACTTTCCAACTCCTCAAAGTTGGAGAACCAATCCTTCTTAGGGCAAATGTGATATGTAGCACCCGAATCTAACATCCATTCCGTGGAGTCTGCATAGCAAACTGACGATAATGTTGGGCATGAGTAGTCTGAAGAATCAGAATCAGAATTGTCACCACTAATTTTAGCAACATTCACCTCTGAAGTCTGTCTGATTTTCCCCTTATTCTTCCAGGCTCTATCTTTCAACTTTCGGCATTCATTCTTCCAATGTCCATCTTCTTTGCGAAAAGCACATTGATTCCTACCAACACTTTTATGGCAACCTCTATGCTTCGACTTTGAGCAATTAAACTGACGACGGTTTGGACTACGACCTCTCACTGCCAATGCATCTCCCGATGCCTTCTCGAAGGGTTCACTATCACTCTTCCTTAACTCATAATTCACCAATGCTGATGTCACCTCCTTATAGCTTATAGTGGTTCTACCATTGATCATCGTAAGGACAAAAGTACCAAAATCATCATATGGTAATGAACATAGAAACAACATCACCTTATCTTCATCCTCTACCATGATATCCACATTGGCCATATCCGATAGCAATTTTGTGAAGTTATTAACATGTTCTCTAATGGAAACCCTCTTCTTCATTTTGAATTGGTAAAACATTTTCTTCAAATGAAGCCAATTCTCAATGATCTTCGTCAAATACTTCTCATTGAGTGTTCCCCACAATCGCTTCGCTGATGTTTCATTCATCACATCATAAATCAAGTCCGGCGTCAAACATGATCGAATAACCCCACATGTTTTACTATTTATTTTCTTCCAAACCTTATCCTCTATATCCTTGGGTTTCTCTTGTAATTCAAGAGTTTCCTCCAAATTTTGGGCATCTAATACATCCATCACTTGACACCTCCACAAACCAAAATTTATCTTGCCATCAAAATTTTGAACATCAACTTTTGTATTATTAATGCTCTACCCTTGTATCGCCTTCGACAGAGGTGATCCTGATGTACTTGCTTTGATCATCTTTACAATCCAATCTCTTCAAACGAAATTCCAAGCCCTAGCTTTCTTCTTCAAATCGAACCCCAAGCCAAATCCGGAGCTCTAATACCACTTGTTGTGCGCAGCGGAACCGGAGGAACACACAACTGCAACCGAGATTAGAGAATAATAACAACAACCAAAACAAGTATCACAAATACAAGACAACAAATTTTACATGGTTCGACAAATTTGTCTACGTCCACGGGAGCGACACAAATAATTTCTTATTAATTACAAGAACTTACAAACAAGAGAGAAGATCTCAAACTTGGAGATCTCTCAATCAAATAGCTGGTGATTTTAATCTAAAATCACCGTTCAAACTCTCTCTCTTAATTGCTCCAAAACCCCTTCTTTAATTTCACCAACCCCTTCCTCTTTAATTTTACCAACCCCCTTCTCTTTAATTTTTAGGAACGAGACAAATGGGGCTCAAAATCACGAAGAGAACAAAGGCCGCCGCCTTTGGGAAATTTCTCCGCTCTATGCTCGTGCTCACTCCCAAGCTCGTGAATAGGGTTTCCCTTTTATAGGGAAACCCTAGGTCTTCAAGCGAGCTCCACGCCAGCTAGCTCCAGCTAGCTCCAACCAAATCAGGCGAGGTCCAAAGCCTCAGACCCACAGGCAATCCCCACTCTTGACAAACGAGCTTGTCACGCCCCGCTTCCCAAAATACCGAGGAATCGGAACGTGAACAAGTCCGCTACGTATTAGATCAAGAAGAATAAACAAAAATAAACATTTCTCCTCAACTTAATACGCTAAGCGTCTAGAAATAAATACAATATGAAGTCACAAGTCCTTGATCACAATAGTAAGAATATAAAGACAATCCAGAATAAGAAATAAACATATCATCCATGGTAAATCATCCCAGACAAAAATATGGGTCAAACATACCTTTATTACAAAAATAATCTAGCTAGGAATAAAAAACATAGTTTATAATAAAAAGAAAGTACTGATAAAATAACTAAATACATCATCAAACTAAAGAAATATTGTAAAAGAGTTCTAGTGTTCATCAGCTACTACAGAAGAAAACTACTACGCTTCAGCTTGTTCTTCTACTCTAACTGTAAGACGCTCCTACTGAGAATCCTATGGCTCTTGTACGATTCCAAACTGAGGTTGTCTGTCTCATAAATGTAACGTACACCAGAGAAAATAGGTGTACGTCAGTGTGCATGGCACACGGCAAGATCCCACAAGGGAGAAATAGAAACAGTCGAATGACTAAGGCAAAAATAGTAATAATAAATAGAAGCATGCAGCTAGATACTAAAAACTAGATGAAATCCACCAATAGTATATAATAGTCAAGAATCCAAAAAAATCAACCAAGTAACAAGATCATGCAGCTAGCCATCAGAATAACCATCTAAGTAACAAAGTCATACAACTAGATGAGATTAATACTTAAAAATCTACAACATGAGACATAGTACGTCGAGCGAAATAATCCAAACAAGAAAACCCTCATGTATATACCATATGTCTCAAATTGTAGATAATTAAATATTAATCCCGATCTATATATAAAAAGAAATACAACTGGCCTACCTCTCACAAGAATCCATAATCACCTTAAGTAACAATGTTATGTAACTAGCCATCCTATAACATGTCACTGGTTCACAACTCACACAGAGTCAACGCTCATATCATCGGGTAACTGACTGGTCGCAAATCACAAATATCCCAACTCCTCAGACCTACCCCTGTGACTACACAAACTTCACTGGTGCGAGCCCGGAATATAACCACAATCATAAACATCTCAACTCCTCAAACCCACCCCAGTGACTACACAAAGTTCACCGGCGTGGGCCTATCTACGTTGCTACACTCCGGATCTAAGCTTGGTCTTAGATCCCGAGACTTGAGCGATTGTTTCCTTGGTGAATCAATCCCTCCCGGCTATTATTTCCTTCGTGGAATAATACCCGTCGTACTGCGTAGATCCGACCGGATCTAGATCGCGCGGTGGTCCACGGCAAACAACCCCGGCGCAGGCAAAGAACCCACAAAGCGAGCGACCGCAAAACAGGAGCTCGTGATTCGTTCGACAAACAAGGAAACAAAGTTGTAATTTTTCATTTCTTTTTATTTGATTTTCGTTGTAACCGGATCTTATAAAAAGACCGGATCTTTGTAATCGATAAACTGTTACAAGAGTGTACAATGGAATCATTAATGAAGAAAACAACGGTTTTCCACGCGAACAATCACTAGTAGAAATTTTTGGAAAGCTGATGGCAACATCCCTAACGGGTGGCTGCTGTCAGCGTTGTTTAAATCCCTGACGGCGATGATGCCCTCGGCGTGGTAATGAGCTCGTCAGCAATGTGAGCAATGTGAACATCGATGGCAGGGAGCCCAACATCGCTGATGAGATAGCCGTTAGCGATGTTGAAAATTATTGGAGGGATTTATCCCCCCAATAATTACCTTATCTCTTTACCAGCCCTTCGCCGACCTCTCACGCCGTCGCACGCTGTTCATTGCCTCTCACGCCGTCGCACGCTGGTCATTGCTTCAGTCCACTTGCTCGTAGATGTTGTCGTCGCCATCGTCCACTTGCCCACTGTCGCCCCGCCCCATCGCCGTGACTCAGTCGCCCCCCGACCGTGAATCAGTCGCCTCGAAGCTCTCAATATATTATTTTTTTATTAATTTCTAATTTTATTATAATTTTATGGGTTATGATTTGCTCCTATTTAAAAATTTGAAATTAATAATGATACGGGTGTATCTTCTCTTTGGAACTTAGCGATCCTCATGGGAGCTTGAGGATAGATGATTCTCATGGTAACTTGAGAATAGAGGGGTGAAACAACACAGTGGAATGCATATTGAAGCGTAGAACGAGACGACAAATCGAAGAATCGAAGCATCTAGTTTTCAGCCCATGAGTCGACTCATACATTTACATGAGTCGACTCATCAGGTTGAGTCGACTCATGCCTGTCATGAGTCGACTCACGAAACCCAACCGTTTTATCGAAAGTTTCTGATGAGTCAACTCACCTCATCATGAGTCGACTCACTTGGCATGAGTCGACTCATGCATGTTTATGAGTCAACTCATGGATGGTTTCCTAGTTCGTTTAGGTTTCTGTTTGCATGAATTCCTGTGGTGTTTGGGCTTGGTTATTTACCACTTTGCCATCCATGTTGTTACACCTATATAAAGGATTGTTTTAGGGTTTAAAAAAAAAGGAGAAAGCAATCAATAGAGATTAGATTATATTTGAGAATTGAGAGAGATTGTTCTTTAATTCTAGTGAGATTATGAGAGATTGTAAACTATTTTATTCTCATAATATAGAGAATGTATTTTCCTTCGTCACCAATGAATTATTTTTGTGTTCTTGTTATTTTCTTCTCAACCCATCATTGATAATTCTGCGATCAAAGGTGCTCGCACGGCGACTCGTATCAAGTTGGTATCAGAGCTATCAGATCCTGTGAAGGGGGCATCCTGTGTATGGTCCTGACTCAATCGCAATACAAGAAGCTAGACGAGATCCTTATTTTATTGGAAGGAGTCCAGAAATTAAGGAAGAAGAAGATGACTGAAGGAGATAGTTCAGCGAGGCTAGATGCATTGGAGAAATAGATGGAGATAATGAGTTCGACTCTCACACAGCTCATCAATATCTTCCAAGAAAAGGACAAAAAGGAGGAATCTTCTTTGAAAGGCAAGAAGAAACTTATGGAGTCCGATGGAGAAGTCAAGGAATCTGCTGATAGGGAGGCCGAGATTGTCAAAACTGTTCTGTATCAAGGGGGTAAGGGTTCTTACCAGAATTTAAAGACAGACTTTAAGGTAGAGATTCCTGTTTATGATGGGAGTGTCAACGTCAAGAGGCTTGATGATTGGATCGAGCGGATGAAGACGTATTTTAACCTCTACGAATATTCATCCAAGGAGAAGCTTGTATTCGCGACTTTGAAGCTTTCAGGGCATGTATTGACATGGTGGAAATCCTATTGCAAGTAGAACAAATTCAAGGAGCTACTAAGGAAGCAGTTCTACCCAGTAGGGTTCCTTGAGGAGCGTTGGTATAAGTGGTACGGATTACGCCAAAGGTTCAACCAGACCATTCAAGAATATACGACAGAGTTCCAGCAGTAGACGATGGTTCTCAACATCATGACGGAGGAATATTCCATCTTTATGAAATATATGGCGGGTCTGAATGAATATATTCGAAAGGAGATGAAGTTGTTCATAGTCGAGTCCATGGCAGAAGCGGGTGTGAAGGCCATTGCCATTGAGGACAGGCAAAAGAAGGGCAACGAAACAAAGGGAGACTCCAAACAGATGGGAGGCAAGTCTAGTAGCTCTCAGCCTAAGGAAGAGAAGAAGAATGGTGATTCGGGTAAGGCAGGATTGACATGCAATCATTGCAAACAGATAAGGCACGTAGCTGATCATTGCTGGGAGAAGTATCATCATCTAAAGCTAAAAGGATTGAAGAAAAAGGAGGAGAAGAAGGCATATGTAGTAGCTCAGGGTCCGAAGAAAGTTCCCGGGATGATAGAACCCTATAGCAGTCTCAACCTTATGGCGGAGAAGCAGACCACGACTGAGGACGAAGACCCGATGGAGCAGTTTTTTGTTTTGAAATTGCAGGTCAAGACCAGCTTGGTTGATGTCATAGTGGATCCAGGGAACCAGAAGAATTTGATATCTGAGACCTTGGTTCAGAAGCTGGGATTGAAGACGATTAAACATTTGAAACCCTATCCTTTAGGGTGGATTCAGAAGGAGGCGGGATTGAGTGTGGTCAACCAATGCACTTTTAGATTTGCACTCCACGAGTTGTATATTGATGACGTCACATACGACGTTATTCTGTTGGATGTTTGCCAAGTAATATTAGACAATCTTTATTTATGGGATAGGTTTGCGGTCTACGATAGGCGAGCCCAGAAGTATACGTTCACCAAAGATGGCGAGCAATTCATCTTTTGTTCGGCATCTCTTCCACAAAAGATGATTTTGGTGACAGTGACTCAGACGAAAAGGCTAGTGAAAGAGAGCAAGAGGTTTGTATTATTAGTAATTAGGCCTTATGAGGAGCAGCTGAGTAGGGTGTGCTTGACTACCTTAAGCAAGTTTCAGGAGGGAGATCTTGACAGGTTGAAGGCCAAGTACATGGACTTGTTTTCGAAGATCACAGGACTATCACCACGATGGGATGTGGAGCATAAGATTATGTTGACCGGCGAGGGTTCTTTGTCGAATATAGGTCTATACCGCACATCTGTAAAGGAGTTTGAGGAGATCAAGGGGCAGGTTCAGGGGCTTTTGGAGACAGGAGTGATTGTGCCGAGTTGTTCCCCTTGCGGGTCACCAGTGTTGTTGGTGCCCAAAAAGGATAGAGGCTGGCGTATGTGCGTAGATTACCAGGCACTCAACAAGATAACCATCAAGAATCGATACCCATTACCTCGGATTGATGATCTTATGGACCAGTTGGAAGGAGCAATGTTTTTCATGAAGCTGGATTTGAAGTCTGGTTACCATCAGGTGAGGATTTGGGAGGATAACACTTGGAAGACTGCATTCAAGATCAAGCAGGGCCTGTTCGAGTGGTTGGTGATGCCGTTTGGATTGTGCAATGCTCCGGCTACCTTTATGAGACTTATGAACAATTTGTTGCGACCCTTTATAGAGGATTTTATGATAGTTTACCTCAATGATATCTTGGTGTACAGCAGGACCTAGGAGGAGCATCTTGTTCATGTCGAGAAGGTGTTCGAAGTGCTGCAGAACGGACAGCTAAAGCTTAACGGGAAGAAGTGTGAATTCAGAAAGGACGAGTTGGTGTATCTCAGGTTCATCATGGGGAAAGGCCAGTGGAGGATAGATCTAGGCAAGGTGACGGTGATCACGAAGTAGCCGACACCTAGGACAGTGATGGAGGTGAGAAGCTTCATGGGGGCTTGCCAGTATTTGTGCAAGTTCATTCGATATTTCTCGACTTATGCGACATCTTTGCATAGCCTTACAAAGGTGAAGGTTTAGTTTGAGTGGGGGAGGATGCATGAGGAAGCTTTTCAGTTATTAAAGAGGAAGATCTCAGAGGCACCAGTATTGGCATTGCCGAATTTACAGATGACCTTCGAGGTAGAGATCGACGCTTCTAGTTATGCTATGGGTGTTGTGTTGATTCAGGATGGGAAGCCAGTGGAGTACTATTTAGAAATGTTTACGGGTGCTATTCAGAACTACCCCACCTATGACAAGGAGTTTTATGCACTTTATCAAGCAATCAAGTATTGGCAGGTGTATTTGTTAGGAAAGGAGGTGGTTGTGCACTCAGATCACAAACCATTGGAATTTTTACATGCCCAGACGAAGCTACAGCAGGCACGGCACATAAAGTAGATGTCCTATTTGATGACGTTCAATATCATCATTAGGTACAAGAAGGGGATGACGAACAAGTTAGCCGATATGTTATCTCACCCACCCATGAGAGCTCTCTTGGTGGCGACGTGCATTCAGCTCTTGGTTCCTTTGGAGTATGTATAGATGTAAACATCTAGCCGAGATTTCAGTAGTGTGTTCAAGCAGATGAAGGCTAGTCGAAAGGGGGAGTATGAGATTGGTGCAGATGGTTTGTTGTATCGAGGGACGTCGCTATGCATTCCGGATGATGACGACCAATTGCAGTGGATTCGAGAAGTCCATTACATCACGTGTGCAAGGTCATTTTGGGATTCAGAAGACGCTTCTCAATCTACGGCGCCATGTCTTTTGGCCGAAGATGTTAGAGGATGTCACTAAGTATGTTGGAGGGTGTAATCTATGTTGCATATAGAAACCTTCTAATTAGAAAAGGGGATTGTTTCTACCATTGCCGGTATCGTTGAGATCGTGGGAGAGTATTTCTATGGATTTCTTAGGAGGATTGCCGACGACAAAGCGCGGGATGATTATTTGTTCGTTGTGGTGGACCTGTTTAGCAAGATGGTCATCTTGATTCCTTGTAAGAAGACCGTGACGGGAACGTGTGCGGCGCAATTGTTCTTTATGCATGCATGGAAGTACTTTGGGTTGTCAAATTTAATTATTTCAGATTGAGATAGCCGGTTTCTCGAACACTTTTGGGATTCTTTGTGGAGCTTGGTGGACACTAGGTTGAAGAAGAGCACGGCCTTTCATCCACAAATCGACGAACAAACAAAGGTAGTTAATCGGACTATGGTACATATATCGAGAGGATACAATTCCTAGCATCCCAAGACTTGGGACGAGAG
This sequence comes from Asparagus officinalis, assembly GCF_001876935.1. Taxonomy (NCBI): domain Eukaryota; kingdom Viridiplantae; phylum Streptophyta; class Magnoliopsida; order Asparagales; family Asparagaceae; genus Asparagus; species Asparagus officinalis. The sequence continues at coordinate 52,422,030 of NC_033803.1, read as the reverse complement.
CTTACCATATCTTCAGTTTGTATTTAATCGGGCTATTCATGGATCTTCGGGAAAGTCACCGTTTGAGACTTGTTATGGTTTTTACCTCCGAATCTGTTTGATCTCTTGTTTTCTAGTGAAGCTATGGCCGACGACAAGGAAGGGAGTGAGAGACAACGTGCTCAGTGATTTCTGGAGAAGATTGCACATATTCATGCTACGGTTGAAGCTTAATTGAAGAAATCACAAGCCAAGTACAATGAGAAGCATGATCAACATTGTGTTCCTTGTAACTTTGGCATAGGCGATATGGTATGGCTAAAATTGAGTAAGGAGAGGCTAAAGGAAGAAGGGAAGAAGTTAAAACCTATACATTATGGTCCATTTTAGATTCTCGATCAGATTGGTATCAACGCCTTCAGGCTGAATTTGCCACCTTACTTAGGCATGTATTCGGTGATCAATGCCGAGTATTTGAAGTTGTGCGAGCCTCCATTGCTGGATGATGAAGGTGACGACAAGGTGATCTTGCCGCATGTTGAAGACTTGTGGTTTGATAGAGAGGAGTCGCTGAAGGAAGATTAGACCAGGTTTACCAATGAGTTTGGGAATATTAGACCAGGTTTGTCTAGCAATGGTTTAATCTATTTGGACTTATGAGTTACGACTGGTCTACATGGCCTATTGTATTAATGCCTTAGAACTTACTGCCTTAGCTTTGTACGAAATGACCGTATATGATACTTTCATTACTGATACCGGGAACGCATACAATAGTCAATGATATATATGTGTTTTTAGAACCGCTAACTAATGAGTTAAAACCTGTGACGAGTTAAAACCTGTGACGCCCTTGGTTTCATACAAGGCTGCAGTCCTAGGTGAACCTAAAGATATCAAACATGCCATATACCCAACACTGTGCAATAACATGTTTCACCATCACAGTAATATCTCTCTAGTAGAATCAAATACTAGAAGTGAGGGTAAAAGCATATATAGTAAAGGTGACAATACAAGGAACATAATATAAAGAAAAAAATCCAATGATAAATGTAATCATGTTCCAACAGAAAAAAGAAAGTACATCCAATAAACCAAAATAAAGACAATGCATCACTTTATACAAAAGATTCAACTGAAAAGTATATAGGCACTCAGCCTCCAAAAGAAATACAACTCTAAAAGAAAACTAAACTCATAAATAATCTACTGTGGAGCACTAACTAGCTACTAATAAATTACGGTGAACTAAGTTGAGTCTCCGTCAACCTGTGACTCTCCGAACCCTTGATTCGCTGCCTGGAAAAGATGGAAACAACAAGCGTCAAAGCGCTAGTGAGAACATCTCCACTGCCCCAAAGGGAAAGGGGTTGGGTGTACAAAAATACAAGTTATAGTATATATAAAGACTACATCCTGAACTAAGAGGAATTAATATTTAGAAATCCACAACACAAGAATAAGTACGTCGAGCGAAATAATCCAAACAAGAAAACCCCCTTATATATACAATGTATCTCAAATTATGGATCGTTAAATATCAACTCCAAAATCCTATGAATAAAATAATTAACAAAGAATAATACATTACCAACCTCATTCATTACAATTCGTATCATAACAACTCACATTTCCCTCAGATAGTTGGCGTGGGAACAAAAATAAATATTCGATAAAAGATCTCGTCTAGGATACATAGTACACAACAAACCATTGCCTTGTACACTACCCTCAGGGTAGGTAACACAGGAGGAAATTTATAATTTTGCTTGATTCCCTGTAAAGAAAATGGTGTGGAGTATAGGCGCTCACAATATCCTATGGCTCATCGCAATATTTTGTGGTTCACTACCTTACTCAAACACCATGCGAAGTATAAGCATATCAGCCTAGTCCGGAACACAATGATGCATAATGGAGTGTAGTCCACTATGATCTTATTACAGTATACCAACTAACACACTCTGAGTGCAGTCAACCACGGTCTCATTGTGGTGCACCAACTAACCCTACTCAAATATCCCAAACTATCGTAAAACGAAGCATATGTCACTCTCTATCATGACTAACTCAAAATATCATATTACACACCTCCAAATGCTCGTGCATGCTCCTACTCAATACGTGCACTCTCATGGTCGCGTACATGTGTCGATGTATAGCTCATACTTCGTGGTTGTGACCTGTCATGCCTCGCTTCCTAAAATACAGGAGAATCGGGACGTGAACAAGCCCGTGAGGTATTAGATTGAGAAGAAATATACACTATCATTTTTTTCTTTTCTTTTCTTTTCTTCTCAATCTAATACGCTAAGCGTCTAATACATAAATCTCAATCACAGGTCCCCGATCACAATAGCAAGAATATAAAGACAACCCAGAATAAGAAATAAATATATCATCAATGATAAATTATCCCAGACATAAAAATATGGGTCAAACATACCCTTATTACAAAAACGGTCCAACTGGGAATAAAAATACATAGTCAATAATAAAAGGAAATACTGATAAAATAACTAAATCTATCATCAAACTAAAGAAATACTATAAAAGAGTTCTAATGTTCCACAACTACTACAGAAAAAACCACTACGCTTCAGTTTGTTCTTCCACTCCATCGGAAGGACACTCCGGCTGAGCATACACCGGATCTGCTGCATCATCGAACTGGACCTGTTCGTCCTCTAAGTCTGACGCACACCAGAGAAAACAAGTATATGTCAGCGTGCATGGCATACAGCAAGATCTCACATGAATAAATAAAACGGTCTAATGACCCATGCTATGACAAAAATAATATTAATAGGAAAGGCAATGATACATGCAACTGGAAATCTAATGATAACATACAGCTATGTGATTACAATAAGTGGGTCGAATACTAACCATCCTAAAACTCAGTTGTCCACATCTCACACAGAGTCAATGCTCATATCATCAGATAACTGACTGTTCACAAATCCCATACGTGCACCCAATACGCCGCTACACTGGATCGGATAGAGGGCTACACATAATCTGATTTTAACCTGGTTCAAACTCAAGCTAAACTCGGGTGAATATCAAATTCACGGACTAAAGTGACTACGCTAGCTTTACTTTGACCTAACAAACTAACCCCAAGCTACACTGGATCATAGGACGAGCCTAGAAGATACATCAACAACTATATCCAATCACATGAACACTAACTTTCCCATCCTAACTCTTCTCGTTTTTCTAAGTCAACAATCATAATCCCTATTAAACTCGGGTTTTACCACCTAAACTCAGTCAACACACTCACACATGTCACTAAGTTTGTTCATGACGCACGAGGCCACTAAGTAATGAACTACTAAGGTTCTTAATCACAACAAGAGGCAATAATAAAACCAATTATATACAATAGTAATATGGCATGTCAAACATAATTAAACAAGTTGTAAAGCATGAATAATCACTACATTAAAACATAGAATACATGAACAGCCTACCACAGTATGACTGCACACATAAAAAGGTTTCATTGATAACTTACTACTGGGTGTCAAAACTTCTCATGTAAGCTAACCGTAATTAAATATCCTCTAATATAAAAAGCAGTAAAAAGAAAACTGAAAACTGATGTCGTTTTGCATATGAAATGTTGCGCTTTACGACTATCAGTTATATGTTCTTAATTAATAAATATTCTTTAAACTATTTCTCATTATAACTAATTTAATATAAAATATTTCTGTTTTTTTCGATAATATTTCGTAAATTCTAATTTTAACACCTAACTTGTCATTTCATGTCCGTAATTTCTTAAAAAAAATACAATTAACAACATTATTAATCTAATTTCCACCCGTGTGCTCGTCATTTCATGTTTGTCAACTTTTAGATATAAGCTAGTATTACACATCACCATTCCACGCAGATAGTCAAAAATGCATATTAACCACAATAATAATATTAATCATAATAAATATCTAACTAAGACAATTAGCAATAATAATTATAAAAGAGATGTAGGCGTATAAAATTGCTTATAGGTCCCTTAATACGGCTTAGCACGAACCGACGAACCAACGAGGCAACGAGGTTAACGAATCGCACGCAAGCAACGGAATAAATCCATTCACGTGCGGAATCAAACTAACGGGTTCGAAGAGTCAACGAGTCATCCAACCAAGGGTAGACTCGGACGAATCACGATCGAATCAAGATCAGTTTCGGACTCGGACTCAGAAGTGGATTTACTGCCAAATCAGGTCAACGAATCAGAGTCTAAATCAACCACAGAACCGGATCACGGACTGAACCGAAAACGGAAAATGACGGAAAACCACGCCTAAGGGTGGCTCGGCCAAGGCCGAGCCACCCATAGGTGGCTCGGCCAAAGCCGAGCCACCCATGGGTGTTCGCGGGAAAAATCATGTCTTTCTTTATTATTGATTCCATTGTCATCTAAAATAACAGCTTTTTGAGTTACAAAGATCCGGTTACAATAAAAATCAAAGAAAATAAAAAAAAGATTACAACTTTCTCCTTGTTTGTCGAACAAATCGCGAGCTCCTGTTTTGCGGTCACTCGCTTTGTGGGTTCTTCGCCTGCGTCGGGGTTTATCCGTGGACCACCGCAAGATCTAGATCCGGTTGGATCTACGCAGTACAACGGGTATTATTTCGCTAAGGAAATAATAGCCGAGGGTACTATTTCGCCAAGGAAATAGTAGCCTTTAATTCTTAGGATCAAAGACCAAGCTTTGATCCGGAGTACGCCTGCGTAGATCTGAGATCCGGTCCTCTCGAACTCTTGCCTTATTTGGCGTTGACGATCGCCGAGCACCAGATCTAGATGAGTAAGTCCTCGAAGTCCTAAAGTTTGAATCTTTCTTAGATCTGAGTCTTCAATCCTGCAGGGCTTCGCCTCCAAAAAATCCAACCTTTACAAATGAACACTCAATGGCCTATTTATAGGCTCTCAGATCTGTGCCCGCGCACAGATCTGGGCGGCCACCCATTCGGTTTTGGCCGAGCCCCCCCCTTAGGCGTGGTTTTCCGTTGTTTTCCGTTTTCGGTTCAGTCCGTGATCCGGTTCTGTGGTTGATTTATCCAGACTTGAATCGTTGACCTGATTTGGCAGTAAATCCACTTCTGAGTTCGAGTCCGAAACTGATCTTGATTCGATCGTGATTCTTTAAACAGGGTTTTAAAATTAGAAAATCAACTTTCAAACTGTTCTGTTCATGTATCTTGGTTGGATTGTTCGCGGGAAAAATCGTGTCTTTCTTTGTAATTGATTCCATTGTCATCTTACATAACAGCTTTTTTTTGAGTTACAAAAGATCCGGTCTTTTTATAAGATCCGGTTACAATGAAAATCAAAGAAAAATAAACAAAGATTACAACTTTCTCCTTTTGTGTCGAACAAATCACGAGCTCCTATTTTGCGGTCGCTCGCTTTGTGGGTTCTTCGCCTGCGCCGGGGTTTATCCGTGGACCACCGCGAGATCTAGATCCGATCAGATCTAAGCAGTACGACGGGTATTATTCCACGAAGGAAATAATAGCCGGGGGGATTGGTTCACCAAGGAAACAATCGCCCAAATCTCGGGATCAAAGGCCAAGCTTTGATCCGGAGTGTGCCTGCGTAGATCTGAGATCCGGTCCTCTCGAACTCTTGCCTTATTTGGCGTTGATGATCGCCGAGCACCAGATCTGGATGAGCAAGTCCTCGAAGTCCTAAAGCTTGAATCTTTTTTAGATCTGAGTCTTCAATCCAGCAGGGCTTCGCCTCCAAAAAATCCAACCTTTCAAAATGAACCACCCTTGGCCTATTTATAGGCACCCAGATCTGTGCCTAGGCACAGATCTGGGCTGAGGTGGCTCGGCCACAAGTGGCCGGCCACCCCTGGGTGGCTCGGCTTGGCCGAGCCGCCCTGAAGTGGCTCGGTTTCGACCGAGCCCCTCAGGGTGTTTGGGTTCCGTCGTTTTGTCGTTGTTCCCGTTTTGTCCGTGATTCGGTTGTGCGGTTGATTTGTCTGGACTCGATTTGTTGACCTGATTTGGCAGTAAATCTGATTCCTGATTTGGCAGTAAATCCACTTCTGAGTTCGAGTCCGAAACCAATCTTGATTCGACGAGCCACCCTGAGGTGGCTCGGTTTCGGCCGAGCCCCTCAGGGTGTTTGGGTTCCGTCGTTTTGTCGTTGTTCCCGTTTTGTCCGTGATTCGGTTGTGCGGTTGATTTGTCTGGACTCGATTTATTGACCTGATTTGGCAGTAAATCCGATCCCTGACTTGGCAGTAAATCCACTTCTGAGTTCGAGTCCGAAACCAATCTTGATTCGGTCGTGATTCGTTCGAGTCTGCCCTTGGTTGGATGACTCGTTGACTCTTCGAACCCTTGGCTTGATTCCACACGCGAATGGATGTATTCCGTTGCTTGCGTGCGATTCGTCAACCTCGTCGCCTCGTTGGTTCGTCGGTTTGTGCCGAGCTGTGCTAAGGGACCTATAAGCAATTTTATATGCCTACAGATACCCCCTCCAAAGTATTTCAGCCTCGTTCTTTTATAGAAGAGTCTGGAATACTTTGGATATGATTGTCCCCACCTTCAGTCGGTGTAACGGGACCTTGGAATGGCTTCTGTTCTTGATTCCTTCAATCCTTCAGGCTATTCGGTGCTTTGTCGAATGTCTGTAAGAGTTCCGGTGCTGCATTTATTGTCTGACCGTTGTCGGAATTTTAAACTTGAAGTCGATTCCTGATTTTCTAATCTTTAGCTGACCATAGATTGTTGGCGTTGAGTCTTTATTTACGACGCGTTGTCTGGCGTAGTGTTGTTGAGTTATCCTTAAGAATATTTATAAAAATATTCTCCAGGAACTTCTCAACCAAAAATAGGGAATAGTTTAAACTCATATACCTTATTGGAGTATTAAGAAGCAGTTTATACTCGTACACTTTTCGGAGTATTAAGAAGCAGTTTATACTCGTATACTTTTCGGAGTATTGATTCTTTCATTGCAACGCATTGATCGGCGTTGACCTAGGGTTACGCGTTGTCCGGCGTTGACCGTACGTTGACTTTTTGATCGCAACGCGTTGACTGGCGTTGACCTAGGGTTACGCGTTGTCCGGCATTGACCCTAGGGTTTCGAATGTCGTTGGATGCTCAAGTCACGAGACCAACTAATAAAGCTGATGCGTCAGTGACTTTCGTACTTATAGGATTTTTGGCAAACCCTCAGCCATCAACGGGTTTGATGAGCCTTTACCGACTACCATTTGAATCGGGCTAGCATGCGGATTATTCAAGTCCGTTCCGCATGTGACGTTAAGCTAAAAGAGTTAACCCTTTTAGTACTACGATATTGAATACGTAGACTTCGTCTTTCTCACGGGAATAGACTACCCGGCGACGCGTGTTAGGCGTTGACTTTAGGATTTTTGGCTAACCCTCAGCCTTCAACGGATTTGATTAGCCTTTACCGACTACCGTTTGAGTCGGGCTAGCATGCGGATTGTCTAAATCCGTTCCGCATGTAACGTTGTGCTAAGAGAGTGAATTCTCTGAGACTTCGTGCTATGATGTTGAATACATAGGCTTTGCCATTGTTACGGGAATAGGCTACCCGACAACGTGAATTAGACGTTGACTTATCCCTACTTAGGCTTCAGGATAAAATACCCCAGACTGGTATTCTGGTGTCTTTTTCAATCGGTAAAAGACTAAACCGGCGACGCGTGTTAGGCGCCGGCATATCCTTTCTTAGGATTCAGGATGAAATTCCCCATGCGTGTAAGGCATGGATTTTGGTGTTATTAATAACAACCTGCCACAATGTTGAATATGTGAACGGGTGTTCTTTTTAACGGTTAAGAACTAACCGGCAGCGCGGGTTAAACGCAGACTTATCCTTGCTTAGGTTTCATGATAGGATACCCCAGAATTGAACTCTGGTGTCTTTTTCTACGAAAAAAGATTAAACCGGCAGCGCGTGTTAGGCGCAGACTTATCCTTGCTTAGGATTCGGGATAAACTTCCTAGACTGGAATTCTAGTGTCTTCTTCAATCGGTGAAAGACTAAACTGGCAACGCGTGTTAGGCGTTGACTTATCCCTACTTAGGATTCGGGATAAAATTCCCTGTACCTGTGAGGCACAGATTTTGGGAGTTGAAAAATGTTGTGTCTTCTCTTGGGGCAAAGACGAACCCGAAATGGGTGAGGAAGAATTTTATATTCTATCTCCCGACACTGAAGAAGAAGAATTTTATATTCTATCTTCAGCTAGAAAGGAGACTCGAGGTGGGATCTCCACCCCCAGAATCCGGAATTAGGAAACTAGGAGTGAGACCTCCACTCCGAGAATCGAAAACTTTGGATGATCCTAACTGTCAGAAGGTTTGGAGAGGGGATTTTGGTTTTGGTCCTAACTGTAGGAAGGTTTGACCAAGCGAGAGTTTGAGGTGACCCTAACTATAGGAAGGTTTGATCACTTGATTTAAAGGTGGACCTCTCGTTCATTGGAGGAATCGAGAGGGGATTTTGACTGTGGTCCTAACTGTAAGAAGGTTTGACCAATTGGGAGGTTTGAGACGATCCTAACTGTAGGAAGGTTTGATCGCTTTGAAAGTGGACCTCTCGTTCATTGGAGGAATCGAGAGGGGATTTTGGTTGTGGTCCTAACTGTAAGAATGTTTGACTAATTGGGAGGTTTGAGACGATCCTAACTGTAGGAAGGTTTGATCGCTTGATTTGAAAGTGGACCTCTCGTTCAATGGAGGAATCGAGAGGGGATTTTGGTTGTGGTCCTAACTGTAGGAAGGTTTGACCAGGTGATAGATCAAGATTTATCATATCCGGACTCTAAATATGAAAGTGTTGAGTGCACGAACATAGCGTAAGTTTGATTGGATTAAACTTGATCGAATTTGGTGGTCCCACCGTCAATTAGTCTGATCGGTGAGAGATTTAGTGTTCATCACTTTGTTCATATTGATCGGGTTATCCCTAAAAATATTAACATTCTTTTGGGAACTTCCCGTTACACGAATTATCCACCCCCAGCTTCCTCTGCGGAACTGGTTCAGACATTATTCTCAGTTACCTGAACGGGTTATCCTTAAGAATATAAAAATTCTCCAGGAACTTCCCGTGAAAGAAATGAAACAGTTTAGACTCATATACATGTTGGAGTATTAGGGAGCAGTTTAACCTCTTATACCGGTCGGAGGATTGAGAAACAATTTATACTCGTATACTCTTTGGAGTCTTGCCGTTCTTATTTGGCTTATCTGAGCGATATGACGCCGGCTTCAACTAAGGTCTGAATGCTATTCTTGAGAGCAAAGCAATCCTTGGTGGGATGAACGACCCTCCTGTGGTATGCACAGTACTTTGGGTCCGTAGTGTTGTCAGCTTCCTCCTGATTTGCGATAGGTGGTAGCTTGATCTTGTTGCTTCCAAGGAGGGATTCGAAGATGGCTGGAACGTCTTCGTCCTTGAAGGAATACTCTCTTTGGAGTCTCGGGCCCGAAGCCTTCTGCTGTCTTCGGGATTGCTGTTGCGACGTTTGATTAGCGTTCGGCTTGTTCACCGAGCACCTTCAAGTCTTTCCAAGTATCAGACGGTGATGTTCCCATTGCTTCCAACACGTCTAATGCAAGGCTGTTGTGGCAAGTCTGGAGGATGAACTCCTCAGTGATCGGGTCCCGACAGTTTATCGCCTTGTTCCGGAACCTCTTGACGAAGGTGTCTACTAACTCCCCTTCCTTTTGTTTCTCGTCGAGCAACGTTCCGATGGATATTTCGGTGTCGTCGTCGAAGAAGTTGGTGAGGAACTTAGTCTCCATATTGTCCCAGCTATTCACGCTACCTGGCTTGAGGCGGCGATACCAATCGAAGGCGGCTCCGCGAAGAGTGCCGACGAATGACCGCACCATCAGAGGCTCTTTACCAGAGATAACACCCAGGTGTGATTTGAAATAAATCACATGCTGAGTGGGCGAACCCTTCCCATCAAACGGCGTGAAGTTAATTAGGTTGAACTTCGCCGGATATGGGATCGATTCCCACTCTCTTGGGTATTGACAGGGAATGCCTGTTTTCTTCGTCTCTTGAGCGGAGATCAATGTGTTGATTTTGCTCTCGAGGTTCTTGATCTTCAGACTTTCGCCTGTGTTTTCGTTAGCACGATTCTGAGGCGGAAGTGTGGCATTACGACTAGCATCCTCATTACCACCCCCTGCATTGACGGGAGGATCATTGGCATTGTGAGCTTCATCCGTATCCGTGTGCTCCTCTTCCTGAACGACCTGGTTACGGCGGCTTGGTTCACCTTGCTGGTTCGTCAGTGCCTGAATTTGTTGCTCATGCATTTCCCTCATGTTCTGCATGGCCATCTGCATTTCGAACCTGAAGCTCTCCTGTTGTTTAGCCATGGCTTCTTCGAGCATCTTGGCCACTTGTTCCGCGCTTATCATGAATGACTCGCAGGGTTGTCCGTCGCTGGATATCGTGTTATCTGATGCGACCGCAGAGCAGGCATCTGATTCTTCATCTTCTGAAGGTGTTCTTGTCCGAACCCTACCATAAGTTCCTCGTGCGATGGCTCCGGACTGCAGACGGGTTACACGCCGAGATGCTTCCAGAAACGACTTGAGATCAATCTGTGTAGAGATGTTCATTTTCGGAGGTCAGAATTTCAAGAGCCGAAACTCTGCCGGATTGAAGAGTGATCTCAGAGCTTTGAAGACTTGCACGTACAGATCTGATCCTCGGCGAGCACCTACATCAGAAAAGGCAGGATCTCGAGAGGAGGCAAAGAACAGATCTGAGATCTACACGATATCATACTCCGGATCTAAGCTTGGTCTTAGATCCCGAGATCTGGACGATTGTTTCCTTGGTGAATCAATCCTCCCCGGCTATTATTCCCTTCGTGGAATAATACCTGTATAATCGTGTAGATCCGACCGGATCTAGATCGCGCGGTGGTCCACGGATTAACCCCGGCGTTGGCAAAGAACCCACCAAAGCGAGCGACCGCAAAACAGGAGCTCGCGATTTGTTCACAAGAGGAAAGTTGTAACTTTTACTTTTTTTTTCTTTGATTTAGTTGTAACCGGATCTATAAACGACCGGATCTTTGTAATCCAAGATGACAATTATTTTAATGAAGAAAACAGTTTTCCCCGCGAACAATCTGGCTATTCTTCAGGCTATTCGGTGCTTTATCGAATGTCTGTAAGGGTTCCGGTGCTGCATTTATTATCTGACCGTTTGTCGGAATTTTGAACTTTGAAGTTGATTCCTGATCTTTTAGCTAAACATCGATTGTTGGCGTTGAGTCTTTATTTGCAACGCGTTGTCCGGCGTTGAGTTATCCTTAAGAATATTTTTAGAAAAAATACTCTCCAGAAACTTCTCAACTAAAATTAGGGAACAGTTTATACTCATATACCTTATTGGAGTTTACACAGTTTAAGCTCTTAAGGAGTTGGAGCGGGGAGTTCTAGTTTATACTCATACACTCCTGGGAGTTATGTTAAGTTATCCTTAAGAATATTTTTAGAAAAATATTCTCCAGAAACTTCTCAACAAGGAGGAGGGAGTAGTTTATACTCGTATACCTTATTAGAGTAATTTGTGCGCCCAAATAAGCTGAACCGGCTTAAAATGAGCCAAAAAGGCAGTAAATCGGTTCAAAAAATCCTCCGACTCTTCCGAACATATGGGAGAGGAGTGAGTGAATGATGGGCTGAATCGTCGCTCGATTTGAAGTTGTTTCGATGCTCGGTTCGGCTTCAATTTAGCTTCCGGTTCGAACCCGGTCCGGTCCGGTTCGGTTCGGTTTGGCCTAAACCCGGTCCACCCTATATAAAGGTGGTCTTTTTTTTTTCTTTTTCTTTACTCTAGGGCGGTATATCTCCATAATCTTGATCTATTTCATGTTTGATCTAGTGTATGGAATAGCGGGATCGCATATAAGGGTTGAGGGAGTGATTTGATGCCTCAAGCTCGCCTTTTTAGGGGATAAAAAAGTGATTTTTATTTCTAGATCTGACCTCTTGAATTCTTTTTCTGTAGGCCATTATGTCGCGAGTATCGAGAGGTCGTTTTCCTGCTGCATCGGTTGATGGCGCGCCTCCCTCATATGCTGGTGAGCAATTTTTTGACCTTTTTCGAAAATTTACAAATTAGTCCTCTTTTTTCTGGATATTTGCAAATTGGTCCATTTTACCCCCCGTTGTTCTCCTTGGTGAGGCAACCGGGAAAGGCCTTGGTTCTCCTTGGTGAGGATCGACGCTTTATGGAAATTTTGCAAATTAACCCTCTTTTTCTGAGAATTTGCAAATTAGTCCTTTTACCCCATTTTGCTCTCCTTGGTGAGGCGACCGGGAAAAGCCTTGATTCTCCTTGGTGAGGATCGACGCTTTAAAGATGGGTTTTGCTTGGTCAAAACCACATCTCATAATAAAGGGGGCGTTTTGACGCTGCATCGTGCTTTATAAGGCAGGGATATATTGTCGATATACCCTATCTTATAAATGCGCAATGTGGCCAAATCGTCTCGCCCTTTATAAGGTAATGACTCTATCTTACCAATTTGTAAGATGAGTTCAATTTCCTTTTATATCTGAAATTAACAAACACTTAACTGCTTGTTTTCAGTGGAATATCCTTCCGGAGCTTTTTCGTCACATGCGGTGAATGGACGTCGTGACGAATATTATTCGACGTCTGATGACTTTTCGCCCATCCTGCCTACTTCTCTGTTTGGTCCGGGCACGTCGCCGGAAGTTGCTCAAGTGGTGAGGGAAGGTGGACATCAAGCCATTCGCCAACTGATTACAGATGCGCCTCTCGTGAAGGATGCCGGTTCCGTTCAGTCTCTCAGGAAGACTGACTTCTTGTTTGGCGACTCTACCAGAGATCCCGATGCAGCACTTATTGAAGCTGAGCAGTGGCTTTACCAGACTGGCAGTCGTTTTATGTATTTGCCGAAGATTCCTCGGCACCGTTCCTTGACTGAGCTCAGACGACAGGCTGTGAAACGGGAGATGTCGTGGCGTTTGACAGAGGAGCATGAGAGCGTCCACTACGGCTATATTACTCATCAAGAAGTTCCTGGTTCGAGCAGGGATCACATTCTTGGACTGCGTCCTAGAGTATTGGGGCTAGATACTCCGCCTCGTAACGAGTTCCTCACTTCTGCTTCTACCTTGAGGAATCGCCTTGCTAACTTAGGACGGGAGATGCCCGCACCGCGCCACAGATTCTATGGTTGGGTCCATTCTTTGGACAGGTTTTGGTGGGCTCGTATGTCGAAGTACGTCTTGAGCCGATGGAGCGAGGAGTTACATGCTTGTGGTCTTTATGCAGCCATTCGGGCCACTATGCATGGTTTGCCTACAAGCGCGAGGCATTTCTTTGCCCTATGCGAGCTTTACAATCCAGATTCCAACACTTTTCTGACCAGGCACGGAGAGTTGGGCTTGGCTCTTCATGAGATGCACAAGATTTCTGGCTTGCCCATGGGACAGATGCTATACCAGGAGTACTTTCCCTCCAACCATGAGTTGAGTCAGCTGAAGGATCGCATGCCCGACCGCTACGAGACCTTATGGGACCTCACTTGTCATTATCACATTGCTTTGGCGCAGTCTAAGCCCCTAGCGAAGAGGACCAAAGCAAATGTGAGCCTGAAGCAGTTCGCATCATATTTGTTCAGGAATCTGGAGAGCCATTCTGGTGAAGTTATTTGTGAACTGGCACCGCTGACTTCTTCAGAGGTTAACGAGCTGCTGAAGAAGACTGACGCCCGCTCCTATACCAATAGCAGTCCTGAGAGCGGCTTTCCTGCAGGGACCAAGTTCAGATCATTTTTATTCCATGCGACTGCGCCGATTCGTCCGATGACCCTCCTTGCCGGTTATCTCGCCATCTGGTTGAAGAAATGTGTGGTCCCGTATCAGTCTGGTGACGCTCTGCCACTGGAAGTGCTCTATCCTGCAGTTCAGCTTGCCTACAAGAAGGAACTTTCGCTTCTTCCGGTGATGGTGGCTAACATTCATCGAGGGCTTCGACAGATTTCTGGTGCTTTTACACGGAGAGATAGTGACAAACCGACTCAGATTCCTACCATTAAGGTGGAGCTTCCGTATATTTATTTGATGGCTTGGTTCGTCCTTCATCGTTCCGATGTGATGTCGGTACCGAATGCCATAGACCAGTCTGTTCCCTTTCTACAGCTGCTTGAGAATGGCGAGTGGGAGGGCCGAGGATTCCCTGATATCAGGAGTCAGCTACGAGTCCACAAATGCTGGGCATTCTCCACTTGCTTTCCGCAGTTCTCCAGTCGGTACGGCGAGTGTTTGACTGACTTTCCGGGTGGGGAACCAGTGTTTTATAGAGCCGTATCTACCATGTCGATTTGCTCGCCAGTTTGGTTATGACCAGCTTTATGTCGGGAACCCACGCCAAAAAACTTCGGGCTCATGGAGGTCTGGTGGACGGCCTTCGTGCATGGTTGTGGACTGTGACAGGCTGTACCGGTGTTAGGTTCAGTCTCCCGGGTACTGAGCGGCAGTTGAACCTCACCTTCTTGAGCTGCAGGTGGTTGTTAGCAGCCACTAAACTGTCCCTTTTCTTTTTCTCTGCATTTCCAAGTTGCTATTCCTGACCACTATTTGATATTTCAGGGACAGCGACCAATAGTGACGACGAATTCCGTCCTTTTACCCGGGCAAGACCTTCGATTGCTGTCCGTGCTGATAGGCGGAAAAGATTAGCCCACAAGCCGCATGCAAATTCACGAGCATCTGAGATGGACTTGGCTGATGAGGATCCTGTTAGTGACGGAGGTAACGTCTATTCTATAGATCATTTTCTTGATCGTTTAGAACTTCTGGCTCATGCTTTCCCATCCTATGCAGGATATCGTGAGGAAGGCGAGATGAGTCCCGATGATTGTGCATCTCCTGGTGAGCCTGACTCACCGCACCAGGTAGAAAAGCCTGCAGAGACCGCCCATGTTGGGGAGCCTGTCAATGAAGGACCCAGTTCGATGATTCCAGGTACATCTTCAAGAGGTAACTTGTCTCTATTGGCCATAGTTTCCTTCCTCTTCCCTTATATCTTTTTATGTCAGATTTTTCGATTGATGACTTCGATGGGGAGGGCCTGCCTGTGGACACTTCTATGTTCAACTTCATGTATGATTCTCCTCAGATCGATGGCCAGCCGCCTCAGGATATGTTTCCTGAGTCTGTACTCCCTCAGACTCCCGGGAACGGTTATTTTGAAGGTGCGTGCCTCTTCTCAAACTAAATATAGGACTAGCCAATTCTTTGACTAATGCAAATATGATGTTTCTGTTTTGTGCCTAACAGGGGCTTTTGTTGAGGCTGACCCTGTTGAGCCGGCTGTACGACCAACTCCACCAGTCGATGCAGCTACAGTCGTTACACCTCCACTACCCCCAGTGACTCGAGGGGAAGGAGGTATAATTTAATTAACTGAGTAATGCCATTCATTTCCTCATTGAGGCTTTTGACGAATTTCTCTTCTTTGTGTAGGGCTTCCTTCTCAGCTTCATGTCCTCGTTAAGGAGTTGTTATCGGGGAATGACCCTGAGAAGATCATCATCAGCGTAGAAGTCCGCTCTTATTTCTCCTCCCTGAATGCTATAATTGGCAAACTCCTCCACGACAGACTTTCTCTTCGCCAGTTTAAACCCTACCTTGATTCCAAGATAAATTTGATAAGGGACATAGGATATCCGGATCTGGCGACGGCTATGGTTGATGACCTTGATCGCTTAGAGCGTGAGCTTCAGATGTTTCATGAGCTCCGGGATACAGGTGCCTCTTCATTCGTTGCTGCCGAGTTGGATGCTCGCTTACAGACATGGCGCAGTACTCGGATGGTTGCCGAGCTCGAGATTCAGGTGCAGCGGGGCCGAATAGATCGAGTTGAGGCTGACCTTGCCACTAGATCATCTTCACTTGAGGAGCTTGATTCTCAGATAGATCGGCTCCGACGAGAACTCCGTGAGAAGGAAGACGCGAAGATGCAAAATCAGCAAGCACATGCTGCTTTATCTGATGAGCTGAAGTCCCTGAAGCAGACCCTGGCTGAGACAGAGGAGGTTGCTGTGAGGACTTTAGCCGCGAACGAAGAGTCTATCAGAGCTGAGTTGCAGGAGGAGCTTAGGCGAGCTTATGATGAGAAGCTGTCTGAGTTTAGCCAGCAGGTTTTTAGCCATGGGCTTGATGTATGATTTTATTTGCTGAAAACTTTGACATTTGATTCTCTTAATGGAACTGGTCTTTATCTTTATTATGATTCAGGATTTTTGGCAAACCCTCAGCCTTCAACGGGTTTGATTAGCCTTTACCGACTACCGTTTGAGTCGGGCTAGCATGCGGATTATCGGAATCCGTTCCGCATGTAACGTTGTGCTAAGGGAATGAACTCCCTTAGACTTCGTGCTATGATGTCGAATACATAGACTTCGCCATTGTTACGGGAATAGGCTACCCGGCGACACGTGTTAGGTGTTGACTTTAGGATTTTTGGCTAACCCCCAGCCTTCAACGGGTTTGATTAGCCTTTACCGACTACCGTTTGAGTCGGGCTAGCATGCGGATTGTCGGAATCCGTTCCGCATGTAACGTTGTGCTAAGGGAATGAACTCCCTTAGACTTCGTGCTATGATGTCGAATACATAGACTTCGCCATTGTTACGGGAATAGGCTACCCGGCGACACGTGTTAGGTGTTGACTTTAGGATTTTTGGCTAACCCCCAGCCTTCAACGGGTTTGATTAGCCTTTACCGACTACCGTTTGAGTCGGGCTAGCATGCGGATTATCGGAATCCGTTCCGCATGTAACGTTGTGCTAAGGGAATGAACTCCCTTAGACTTCGTGCTATGATGTCGAATACATAGACTTCGCCATTGTTACGGGAATAGGCTACCCGGCAACACGTGTTAGGTGTTGACTTTATCCCTACTTAGGCTTCGGGATAAAATACCCCAGAATCGGACTCTGGTGTCTTTTTGTTCGGAAAAAGACTAAACCGGCGACGCGTGTTAGGCGTCGGCATATCCTTTCTTAGGATTCAGGATGAAATTCCCCATGCGTGTAAGGCATGGATTCTGGTGTTATTAATAACAACCTGTCACAATGTCGAATATGTGAACGGGTGTTCTTTTTAAACGGTTAAGAACTAACCGGCAGCGCGTGTCAGGCGCAGACTTATCCCTGCTTAGGATTCGGGATAAACTTCCTAGGATGAATCCTAAATTGATAAATTTCGGAAAAGATCGATGCGGGAAAGGCAGAATTTTATATTCTATTTCCCGGTCTTCTTTTAGGGTGAAGGCGAACCCGAAAACAAGGAAGGAAGAATTTTATATTCTATTCCCTGATCCTGGAAAGGAAGAATTTTATATTCTATTTCCAGCGAGGAAGAAACTAGAAGTGGGGTGTCCACTCCGAGAATCTGGAAGATCTAGATAAACTTACCTTTTATAGGATTGGTTATCTGATCGAAAGATGAATTCTTCGTTTATCGAAGCGAAATTTCAACTTTGATTATAACTATAAAAAAGTTTAACCAAAGAGAAAGGAGGGGAGTTCTTTCGTTTATCGAAAGGGGACTCCGAACTGAAAATGGACTTCTTGTTCATGGACGGAATCAAGAGGGCCGGATAAACATTTTTGTGGATTCACCGCCAGTTGGACTTGATCAGTGAAAGATTTTGGTGGTAAAGATGTTTTTGGGTTATCCTCTAGAATATTGAGTGTAATATTCTTCGAGGAACTTCCCGGTAAATGGGTTATCCTGAATGTACTAGGGATAGTACTTTTTCAGGAACTTCCCATTTATTGGCATTAATTGCCTGGCGCCTTCTTGAGTAATCAGGCGATATGCGCCGTTTGAATAGACTGTGTCTATTATAAACGGTCCTTCCCATTTGGGTTCGAATTTACCTTTCTTCTTGGAGGTGAGAATTATTGGTCGGCGAGCAGCGAGGACCAGATCTCCTTCCTTGAAGCTTCTTCGGCGGACTCTTTTGTCAAAAGCCCTTGACATCCTAGCCTGGTAGAATTCGATATGTTGTTGAGCTTCCAAGCGCTTTTCATCCAGCCTCTCGAGCTCTTCGAGACGCTTCTGATGTTGTTCTTCGGTCGTCATCTCCGTTGCGAGAGCGATCCGAAGGGAGGGAATTTGAATTTCCAAAGGTAGCACCGCTTCGCATCCATATACTAACGAGTACGGAGTAGCTCCCGTAGGAGTGCGTATGGTGGTGCGATAAGCCCAGAGTGCCTCCCCAAGTTTATCGTCCCAGTCTCGTTTGTTGGTCTTCACGAGCTTAGACAGGATCTTAATGATCGTCTTATTGAAAGCTTCAGCTAATCCGTTTGCAGCTGGATAATACGCTGTTGACGATACATCCTCGATCTTGAATTTATCACAAAACCTGATGAAAGCGTTGCTTATGAACTGTGGACCGTTATCGTGGATGATCCGTCTCGGCACGCCGTGTCGGTATATGACATGATGCTTGATGAAGTTGATGACGTTGTTTGTCTTCACTTCCTTAAGCGGAATCGCCTCAGCCCACTTTGAAAAGTAGTCAGTGATAGCGAGAATAAACCGATCACCTTTGACTGAAGGGGGAAAAATTGGACCGACAATGTCCATACCCCAAGTCTCGAATGGCCAGGATGTGGTTGATGTGTGTAATCGTTCTGGCGGTTGGTGCATATAATTTGCATGCACTTGACAGGCGTGACATTCTCGTGCATATTCGATTGCGTCACGTACCATTGTTGGCCAATAATATCCCATTCTTCTGATTCGATCATATAGCTTGGGACCAGGTTGATGCGCACCGCATTCTCCTTCGTGCGCTTCCTTAAGCACTTCTTTTGCTTCTTCGTTCGAAAGGCATCGGAGGAGCAAATCGTCATACCCCCGGCGGTATAACGTACGGGTCTCGATATTGTAAAAGAACCGTGGTGCTCTTCGGCGAATAGATTCTTTTTCTTTTACATCCTCCGGCAAGATGCCATATTGGACGTAGTCAATGATAGGAAAGCGCCAATCTCGGGACTCAGACCCGATTTGAGTTGAGTTCACCTCCTTGGTGTTTGGGCCCCTATCATCTTCTTCTTCATCGGTACCCATATTGTATAGGGGTACGAAGAGTTGATGCGATCTTACTGTGACTAGCAACTCTGTTTCAGGCGGTCGTGCGAGGGACACTGCTAGTGCCGCCAGTGCATCTGCATAAGCGTTCTGGAGGCGAGGGATGTATTCAATGAAGAATTCCTCAAAGGATTCCGCCATTTTGATGGCCTCCTGGTGATACGGTATCAGGTCTTGGTTCCTGACTTCATACTCTCCACGGACTTGGTTGACTATTAGCTGCGAATCTCCGAAAGCTTCAAGATATTCGACCCCCAGCTCTTTGGCGAAACTGAGTCCAATGAGAAGCGCGTTGTACTCGGCCACATTGTTGGAACATGGACCCGTTAGCGAATAGGCTCGAGGTATTACATGCTTTCCCGGAGAAACTAGGACGACTCCAACTCCGGAGGAGACTGTAGAACATCCGGGGGTTATTGCC